>NC_143071.1:7417500-8042500 GCF_052426305.1 Pelodiscus sinensis | reverse complement strand
TTTTGGGGTATAAAAAGTACAAAAATAATAAAGCGCTGTAAAACTTAAAACAAAAATTCAAGTTTTCTTCAAATTTCAGTTGTGTTGATGTATCCTTCCAGACTTCTCTCAAATACCCCTAAGGGTATCTGTACCACTGGTCGAGAAACACTGCTCTAGAACATCTTGTTCTGTTTCCTCTGAAAATTCTCTCTTGTGATGCTAGGGTCCTTGAGTAAGATATTAAAACTTCGGTGGCCTTAAAGCCCCTGCAGGTGCAATTATTTGTGCCTTGTCAGACTGTAATTACTTTAGAAAATGTTTTTAAGTGACTGACAAGGATGAAACAATGTTTTGCTTAGATCTCTCCCCTTTACACCTGGGTAAAGACAATACAGAAATTTATAAAAGGAACTTGGGTACGTGCCCAGTATTTTATCTTGCACAGACACAAGGTGAAACTAATTACACAAATGTGTGTACCTCCAGGGAATCATTTTGATCTAAGCTTTGACTTTTGGCTGGACTTTGAGTGAAACTGCAGGTGACCTTCAGGGAAGAGGGCCGTACTACCCAGGGTAGTGTGTGTGTGTGTCTGTGCAGAGGGAGGCACTAAGTAGACTGCTTTGGTCACATCTGGCATTGATTTCTTTTTAAGGCACACTTAATAAGCATGTCTTTGAAGCTTTTGCCTTTCATTTAATGCACAAAGACATGCATAAATGGTTGACTCTCAAAATTCTTTATTGATTGAATCAGTTTGCAACACGGGCACCTAAAAGCTCTATTCTTGTGCCGTTTTTCAGTGCCAAAGTCATGTGTCTGAGCATACAGTGGGATATTCACCCAGCACATTGTATTTCAGGCTTTCTTAAAAAATAAAATAAAAAAATTAAGCAGTGATTTCATACTGATGGTGTTAACAAAAAACAAACACACACACACACACACACACACAACTGGGTGGTGTTGGGTAATCTTAACATGGCAGAAGTTCAAAACAGCAACACCAGGCCTGCTAGATTCTATTGGTGCCAGATGTCAGGGGGGAAGAAAAAGAAGCAAAGCTTGCCACATAAAACATGTTTGAATGGAAAGCCCATTTCTGTGAGCAAATAAGTGCAGAGCGACTTGTTTGAAGATGTTGTGGGGGGAGTCCCCTTCTCTCTTTCTGTCTGTGAAATAAGGTTGTAATTATGTAAAAAGTTATAATGTGTTTTCTTAAATAAAGATGCAGTGTTCAAACAAAAAAAGAAAAAAAAAAGATGTGTAAACACCAGCAGAGAGAGTTGGTGGAGGAAGCTATAGGGAAAGCAGGCTGTTCTCTGAAAAGGGGAGGGTAAGGGGAGAGCTGGGGGAGAGTCCTTAAAACTCATTCACATTTTTTTGCCTTTTGGTTTTATTTTGGGCTTAGTGGCTCGTGGAATTACAGCCCTGACCTGAAGCATTAAAGTCAGTGGGACCTTTGCCATTGACTTTTTAGTGAGTGTAGGTTCAAGTTGTGTAAGAACAACTTAAACAAGAGCTATTTCTGTTACCGAACAATTAAAGACCCAATGCTGTACATCATCAGTTCAACCAGGAATGACTTTTAAAAAAAGAAAAGTAAATGTACCTTGACTAAATGTAGCTGTTTTACTCATTCCTGTTCTCTCTACCTAAAACATTTTAGCTTGTCTTAAAAAATTAAAACGTGGTTACTGAGTATTTAGTGTTTAAATATTATTTTTATTGAAAATTCATTACAAATGCTAAAGTCCAATTCATGTTTTTAATGAAGTGATTCCCTAAATTTTGGGGCATCTTCCTATAAAAGTTATGACCTGCAACTCTCCAACACCTTCAACCCCTTGGTTGAAAATTACAGAGCAGGGTAATTAAAAAAAAAAAAATCTTATCTGATGAGGATTTTCCTTTTCTGGTGATCAGATCACAAAGTATTTTTTTGAGAGTGAGTAGGGCAGATTAGAGGAGGTGTGTGGTAGTAGACGGGCAGGCTCCTTAAATGCTAACCTTCTGAATGGAAGCCCTTCATTTGTGCATATGCAATTAAGCAGCCTTAGAAGGAAGAATGCTAGAAAAGGGATAAAAGGAACCTTTAATCAAGAAGCTGAACGGTCTAATTCGGGATAATAGAGGGGTCCTTACTGTTTGACACAAGAGGGGTGGGGGCGCTTTTTTGTCTGGCCAAGCATTGGCTTCATGATCTAACGACCCAGAGAAAAAGAGAAGGAATGCGACCCACTTCTACTTGACCTTCCAGTGTCAAATATTGCAAGCTAGACCAAGATTGCTCTTTGCACGCGACCAGTAGGAAGCATCCGAGAAGGAACAACAAGCCGTTTCTGTCACTGAAAAGTAGATGCATGTTTTAGCTTTTGGTTTTTGTTTTGTGACGTGCAAGACACAAACTTGATCCACAAACTTGACGAAGGGAGAAATGCCACATAATTACAGTCTTATTTTGGAGGAAGCATGGCACAGATTTTGAGCTACTCTCCCCCCTCCTCCCTCCAAAAAAAATGCCTTATTTAATAAAAACTCCTCAGTGCGCTGTTGTGCTCTAGAATTTATGCACGAAAGAAAGGAGAACAAAAACGTTTGCTAGAATTGTATTTGGTTAAACGAGATGTTTGGCAAGAGCTTGCTGTGCTTTTTTTTAATTGTTTTCTCTTGTTGCAAATATCTGCTGCCAACATGCATAACTTGTTCAAGGCCCTACTCCCTGAGGTGCCCTATTTTATTAAGTAATATACTTCCATTCCTTTGCTCTTGTTCCTCAAACACTACTTCTTCTGCACAGCGTGGCTGGCTGTTGTTGCCATTCTAAATCAGATTTTGGCAGATACGTGCAAACAGGTCACTTGTGAGTTATGGAGGATTTTAATGGTATCGGACCCGATTGCTTTCTCCGTTCACATGTTACGCTTATGTGAAAGGAGAATCAGACCCTTGGTTGGAAATGTTTGCTGCTGCTATCTAAAAAGCATGGTAAAGCAACACTTCTTTATTTAAAACTGCTTCCTCTCCCTCAGGTATTATTTCAAAAAAGCGAGCGATGAATTTGACTGTGGTGCGGTTTTTGAAGAAATTTGGGAAGACGAGACAATTTTGCCCATGTATGAAGGAAGGATTCTTGGGAAAGTAGAGAGGATTGACTGACTGATGGAATGGCATCTATGTCTTTGACACAACCTAAGCTAAAGATGTGTTTAGACACATAGCCACAGCAGCAATGACAACAAAAAACTTTGAAGGAACCTTTTGAACCGATGAAGAAGAAGAAGAAGAAGTGAAGCCTATGAAGACTTTGCCAAATTAGCCTTAGAGAAAAAAATGGCATTTATTATACATGAGTTGGGTACTGAGATGATAAAAAACCAACCAATCTACCAACCCTGAACTATTTATTAAAAACATGACCACTGTTGGCTATTGAAGATGCAGACCATGTTTGAGAGACTTCCATACATAATATATGATTTCCTGGGGATCTGAAATCTATGGACTAAGAGAAACTGTGTATAGCTTACCTTACCAGTAATCCTTATTGATATTTATTGAACAGTCTGTTTTCCCTTAAATCCAGTTTATGGATATGCTGCTTTAACAATGGTAAAAAGAGAGGTTGTGGGGGGAGGGAGGAAAGAGGAGACGGGGTTATTTTTTTATGTCCCACTATCTACAGTTTTGGAGTTCAGCGATAGGAATGCATTCATAATTTCTACCACTTTAAAGGGATTGGGGTGGAGGTGGGTGAATTATGCTTCACCCAATATTTCTCCAAGGGAAGTTAAATGCTTTTCTGAAGAAATAATACATTGCCCTGCCATTCACTCATTTAGAGACCAGTGTATTTTAATGTATGCTGCTCTAATTTGGAATCAAGGTCATTATGTGTTAAATATTGTAGATGCAATACACTGTAGTAACAGCAATTGGTTTGTTCCCCTTCCCCGGGTGGTGGTGAGGGTTTTTTCTTTTTGTTGAACTCATTGTGTGGGACTCCATGTTATGTCCAGTGCCTATTTTTCGCAAGGCGGATGAGGAGGAGAAGCCAGTCAGTTCACATTTACATATTAACACACCAAAAGGACACATTGCAAAAGTCAGGTTAAAACCCAGATGTGTATTCCATAAAGCTAACCTTTTTTTAAAATCCTACTTCAATGTTAGCACATCTTCTATATAAACTATGTTCAGTGATGACAGGGTGGATTTTCCAGTGTGTGTGTGTGTGTTTACAAATTTTAAATGACATCCATTCGAGCCAATGGGAGTTGTGGGCGAAGCTCCTTGTAACCCTTTGAAAAGCTTCCTTGTGTGGGTGCACGTGTGTGAGTGTGTATCTGTAGGGACAACACAATCCTTTCCCAAGAAAAATCTGGCATTTCTACGTTTTGGGTTTTGTTTTGATTAACTTAATCTGAGCATTCTGTTTGCCATTGCTACTTTGTATAATACGTCTGTATATATTGTAGAAAATGTATGGTCGAAAAAATAATACACTATCTCAAGTGTTTTAAAATTGATTCAGTACAGTACCTGTGCCTGCATGGTGTTACTTTGCCATGTGTCACCCTATATTCAGGGTTCATGTTTTTCCCTTGTTTGTTTAAGGGGTTTATGTATAAATATATTTTATGCCTTTTATTACAAGTCTTGTACTCATGACTTTTGCCATGGCATTTTGTTTTACTTATACTGTAAATTATGCATTATAAAGAGTTTCATTTAAAGAAAATTACTTGGTACAATAATTATTGTAATTAAAGAGATGTAGCCTTTATTAAAATTTTATATTTTTCAAATTAATATTGTCTGATTTTTAATGTCTTGAATGATGGTAGTACTCTCAAAGCCCTGACTGAGCTCTGGTCCCCGTGATGTTCGCTGCCCTGGACAGTTTGCCATCTAAATAGAACCCAACAGTTCCTCTCTCCGACTCTTGCTTATTACTTTTATGAGACTCAGTAAGAAATAAAAGTAACATTTTCATGCCCAGTGACTTAAGTCCCATTTTCAAAAGTGACATGCATTTAGGAGTCTAAGGGCATATCTGGGGTTGAGGGAGCTGGAGGGCAAGACATGCCAGAAAGTTAAGGTGAATCAACTAACGCTGTGAAATCAACTTGCATAAATCAAAGTCTATTAATCCTCTGTGTAGATATCTCATTCAGAAATAAAGTGGCTTTAGATTGCAGTAACTTAATCCTCCTCCAAATAAATCTCATTGCCTAATTCCTACTGATGTTCACTTTTCACTTTGACTTAAGTGAGTTGCCCAAGGTCCCACATGAAGTCTGTGTCAGTCAGGAATGGAATCGAGGTTCCCTGAGGGCCTGTCTGATGCTTTAACCAGAAGCTTCTCCTTTCTCTCCTGCTCTGGTACAGAAACTTGCTTTGTGAATCAACATACCTCACTAGGCCCTAGCCCTCCCGAGTGGAAGTTGTCGGTTTCAGTAGCGTTACACCAAGGATGAAATTGACTCCGAGCAATCACCTACAGGCCTCCAAGTTTCACGCAAGTAGCTCTTGTAGAGTGATCATGGAAATGCCCGTGACCTGGTATGTTAGTAACCGAAGCCTAATTTTTTTTTTCCTGTTTGATATACCTGTGGCACCTATTGCTTTTTTTCCCACCCTCTTTTTCCTTATAGTTTAAAGTATCTGGATTATTTTGTGTGTATGAAAAGACTTCATTTAAAACATCAGTAAAATTCCGATCAAAGGGCTCAACTTCATACCGAGTACACAGAACTAAGAACTGAATCTTTCAGTTAAAAAATAAAAAAGCTGCAGGCAGCATTGCACATTTAAATGCATGGTGTCTTTTATATCAAACACCTTCTGAAATTCATGGGGCTCATCTTAATTGATAAGCTGGACATAACGGATGGGTAGGGAGACTTCAACAACATGAGGGAAGAAAGGTGTGGGTTTTTTTTTTCCCTTTCCCCATTCTACCATCAAAGGTTAGGAACTTAAGCACTGCACAGTAATATTATTTTTCTTCTGCTATTAAAATGAATCACACTGTGCCTAATTCTTCTTGGGAAGATAAATGTGTTTGAGGCTGCTTGAAGTCATTCACTGCCATACAAGCCTTTGCATCTTTTTATCAATGTTCCAAAATACTCACCTCTGTTTTTTCGGATGTCTGTAGAAACAAAAACTAAAATGGCTTCAAATACATGGCAGGCTGTTTAGCAGAGATGAAAGGATAGTTGAATAGTCTTTTAAAAATGAATGAAAAGTGAATACTCCTCTGTTTCAATTATAAGCGGGATGTGGAGATCATTAGACACCATCTTAATGTGACACTTTGAAGGCGTTCAGCTACCTTGACGTGTTCAGAAACCTTGTTTTCAACTTGTCGCAGGCTGCGGAGAACCGAGCCACAAAAGTGGCCATGAAATGAGAGCCCAGCATGAGAGAAAGGGCTGCTTACATGAAAAAGTTGCGCTGCTATAACTTTGTGGGTGAAGATAAGCCAATGTTATTAAACTAATAACTGGGTGCCTTACAAGCTTTACCTCACGGCACTTAAGAGAAGCAGGGAAATGCTATTCCCAAGCCACAGATGAGAGCACTCAGACACAAGACCCAGATTTTAACAGCATTTCGGTGCCTAAATGTCTGTACAAGTCTGGGCCCACATGTCCCACCTCAGCGCAGGAGGTCTATGTCCGAGCCCAAGGCCTAGGTAGGGCTCTGACAGTACCTCCATCTTTATCTGCTGCCGTCAAATCTGTAATTGCAACTCGGGTAGCACACTAGCAGTGCACTACTAGCCCCGGAGACGTGGCGGTGTGGGCTTTCAATGACAGTATGGACCTAGGGGCCCAGTGGGTATGCACGCCTTACACTGCTGTGTACGCATGTTATTTTCGGCTGTAAACACCAGGGCTGTGTCTAGACTGGCCAGTTTTTCCGGAAAATCAGCCACTTTTGCAGAAAAACTTGCCAGCTGTCTACACTGGCCTCTTGAATTTCCACAAAAGCACTGACGATCTCATGTAAGATTGTCAGTGTTCTTGTGCAAATACTATGCTGCTCCTGTTCGGGCAAAAGTCCTTTTGCGCAAAACAGCCAGTGTAGACAGCCCAGATTTGTTTTCCGCAAAAAAGCGCGTCTATATTAGCCACGGACGCTTTTCCGCAAAAAGTGCTTTTGCGGAAAAGCATCCGTGCCAATCTTGATGCTCTTTTCCGAAAATGCTTTTAACGGAAAACTTTTCCATTAAAAATATTTCCAGCACATCATGCCAGTCTAGACGTAGCCCAGCAGAGCGTGCGTTGGGCTGCCTAGCCACAGCTCTGTGCACCTCTGATTACAATGTAGCCATTACTAAAGTAAGACTGGCGAAGGGTCTTAAGAGAGGCTTGCATGGGTTTCGCTCACGAACAAGCTTCAGTCAAAATAAGCTGCTTTTACTCAACAGTTGTCTCCATAAGAACGGCTGTACTGGGTCAGACCAAAGGTCCATCTAGCCCAGTGTCCTGTCTACCGACAGTGGCCAATTCCAGATGCCCCAGAAGGAATAAACAAAACAGGGAATCATCAAGTGATCCCTCCACTGTCACCTATTCCCAGCGTCACCTATCACTGAGTTAAATGTCCAGCATATGATTCCGAGGCCTTGGAATGGTGCTAAACCACAGTACGCCCTTCTACACATTTTGGCTGCGTCTAGACTGGCATGATTTTCTGCAAACGCTTTTAACGGAAAAGTTTTTCCATTAAAAGCATTTGCGGAAAAGAGCGTCTAGATTGGCATGGACGCTTTTGCGCAAAAGCACTTTTGGGGAAAAGCGTCTGTGCCAATCTAGACGCGGTTTTGCGCAAGAAAGCCCCGATCACCATTTTCACCATCGGGGCTTTTTTGCGCAAAACATTTTTTAGCTGTCTACACTGGCCCTCTTGCGCAAATACATTTGCGCAAGAGGGCTTTTTCCCGAGCGGGAGCAGCATAGTATTTGCGCAAGAACACTAACAATCTTACATTAGATCGTCAGTGTTCTTGCGCAAATTCAAGCGGCCAGTGTAGACAGCTGGCAAGTTTTTCCGCAAAAGCGACTGCTTTTGCGGCAAAAACTTGCCAGTCTAGACGCAGCCTTTAAGTCTGTCACCTCACCGTTGTGTTTTGGTATGGTTGTTGTGGGGAGTTGCTCTTCAAAAAGGTAAGCTGCTGGGACAGTGGATTTAGGTCACTGTGGCATGTTCTCATGCATGCCATAATGTCTCTTGATCCCTTTGGCTGTGCTCCATTCTGTGTGTGTGCTCCATTCTGTGTGACACCGGAAGCAGAACATTGGGGGGGAAAAAATCCTTGTCTCCTCCAAATAGCCTGAAAGGACCGAGGAGACACTTCTGATGCTCTTCCATTAGCTAGGCTAGCACGTGTCCTAGAGACCTAGCAGAACCTAGAGTTATAGCACACTAGAACAGGAAGAAAACTTGAGAGGTCATCAAGTCTAGTCCCCTGCCCTCATGGCAGGACCAACCACCATCTAGCTCATTCCTGATAGATGTCTATCCAACCTATTCTTAAATATCTCAAATGACCACAGTCTCCACCACGTCCCTAGGCAATTTATTCCACTGCTTGACCACCCTGACTGGCCGTTTTTCCTGAAGTCCACCCTAAATCTCCCTTGCTGCAATTTAAGCCCATTGCTCCTTGTCCTATCATCAGAGGTCAAGTAACCAGGGTACAGTGCATTGCTTTACAGCAGCTGACCAGCCCATGCCACTGAGCTGTGGTTTTTGGAACATCACAGGGTAACATGCTCTGTGACGCTGTAGTTCTGCGATGGTTAAGGATCACTGCATTAGACAGTCTTTCCAGTGTGAGCAACTGGTGGGAGATCAGTCTCTTCGCTGAGCTGTAACAACAAATAAGTTAAGCAAGTAGAATGCATTTTTAGTAGCGCCCTGATGCGTGTGTGTTACGGGGCTCTGTATCTTGCGACACAGTCGGTAGGACTCTTCCCCGGTACCATTCACCGGAAGTTCCCAGAAGCCCTGGAACTGAGCTTCACAGTAGTCCCTGACGTGGTAGGTATGTACTAACCTAGGAGTCTCAAACGCCTGAACCATGGGCCAGTTTCAGCCAGAACGATTGTGCAATTTGGCCCAGGACTCCCAGCAGGCTACCATCGGCCCCCAAACCCTAACCCTTCCTGCCACCTTCTCCCCTCATGACACCCTTTCCCCTGAGCACATGGCTTTGGGGATCACCTGCGGCTGGGGGCGCCTGGTGCCTAGCACCTCTCCGCCTTTCCCAGGAAGTGGAGCATGTGTTCCCACCAAGTGCGCTCTGCTTCTCCCATGGCTCCTGGGAGTGTGGGAGGGGACACAACTGCTAACACCATGCAGCACCAGCCCTCCCCAGTGATCCCCAAAGCCGGGTTTTGAGATGATGGAGGGAGAGGGCAATGGTGCAAAGGAGCAGAGCTTGGGGCCCAGTAATGGACCCCCCAACCCACCAGGAGTCATGGGCCAGATTGTGTACTTCTGCTGGGACTGGCCAGAGGTCTGGGAGTTTGAGACTCCTGTACTAACCCCATTTTATAGGTCACTGAAGCATAGCATGATTAAGTCAGTCAATGTCCCACCACTCCTCTGTAGTAGTGTCAGGGAGAGAAATGCCAAGCCGTCCCCAGTCCTATGCGTTATGCACAGCACAAGAGTTTCCTGTCCCCCATTTAAAATGACCCAGAGCATGGGGATCTCTCACTTTATCCTCCCACTTCCGCCTCCCCTGCCATAAACCCACTTCTCAGAGACAAGTTCCAGGCATGGAAAGGTTAATTTGCACGTCTTATCCTGGGCAACTGTCTCTAACCATGAACGTTTTCTTGCCCACCACCAATAACATTGCAGCGCTCCCCAGACTTCTTTTCCAGCCCTTTATTAAGTCTTTTTCTAAGGCAGTGTATGCCCTTCAAGTTACGATTCCGATCTGTTCCTGGATTAGGCTGAGGAACTCTATTGTGTTCACATCTTGCTTGGCTTGGACAGGAGCTTCATTTTCTGTCCTTTCAGTTTCCATTAACATCACATTAATGAAGTTAAATCAAACACACACATCCATCCATTTCACAACAGCAGAAACCCTGGATTCATTTTAGAAACATACCAGGGATATAGTGTCTTTAAAATAAGAATCATATTCCAGCGCACTCAAACATTTTCTCTATTAATCATTCAGCCCAGGAAACGCCCACACAAAGAAAGATCTGACTGGCTGAAGAACTATTTAAAGTAAATCCCTTTTCTCGCCCCCCCCACCCCTCCTTCAGCCCCCAGAAAAAAAAAGCTCAGAGTAGTTATGGGTATTGAAATCAGCCCTAGTTTGGGTTCTTTGAATTCCACAAGACACTGGTGCTGTCCTCGATGTCACTGAATGATTTCGTTGATGCATGTGTGGGCACGGGCTACTTCTTGTCCTAAACGTCTTTAGACAACGTTGTACCATTTGGCTCCCTAAATACTTCGTTCTTTATGCTGCCTGTCATTAGGACACAAATAATAACGGCTTAAAAAGTCCTGATCTGCATTTCCACCCCTTTAAACTACATGCGCCATGAAACTACAGACTGTCCTGTTGGATTATATGATACAGTTAGGCTGCAGGGATCTTGAAACCATGGGGCAAGAGGGGAGGTTAATTTTGGACACCGGGACTAAGTAGTTGTGTAGTGTAAGACAGACGCTGCTGAGCTCTCTGGGCAATGCGCCTCCTTTTCACAAGAGAATCTATTAGCAAGGCAGCCATATAACTCTCATGTTCTCTACTTGATAAGCTTTGATGGGAAGAATTTTTTTCAGGAAACAGCAAGAACCTCTGGGATTTCTAGCTTTCAACATTTTTCTTGGGCCCCGCAGGAGTCTGGAATGCCTCTGAACCCTACAGTGCATTCATCTCTGAGAGAGCCACAGGTTCACTGACAACGTACACGCTACCAGTACATCCCTCTAATCGGCAGTCAGAACACTTTTAGCTACTTGCGGCCACAGATAGCACCTTTCGAGCTCTCCTTTCAAAACAAGGTCACGGGCACCTTCTCTGGTCAGGGCAAAAGTCCTGTTTAATTGTTACACCCAGAAAGGTTAATGAATCCAACTGGGTTTCAGAGTCCCCTAAAGCTGTGGGGGCTGACCAGGTCTGAAGTTTTAGCCACTATCATGACTAGCGAGCCATACTCCACCAGCCAAATAGTCACATGTGGCTAGTGCAGCCACTCAGCACATGCGGCCCATGGCCCGTTTGTTTGCGGCCTGTGGTGTAGTTTGGGTACACGCAGCCCACGGGTGGGAGCCAAACCAAAACACGTAGTCAATATAATGGACTTCTGTTGATATGCGTTTTAGTAGTTACATTCTTGGACTGTCATTACTCATGAAAAGTGCTGTCATATGGGTGGGACTCAGGTAAATATTGCATTTTATTAGTAGCAGAACTGACTTAAATGGGGCCTGTGTCTTGCGTAGTCTTGCCTTAATCTTTGTATTCATGCCCGTCAGTGTGAAAGAAGCTATTTGCATATATATTTGCATGTAAATGCAGCCACGCTTAAGTTGCGTGAGTATCATTGTGGACACCCCTCCCCCCCCGGAGCTTCTAAAGTTGAGTAGCCCTGGGCTAGTGGCTAGCGTGTTGGACACCACGGCCCTAAAGGATCCCTTATAGACCCAGAATTCACACGTAACAGCCTATCAGGACATCAAAATGATCATTGTCTTCATTGTCACTGGCGCAATGGCTCAAAAACTCGTCCTCTCAGACCATCTCGGTATATATGGAGGGAGGAGAATGTGGCTTCTGGTGGCAATTGGGTTGGCTGCTCTATAGAGAGTTAGTTACTGACGTCCTCCAGGCCCACATCTGGTGAGGCCCCTTCCAGCAGACGTGTTGCAGGCATTGCACTGTTTGGAGAATCTGAGCTGCTTTCTCTTGGCAGGAGACAGATAAATGTTGCTCCCTGAGCAGAGTCTTCTATAGATTTTGGGGACAATGGGCGAAAGATCCTGATCAGACTGCCTGGCAGTGGCGACGGATCTGTCTTTGCAAAGGGTTAATGGAAACATCCTTTATCTCCGGCAAGGCAAGGAGCTCACCAGCCTCTCCTGACCCTGCACGCTGTGGTTTGGCCATTTTTGTTCAGAGAGGCCCTAGATGTGCAGGGCGAGTTGTTGGCCAACTGTCCCTTTTGACTAGTAAAGCCGGGTCAGGAGGGATTGGGCCCATTTTTGGTTGCGATCGTTCGTGCCTCTCCCCTGGAGGACAAGTGACTTCAGCCCTCAGATCAGCGCTGGGTTATACCAGAGACAAAGGTTTGATTCTTCTGGTGGTCTCAATGTCTAACCTTTTCTGTCGCCAAGAACATTAAGAAGAAGGTTGTGGGGCCATGTCTTTATCATCTGGCATCTTCTGATTTCTTTGAGCCTGATCTTTATTTTATATCTGTGTCTGCGCGGCCCATATATAATGCAACACAGCATTATTTTCACTGGTCGGTGAGCTCTCCCTGGCTATAGTCGTAGGGTAGGCATCTATACTGATGCTTTCAGATCTGTCAGCAACTGTTGATGCTCGTGCTCATGAGGTTTTGCTGAGCTACCTGGGGTAGGGTTGGGAGCAGGGTTCCCTGTAAGCTGTGCGCTTGGGCAGCCACCCAGGAGAGATTCAGGTGCCTCCTAGCTGATTAGCAGAGTGCCCAGAGCACCCACAGCCAGCTGCATGTGTTTCTACTGGTGGTGCACATCCGCACATTGCAAAATTATTCTGCACATGGATGCAAAAGAGTAGAGGGAACATTGGTTGGGAGCCAATTAATTCTTGGGGAATTTTGATTTTTGCGCTACTGCTTCATTGCCTTCGGAGAATCTCTAATAGAAACACAGGGCTGGAAGAGACCTCCTGAGGTCATCGAACCTAACTCCCTGCCCAAAGCAGGTCCAATCCCAGCTAAATCATCCCAGCCATGGCTGTATCAAGCCAGGACTTATAAACCTCTAGGGATGGAGATTCCACCATTTCCCTAAGTAACCCATGCCAGTGCTTCCCCACCCTCCTAGAGAAATAGTTTTTCCTACTATCCAACTTAGACCTCCCCCACTGCAACTTGAGACCATTGCTCCTTGTTCTGCCACCACTGAGAACAGCCTCTCTCCATCCTCTATGGAACCCCCTTTTCATGTAATCGAAGGCTGCCATCAAATCCCCCCTCACTCTTCTCTTCTGTAGACTAAATAAGCCCAAATCCCTCAAGCCTGTCTTCGTAAGCCTCCTCATAATTTTTGTTGCCCTCCGCTGCACTCTCTCCAATGAGTCTACAACCTTTCTGTAATGGGGGCAAATTGGACACGATTCTCCAGATGTGGCCTCACCAGCGCTGAATAAAGGGGAATAATCACTTCCCTAGATCTGCTGGCAGTGCTCCTCCTAATGCACCTCAATATGCCTCTTGGACACCCTACTAGCAAGGCTGCCGAGGGAGACAGTGATATGATTTGAGCTACGATGCAGCTATTATGCAGCTGAGAAGCCTCTCTGTGTTTGCTTGCCACCTTGGCCTGCCAGCATGAAGTAGCCTGCTCTCTCAATGCTCAGCCAAAGAAGACCATGCTCGCTGGAGCTTAACTCAAGTGAGATGGAGGTGATGGGTGTAAGGGGAAACCTTTATGGTTATGTTGGTTATCACTGATGAATGGGTTCTTATTCAAGAAGTTCTTGCTCTGCAAGAGCTTTTTGGATTCCTTGAGGCCATTGGTGGCCAGAAGCGCATATTTTATCTACAGCTGATGAAGTGCGTTATTATGTCGCTCAGGGTATGTCTACACTACAGAGTTGTGTTGGAAAACCGGCCATTTTTCCGACAAAACTTGAGGAACATCCACACTGCACTTGCATTCTTCCACAAGAAAATCGAAAGAACAGAGGGTTTTTTTCTGGCGCTGGTAATCCTCATTCTACGAGGAAGAAGCCTTTTTGCGAAAGAGCTCTTTCGCAAAAAGGCATGTCTGAACAGGGAAGAGGGAGTTCTTTTGGAAGAAGAGGAAAGAGGAAAAAGCACAGGTGCCCTGATGGCCACTCCGTCCATAGCAATCACAGCTTACATGCGAGAGAGTGTCCATTCAGTATGGACGCGATCTTTCAAAAAAGCAGATTGCTTTTTCCATGCCCTATTGTAGTGTGGATGCTCTCTTTCAGAAGAAGTTTTTTCAGAAGATCTCTTCCAAAAAATACATCTTCCGAAAGAAGCCTGTAGTCTAGACATAGCCTCAGTGGGAAAGCATGCCACCACAATCTATGAAGGGGTGTCTTTCAGAGCTACTCTTGTAGATGCAGCTGGCAGCTGCCCACCTGTCGAGCTATGTGAAATTCTAGGTCTCTACAACACCATTACGTCAAGATTTCCAAGATGGCACTGGCTTCCTAACTGTTCCCAGGAGCAATATTGCAATTGGTCAATAAAGCCTTATATGGATTAGGCCCCCAGCTACTTTAAAGACCGCCTCTTTACTCACCTGCACAGCGTTTGAGATCAGCTGTAGAATTCTGCTAAAGTTCCCTAGATTTGCTCTGGATACGCAGAATTCTTCAGACCATTCTCAATTTTTATACTTAGAGGCTACGTCTAGACTGGCATGATTTTCCGCAAATGCTTTTAACGGAAAAGTTTTTCCGTTAAAAGCATTTGCGGAAAAGAGCGTCTAGTTTGGCACGGACGCTTTTCCGCAAAAGCACTTTTTGTAGAAAAGCGTCCGTGCCAATCTAGACGCGGTTTTGCGCAAGAAAGCCCTGATCGCCATTTTCACGATCGGGGCTTTTTTGCTCAAAACAACATCGCGTTGTCTACACTGGCCCTCTTGTGCAAAACCATTTGCGCAAGAGGGCTTTTGCCCGAACGGGAGCAGCATAGCATTTCTGCAAGAACACTGACAATCTTACATGAGATCGTCAGTGTTCTTGCGCAAATTCAAGCGGCCAGTGTAGACAGCTGGCAAGCTTTTCTGCAAAAGCGGAAAAACTTGCCAGTCTAGACGCAGCCAGCCTTTTTGGGGTAAAGGAACATGGAATTGCCAAACTGTATCAGACTCATGGGCCCTATAGTCCACAATCTTGTCTCTGACAGTGCTTCTGAAGAATATGCCTGGAAGTAAGTGGTTATTGAATAACTAGCTCCCAAAGTTTCTTCCCAACCCTGATCACTTATGACTTCCATCTTGAAACATGAGGGTTTACAACACTTCCAAAACGTTTGTCTTTAAAAAAATCTTGATTATTGTCGCGTTGGTTTGTCTTCCTTAGCTATATCAACGTCCAATCCTTTTTGAGTCCATTTTTGTTGGAAGTGTGTAAGGCAGTCGTGGGATGCGGTATAAAAGGCCTTTTCAACTTCATTTAGGAAACAAAACAAAGTGAAAATGGAAATGAACTTTCTTAACAAACTAACACCGGACACAAGAAAGTGTCACTTCATTACAAAAATCTGATTAAAAAAATATCAGTGGAGGTGAAAAGGAAATTTTCATTGTAGGTTTAATTGTACAGATGTATATATGTAAATAGTCAGTAAATAGATAGAATCATAGAATCTTAGAATACTAGAACTGGAAGGGAACGTGAAAGCGTGAAAGGTCATCAAGTCCAGTCCCCTGCCCGCACGGTAGATAAAATGTTAGTAGATGGTACGCAAGGATATTTAGTTACTGGGTATGTAGGACCAGTAAAAGTTGTGTGTTGCAAACAGTATAAGAACATATAGGCTGTGTCTAGACTGGCCAGTTTTTCCGGAAAATCAGACGCTTTTCTGGAAAAACTTGCCAGCTGTCTACCCTGTCCGCTTGTATTTCCACAAAAGCACTGACTTCCTACTGTAAGAAATCAGTGCTTTTTGCGGAAATACTATGCTGCTCCCGTTCGGGCAAAAGTCTCTTTTGTGCAAAACTTTTGCGCAAAAGGGCCAGTGTAGACAGCTGAGATTTATTTTGCGCAAAAAAGCCCCGTGAAAATGGCGAGCGGGGCTTTTTTTGCGCAAAAGCACGTCTAGATTGGCCACAGACGCTTTTCTGCAAAAAGTGCTTTTGCGGAAAAGCATCTGTGCCAATCTAGATGCTCTTTTCTGCAAATGCTTTCAACGGAAAACTTTTCTGTAAAAAGCATTTCCGGAAAATCATGCCAGTCTGGACGTAGCTATAGGGTGTGTCTACACAGCAGGGCTTAACTCAAAATAAGCTATGCAAATTGAGCTCTGTCTATTGCATAGCTTATTTAGAAATTGAGAGTGCCTACACAGCACTAATTTAGAAATACAGCATCCTTCCTCCAACTTCCCTTACTCCTCATACAATGAGGGTTACAGGAGTCAGAGTAAGAATTCCTCCAGCTTGACAGTATTTCAACATTATTTTGAAATAACTGCCTGCTCTGTAGACGCGGACTAAGTTACTTTGAAATAATGTTGCCGTGTAGATGTACCCAGAGTCAGCCCAAGTTACAGGCTGACCGGGCTACCGCCTGGGGCGCCCCATTGTAGGGGGTGCCATGTGGGGCTGCCGGACTGGGCGGGGCCGCATATGTGCTGGTGTCCCGGGGGCAGGGCTGCACATGTGCTGGGTGTCCGGGGCAGGGCTGCACATGTACTGGGCACCCGGGGGCGGGGAGTGCTGGGCAACCGGGGCCAAGTATGAGCCACACTCCCGGGGCCGGGAACAGCACTGCGCCTCCGGGACCGGGGCGCACAAATGACTCGGGCCGGCCCTGGACGTACCCATACAGAACAGATTAGAATAGCTTCCTCTGGCACCGTTTTACATTGACACTTAACACTTACAACTAACTCTCTGTTCGGATTCAGACAGTAACATGGATAGCACATGGGCCACCAAGACTTATAGGCAGAGAAAAGGAGTACAAATCATGGGGTTGCCAGGTGTCTGGTTTTGAACCGGACAGTCCAGTATTTGAGCTTTCTGTTCGGGAAACAAATTGAGAAAATATAACTGTCTAGTATTTTCTAAATAAGATGTAATGTAGATGTGATGTAATGTCCAGTGTGTCTGGTATTTTTGTTGAAACCATCTGGCAACCCTACAAATCGATGTGGATGATAATGTCAGTGTAGGAAGACAAGTCAGAGGGGTTGCCATGTTAATCCAGATCTGCAAAAACAACCAGCGGTCCTGTGACATTTTAAAGACTCACAGATTTATTTGGACATAAGCTTTTGTGGTTAAAAAACACTTTGATTTTTTTACTCCACAAAAGCTTATTCCCAAATAAATCTGTTAGCTTTGAAGGTGCCACAGGACTCCTCATTGTATAGTGTAGGAAGAGTGGACATAATGGTACTGAAAATCTGGCAGGTGCACGAAAGAGGATGAAGCTAATAAAAGGCTTTGAGAGGGTACTCGCCTTCCAAATATGCTCTTTGGGCAGTGTCTGTGGTTTCCACAGAAAAGCAGGTATGAACATTTTGACTGAGTTTTGCATTGAGACTTACTCATATAGCTCAAAGCCGAACTCAGGGAGATACATGCCAGTTTAGACTAGAACTAGAGAAATATTCTCGGCAAACTCGTGGGAAGTTAAACCAGAAAGTTTCATAAAGTTTATTTCGCCAGGTAATTTGAAGAGCAATAATATTTCTGCAGCCTCTCTCTCACCCAGAAAGGCCATTATTACTGGACACCTTCTAAACAGCAACACACCCTATATAGTTGACAGTCTCCAGTATCTTTTGGACCTGTCACTTAATTCCTTTTCAGTTCTTTAGAAAGAGATGGGCCTAAACACACTCGGCTGTGTCTAGACTGGCAAGTTTTTCCGCAAAATCAGCTGCTTTTGCGGAAAAACTTGCCAGCTGTCTACACTGGCCACTTGAATTTCCGCAAGAACACTAACTTCCTACTGTAAGAAATCAGTGCTTCTTGCGGAAATACTATGCTGCTCCTGTTCGGGCAAAAGCCCTCTTGCGCAAATCATTTGCGCAAGAGGGCCAGTGTAGACAGCACAGTACTGTTTTGCGCAAAAAAGCCCCGATCGCGAAAATGGCGATCGGGGCTTTTTTGCGCAAAAGCACGTCTAGATTGGCATGGATGCTTTTTCACAAAAAGTGCTTTTGCGGAAAAGCATCCGTGACAATCTAGATGATCTTTTCCGCAAATGCTTTTAACGGAAAACTTTTCTGTTAAAAGCATTTCTGGAAAATCATGCCAGTCTAGACGTAGACATTGGCTTGAACCTATCACCATCAGACTATGGTGACATTCCTATGCAGAATTTCCTGATAGTCTCTGTCATGTATTAAGTCAACCATCTTAAAAGGTAGGCGATAGCTCATTTCCAGATCTGTATTTCATTGTCCTTTTAGATGGGTTTGGACCCAGTGCTAGGAGGAATCACCGACGTGACAAAACAGCCAAATCCTATCGGCACATTTTTCTTCCTTACTGGTTATTTTCTAACAAAGAAATTTTGTTTTAAAAGTGTATTGTTGTGAATTTGAGACCATTGATCAATCTGTTTGTCACTGATAGTCACTACCGGGAAGCGGGCATCGTTGTAGTTCTGATGGAGACGTGATTTGGGACTTACCTTCCCTATATGACTGACTGCCAAAATAAGGCGAGAGCAACTAGCCACTTATTACAGTAGCGTGGGAAGCCTTTGTGTGTAGAGTCTTTGTAGATTTGCACTGCCTTTAAAAACCTTCACAACTGTACAACATGGGGTGTTTAATTACCAGGTAAAAGAAAAAAAAATTGAGACTCCATTTAATTATTTGATTGCACAGTAACCAAAGAGTGTAAGAGGGCTATAGCCAGAAGGCACTTCAAAGCAATGCCTTGATGTTTCTTAGTGGGCATTAATGGTTTCTGAAGGCAGGAGATTGTTTAAAAAAAATATTAAAACCCTCCTCATGATCCCGCCAGCAATCTCAAAAAAATGCATAAACACTGGAGTCCTCTGCCAGCGAGGAGAAAAAAAAAAGTTCAAAGGGAACTGAGAGTTTTCATGTAAAGTTTAGAGTTTAAGGCGTGACTGTTGGCTATGGAGCCTCACTGTTTGAACTCTTGTTTATTAAAAACAGTTTCCCAGCATTACGCAGAGTTCAGAAAGACAACAGAAAAGTGCAGGCTTTTTCCCTGTGCAATGTTTAAAGGCTCCATTGATTTCTACCTATAGGTTTTATCTTTTGTTTTTTTTAATCACTTTCAAAAGTGGAGCACAATAGCCAAGAAAAGCCTGAGTCTGGTTCCAGGAGGAGACCTGGTCTGGAACATGTTCCTCCGCCCACCCCGCCCCGCCCCTGCCCACCCAACTACTTTTTTTCCCACTTTTCCCCCCAATATTATAAACCACTTGTAAGAATTCACTCCAGGTTCTCAAGAGACAAAAGCAAGTGGATGACATCACCATTACCTCCAATAACGAGCTGACAATTCTGTTGGCAAAACAAGTTTTGTTGTCACTCTCTATCTTCCTCCCTTCCCTGACAACAAAACTGTTGATCAACGTCCCCTCAAGCAATGGGGCACTGGGAAAAAGAAAAGATTTGCAATGTCTCAGTCTGGAATTGATCATTCAGCCTGTCTTGTCTCATCACTGCAATATAGACACCTCTTTCCTCTTATTAGCCATTTATGTGTGTCGTTCACTGATTTAGCCAGTCTGATTAGCTTGAAAAGCCCCCCCCCCCCATGAAATCCAGGCCTTTTCATTCAGATAAGAAATGAACAAGGAGCCAATGGAATCCTACAATTCTGGTGGCTTTAAGCACTAGGCATGTAAATATGGTATCAACTAGAACTTCCATACAGTAGCTACATTCAGCCCAAATAGAATGAGTTACAGCGATTTAACCAAGAGGTCAATGGAGTTGTACCAGTGAAAGCTGTAGGGGGCTGCGTCTAGACTGGCATGATTTTGCGGAAATACTTTTAACGGAAAAGTTTTTCCGTTAAAAGTATTTCCACAAAAGAGCGTCTAGATTGGCACGGATGCTTTTGCGCAAATCTAGATGCGCTTTTGCGCAAGAAAGCTCCGATGGCCATTTTAGCCATCGGGCTTTCTTGCGGAAAAAATTAAGGTGCCTGTCTACACTGGCCCTCTTGCACAAGTATTCTTGCGCAAGAGGGCTTATCCCTGAGAGGGAGTGTGAAAGTATTTGCGCAAGAAGCACTGATTTTGTACATTACAAAGTCAGGGCTCTTGCGCAAATTCAAGCGGCCAGTGTAGACAGCTGGCAAGTTTGTGCACAAAAGCGGCCGCTTTTGGGCAAAATCTTGCCAGTCTAGATGCACCCAAGGAGTATCTAGTTAGCTAGCTATTGCTATAGTGTCTGAAGATTGGGGAACACCCCCCTGGAAAACAAGCTCACAGGTTGCACATTTTATGCTGAATTCTTACCCCTAATTGAATAGATTCAAAGGTAACAAGGCTCAGAGCCACCCAGACTTTGTTTTTGATAACAGAGGCGGCCATCTATCCAGCGTAAGCCTCACATCAGGAGAGATTCAAAAGGCGTATTAGGAAGAGAGTCAGAATACACATAAAACAAGCCCCAGGGAAGCATCTGCTGAACAGGTAGCATCGGTAACCTCAGGTTAGTTCTCAAGGCCAAATCTTCAACCCTAAATCACGAGAGCCCTGCAAAGCTGCAGAAATCTGCTTTATACCTGTGGGTATCCACGGCCACAGATGTAGATATCCACAGCTCAGTTGTGCAATTAAGAACAAGGATGTGCATGCTGTATTTAGAGCTCTGCAAATTTGCGGATGTGTCTAAGGATAGCCACGGATCATTTTTGCAGAGGCAGATGCGGCTACAAATGTTGTATGGATACAGGGCTCTATAAATGATTGGAGTTACCCTGGCTGAGGCTCCGGGCCTGTCATTGTCTAAAAACAACATGTAAGAGAAAGTGCTGATAATAGAATATGGTCTTCCCTTGTGTAAGCATAACAAAGAGATAAGAGACTATGATGAAAACAAGGGAACAGATGTTAGCTTGAATCGAAAAGAAGGGGACTAATGAGGCCAAATGTTGATCTCTTACACTACTATAAACCCAGAATAAATAAAGTGAAGCTGATGGAATCATGATGGGGGTAAAACTGGTTCAAGTGAGGTCTGACCCAGCTTACAAAGCTTAATATCGCTTATGTGCCTGGATATGGATGGAGAACGAATGCACAATGAAAGTGAGTTAGGTGCTTTATTTACACACAGTCTCCTTGCCCCCAAAGAATTAACAAGCTAAGCAGACTCCGAAAGGACAGAAGGTTACAGCATAAGACTTTGTATGTGTAGACAAAATGGCATCCTTTTTAATTCAATGTATTGTTCTGACCAAGGGTCCTTAATAGCAGGACTGGGTTTCAAAGATGCCCCAGGCTCACTATCATTGCTGGATGCTCTGTGAGTGAAAGCACGGGAGAGATTGCTCCTTGCCTGTCTCATGTCAGGCGGGGGGGGGGGGGGGGAGAGTGCTCAAACTGCAGGGATGGATGGGAAAATATGCACTTAATTTTGGGTTCTGTTTTCCCTAACCCAGTGCAGCTCCAGTAAAATCAGATTAAAATACCTCCAGTTCCTGATGTTTGGGGATATTTAAAGTCAGATCAAAGTCCTTTTAGCCAGCCCTTTTGGTAGCACGTTTGATGAGAAACACAGGTGCACTAAGATATTAAGCAAGCAGTCAGGCTGATTTTAAATACCGCCTTGAAATTCTGTTTCTGATCCCCTTAAATATCAATCAAGGGGGGAAATGATGTTTTAATAAAACCAGGGACTTTTTTCTGGATACAATTTGAGCTGCTTCACTTTCTGCATTGTTAAACTTTTGACTTTGCTTCTTTGCTAAAATAGTTACTATGGGGGGAAAAACCTCTCATTTTGGAGAGGCAACTCCAGTTAAGATTCAGAATACGCCCAGCCACCTAAGTGTTGAGGACAGAATGACTTTCTAGAGGTAGGGCATCTTCAGCTGGGAGACTGCATGGGCTGCACTTGTGTTTGCACAGAACTACCTGCGCCTAAACATATCACCATATAGCCAGCATGAACACCTGCTCAGAATTCTAATGCTCATGTGTACTCTTTAAAGAATCCAATGCCAGCACATGGACCAGTGGATCAGCACAAAATTTGCCAGATTCAGTAGTGACTTCAGATGATAACATTTTAGGGTATTTAGGGCAGTTGGGTATTTAAATGGTGCACACATTTGTCATAAATGGAGACGGAGTGTTGAAATTCTGTCCCTGTTATCCCAGCAAGAGAGACATCTTTGCATTTCCACATCCATCCGTTCTTTATAATCACTGCAAGATTGAAATTGGAACACCATAAGTCAAACCAGTAAATGAGGCAGACACACACTAATTGCAAAGGTTAGCACCTCTCCCTTTGCTGCATGATCACCTCAGATGGTAGAAACACTCCCATGCCAGAGCAGTGGTGTGGAGGGGTTTAAGGGATTCTTCCAGAAGCATTTCTTTACTGAAGATATTTTTCTTGTTAAAGATTTAACAAACATGATAATGAAATCAGAAAGAATTGTAGATATTTCTAACAACATTGGTGGTATTGTATTGGGCAGGTCACAAGGCAAGGCTATCATATATACAGTAGCCCAATGTCTGTGACTCTGTAACGCTGTAGGATTACGAGTCACCTCTGGGGGCGCTGTTGCCTCATGCCGTGGCACTCGACTGAGTTCTGCGCTGCTCCGCCAGGCCGCCGCGGGGGAGCAAGCAGCGCAAGCGGCCGTTTGGGTCCCGCGCTCCCCATGCTGCATGCGGAGCGCGGGGCCCAAACGGCCACTTGCTCCCCTGTGGCGGCCCGGCTGAGCGGCACAGAACTCAGCCGAGTACCACGGTGGGAGGGGAAGGGGGCGGGGCAGTAACATACACGGCCAGGTGGCGGGGCATGGCCATGTACGTCACCACCTCGCCTCCCGCCGTGGTGCTTGGCTGAGTTCTGCACCGCTCAGCCAGGCTGCCGCGCGGGAGCAAGTGGCGCAAGTGACCGTTTGGGCTCCGCGGTCCCCCGAGTGAGAGGGGGAGGAGAAAAGAGAGAGAGTCAGGAGGCGGAGGAGAGCTGAGGGGGGGGAGGAGGAGGCAGGAGGAAGAGGAGGAGGAGAGAGAGAGACAGAGACGGACGCGGAGGAGAGTCCCAAAAAATCCCACTGTACGACGGGTTAGTGGCTAGTTTGAATAGAATGGGTATCTGTAACAGGGCAGCTGCCCTGTACTGGCCCCTTAAGAGCCAAACCCCAGCCTGGAGCAGGCCCGGGGAGTTCAGCCCAGCTGGGCGGCGTTGGCCAATTAAGGCCCAGCTGGGGGCTATAAAAGGGCAGGGCTGCTTCAGCCAAGGGGGAGTGAGCCTGGCTGCCGAGGGAGCAGGACGCTCTCTGGAGCTAGGGCAGGGCTAGAGAGTCAGGCTGGGCCAGGGCGCTTGGACAGCCAACCAGACAGCCTGCTAGGCCTGTGGCAAGGCCGTGAGCCTGGCTGCCGAGGGAGCAGGACGCTCTCTGGAGCTGGGGCAGGGCTAGAGAGTCAGGCTGGGCCAGGGCGCTTGGACAGCCAACCAGACAGCCTGCTAGGCCTGTGGCAAGGCCGTGAGCCTGGCTGCCGAGGGAGCAGGACGCTCTCTGGAGCTGGGGCAGGGCTAGAGACTCAGGCTGGGCCAGGGCGCTCGGACAGCCAATCGGCCAGCCTGCTAGGCCTGCGAACAGGCCTGCTGGAGAGACACCAATCCCCCGGAAGGGGGGCTCAGAGCGAGTGACTTGGGCACTGCCGGAGGGCAGTGTGGCGAAGAGAGCAACGCGACTAGAAGAATCCAGAGGGGAAACGCCACGTGAGCGGGGCCGGTGCGGGCGGAATGGACTGATTCCGGGGACAGACGACGGACCCCCGATACGGTGGTGAGTGACCCCCTCACAGATGGTGGAGAATGTGGGTATTTGAAGCTACGCGATCCCGGCCCTGATGTAAGGGCTCCGCGTGTGCCTCAGTGGACCCTAATCAAAAAAAAAAAAAAACCCCTGCAAAAAGAGAGAAGCTTGTGGGGTTTCCCTCCTCCCCTCTCGGCGAACTTGGGCGGGAGGGCCATGGAGGGGGAGACAATGCCTGAAGGACTGACTGAGGGGCGACCGCCACCGGTGAAGCTGCGAGCCCAACGATTGGCAGCGCAGCTCCGACAACAGCAGAGGCTGGTACAGCAGCTGGAGGCCCAGTACCGCCACGCCCTTCAGGAGATGGCGGGGCAGGACCAGGCCGGTATGGGGGCCGCCCCGACTCCGCCGGCTAGCTCCCCGTCCCTGACCACGCGGGGACCCGCGGGGGACCCCACGGTGTTTGCCCTCCTTGACTCGGGGTGCAGCCAGACGCTTATCCGCCCCGACGTACTGCCTGACACCGCGGCGCCCGAGGGGGAGATGCAGCTGCGATGCGTCCATGGGGATGTGAAGACCTATCCTCAGGTCCGGCTCCCCTTGAGTGTCCGGGGAGTCACCCGAATGATGCGGGTGGGCGTGGTGCCGCACCTACCATACCCTATGGTGCTGGGTCGCGACTGGCCAGGTCTTACAGCTCTCATTACAGACTCACCAGCGCCGACCGAGCCCCATGTGGAACTCCTAGGAGAGGAACTCCAGGCAGACCGACCGCCGGGGTCGCTTGACCGGGACGGCCCCACCCAGCGCGACGCATCTGGCCCGGCCGACCCAGGGCGCGCAGACACGGAGGACGTGCCGATTGCACTGGACTCGGCCGATTTTCCCCGTGACCAGCGGGAGGATCCCACTCTGCGGGAGGCCTACGTCCAGCTTGCTTGTGTTGATGGGACGGTGGTGGATCCACAGAGGGCGGCACACTGGCCCCGGTTTGAGCTACGAGCCGACCGGCTCTACCGGGTCGGGCGGAACCCGCAGACGCAAGAAGAAGAGGCCCAGTTGTTGGTACCCCGGGTCCATCGACGAACCGTGCTGAGGTTGGCGCACGACCTTCCGGCCGCCGGGCACCTCGGACATGAGAAGACCCTGGCCCGAGTCTTGGCCCGCTTCTTCTGGCCCGGGGTGTACAAAGAGGTCAAAGACTATTGCCAGTCATGTCCAGCCTGCCAGCTCGCCGCAGCCCCCGGGGTGCCGAAGGCTCCCCTCGTCCCTTTGCCCGTGGTGGGAACCCCTTTCGAAAGGATCGCCTTGGACATAGTGGGGCCCTTTCCACGGAGCGCGGCGGGATTTCGATATATTTTAACGATCATGGACTATGCAACCCGGTTCCCTGAGGCCGTCCCCCTTCGAAACACCCGTGCCCGCACGATCGCGAATGAGTTGGTGAGGATTTTTGCCTGGGTGGGGCTACCTCGGGAACTATTGACCGACCAAGGAACGAACTTTACCTCCCGGTTGCTGCGTCAGGTCTGCGACCTCCTGGGTATTCACAAACTACAGACCTCCGTCTACCACCCCCAAACCGACGGGCTGGTAGAGCGGTTCAACCGCACCCTGAAGGGGATGCTGAGAAGATTCCCTCCACCGGACATGAAGCACTGGGACCAGCTCATCCCCTTGCTCTTGATGGCGGTGCGGGAGGTGCCGCAGGCCTCCACTCGATTTTCCCCCTTCGAGCTCCTGTACGGCAGACGACCTCGGGGCGTCCTCGATCTGATTAGAGAGACCTGGGAACGGACCCCCTCCTCCTCGGTCGGGCTTCTGCAGTACGTGCTCCGACTCCAGGAGAGACTCACGCAGGTGGGGGCCTTGGCTCAAGAGAACATACAGGCGGCCCAGCGAACGCAGGAGCGAGGGTATAACCGGGGAGCCCAGGAAAGAGTGTTTGAACCCGGGGATCGGGTGCTGCTGTTACTCCCCTCAGAGGAGTCAAAATTGCTGGCCCGCTGGCAGGGGCCGTATGAGGTCTCCCGACGAGTGGGCCCAGTCACCTATGAGGTTCATCAGCCGGACCGGCGAAGAAAAAAACAAATATACCATGTGAACCTCCTCAAACCTTGGCGGGAGCGAGAAGGCATGGTGGTCGCGCCCTACCCGTCGGAGCCCAGGTTAGGCCCTAGGGTCCCGGACGCCGAGGAGGAGGAGACACCCCAGCTCGCGGACACCCTGTCGCCGGACCAACGGCGCGTAGCCCAGGTGCTTGTCGAAACCTTCGCCAGGACCTTTACCTCGCGGCCGGGCCAAACCGCGGCGATAACACACACCATCCGAACCCCGCCCGGTCAGGTCGTGCGGGAGGGAAACCGACCTCTTCCCCGACGGATGCGCGACGTCGTGGAACAAGAGGTCCGCACCATGCTGGAGCTGGGAGTGATCGAGCGATCCAGAAGTGAGTGGAGGAGCCCGATCGTGTTGGTCCCTAAGCCGGACGGAAGCATTAGGTTTTGCATTGACTTTCGAAAGGTAAACGCGATATCGAAGTTTGATGCCTATCCGATGCCACGAACGGATGAGCTGCTGGAACGCCTGGGAAAAGCCAAGTTCATAACAACCCTCGACCTGACTAAGGGCTATTGGCAAATCCCGCTGGATCGGGAGTCCCAGGAGAAGACAGCGTTCACCACCCCGTCCGGGCTTTTCCACTTCGTGCGCATGCCATTCGGCCTCCATGGGGCACCCGCCACATTTCAGCGGATGATGGATCGCCTGCTCGCCCCTCATCTGGAATATGCCGCAGCTTATCTGGATGACGTGGTCATCTATGGTCGCGACTGGGAGGACCACATAAACCAAGTGGCGGCCGTGTTACGGACGCTCCGCGACGCCGGCCTCACGGCCAACCCCAAAAAGTGTAAAATCGGCGCACAAGAGACCACCTATTTAGGTTACCATTTGGGGCGCGGCTTAGTCCGGCCCCTGGTGGGGAAGGTAGACGCCATCCGAAATTACCCCATACCAACCACGAAAAGGAAGGTCCGACAATTTCTGGGACTGGCGGGGTATTACCGCCGATTTGTCCCCCAATTTGCTAGCATAGCAGCGCCGCTCACCTCTCTGCTCACGAAAGACAAACCTCAGAGAGTGAGGTGGAATACAGAGTGTGACTCGGCCTTTCAACAACTTAAAGAAGCCCTGTGTAGCGAGCCAGTTTTGCTTAGCCCAGACTTCGATAAACCATTTTGTCTTCAGACAGATGCCTCCGCCACGGGACTGGGCGCCGTACTCTCCCAGGAGGTCGATGGAGAAGAACACCCGGTGGTCTTTATTAGCCGTAAGCTCTTCCCCCGAGAACGCCAGTACGCAGTAATAGAAAGAGAGGCCCTGGCTATCAAATGGGCGGTTGAAGCCCTAAGGTACTACCTGCTCGGGGGCGAGTTTACACTATGGACAGACCATGCCCCGCTAAAGTGGCTACACACTATGCGGGACACCAATAGCCGCCTCATGAGGTGGTATTTAGCCCTTCAACCCTATGTGTTCTCCATACGCCACAGGGCAGGCAAGGCCAACGCCAATGCGGACGCATTGTCCCGCCTGGCCGAGGAGCCGGGATCCAATCCCGAGGGGGGGGACCTGGACTTGTGGGGGAGGGCAAGTAGCAGGGCCGACTGGCCGCCCACTGACCCAGAGGAGGAGGAACCCCTCAGGACGCCCGGGTGGGCGGAGGCGGACCCCACCCCGTCACCTGACCAGAACCCAGTGGGCGGGGCGGGGAGGATAAGAAGACGGCGGGAGAGGGCAGTCAGGGCCCAGCCGCTGGAGGAGCTGGAGGCAGACCCCAAACTCCTGCCCGGGGAGGCCGAGGTCCGGGCTGGGCGGCACCCAGCTGAGGTCCTGGAGGCCGGCCGAAACACCCCAGACTGGGGCACGGAGACCTGGCCCAGACCAGCGGCCGGAGCACCCCTGGATCCCGAGGACGACCCAGATGGGCTGGACCAGCTAGATCCCCGATGGGTGCTGGAACGCCGCGGCCGACCCACCGGCAGGACCTCGCAGGACCCAACCCTGGACCCCTGGAGTGGGCCACCCGGACCCTACTAGGATGACTGGGACAGCGCGACAGCCCGACGAGCCCTCAGAGGAACAGGTACCCGGGAAGGGGGGGGAGAAGAAGGGGCCCAGGGATCGCTCAGGCGGGAGAGCCGCCATGGCCAGCAAGGCCCGGACTGAGCCAATCGCAGCGGCGCGGCTGCACTCAGGGTCCCTGGGCCGGGGCGCAGTGAGACGGGTGGGCCTGCGCCCCCTCCCCCCCCCCCCCTCGCCCCCGGCCGGGCCGTCCCGGGTTCACTCCGGGAGGAGGACTTGATATGGACACGCCTGGAACTGTGGCCCCGCCTCATAGCGAGATGGGGCTGGGGCTTGTGGAACAGGGCAGGCAGCAGGGAAACCCCCCCCCGGGAGATATTTAAGGGGGAGGGTGTGTAACAGGGCAGCTGCCCTGTACTGGCCCCTTAAGAGCCAAACCCCAGCCTGGAGCAGGCCCGGGGAGTTCAGCCCAGCTGGGCGGCGTTGGCCAATTAAGGCCCAGCTGGGGGCTATAAAAGGGCAGGGCTGCTTCAGCCAAGGCAGTGTGAGCCTGGCTGCCGAGGGAGCAGGACGCTCTCTGGAGCTAGGGCAGGGCTAGAGAGTCAGGCTGGGCCAGGGCGCTTGGACAGCCAACCAGACAGCCTGCTAGGCCTGTGGCAAGGCCGTGAGCCTGGCTGCCGAGGGAGCAGGACGCTCTCTGGAGCTAGGGCAGGGCTAGAGAGTCAGGCTGGGCCAGGGCGCTTGGACAGCCAACCAGACAGCCTGCTAGGCCTGTGGCAAGGCCGTGAGCCTGGCTGCCGAGGGAGCAGGACGCTCTCTGGAGCTGGGGCAGGGCTAGAGAGTCAGGCTGGGCCAGGGCGCTTGGACAGCCAACCAGACAGCCTGCTAGGCCTGTGGCAAGGCCGTGAGCCTGGCTGCCGAGGGAGCAGGACGCTCTCTGGAGCTGGGGCAGGGCTAGAGACTCAGGCTGGGCCAGGGCGCTCGGACAGCCAATCGGCCAGCCTGCTAGGCCTGCGAACAGGCCTGCTGGAGAGACACCAATCCCCCGGAAGGGGGGCTCAGAGCGAGTGACTTGGGCACTGCCGGAGGGCAGTGTGGCGAAGAGAGCAACGCGACTAGAAGAATCCAGAGGGGAAACGCCACGTGAGCGGGGCCGGTGCGGGCGGAATGGACTGATTCCGGGGACAGACGACGGACCCCCGCTACGGTGGTGAGTGACCCCCTCACAGTATCTTTCATTTCCACACAGGTGTGTCTTTAGGGGGAAAAGGGTTTAGCAGTTCAGTTTATCATGTTTAGATGACAGATTCTAGAAAAACTCTTTGGTGATCTGGAAAGCTGTTTTAGTGCCTCCAACTATCTACTTTACTAAAAAAAAGCATAATCTGTGTCTCCTATGTCCCCCAACTGAGAATGAGCCACATTAAATTTGCTATTAATAACCTTTTACTTTTGAACTCCGAGAAAATTAGTTGCTTCTCACTAAGGGTTCAATCTTGATTTTATTGTACAAGCAAAACTCCCCCGGCATTTTATAGACGCTGGGTCTGGACTGCACGTAATATACAGCTTTCTGTACAAGGTTTACTGTGCTTGTTTAAAATGCAACTAAATAAAGTAACATTAAAAATATCCTTTATAACATACCCTGGTGAAACAAAGCTGTCAAAATGGAAGAAAAAAGGAGGAGGGAAAAGAACAAAGAATATTTACTCTTGAGAGAAAAAACATGAACGTTTAAACAAATGTATTGCTATTATCAAAAAGAGGTCAGTATCAACTATTTAAGTACAAATTCTCTGTTTTCTATAAATAACGTAAAGGCTGCTGGACATGGATATACAGCGGTATGAGTCTCAAGGTTATGGCCCAATCTTACAAAAGAGAACTGTGAGGGTGGACCAGCCACACTGGGTAAATTTAGAGTGGAGTATAGGTGTATACACAAACACACACACACACCCATCACTGCATGTAGTGTAAAACAGCTACCTGTGGGTGGAACACAGCTAGCTCAGAAGGCAGAGTGCCAGTTTACCAAAGCCACTTTCTACACAACAGCACTTCCACTGGAGTTTTCCCAACCAAATGCTGGCCACACCCAGCCCTAATTAGCTGATGAAAGCTGAGTACCTCAGCCTGAAGTGGCATTGCTTTAGGCCCTATGGAGTATTATTGTAGTGACACCATTCTGTCTGGTTAGATTAATTGCTTTTGCCGTTTGAAGATCCAGTGTGAATCATTTCTTCATTCAGAATATTTTTCTTTTCAAAGCAAGTGACCTTAAAATAGAATTAAAAAAATCCTAGTCATGAACAAGGTATTTCAGGATTAACCGAGGGGTCACAATTATAAGGGGAGCTGGTAGGTAACCTGTCTATAAGGGTTGCTAACAGTTTCCATCATAAAGGATTCTTATGACCTTTTAATGGGGTGCTCTAACACCTCCATTGTTGGCAGTTGGCCTTAGAAATTCCACAGAAAGCAAGCCCTAGGATCAGACAAATGCCTTTTCTTTGTCCTATGCAACTGCCCTCTGATTTGACTGAGTTTTGGACTATTACAAATGCTATCCATGTGTGGAATAATGTTTTTGGATGTGTACCGAGGCATGTGTGAATGTGCACCACCAGTAGAAAAATAAAACACTTAACTGTGAGCACTCGGCTAATCATCTGGGTGGCATCGGAATCTCTCCTGAGTGGCTGCACAAGCACACAGCTTACAGGGAACACTGCTCTCCCCCACCAGCATATGGTGCCCATCGATGACTGCATCTCACATAATACTGCAGCATAGACTGGTGCTAAGGGTTCACAATGAAGAAGTCACACAAAATATAATTAGCCTTTAAAAAAAAACAACCACCACCACCTAGGAAATTAGATACAAACAATGTTAAAAGGACACTATTTCAAAGGCAAAGTCAGGCACTCGAAAGTTAGCAGGTCCCTGATTTGCAGAGGCCTGGTCTGTCTTAATTGTGCCCCTTGTGCACATACCTGATGATACAGTTTTTAATTACATGATATCACACTAGTTTCCAAACCAGACCCCTGCTTCATTCAGGGTATAAAATGGGCACAGAGTTTAGTTTGCACAGGCAACTGTAGACCAGGTATTTCCTTCTCCTGCTTGACTTCACAATCTACATAACATTCTCATAGTACAATCATTTCGTATGCAATAATACAAATTATGAATCGGCAAATATACCAAGCCTTGCATTGCCTTTTATATGAACAGATATAACCCTATGGTTTAACACACTATAAAACAATCGTTTTAAAAGCCTCTAAAGCTGTAATCAATGGCGCTTGTGATAAATTAGAGACTGAATAGAAACCAAGACCAACACTGGGCAACAAAAACAAAACAAAAAAAACAAGACAAATACAATAAAGTTGGAAAGAAAATAAGAGATTAAACTTGAAAGGCCTCTCGGTTTATCACATGTGCAACTGTTCCAGGGGTGGGGGGACATTTTTGGATTAGGGGCCGCTGACCCACAGAAAAAAACCATCAGTTGGAGGGTTGCACAAAAGTGAGAAGCAAACCCTTCCCCCCAAAAAACCCCATCAACCACCCCTCGCATACCACAGTCTATGGGGTGGTGCCAAAAATGAGTAGTTTAGTGTGGAGGGGGCTGCCGGGAAGCAGGCTTGGGGTGTAGGGTTTGGGTGGGAGAAAGGGCACAGGTACAGGTTGTAGGATAGTGCAGGAGCTGAATGGGGTGCAGGGTTTGGGTTGGAGGGGGACTACAGGGCCGTAGGTTCCCCATCCCTGTTATGAGATCAGGCTGTAGGTTGGAAGCTCTTTGGGCTAGGAAATATGTCTTCTCTTTTGAAAGCACTGAGCATGCTATTGGTGCTTAATACACATATCAATATCATACACTTTACACTGACCCTGTTCTTTGGTTGGAATTATTGTTAAATGCTTTCAAAACCCAAACCCAAGTAGCTTTCCTTGTATTTATGAGAATGTGCCAAGAATGCCTCCAAAATAAACCTGGAACTTTGTATTGTTCTTTTCTATGCTTTCCTTTATCTCTTACTTTCCTTGAGCTATTCCACATGGCCACTCCCCTTTTCTCCTTCAAATACATCCTCCAACCCCACTTCTGCTGGGAGGCCTAGAATGAATTCCTAATAACTGATGACTGGCTCAAGGGCTAGTTGAAGACAGTTGATACTTTTCATAAATAATTTTTTAAGTACAGTTTAATTGTATCTTGTATTCCTCTCTCTCCACTGCACTTTTCATCGATCGCTTATCTCCATGAGCTCTTTGAGGCAGGGTCTGTGCATCTGGACAGCAGCTGGCCTATTGGGGACACATCTGCAATACAAATAATAAAGAAGAATATCAGGGAGAAACATTTGCTTGATGACAGAAAAGAGGAAATTGCAGGAAACCGCCCTATCGGTAAAACAGCCCCCAAAAATCTATAGGTCACACCTGCAGAAGGTGCAAATCGTGCAGCTCCACTGACTTCAATGCTCAGAACGTCAGTCGCAGAGACCACGATTTACGCCCGCAGAGGATCTGGCCTGTGGTGTGCATAATAAGAGCTGTTCCCTTCACCCTCCCTGGTTATTGTACTTACAGTTGTGATTTTCTCCCCTTTTCAGATGGCTGTCGACCTTCTGGTCTCACCCCCAAATCAACAGTAATGGCTTCCTTTGAACTGCTGCTTAGCTCTCATTCTTGCCAACAAGATTTTGACTTTCCCTGACTCTTCTCCTCTCCCTTCCCCACCCCCCATTCTTCTCTCTCTTCTCACAGCTGGTCTGCTTTAGTTTACAGCATAATAACTAGAGGTCTGTCATGGGACAGATTCACCACAGTAGCATCTCCAGCCGGCGGTCCTGGGAATTAGTTTGTTTGGCTGGCTGGACACCTCCCTCTAGCTGGTATCTCCCCGTGTTCTGTGGCCATCACATCCTCTTCAGGGCACTGCCCTCCGGCAGTGCCTACGCCAGTGCCTGAGTCCTGCTTCTGGGGGTTAGTGTTTATCCTGCTTGCACTCCTGGGTCCTCCCTTCCCCAGGGGCACCCTGTTCTCCTCCCAGGAACATGGAGGCTGCACGATCTCGCGGAAAAGCAGCCGCTCTTGCGCAAAAACTTGCTGCCTGTCTACACTGGCCACCTGTTCTTATGCAAGTAAACTGACATTCTAATGTATAAAGTCAGGGCTTCTTGCACCAGAACTCTGACGCTTCTGCTCAGGACTAAGCCCTCGTGCGCAAGAGCTCTTCCAGAAGGGGCCAGTGTAGACAGGCAACATGAATTTCTTGCACAAGAAAGCCCTATGGTTAAAATGGCCATCGGAGTTTTCTTGCGCAAGAGGGCGTCTACACCAGCATGGATGCTTTTGCGCAAAAGCACATGCCAGCGTAGACGCTCTCTTCTGGAAGAATTTTTGCAGAAGAACTCTTCCACAAAAAAGTTTTTGCATGAGAATGCGCCAGTGTAGATGTAGCCCCAGTTCCCCTGTATTCACCTTGTCTCAGGGACCCATTGCCAGTCTTCATCTAGCCCCTGCCTCAGGGGCAAACTGCAGTCTGTAATGGCCACTCATCACTGGCAAAGGGGTGTGGACCTGCTGCCCCTGCCTACCATGGCTGCCTCTCTACAGACCTAGTAACCTCAGGCCTTGCTTCAGGCTCTGCAGCCTGGGAACCTACTTGGCCAGAGTTTCCCCAGCTCGGCTCTCCCTCCAGGAAGCCTCTAGCTTCCCTGGCAGTCAGGTCCCTACTGCTCTCTCTCCAGAGCAACAATCAGTCCTACCTCTCCCTCCAGGAATCCTTCTTTATATAGCCCCCAGCTTGGCCCTCATTAGCGAGAACTGCCTCAGCTGGGGCTTCACTCACAGCCCTCACTCAGGGCTGGGTTTTGCCATTAAAGGGCCAGTGCAGGGCAAGCACCCTGTCACAGGGTCAAAAAATTAAATTGATAGGTAGCAGATTTTAAGCAAACAAAAAGAAGTTTTTCTTCATGCAGAGCACAGTCAACCTGTGGAACTCCTTGCCAGAGGATGTTGTGAAGGCCAGGACTTTACCAGATTCAAAAAAGAACTAGACAAATTCATAAAGGATAGGTCCATCAATACCCAGGATGGGTAGGAATGGTGTCCCTAATCTGTTTTCCAGAGGCTGGAAATGGATGACAGGAGAGGAATCACTTGATGATCTCAGACTCCCTCGTTGTGTGTGTGGGTAGGCAAGGATCATTTTATGAAAACCTAGCTCTTTGCATAGTGATTCCTATTCAGGTGCCACCTTTAAAACTGACATTTGGAAATGGGGTGGAGAGTAACCCTTCAAACCATCTGACTGATACGCACATAGGACAGGATAGCCGGTGTAAAACGCCGTGCTTATAATCAACAGTGATGCCAATTCGCATCAGCTGAATTCCTGGCCCAAAGAATTTTAAAACATGTGGAGATTAGATTGTTGGACCTGGGAATGTCGCCAGTTCCTGCCTAGGTTTATTTTTAGCGTGGAACACTTGGTATTCCACTTTAAAACACCCTTTTATTGGACAGAGCCACCCCCTGGTGTGACCGCATTGACTACAAGTGGGCTCCCCCAGGAATTTATTTGGCAGATGCTGTTTTAAGACTAGTATAGCCAAGTGACTGGGAGAACAAGAAGGGAATGTCTTTTATCTATATTTCTTAATGTGAGACAAATAAGAAAATCCCAGCGCACCATGTCCCGCATGGCACCTGTTATCAATACAGAGAATGGTGGAGTTCAGAAACTTAAAATCATGCAATGCAAAGAGCCTAATGAACTGCTGATGACAAGTTTAGCTTCCAATGATAATCATAGAATCATAGAATCATAGGACTGGAAGGGACCTAGAGAGGTCATCGAGTCCAGCCCACCGCCCCCAAGGCAGGACCAAGCTCCGTCTACACCATCCCTGACAGATGTCTATCTAACCTGTTCTTAAATATCTCCAGAGAGGGAGATTCCACCACCTCCCTTGGCAATTTATTCCAATATTTGACCACCCTGAAAGTTAGGAAATTTTTCCTAATGTCCAATCTAAACCTCCCCTGCTGCACTTTAAGCCCATTACTCCTTGTCCTGTCCTCAGAAACCAAGAGGAACAAATTTTCTCCTTCCTCCTTGTGACACCCTTTTAGATATTTGAAAACAGCTATCATGTCCCCCCTTAATCTTCTTTTTTCCAAACTAAACAAGCCCAGTTCATGAAGCCTGGCTTCATATGTCATGTTCTCTAGACCTTTAATCATTCTTGTCGCTCTTCTCTGTACCCTTTCCAATTTCTCCACATCTTTCTTGAAATGTGGCGCCCAGAACTGGACACAGTACTCCAGCTGAGGCCTAACTAGTGCAGAGTAGAGCGGCAGAATGACTTCACGAGTTTTGCTTACAACACACCTGTTGATACAACCTAGAATCATATTTGCTTTTTTTGCAACAGCATCACACTGTTGACTCATATTCAACTTGTGGTCTACTATGACCCCTAGATCCCTTTCCGCCATGCTCCTTCCTAGACAGTCGCTTCCCATCTTGTATGTATGGAACTGATTGTTCCTTCCTAAGTGGAGCACTTTGCATTTCTCTTTATTAAACTTCATCCTGTTTAACTCTGACCATTTCTCTAACTTGCTAAGGTCATTTTGAATTATGTCCCTATCCTCCAAAGAAATTGCAACCCCACCCAGTTTGGTATCATCTGCAAACTTAATAAGCGTACTCTCTATCCCAATATCTACATCGTTGATGAAGATATTGAACAGTACGGGTCCCAAAACAGACCCTTACGGAACTCCACTTGTTATCCCTTTCCAGCAGGATTTAGCACCGTTAACAACAACTCTCTGACTACGGTTATCCAGCCAATTATGCACCCACTGTATCGTGGCCCTATAATGTTCCATAACGATTACATTTCAGCACCTCTCTTCTCCTATGATCACTGAATAAGTGGTGATAAGATCTCCTCATTTGGAGGGAAAAGACTGTGAGACAGGGATTGTCTATCAAGAAGCCCAGCGCAGTGCACACTCACTAGACCGTTCCCTTGACAGCCCAAACACCAGCAAAGACGCTTTGTATGATGGCTCCTCTGCAGGTCTCCACAGATAAGGAAGAACAGGTGAAATTTCACATTTTTTTCAATGATGTTTGCAATGTAAGACAAGGCTATTATCCATGCTGCAAGAAGGAGCTGTTGACAGAGACAGGGAGGACATGTCAGCAAGGATCCCCCTCCCCCAAATACTGCAAAACAAAACCAAAAGTCTTGAGGCCACGCTGAGGGCCTGCAATCGCGCAGGAAGCCTCGTGCTGTATTAATGGATAGCTGGATTTCTTTGCAGAACTCCAAGAGGTGCGTAGGGAAAAGCAGAGAGCGGAGTGAGCCCTGCCTTGGGCTTGCACTCCTGGTGCCACAACAGAGGGCCATCTGCCTTCCACTCAAGATGGTTGAGAAAGTGCTTGGACATGGAGCTAGCACTCAACCAGCATGAGGCTCCGTGCTTGGAGCCCAGGGAGATTATCCAGTTACGCCCTTATAGCACGACTGGACTTGGCGTGCTAACTTTAATAGCTCCACTTCCTTGATAGTGAGGTGAGTGGGATCACGAGGGGGTCATTGGCTGAGTGCCTTCAGGGGACCAACATGTTAGAGCGACTGCTTTGATATCCCTCTCTGAGGTTTGCGCTGTTGGCTGTAATTTGCCTCTCCCTCAACTTTGTGTCCTGTTAGCAGGGAGAAAGAGAGGTTCTAATTGCTTAGTCTTTGGATCAAGGCGCAGAGCCTCACAAGGTGCCTGACTCTCCCTTGGAAATCAATGAGTGTTAGGGGCCTAAATGCCTGGGAGTCTCCGTGCCCAAGTGAGTCGCATTCACATTTTGATTTGGTGAAAAAAGTCTGAAAACAACCAATATGAGTTTGGTTTTTTTTTTTAATGACTGTGAATCACTTTACCACAGCCTGTCACACAGCATATCTCCCCAGCCTCCAACACAGATTGCTCTCCTGCCTCACGGCAGTCTGTTTACAGGCTGTAAGATCTGAACTGCCCCGAATTCTTTCAAAAGGGAATTCAGTGCTGGGGAGAGTTGCTAGGCCAGTGGCCTCCAACCTGTTTAAGCCCAAGATCACTTTCTGAATTTGAGTCAGTTCAAGATCTACCTCAGACCCAAATACTCTTGCCCCGCCTCCTTCCCCGCCCCTTCTTCAATGCCCCGCCCTGTCCCACCCTTTCTCCAAGGCCCCGCCCTGCTCATTCTATGGAAATGGAGTATGGGGTGGTGAGAGGGATACACCCTGACATCAGTGCCTCTCTTTTCTGCCTCCCCCACTCGGCACAGCAAGCAGGAGGCTCCCAGGGGGCAGTTCCTAGGCAGAGGGCAGGAGCAGCCCAGAAGTGGAGGGAAGGGCAACTGACATGCCAGCCTCCCAGCCAAACCAGTCAGGATCCCCTCTCAGAAGCTCCGCAATCTAATAATTGATACTGATCTATTGGCTGATGACCACTGTGCTAGACGGATAGATCTGGAGACAGGCTGCCTGAGTTTACGCAGGGGGCAGACACAACATAAGTGCCCTCTGTGATGGACTGGGCCGTGTCTGGGCACAGCTGAGGGTGTCCGCTCAGGGTGAATTGCTCAAATCCTGGGCTCCTTACAGCCCCCAGACTGGTGACCTTCCAAACCGGCCACAAACCAGTCCCACCGAGCGCTCCAGCAGCCTGCCTGAAGCCTCACGAGCAAAACCCCTCCGACACCCCAGCAATATCCGTGCCCCAGATGGCCCCGGGCCTCATACACAGGTGAGGGGTCCTAACACCCAATCCCACCTACCCCGAACAAGTCCTGTCCGGTTCCGAGAAACCAGCCACAGATCCCTGGTCAATTTACCCTCTGGATCTTACCCACAAATCACACTGGGCCAATCCTTTAGAATCTATATCTAAAGGTTTATTATCACAAGAAAGAAAAGCATGAGAGTAAGGTTATTAAAGTACAGTACGTTACATGCACCGAATCTCCCAGTTCTCGATGCAGGCTTTAGCAGAGATGTTGCAGCTGCTGGTTTAAAAGTTCTTATTGCACATCCTACGATCAGGATGGGTCCACAGGTCTTTCGGGCCCTTCAATCCCTGCAATGCTGCCTCTGGGATGAAGTGCTGAGCTGAAAACAAAAATGGCATCGACCACATGGCCTCTTTATACCTCCTTCCTGGCCTCTTCTTGTATGCAGCAGGTCACCTGGTCAGAGGCCAATCTCTGTGTTTCCTGCTGGCTGCTCTCAGGTGACAGCCCCCATTCTTTGGGTGTGTCCTTGGCCCATCAAGTGCCGTTGTCCTACAGGGCCTGGCTAATCAGCCTGTCCATAGCAATGCTTAACCACATTCAGAGAAATATTCAGCTTCCACGCAGATTACAGATTCCTACCTACACACACAGACATTATACACTCACATAAATAGTGTACACAGGATCAGCAAACAATAAACTCCCATTCAATACTCCACATGGCTCCCTTTTATATCATTTTCTGGGGCCAACACCCCCACCTAGGGGTGCAGCAGCGACCTGGCTGCTTCCCTCTAATTCGGTAATGTGACACCCTCACACTGCTCGCCTAATATGTCTCAGCCTGGACCTCGTCTCTGGGTGTGAAGGGCAGCATCATCTCTCACGCCCCTTTCCTTGGCTGAGGCAGCTGACAATGGTGCCGTTTAGCGCCTGCAGAGTGTCGTCTTGTCCCCAAAGAAGCTAGCTGTGAGCTAACGGGGAAAGGTTTTATTGATCAGCCAGCACAGGTCCCATTGCCACAGCACCCAAGTGACTCAGCATCTGTAGTGCATTTCTCTTCACAATCCCCCTTGAAGTAGGGATGTATTATTATCCCCATTTAAAAGATGGGGAAATATGGCACAAGCAAATCTAAAGTATAGAACAGGGATATGAACCCATGTCCCAAGTCAAAGGTTACTGCTCTAACCACTGGATCATCCTGCCTCTCAGACTCTACTCAGGCTATGTCTTCATTATGCGGAGGATTGACACTGCCGCGATCGATCTTCCAGAGTTTGATTTAGTGGCTCTGTTAAAGACCCACTAAATCGAACTCAGAGGGTGCTCCCATCATCACATGTACTCCTGATCCTCAGTTAAATGCAATGTCTTTGGAGGAGAATGCTTCCAAGGCCCACTCTTATTACTTGCCCTCTGTTGTCTTCTACAAAGGATACTGTGAAGCTAATGATCCAGCCGTGGAATTTTAAATAGCTGCTTCATGACTAACAACATGTGCTCCAGATCAGCTCAGCCTTGTATTTACATATTTCCCATGATAAGTCACCATATGGTTCTTGTTTGTAACGTGGAGTTGCGCTCTTCATATTATTGCTGTGATTTTTTTTTCTTTCACAATTAAGGATGGAGAAAACTTTTTAAAAAAATAAATCATTCTTGGAGAAAGTGTCGTACAAATAATAGGCTATTAGGGCAACAAGAAACCTGCTAATTGCTTTGTTTTGATTCCTACTAAATCCTGAGCCACTGTTAGTCATGAAGGGAGGAGAGATTGTGACTCATAAGCAGTATCATATGCACAAGGCCAGTTATATTATGCTGCATGAAAAGGGATTTCATGACAATCTTTAAGGGTTCAGTAATGATTTTCCTTGAGAAGCTTTGTTGAACGGTTTCTATTTCTTGGCTCTTAATTTTTGCATGTAGATAATTTGTACAATTATGATTCCTCCCCCTCCTTATTTTTCCCCACATCAAAGAGTCATTTAATTACTGGCTACAAATGTTCTAAATAGTCTTTTATGGCATGTTTGGAAGCACAGATATTAAACCCGGAAATCTCCTGTGTCTCTTCCCTGCGTTACATTCCTCAGTGCTGGGTCCTCTTGTCTAGTTTGCAATGACTCAAGTCAGGAGACTTCCATTACTTCTCTTAGGAGACTATTCTACAATGAAATAGATGTACCCAGGAAGACTTTTTCCAGCTATTCAGCCGCAAAGGACCTTGCCTTTATTTAATCCAATTACTTCTCACTATACCCCGCCCCCACGCTGCGCCATCCGGAATCATTCTCAATAATTCCTCTCTTTCTTTAGTATTTACACCTTCACATACTTGCAGATGGTTATTAGATCCCACCCTTAGTCATCAGTCAGCCAAGCTAAACATATGTAGCTCTTTTAATCCTTCTTCAGAAATCAATCCAGCCCTTTCATCATTTTTATTGCTCTTCTCTGAATCTTGTCCAATGTGTTGACATCGTTCTGGTATTTAGCTACCCGGAGAATGGGTATTTCAGATGAAGTCTCTCTCACCAGGGTAGGGGAGGTGTCATTACAAAGTTAAAGCAATCTGCTTCCTCTGATTAACCGTCATTTTTAGCAGCCTGGGGCTTGCTTCTACAATCCTTACGAATGGGAGTAGTGTTGACTCACACGGGTAGGCCATTAAATTCACTTGGGCTAAAGAAGGCATAAAATTTTCCAGTGTGTTTCCAAACTAGCTGAGTCCAAAGCAGATGAGGAAGAGTTGCAAAGGGATCTCACAAAATTGGATGACCGGGTAACAAAATGGCAGATGAGATTCAATGTTGATAAATGTAAAGTAAAAAATAGTTCTATCTAGCTAGCTAGCTAGCTAGCTAGCTAGCTATCCATCCCCCCACACACATCTATCTGTCTGTCTGTCGAATGATGGGGTCTAAAGGTCTAAATTAGCTGCTACTACTCAAGTAAAGGATCTTGGAGTTATTGTGGTAGTTCTCTGAAAATATCCACTCACTGTGCAGCAGCAGTCAAACAAGCAAAGAGAATGTTAGGAACCATTAGGAAAGGGTGATAATAAGAAAGCACATATCATAATGCCAATCTAAATCCATGGTAAGTCCACACCTGGAGTCCTGAATGAGTAAAGAACTTCTCTTGCTTGCACTTTCACTCCTGTGTCCGGAAATGGGCAGAGCTTCTAAGGAGATGCTGGTGGACATGTCAGTGCCGTTTCTGACCGACCAATTGCAACTGACACAGAGTTTACGATGGAGCAGGAGGAAGAGGATGAGGAGAACACAGGCACGGCAGACTTGAACTGGCTGGTGCTTTTTGAGACAGTCGGTACAGTCGCCAATGCCTCCTGTGCATACCGGCACTTCTGGAGCAGGGTCACAAGTGCAGTCTGGTGGGACTGGCTCTTCATGCAGACCTGGGAGGACCAGCAGTGAGTCCAGATGTTTAGCGTGAAGAAAGCTATGGTTCTTGAGCTTTGTGAGAAACTTACCCTGACACACCCACTTAAAGACTTACACACTAGGACAGCCGTCCCAGTCCAGAAGTGGGTTGCTATAGGTTGGATGTTAGAAATGTGACGGGAGGTAAAGGGGTGGCAGAGTCTTTTGAGGCTATCAGACATAGCAGCAACAAGTGCACACAGGGAAACCATGTACAAGGCAGATACCTCCTGTCTTTGCACGTCCCTTGGCCTTTTCCTTTCCCTTCCTTCCCCATTTCTGCACATTTGACACCCGGAGGGAAGGTGGGGGCATCCACAGAGGAGGTCAACATGAAAGGCTGCGTGGGGCAAAGTTGCCTTTCCTGGCCCCTTACGGGCCAAGCTGCTCTGGAGTTTTCCTCGCTGTTTCTGGACTGCATCCCAGGGTACCGCACAGGGGACTCAGGCTGCGATGTCAGCGATGCCCATGCCCACTAACATGAGGGGGGCAAAGAGGGAACTGTCCCAGGGCTCAGTGATTCTAAAGGGCCTGGGACTCTTGTACCGCATCAGTTGCCTTTAAATTGCCTCTGGAGTGCTCCAGGCAGCACTAAAGGCAGGAGGGGGAGGGGGCTGTCATGGTGTGCTCCAGGCTGCCATGGCCCCGCCCCCTTCTGCCCAAGGCCCTGCCCCTTCCAAAAGTGCAGCGCTTACAGCTTCCCACCACCGGCAAGGCCGTGAGATCCCCAAGTGGTGCAGCAGGAGCTGGTACAGTCGCAGCCATTAGTGGGGGTCAGCTGCTCAGAAAGTTCTTTCTGCTCAGCTCTGTCCTGCTCTCCTGGCCACCGTTCCTGATCTGGGAACTGCAAACCCAGCGCCTGTCTCCTTGTTCTCAGGCTGAGCCTTTCCTCTAACCATCAGTCCTCAGGCTTTTGGGGCTGGACCTACTTGTGGGCCTTGACCAGAATTTCAGCCATAAGTTGATCTTGGAAGCGCTTCCTCTTGGTTTGGTCCATGAAGGTACATTGGTCCAGACGCCTGCAGCGGCATGGGTGAGCTCCAGAGCAGCGGTCGCCAGTCTTTTAAAGCACACGATCACTTTTTGAATTTATGGCAATTTAGGATCTCTCTCAGACCCAAATACCCTTGCCCCGCCTCCTTCCCTGCCCCTTCTTTGAGGCACCGCCCTGCCCCACCCCTTCCCTGAGGCTCCGCCCTGCTCACTCTGTGAAGATGGGCAGGCCTGCCAATGGAGGGGGGCAAAGAGGGCAATTGCCCAAGGGTCTGGCGATTCAAAGGCTCCTGGGCCCTTTCGATTTCTGCCAGAGCACTGTGCCATGCACACCCCATGAGAGCTGGGGTGTGCTGTGCTCCAGGCAGTGTGGAGAGCTGGCTGTCCTGCCCCTACCCCTGTCCCCGCCCCTTCCACCTGAGGCCCCACCCCTTCCAGGAGTATAGAGCCAGGTTCTTGCCACACCTTGCCCAGTGGCCCACGGAGGCTCCCTTGGAGATGGGGTACAGAGGCAGAAGAAGGGAAAACTCTGACATCAGCGTGCCCCCCCGCCTTCTGCTTTCCCCATCCTGCACAGCAAGCAGGAAGGTTCCCAGGGGGCAGTGCCAAGGCAGAAGGTAGGACAAGGGGGAGGGGGATGCCTCCTGTCCTGCCTTCTGCCTTGTCAGGGAACCAGTCAGGATCACCTGTCAGAGGCTCCAGGATCTACCAAGATTACCAATCCACTGATTAGTGACCACTGCTCTAGGGGTACGGCAGCCAGTACAGGCAGACGGGCCTGGAATAGGACAAGACACAGAGGTTTATTGTCTCAAATTTTTCTTTTTCTGCAGGAGCACGGAAAAAAAATCTTGTGGCATTTCAAGAACACAACATGTTAGTCTTCCAAACTGAACGTCAGTATATTGTGAGAGGGATGCTACAGACCACAGAAACTCACTGGACACGCCCTGGTTAATCCCAGCGCAAGACATGCCAAGACAATAGCATGTTAAAATGTCAAAGCTGTTTTTTTGTTTTCTAAAAATTGGAGAACTTCTTGGGTTGGGTTGGGTTGGGGGAAAGGCGGGGGAGAGAGGGAGTGCCATGAGGGACCATGCTACAAAAGCTTTTTCCATCACTTCAGGCCTTCCACCTTTTGGAGGCCATAACAGTTCTCAAGTAGGGATGTTAAATATCGGTTAATTGAATAAGGGTACGTCTACACTTGCTCCCTAGTTTGAGCTAGGGATGCAAATGTAGCCAACCAAAATTGCTAATGAAGCGGGGATTTAAATATCCCGTGATTCATTAGCATAATCTCTCCCGCGCGTTATTCCACTCAACAGCTGATTCAAACCAGGAAGTGCGCTCCTGGACGCATTAGTTCGAATCAAACGCCTTAGTTCGAACTAATGTTACTCCTCATTTTTTGAGCAGCTCATTTTTTGCAGCACTCATGCAGCATCTTTTAAATACTTTGGAGGATCTGGGCGTAAGGCCAGGTTTACACTCGGGGAGAAATTCAATGTAAGAAACACAACTCCAGCTATAAGAATTGAGTAGCTGGAGTCGATGTGCCTTACATCGATTTTTTGGGGCAGCCCCACAGCAGGAGGTTGACAGGAGACACTCTCCCTTCGACTTCCATTACTCTTCACTACTCCAAAGAGTACCGAGGTCGATGGGGGCATCCTTAGCATTTAATTTAGCAGGTCCTTACTAAATCAAACCCTGGAAGATCTCTGGAGTGTTGATTTGGTAAGTATAGACAAGCCTAAGTGCTGAACTCCTTTAGGCTCTGTTGAAACCCCCACCCCCTCGAGATATACAAGATGTAGTGGGATCAATGTTCCCACTAATCTTTTCCACCCATGTGTGGATTTTTTCCATCCATGTGCAGAATATGTATTTTACGTGCACCGAGGCAGGTGCGAATGTGCACCACCAATAGGAACACATTACCTAGCTGTGGGTGCTCTGCTAATCAGCTGGGCACATTTGAATCTCTTCTGAGAGGAGGCACAAGAGCCCAGTTTACAGGGATCACTGATTGGGACCCTGTTCCTAGTTTAACAATTGCTTACACTAACTCTCTCCCCACTCCTGTCTCTCATCTGCCCCCCGCATTCTAACACAGCAGGAGGCAGTGAATAGGAAATATTTCACTTAAGATGCTTCTGCATAGTTGTCAAGTGCAAATATGTAATCACTTTGTATTTCACATTTCGGAGCAGGGTCTGAAGAAATAACCACTATTCCAATAACAATGTGTTGTAAACTAAATGAAAAAATGCAAAGAATGCGGTCACGCCTGTGCCATTTTAAAGAGCAGCGAGGGGCCCATCTGGTGAGCTAATGGAAGAATTTTGCATCCATGGTCCAAATAACAGAGATGATGATCCAGATTCTCCTCCAGTATAAATCTGGCATAAACCCATGCAGGCCATGGATAGCACTCCAGATTTACAGTGGTATAAGTCAGAGCAGAATCTGGACCGACATTTATTAATTAGTCTCAGAGCTCCACTCATTTGAAGAAGTGGGTTGTGCCCACGAAAGCGCATGATACTACATATATTTATTTGTTAGTCTTTAAGGTGCTACAGGACCACTCGTTTTTAAAAGCTTTTTAAAAATTTATTAACGAGTGTGTTAAAAGCATGAATCAGCTAATAGCATGGATCAAACTCATTTAAGATCCTAATGGTGTTTAATATTGTTTAGAGCAGGGTTGCGCAAAGTGGTCTGTGAAACCACTTTGAGAAACCTCTGAACTGGCCGCCCAGGTGTGTTTATTTACTGGTGCCAAGGCCACAGAGCTGTGCGCATGGGCCCAGTTCACCATTTGCAGCCAAGGGCAGCGGCAGGAAGTGGTGGTCTGGCTCACACCACTTCAGGCGGCTCCCTTGGACTGCAAATGGCAAATCAGAGCCAATGGGAGCTGCGAGGCACTGTGGTTGCAGCGCTGATAAATAAACACACTGGTGTGTCCAGTTAGCAGGTTTCTCAGAGTGGTTTCATGGACCATTTTGGGAAACACTGGTTTAGAGGTTGGTTATATTACATTAGCACCTGGAGACCTTCATTGTACATACGTGTCATGAGAGACAGTACCCGCCAGGAAGAGTTTGCAATCTAAATAGAGACGATGGACCCGGAAGGGAAAACAGATGCACACAGAGATGGAATGAATTGCAGAAGGCCAATAACAGAGCTGTCTGTAAGGTGCCACAGGACTCCTTGTTGCTTTTGCAGATGCAGACTAACAAGGCTACCTCTCTGATGCTCTCTTTTGAAAGAAGCTTTTCCAGAAGATCTCTTCCGGAAAAGCTTCTTCCGAAAGAAGCCTGCAGTCTAGACGTAGCAACATTGAGCGAGAATGAGTTTGCTCTGTGCCTTAGCTGAGAGCCAGCTGGACTTTAATTGAAGCTGCAGAGCAGGGGTGTGGAACCTTTTTTGGGTCAGGGGCTGCTGACCCACAAAAAATCAAAAAGAGAAGCCAAAACATAAAAGTCACTAATGTGACCTCAGACTGAGGAGAAAGACACCCCCACACATTGCCCTTGCACACCAGAGCCTAGGGGGCCCTCAGTTAGTAGATTTTGTAGCCCCCCAGTAGGCTCTGGAGCTGGGTAAAAAATGAGGGGTTCAGTGTGTGGGAGGGAGCTGCCGAGAAATGGGCTTGGGGTGCGGGGTCTAGGCAGGAGGGAGGGAGGATGCAGGAGTCTCAGGGGCTGGATCCAGACAAGCCGGGGTCCCCTGGGCTGTATGTTCCCCACTCCTGCCATAAAGGCCCATGCACTAAGCTCCAGAGGTCCCAGACTTGGTTCCGCCTGTTGGCATTACATGTGCACACGTGTGTGGTATGAGCTTGCTGCATCCTAGTCACTGAACCAATGCGGATTCAAGGGGAGAATTTTGCCCTGCGTTCCCTGCCCAATAGTCAGTGCTTCTAGAGCGTGAAGTCACCACAATCCCCAGTTTTACTGTGGATCCATGGTGGGTTGAAAGGAGATGGTGTGTGGGTGTGAAAACCAGGATGAAGGGAATCCGACCACAGCCAGTAGTTGAGAAACAATGTCTTAAAAAAAGCCACTTCTGTGACTGGCACCAAAAGCTAATTTGCTGATTACACCTTTATAAATGGATTAGCCAAAGCTGCATTGTTTCCATACTGGGTGCTTCTGAGGCTTTGTTAAGGAGGTGTGACTCTTCCCAAGTTTATGGTCCTACTTCCTTTTTACCCCTTCTGAGGAGAGCTTGTATTGCAAGGCACTATACGCTACAAAGCCACAAGGCTTTCTGCTACAAAGCCTTTCGTACAAAGTTAATTCACTTTGGCTCTCCACAACGCCACAATTCGTAACAAATAGACTCTGATAATAAATACCTCAGTGAGATCAAAAGAGCCTTAAGCTGCCTTAGAAAAATCAGAGAAGTGTGATTTGGTTCTGTCTTAAAGGCATTTTCCTGCCCTTCTTTGCAGAAGGTGACCGCTGCGTAACTTTTGCATTTCAAAGATCTGTGTCTCATTTTATGTAAAGAGGCCGTCTGTCTGCTTTGTGTTCTCCTCCAGGTTTTGTCCAGCAGTTGTCCTGCTAACCACCTGTCTACCAGGGAAAAGATATTTCTCCTCTTGCCTGCTGACAGCATTTTCACTTTGAAAGAGAGAGTCAACTGTTTCTTAATTAGTGCTGTCATGAGCAGGTCACTAAGAGATGGGAGTCTAGTGAACAAGCTCATGTATTCATTCACTGCTGTATGCACATACAGTTTAGTGACGCAAATCCAGCTGAATAACAGCTGAGATGGCAAGTCACTCAGAGGGCTACCCTGGGCTACTCCTACTGGCCCAAAACACGTCTCATAAACCTTACAAATATGACACTTACGAAACAACACCAAAAATGGCCATGTTAATAGAGAATATCCCAGCCGGAGAAGCCATAGCAAGGCGGGGTCCACTCTAAACCAGCCCCTGTCCGCCCCGTTTAATCAGTTAACCAGTTAAACTTAACATATCTCTTGCATCTGACAGTGGGTTTTGTCCACAAAAGCTTCTGCTCAAATACATCTGTGAGGGTGCATCTGCATAGCAGGGCTTAACTCGAAATAAGCTATGTAAATTGAGCTATGTCAATTGCGTAGCTTATTTCAAAATATCTTATTTTGAAATCGGGAGTGTCTACCCAGCACTTATTTCAAAATAGAGCACTCTCCCTCCCACTTCCCTTACTCCTTGTACGATGAGGGTTACAGGAGTCAGAGTAAGAAGTCCTCCAGCTTGATAGTATTTCGACATTATCTCGAAATAACTGCCTGCTGGGTAGATGCGGACTAAGGGTATGTCTACACTACAGCACTAATTCAAACTAACTTAATTCGAATTAATTAATTCGAAATAAGCTAATTCGAATTAGTGCATCTAGACCTAAAAACTAATTCAAATTAGCGTTTTGCTAATTCGAAATAGCATGTCCACATTGAGTGGACCCTGAAAAGAAGTTAAGGCTGGCCGGAACCAGTGCCAGCAGGGCATCAGGTTAGGACTTAGAGTGTGGAGCTGCTGCCTCAGGCTAGCCAAGGGCTGTGCTTAAAGGGACCCCACGCCCACCCCGGACAGACAGTTCTCAGGGTTCCCTGCTTGCTTGTCCAACTCGATGAAGGACAGCAAAGAAGTCCTGTCTTGGAGTGCCCTGAGTGCCCACACTTGGCACATCACAGCACTCGGCCATCAGCCCGGTTGCACTTGCCGGAGGCTGCCATCCGGAGAGAGGGGGGGGTCAATCGGGGGGCTGTCAGGATCCAGGAGGCCCTGCAGGAGAGCTTCCACCCCGAGGAGCCTGCAGCGCCACCCCAGTCCTCCCCATTGGGGGCTCGTGCCCCATGCTTCCCTCTCCTCTTTCCACTTACCCCTCCCTAGCTCCCCTTCCTGATGTAAAAAAAGGAGGTGGGAGAGGGGAAGAGAGAGGGGAGGGGGAAACCTGGGAGGAGGGAGCTGGAAGGGGGAAGCCAGGGGAAGAAGGAGGAGGGGAAGTATCAAACTATGGTACGCCATATCTTCAGTACTGTGTACAGATGTGGTCTCCTCACCTCAAAAAAGATATTTTGGCCTTGGAAAGGGTTCAGAAAAGGGCAACTAAAATGATTAGGGGTTTGGAACAGGTCCCATATGAAGAGAGGATAAAGAGACTGTGATTTTTCAGCTTAGAAAAGAGGAGACTGAGGGGGGATATGATAGAGGTATATAAAATCATGAGTGGTATGGAGAGGGTGAATAAAGAAAAGTTCTTCATTAGTTCCCATAATAGAAGGACTAGAGGACACCAAATGAAATGAATGGGTAGCAGGCTTAAACTAATAAGCGAAAGTTCTTTAAACTGCAGCAAGGGAGGTTTAGGTTGGACATTAGGAAAAAGTTCCTAACTGTCAGGATAGTCAAACACTGGAATAAATTGCCCAGGGAGGTTGTGGAATCTCCATCTCTGGAGATATTTAAGAGTAGGTTAGATAAATGTCTATCAGGGATGGTCTAGACAGTATTTGGTCCTGCCATGGGGGCAGGGGACTGGACTCGATGACCTCTCGAGGTCCCTTCCTGTCCTAGTATTCTATGATTCTATGACTGTGTCAAAAGCCTTACTAAACGTCAAAATATATCACGTCTTCTGCTTGTGGTGGGATGGCCACCTTACTCCAGCAAGAAAGGGGTTAAAACCAGCCCTGGGAGACAGCTGTCACGGGAGCCAATCAGAGGTGGGCTAGCAACAGTCAATCAGGGCCCAGCTAGGCTCTTATAAGACGGGCTCCTGGAGGAGAGGGGTACACTTTTGCTCCAGATCTGGAGGCAGAGGGACTTAGCTGCCTGTTACCACAGGGTACCATGGACAGAGTAGAGCTGGGGAAAGGCAGGGCGAGCCAGGGGAGCTCAGGCCTGAATAAATCCCAGGATCAGGCCTAGTGACAGGTGCTCAGGAGGTACTAGAGCTACAGAAGAGCAGCCAGGGCGGGAGAAAGCAGCTGGTCCACACCCCCTTGCCTATGATAAGTGGTCATTTCTGACTGCAGTTTGCCCCTGAGGAAGGGGCAAATGATGACTGGCAGGTCACTGAGGCAAGGTGGGTATTTACGGGGTGGGAGTTCCCCGAGGGGGAGGACCCAGTGTGTGGGGCCATTGCAGCAGGGCAGTACCCAGAGGGAAGGGCACTGCGTCCTGGGAGGGACACAGGCCCTGATACAAGGCAGTGAAAAACAGAGAGACAGGTAATCACAAGTGAGACTTCAACGGTAAGAGGACGTGCCAGGGCTAGAACGAGCTGATTCCCAAGTGACCAGCAGGAGGCGCCACAGCAGTGAGTCACAATGTGTTCCACTGCTTCACACCTATCCAACAGGGCAGTAGCCCTACGCAAAGGAGGAAATTAGGTTGTTCTTCAAAAATCCAGGCTGGCTATTCCCTAAAATTTCTTATCCTCTAGGTCAGGGGTTCCCAACCTTTTTCGGTCCCCATAATCCCTTGGCTTTTAGTAAACCTTCCCGTACCCCCTATTCAATATGAAAGGAAATAAATTCTAGACTCTAGAATCCACAACTTTTTTCACTAACACAACTACTTTTGGAATATTTAAATTAGGATAATCTAGTTATTTACCAAATATTCCCCGTACCCCCTTGACAAGCTTCTCGTACCCCCTGGGGATACGCGTACCCCAGGTTGGGAACCCCTGCTCTAGGTGTTTACAAACTGATTGTTCAATCATTTGTTCCAGTATCTTTCTATGTATCACAGACAGGCTGACTGCTCAATAACTCCCTGGATCCCTACTGTTCTCAGTGTTAAAGGCAGGCAAGGTGTTTGCCCTTCTCCAGTTCCTTGGGACCTGAGCCATCCTCTGTGTGTTCTCGAAGACAATTGCCAGCAGTTCAGAGATTGCTTCACCTAGTTCCTTACATACCCTGCGATTAATTTCATCAGGCCCTGCTGACCTGAGTGTATCTAACTTACCTAAGTAGTCTTTAACTTGTTCTTTCCCCTAATTTGGCTTGCATTCCTTCCCCCTTTGGATTATAGATGTTCCAAAACATTCAACTACTTAATAAACTGGTTGTGAAACAGGAATAGCTGAAACAATGTCACCCAAACTGGAAAAATCCATCCAGTTCTATTAATTACAGGCAAAATAAATACCCTAAATCAGGGGCACTGGAACTATGTGGGTAGTGGGGGTACACTGTAAACCCTGTATAGAATGGAAACCACTTCAAGCCAGGGGCTGCTGCAGCACCCCCCCCCACACACAAACACACTCCCAGTTCCAGCACCTATGCTCCAAAATTTGTTTTTATTATTATTATTATTATTATCATCATCATTTTATTATAGTGCTTGGGAACCCATGGCAGGGGCTAGGAGCCCATTAAGCTAGCTGCTATACAAACGCAGTACAAAAAAGACGATCTTTTGTAGAACCCTACACATTATAATCTGCCCTCTGGATCAGTCCATTGCTGTGTTTATATCATGGTTTCAGCACATTAGACAAGTCTCCAGCCATGATCTAACTACTGGACCAAACCATGTCAAAGGCCAGGGCTATACTACAGCTAAGGTCAGCTTAAGACACGAAATTCCAGCTATGTAGAAAATGTAACTGGAGTCAAGGTACCTTAAGCCACCCTTCAGTGCCATCTTTGCAGAGGGAAGTCGATGGAAGAAATGCTCCCATCGACTTCCCTTACTCCTTGCGTGGAGTAGGAGTTTCGGCGTTGACGGGGGCGCCCTCAGCATTTGATTTAGTAGGTCTTTGCTAGACCCACTAAATTTAACACCAGAAAATCGACCGCCGCAGCATCAATCTTCTCCATATTTTGTACAAAGACCAAGAGACAAAACAAGTCTATAGCCACTCAAGAAAGCATTCACATAAAGCAGAATCCAAAATGCCCCAGGTTATTATCTCATCTGTTGCTACATTAAATTCTCAATAAATCTTCCATGCAGCACCTAGACCACACTGAATTCATAACAACGCCAATAACTATCAGATTCTATGACATTGTTCTTACAACTAACAGATAAAAAAAGTCCTGTAATCCATTAAAAGGAATTGGAAATATTATGTATGCCTTTTTTGTTATATTTTTGGAAGTCCTCTGGTAAATCACTAGTACATTGATTGAACTTGCCTAGAAATGTTACTAGTAAATAAAGATGAATGTTTTTTGATCAGGCTCAGTTGGGGGTTAGTTGAGCGTAATGCAGAATAGTAGCTCATGTGCTCCTAATGCCAAAGTATGCCATAACTTATTCTGTTTTACACTAAGTGTGATGTCAGTTTAATATTGGATACAACCGCTACCAGGAGTCTAGAGCAATTCAATGATTCAAAACAAATAATTTATTCATTAAAGTTATCTTCTTTTCTGCCCATGGAATCCCTATAAGCAGATCTCAATCTCCTTGAATTTATTCATGGATTTTTAAAACCAGAAGGGGAAGTAGTTGTGATACAGTGTGTTTTAGGCCATAGAATTTCACCCACTGATTCTTGCATCTAGTCCAATAACTTGTGATTGAATGAGAGCATTTCTTTTAGCCTTTTAGTACCATTTCAAATGTATTAATGGAGTGTTTATGACTATTCGGCGTCTGTCATCGTGCTTTGCTGTAATTGGCCAGAGAAGTCACATGGGATTGGTTCTGCTCACTGCCTTGGATAAGCTTACAACTCCTTCTGGCTTGAAAACTTTTGTGAATTAAAAAACTTGATTTCCATGCATAGTTCGTGCACACAATGTTGACATTTATTTTTTAAAGGAGATAGGGGTCATTAAAACTGATTCACTGGCATGATTGCGGAAAGTGGGCATGGGGGGAGTTGCTGGAGCATAGCTCCAGCTGATTCATTAAAAACATGAATGAAAGTGTGTGTGTGTGTGTGGGGGGGGATTATCCAAAGCTTCTAATTGATTTCAAAGAACAAATCCCCAAATCTCACTATTAGGCCAAGTCTATACTAGACCTGGAAGGTTGGCTTTGTCCGAGACAGAACATCAGAAATGGCTGCCCGTCGCAGGGAGCCATAGCCTGTAATACCTCTGAGGCTGGTATAGGGGGCTCTGTCTGTGAGGTGGAGTGTTTTCCATATAAGGGCATGTAAATTAATAATCTTCCCCTGCTCGCTCCACCCATTGCAGTAACAGATCAGCCAGTGGGCTGACTGGTGCTCAGGCCTGCTACTCCACCCACTGCAGCAAAAACCAACCTATGGGGTGATAAGTTCACAGGCAATAAAACAGGCAGGCAGCCCCTCTCTCACTGGGGATTCGCATTGAGTGAACGCCTGGCCTGATCACCCAGACGCCTTGCACCCCCCGCTCTTGAGTCTTACTGAGCGTACTCCGAGTTGGTCGACCCGAGTGGAGACAGTTTATGAGCGTGTGACCGGTACTTGTGTTCCTGCTGTCTCCAGAACTGGTATAACACCCCCCCCCCCCACCATCATCCCTATCCTAATTGATTTTTTAGTTGTCCTTATTGCTTGCCAAGTGACAGTGGCTAAAAAGTTACTAAGTTAGTTTATAAATAGTTGTGGTTTAGGTTTTTCACTGTTTCCTTGTATAAAGTTGTATAAATAGTCAGCCCTATGGATAATACCAGTGTTAATTCAACTGTTCCTAACCCCTGGGCAGTTATTGGGAATTATTGTGATTTAGAAAAGCCTCAGGGAATTGTTTTGTGTTGTCTGGCAATCTGTTTAATTTTTATTCTGATGATTGTCTGGCGCCATCAAAATAAAATCAGTTTGTACTTTTTGAAACCCCCAGTTGTGGTCTCATCCTTTCCGGCATCCCTTCGAACCTTGTGTATTACGGGGACTGACATGGCGTCACGAACAGGATGCCGGAACCCCGGAGACCATGACAACTCTGATAGTTGCCCCTGGGCTAAAACTGAGACCCCAGGTTCTGAGGAGGATCAGTTTAATCATTTGCAATACCACCTCCTCTGTACTCGACTGCGCAAAGGGGCCCCTAACCCTTTTGACTGGGTCTGTGTCATAGGACACGTCCATGATTGTAGGACCTACACCATTCCTTTGGGGTTGAGCGATGTGGGCTGCTTGCTAACTTGCCATCCCACCTTCAGGGCCACCCCGGCTGATAATAGCCTTCAACCGTGTCTCACTCAAGTGGGTGAGACAGCCCCTAATTCAAACCCTCTTAGCCTCTGGAAAGAGGTGAACAGAGTAATTAAACTCTGTGGGGTAGCCCCCTCCATCATGGCCCCTGAGCCAAGAGCCCCACATGGATCACCTGCACACCACCTGTTAATAGGATTGGTCCAAAGGTTAGATGGGATAAAAAAGGTTAAAAAACTACGCCCCGATTCTTATAAATCAGAGGATGTTCTGGCTGCCATCTGCAATACCCTAGCAGCAGCCCTTGATAAAGTTACCGTCTACCATGGGGCCGTTACAAATTGTGCACGTGGGGTGGCGCACTCACAGTCGGAGGGAGAACCGGAGTTTTCCCCTCAGGCGCCAAAGACGCCTCCTTTAGAGACACAACTTCCTCCCCCATACCAAGGCTCTCATGACCCACCAAACATTTATCCTGGCTTGACTACCCTGAGTTCAACCATACCCACAGCTCCCGACCTGATTGTACCGGAGGCCCTCCCTGTGACTGTAACCCGATTAAAAATGGATGGTCAGGGGAATACCTCTCAGGTAACTGAGACCCGTCCCCGAACCAAGGCGGAAATGAAGGAGTTCATCACGGACACTGCCCGACGTCCGGATGAGCCTCCTATAATCTGGGTAGGGAGATTAGCCTTGGAACAGGGGAGTGACTGGGTTGACCGGGAGGAAGCCTTAACGTTAACCCGTACCGGGAGTTGGTCGCGGGGCCTTATGGGGGGAGTATTGGCAGCGAATAATCATTGGCCTGTAACGGCCGCAGCTGCTGCGCACCTCCAAATACAAGGGGGATTTCGCGCAGTACAGATGCCACCTGATTGTGTGAATAACTCCACTACCCTTATGTACGCAATCGCTGGGAGTTCTATTCTGCTCTGGGATCCCACCGCACACCCCCTCAACTTAACTAACGTTCAGACGGTAGCACAAAACCCATTTCGTTTTGTTGATGATCCCACTCAGATTCCCATAGAAGATGCGGCTGTCACCCTAGCCGTGGACAACAGCCCTAATCTAGACACAGGGGCTCTTCTGTGGCTAAGGGGATACACAGGACAACCTATTGGCCGACTATACGATGCTGTAGAGAGGGTGAAGTGGGCAACACTAAAGGCCGCCCTACTTGCAACCCCCTCTACTCTGGTGAAAGGGTCCAAAATGGCGCCCAAACCCAAATACCCCGAGCGTTCGTTCATCGAGCGTAAGATTTTTGGATTTTTATTGGGTAAGGGACTCACCAAGGAAGCTATTAGGAAAATGAATAGTGATCAACAGAAAGACTTGGCTGTGAAATTGGGGTGGGAAGATCGCCCTATTCCCCCGCAGCCAAAAAACGGGGAGAGGCCGAGTGCCTAGCGGTCGCTCGGCCCAATTTAAATGACCCTCGACCCTATCAAAACCTGACTACCGAAAACGAGACAATTATCCCTTTTTTGTTAGACACGGGGGCACAGGTATCCATCATCCCCCCCGATATGCCCCACACCCCCACTGGAAAGATAGTCTTTGTACAGGGAATAAATAGCGTTGAAGCAACCTACGTTAGTCCATCACATTGGCTTTCTCTTCGATCTTAATTAGCCCGCCTTGAGGGCGTTGTTTGTCCCCTTTTTGTTTTTCAGGTACCAACCCATTCGAGCCCCCCACCGGCTGTTTGACTTCCGGAGCCGACGAGAACCATCAAGATGGAAAAAATTTAAGTCTGCCACTGAATCTTTCGTTTGGGGATATGTTACCAAATGTCCCGCAATCTCGAAGCCCTCATTAATTTGACCGCTGAAGGGTTTCGACAAGTCGATTTGGCTCTTACTGTACTAGCTCATTATGCCGAAAAGAATCGTATAATGATACAGGTTATATTGCAGAAGGACTTTTGTATGGCACTCGAGGACCTTGACCCCAGGTTTAAGGACCAATACTGTTTGCGTTTCAAGCCCGGGTGGAACAACGTTTCAGCCATCACCCAACAGCTGACCTCACTTGCAGTTCGGATTCGCGAACAGCGGGAAGAATGGGACTGGTGGCAAACAAAACTTTCCTCTTGAGGACTGAGTACTTGGGCATCCACCATTAAGCAGTGGTTGATTGTATGTGCTCTTGTGTTACTAGCCTTTTTAGTGAGCATTGCTGTTGCAAAAGCTCTTATCCACAGAGTTGTTTCCGCTTTCCCTGTTACTGTTGCTTACTTTTCCCTTTCTCCCCTTTCTGAAGACAGCAGCTCACCAGAACCTCAATTTACCCAATTGGCTTCTTGCTGATTACCCTTACGTGCGCTCTCACCTTAGGCAACCCCCTTACCGCTTGCTCCGGACAGCCACGGGGGCATGTCCGAGACAGAACATCAGAAATGGCTGCCCGTCGCAGGGAGCCATAGCCTGTAATACCTCTGAGGCTGGTATAGGGGGCTCTGTCTGTGAGGTGGAGTGTTTTCCATATAAGGGCATGTAAATTAATAATCTTCCCCTGCTCGCTCCACCCATTGCAGTAACAGATCAGCCAGTGGGCTGACTGGTGCTCAGGCCTGCTACTCCACCCACTGCAGCAAAAACCAACCTATGGGGTGATAAGTTCACAGGCAATAAAACAGGCAGGCAGCCCCTCTCTCACTGGGGATTCGCATTGAGTGAACGCCTGGCCTGATCACCCAGACGCCTTGCACCCCCCGCTCTTGAGTCTTACTGAGCGTACTCCGAGTTGGTCGACCCGAGTGGAGACAGTTTATGAGCGTGTGACCGGTACTTGTGTTCCTGCTGTCTCCAGAACTGGTATAACACCCCCCCCCCCCCCACCATCATCCCTATCCTAATTGATTTTTTAGTTGTCCTTATTGCTTGCCAAGTGACAGTGGCTAAAAAGTTACTAAGTTAGTTTATAAATAGTTGTGGTTTAGGTTTTTCACTGTTTCCTTGTATAAAGTTGTATAAATAGTCAGCCCTATGGATAATACCAGTGTTAATTCAACTGTTCCTAACCCCTGGGCAGTTATTGGGAATTATTGTGATTTAGAAAAGCCTCAGGGAATTGTTTTGTGTTGTCTGGCAATCTGTTTAATTTTTATTCTGATGATTGTCTGGCGCCATCAAAATAAAATCAGTTTGTACTTTTTGAAACCCCCAGTTGTGGTCTCATCCTTTCCGGCATCCCTTCGAACCTTGTGTATTACGGGGACTGACAGGCTTAAGGTACGCAGCTCCAGCTACGTAAATAACATAGCTGGAGTAGACATTCCTTAAGCCAAGCTTGGCACCATCTTCACAGTGGGAGGCCAATGGGAGCAAATGCTCCCATTGGTTTCCCTTGCTCTTCCTGACTGAGAGGAGTACCAGCATTGACCAGCTGCACCTTCAGCATTCGATTTAGTGGCTAAATTGAATGCCAGAAGATCAATCTCTGGAGTGGCAAGTATAGATGTAGTCTTAGGGTCTGTCCTCCCATTCTCTGTGATAGTCTACAGGGCAATATATCCTAGGGTAGTGTTTTTCATCCTTTTTTTTTCTATTTGTGGATCCCTAAAAAATTTCAGATGGCGGCATGTACCACTTTGGAAATCTTAGACATTGTCAGTGGACTAGGGATGTAAACAACCAGTTGACTAGTCAACGATCTGATAAGGAAATGCTTATTGTATAGTCGACATATTAGTCGACTAGTTGCTTCCCCCTCTCTATCAGAAAGAGGCAGTAAGGGGGGAGGGCGCTTCAAAACTGCAGTGCTGCATGGAGCCCAGGGCCAGACCCTGGCTCCACGTGCTTCTGCCGCTTTGAAACACTGCGTACTGAGTCCCTGGCTGTCCCCAGGCAGTATGCAGATTTTCAAAGCCTGGGGTCGCTGGGGACTCTCCCGCTGACCATGGGCTCCATGTAGTGCTGCCACTTTGAAACGCCGCAGGAAGCACAGGGCCAGTCTGCAACACTGCAACAACTTCTGGTCTTTATAGAGAATTACCTGATTCCCCTCAGGTGTGGCTCATTCCACAATCAGCGTTGGGTTAACCTCAGCGCTTGTCTCTACTACACGTGGATTGATGCTGCAGCAATCAATCCACCAGCAGTCGATTTATCACATCTGTTTAGACATGATCAATCAATCTCTGAGTGCTCTGCCATCGACTCCGGTATTCCATCAGGAGGAGAAGAGTAGCTGGAGTTGATGGGAGAGCAGCCCCTGCCAATCTTACCATGTGGAAGATGCCATGGTATGTCAACTTCAGCTACGCTATTTGCATAGCTGAAGTTGCAAAGAGTAGATCGATGCAGGGGAGGGGGCACTTAGGATAGACAAGGCCCTAGGCTGAGCAAGCCATCCTGTTACGGGGTGGACTAGACTCTCTTACATCTTATCCATCTCTTATCTCTATGGGTATGTTTTATGAATTGCCCTTGAAAAGGCAAGACCTTGGGCTACTGACCACTTGACGAGAGCTGCTCCCATGAAAATAAGCACTAATTTTGGACACTTATTTTCAGGCAGGGCTCTCTGAACCTGGAAAATGCATAGCTTTGTTAATAACAAGTATTTCTTGGAAGGTGAATTTGTCCTTCTTTCGGAACCAGGTAGGTTTGCAAGGATTTTGTGATCTGAAGGGCCAGTTTGAAGAACAAGCAATATATGTGTACTTATGGGCAAGTAAATAGTTCTTTAAAGCTTGAAAAATCTTCACTGTGCAGTGTTCAGAAGACTGAAGTGCATATATGTTGAAATCAGTTCAACCACTTGCTCAGAGAAATAAAGAAAGACAGCACCTAGTTTGCATGAATAATGGAATTATTCTGATGAATTTAGTTAGACTAATGGGGAAGCTTAAAGAATAAGCTATTGCCCATAATGGATTTTTTTTAGGCAAATAATAAGGTTCTAGAGGGTGTAACCTAAAATAGACATTTGATAAAAGATTCATCCTTGAACAAGAATGTCATGAAAGCATGAAATGAGGAATAGACGACAATCAGAATTCCACTTGAAGTGCTTTGTAGTAATTATTTTTAAAAATCCTCACAAAAGACCCTTTTCAATTGCAGAATATCAAGCAAGCTCGGGATGGTTCAAGGCCAAATAATTTCTGCAGTGGAAAAAACAGCTTCAATTCTTCGATTCTGATCTAAGGTATTTTAAATGGGCTCGACTTTCAATTACTGCTTTCTTTCTATGCCCTCCCCCCCCCATTTAGCTAAGGAAATGAACCATTTCTGAACAATATCCATAGAATCTAGCTTCCATGGGACATTAATTATCTACATTCAGACTCCTGTAATCCACTGTTATTGGTTTGATTTCAGTGCACATATTTGTGGGGGGGAGAGGGAGATTCTAAAAGCCATGATGTTGTTGAAAATTAAGTCTGGATGATGATGGCAATTTTGGGGAAAATTTATTGCATGAGTTGGCATCATCATCACAATACATGTAAAATATTTATTTACTCAACGCGTTCCTCCCTGTAATGTCTGTTCACTCCGTTTTCAACAGCAGACAGAGGGCTACACAACTGCCCTTAATTCCAAGGGCTAAGATTCTGCCTTTACGTACTTCCTGAAGTCAACAGGAATGGTATCTGTACAAATGTAGCCCTAAAGAAACACAAACTGGTCATTATTGTTCCTCCTCTTGGAAATACCCCTATTCCCACTCAGCAGCATTTTAGAGTAGCCACAACAGTGCAAAAAGAGACCACTCATGTATAGACATGTGCACACTGGCATTTGTATACTCAGGCTCTTGCACAAGAGAGAAGGAGCCAGCCCTCTGACTGCTGGCAAGTGTTCCACTCATCCCCTTCTTCTTAGCCAAGGGTATATCACAATGTCTGGGCTTTTCATGTCTTTATTTTTTGCCCTGTCTCCTTCAAAAGGATGCCCTCAGGGTATGCCTGCTCTACGGGATAAGGTTGAATTAGGATACGCAACTTCAGCTACGTTAATTGCGTAGCTGAAGTCGAAGTGCCTTAACTCGACTTTTGGCGCTGTCCGCACTGCAGGAAGTAGAAGGGAGAACACTCTCTCTTTGACTTCCCTTACTTTTTGTGGAATCCAGTCAGCATCAACCAGAGCTCCCCTCTCAGTTTGAATTAGCGTGTCTTCACTAAACCTGCTCATTCGAACCCTGGAAGATCAACAGCGGCAGCTTTGATCTTCTCTGTAGCATATACGTACCCTAAGAGGCCAAAGTCAGGGGTGTTCAGGTTTTGGGTTTAGTTGGAGCCCACCTTGGGTTTTTAAGGGATTAAGAAATACCTTAAGCTCAGCAGCTGTAATGGGTCCTAGTTGTCCTTGACACCCTAGTAATGCTAGTCAGAGTTTCCTGCTCCTAACCAGAGTCTGAGGGTATATAAAGGTATGCTTGTAGCTAGCATCTAGCTAGCATGGATAACAATAGCAGTATAGATGGGGTGTCTTGGGCTTCAACACAGACCAGTCAACTGAGTCCAAGTTCCTTCATTACACATATTGGGGTGAGAAATCACTAGATTTCTGTGAGGGAACAAAGAGGCACAGCCTTGAAATAAGCCACTGATGCCCATAATTTCATCCTCTCTTTAGATTCCCAATGCTCCTTTGCTCCTTCTGCTCCAAAGCCCCACGGTTCACTCTGGGCCCTTCCCAATCCCCTTTTTTTCCCTCCATGCCCTTAGGTGTCCTATCTCCTGACAGTAATTATTTAAACTATCTGGTGAGCTAGCCTGGTTTCCTGGTTCCTTCCCTCTTCCCCTCACTGCTACAATTCTGCTGCCTGGGTCTTAAAGAGTTCTCATTTGTCTGGAAGAAGTTGATTCCACTTTCTTTTGAACATACTTCTCTTCCAGCAGCTCTCCCCACCCCTAGCTCTCAAACCCGTTAGTGAAGAAGAAGAGCTGATTACAAATCCACAGGAGGCAGAAATGCCAATCCAAAGCATGCCCATTCCGATCCAAAGCTTGGCCATCAGAATGGCCAGTTACATCAATAGTTCCTTTCCCACCATTTTTGGACTTGTTCGGAAACTTGGTAGAACGGGGTAGATCAACAGGAGAGAAATGAGGTGTGGAAAAGAAGAAAACCCAACACATTTGTTTAGGGATCAGGGCCTTGATATTGTTTGTTGTAGGTAAGTATTGAACATAAAAACATAAGAACAGTCATGTTGGGTCAGACCAAAGGTCCATCTAGCCCAGTGTCCTGTCTTCCAACAGCGGCCAATGCCAGATGCCCCAGAGGGAGTGAACACAATAGATAGTAATCAAATGATCCCTTTCCTGTCATCCATTTCCAGCTTCTGACAAACAGAGGCTAGGGACACCATTTCTACCCTTCCTCACTAATAGACCTATCCTTCATGAATTTATCTAGTTCTTTTATGAACCCTGTTCGAGTTCTGGTCTACACAACATCCTCTGGCAAGGAGTTCCACAGGTTGACTACTTGCTATGTGAAAAGTACATTTAGGTACATTTATTTTTAACAGCTTCATTCCCAGCTTACATGATTTTTTTTTCATTCACTGGAGCCGGAGTCATTCTTTTGCTTGCTAGTCACGCTTTCCATGGGCTATAGTGACATGTTCACAGCTTGACCCTGATCTGGCAAAGCCCTTAATCTTCAGCTTGGTTTGACTTGGAGCATAACTAAACAAAACTCATTTTCTGAGTATGGCTGTGGATCAGCATCTACACAGCCAACACCCTTTCTACGTGCCCTTTTCTCGCCCTCTCGCTTATGTTTCATTACATTCTTTCTATTTATGCTCTCTGCCCTTTGATGATTATAATTTTGTACTGAAAATCCTTCTGGTTGTTTTTAAATTGAGTACTGACCCTCATTTAAAACTCCATTGTTTGAAGCAGAACCTATTCCACACACTACCAGCAGATTTTAATTTTAAACTCATTGTTATGCTTTGTTTCCAAATAGTTTTTCAAAATTGCTTCAAGGTGTAGTTTTCTAAACTTTATTTCCTCTTTTCTGAGGCTGTTTTTTGGTCCCTGTTTTTTTCTTTTTTTTTTTTAAGAACAGCTCTCTCTTCTTTTAGCTGGAAATATTTTCTTGACAACTACATATAGCACTCCTATATTCTATTCCCTGACTTGGCCATAGACATATAGGGTGCATCTACACAGCACCCTAAACTCGAAATAAGATACGCAATTTGTGCCAAATTTCGAAATAATGTGCTATTTCAAGACATCCCTTAATTCTTGTGGAATGACGGTTACCGGGCTGCCGAAATAGCACGCTGGTTATTTTGAAAAATATTTCAAAATAATGGGCGGCTTGTGTAGATGCAGGGTATCTATTTCAGGATACCGGAGGTAACCTGAAATAGCCGTGCAGCGTAGACATACCCGTAGTGTTATCTTGGACTGATCTTTATTACTGTACTTCTATTTACTCATATACAAAACACATGTAATACTGATTGGCTGCACAAAGTGAAAATAAATGCTTATAGAGAGCACTGAGACATTCAGGTAGAGAGAATCCATGTTCTAAGAGTAATGGTAAATGTTTCAAGTTTGACCTCTCACAAAGGATTACTGAAAGAGGGATGAGCTTCTCCAAGCATTAACAAGGTTGCACGTCTCCAGGGGCTTGTTCCGCGTCCTGGTGTGGATAGCGCTATACAATTTCACAGTGGAGATCTGAGGTTCAGACTTGATGGAAAAATTGGTGTGGGGAGCATTATTGTCTTTGGAGGACAGGGAAGAGGAAGTGAGGACCAGCATATAGTAATGGAATTGATGAGAGTGTCTTAGTAAGATCTCTGCTGAGACAAGCTAAGGCCTGTGCTTTAGTGACGCTTCCTTCGCACACATGTTTTCTGTCCTTAATAGGGTTGGAAGAACCTAAAATGAGGATGTCTGGGTAGCCCTTCAAATAATTTTAAAATGCCGGTTGAACTTCTCTAGTCCAGCACTCTCTGACCTCGCAACATCCATGATCTGGCATCATTTTAGCTAGCCAGATGTCCATTTATCATGGGTGTGTCCAAGTTTTCCACGGTCCCATAAAGTTTGTGTACAACCACCAGTCCTGACGCTCAGGGTACACCTATACAGCACCACGTAGCTCAAACTAAGCCATGCAATTCGAGCTATGCATATTGCGTAGCTTCTTTCGAGAGAGTCTGTTTTGAAATTTGGTGCTTTCTACACAGCGCCAAATTTCGAAATAGACCGCTATTCTGACAAGTCCCTTAATCCTCATGGAACGAGATATACCAGGACGTTGGAATAGCGAGCCCATTCTTTCAAATATATTTTGAAATAATGGACTTGTTGCTAAGACATGGAAAATGCTATTTCGGGATACCGGATGTATCCCAAAATAGTGCCGCTGTCTAGATGTACCCTCGGTGTTCTGTGCTGTTATTTAGCTCTAATTGAGCCCTAATGTCTTCTAACAGCCCACTAAGCAGTGGAAGTGTTGGTATTGCCGCTAGACAATATTGACCTCCCGTGGTCTGGAAAATTCTCTGGTACGGCACCAGTCAGGTCCTGAGAGTGCCGGACTAGAGAGGTTCAACCTGTAAGTGAAACAAACATTGTCCTATTTGTAGCCCAAGGGCCAGTGTGCTTTAAGAACAGCCCTAGGAACTGCAAGTTGTGAACTACAAACTGTGGAATAATGGGAAAACTTCCTGGTTCTGGCCAGGCTGTCCCTTCTGCCCCCAAACAGGTGCTCAGGACTGATTGAGCTGGGCACACGTGGGCTACAAGGAGAGAGGAGGCTCCTGAACTGTAAACCTCAGCTCGCCCAGCAGAGTCTCAGCACAGACTGAGCTGGGAGCGTGTAGCTGCTGCTGGATTATAATCCTGTTCTGTGTTCTTTACAGAATAAAGCCTGTTCCAGGCGGTTTGTCTGGATGGGTCTGGTCGGAGGTGCCCACACACGGACACACAACACAGAGCACACAAAGGAGCCTCAGACCTAGTCTCCCAAAGTTGTGTAAGAAGTCACAAGGCTTCCCCTAGGTTGACTAACCTCACACTGGACTAGTGAATAGGAGGGGCTACATATTTATTAACCCGCCGGAGAAAAAGGAGCTGGGATCAAGGGGTGACCTGGGGACTGTTGGGGCATCAGTGGTTGGAAGGAGCTTTGGAGCATTGAAATAGGGGACACAGACGTGATGGCAAGAACTAACCCAAACCCTGGCGACGATCTCTGTGTTCATGTCGGTCTTATAATGCTGGTGGGCTTCCATGAATATGGTGGTCCTGACTCTTGATCTTGACTCCAGCATTATGACGGTGTCACTGTGCGGAAACCAAGCAACAAGGGGGTGAATCAAGCTCAGAGCATCTCAAACTGTATCTACGTTGCCATGTGTCTTCAAATGGCTTGGGCTTCCCACTCCTCTCCACCCCCTCGATGACCCACTCATCCTACCTCGACTCAGAAGGCCAGAGCCTGCTGCTGCACCAAGCATTACTTCTGTTAGAGCTTGGGGCAAACCACAGGAACTTAAAAAATGTGCATATTTTTTCTTATGCTCCTGAAGCAATGGCCCTACTGGTGAGGGCTGGGAGGTGCTAAGCCTGGTAGAATAATAAAATATAACTAAGTCCTTTACCTGAAAGGGAAAACAAGTATTTCTTCATGCAGCACACAGTCAACCTGTGGAACTCCTTGCCAGAGGATGTTGTGAAGACCAAGACTGAACAGGGTTAAAAAAAACAACAGATAAATTCATGGAGGTTAGGTCCATCAATACTTATTAGCCAGGATGAGTAGAAATAGTATCCCTAGCCTCTGTTTGTCAGAAACTGGAAGTGGGTAACAACAGATAGATCACTTGGAGATGGATCAGAGGAGATGGATCACTGATGATTCCCTGTAGTGTTCACTCCCTCTGGGGAACCTGGCATTGGCCATTGTTAGCAAACAGGACACTGGGCAAGATGGACCTTTGATCTCACCCAGTCTGGCCATTCCTATATTCTTCTGTTCTAAGGCCAAGTCCCACAGAAACCATAAGTGAGCTATGAGGAATGGTCCGCTCTGGATGCAAGGTCAGAGCCCAGTTCCAGAGTGTCTATGTCCAGCTATTGCTGGGTTTGAGATGGGGAGTAGTTGACATCTGCTCCCCTCCTGCATGAACTTGTGCCGTACATGTGTCCTGTGGCTATGTGCTTGGCATGCCCCTCTCCATGGCTATTCTAGTCCACCTCTATCTTCTCACTGCACCCATCACCACAGCATCTGAGTACCCACGTGGCGCTGCGCGGACTTATGCTGTGCTTGGTTCCCCTTCTGTACTGCAAACCTCCCAGTGGCTAATTACTGCTAAGCCTCCATGCTATTAATTATTAAGCCGGCCGCCTTTGTAGCGGCAGACAGGCATGGCTGGAATGTGTTTGATACAGAAGGGGGTCAGAGAGAGGGGGGGCGGCAAGGCTAAGAATGGGCAAATTGTTTGATTTTTTTTTCCATGCCAGGAATTTTCAGAAGCATTTCCTGATAGATGTCCTGATGTGTCCCCTGTCCTTGTGGTGTGAAGATGATGAAAAGGGGAGATGAAACTGTGGCTTGTTTGCTTACGTGGGGCTTGGCCGGGAAGGATATTGGGGAAACCCAGAAATGCTGCTTCACTGCATTGCACAGGGGCAGAGCCCACACTCCAGAACAATTCTGGGGGTAAGGAGGCGTGTCAGCATATAGAACCTTCATGGGAGTCTATAGTCTATCCTTCAGTGTTGGCGGGGGAATGGGCGGCGTAATGGGGCTTAGAGAGCTACGAAACGTCTGGTGGGAGGGTGTATACCAAGGTTGGGGAGGGCACCTACCCCCGTTGCCCCAAAGCAAATGATGCCCCTGCCAAGGGCATAACCAACTATACATAGAAGGGAAACTTGTGCCTTGTATTGTCCCGTGGAAATGATATACAAGTGAGTGTGTGTGTGGGGGGGGGGGAGGGCTCATTTCCCCACTCCAAGTCCTTGTGCAACCATGCATCAGCTGGGCAGGATTCTAGGCTAGCGCTGCCTTGAACAGCTGCATTTGGGACCTGATTGGGAGACTTCCAAGAAATGGGAGGTGGAGGGGCAAAGAAAATGGTGTTAGTGATTCAGCACAGTTGGTGACATTCCTCCCATTGGACCGGCAGGGAGCCAGAAGTCCAGCCTGGAGTTAGGGGGCCCATGAAAATCATGGTGTTTGAGACATAAAGCAAATGTCCAGATATTCTGAGTCAAAATAGCTCTGCCTTTGACGGGAGATTAATTTCTTACTATCTGCGTTGTACAGGGCCTCACGAAGCCTCTTGGTGCTACCACAAACTACATGGCTCTGAGATAATGCCACCACCAAGCACCTACTCACTGATAATCCTCTTTGCAGTTCAATGGAATACAACAATCGTCTTTCTCCATCTCCTAAATTGCTGGGCAATGTTGCTAGGCTAAGTAACTTCTCTTTTCTACCCTAGAGGTGATTGCACGTCAATGTGATATTCTATGGACAGGAATAAATGCGTACAGGACATTTACATTGTACAATACATAGAGTCCTTGTGCTGGTCTTCTGCCTAAGATCAAATTTTACCCTAGTATGACTATAAACAGTATATGCATTCCAAAAGCAAAAGCTACCAGTGCAACAATCAGTGAAGGTTGCTAAGGCTAAGGGCTTGTCTTCACCATGTGGAAGAGCAACACTACTGTGCTCAATTTTCTGGAGTTTGATTTAGCTGGTCTAGTAAAGACCTGATAAATTGAACTCAGAGGACACCCCTCTCGGCATTGGTACTTCTGCTCCTCACAAGGAGTAAGGGAAGCGTTTACTCCCACTGACCTTCTGCTGTGGAGACCGTGTGGAAACTTGAATTAAGGTACGTCGACTCCAGCTACATAATTAATGTAGCTGGAGTTGCATATTTTAATTCAACCTTCAGCTGTAATGTGGACCTGGCCTAAGTCTACACTGGCACTTACAGCCCTGTAATTTGTGGGTGTGAAAAAACACCCATCCCCTAAGTGCAGCAACTTCTTGTTGGTGTAACTCAGGGGTGTGAAAAAACAGCTGTCCCCCCAAGCACAGGAAGTTACAGTGCTGCCAAGCGCCAATGTGAACCAGGCTACAGCTCTGCGAGCCCTGTTCCCAGTGCTGTCAACTGCTCTCTGTATGAAGGTTCTTTACATAGAAGACTGGGAGATCTCTCTCCCAGCACTCACACCGTGGGCACACTCTCAGTTTAAAGCGCTGCTTGAAACGTTTAAGTGTAGACACAGCTGTAGTGTTCATATACTACATCATTTATCTACTGCATCATCTAAAAAACCCAACTCTTATAAGCAAAGAAGTGAGCCTTCGCACTGTTTACATCAGTGATCTCAACCAAGAGTATGAGGACCCCGTGGGCATACACAAAGGTCTTCTAGGGGGTAGATCCATTCATCTAGATAGCTGACTGGTATTACAACAGGCTACATAAAAAGCACCAGCAAAGTCAGTACCAACTAAAATTTCATGCGTTTCATGCATGCAGGGGACTGGACTTTATGACCTCTCCAGATATCTTCCAGTTCTATACTTCTATTATTCTATTCTATGATTCACATAGATAATGACCCGTTTGGACTGTATACTACGCACTGAAATGTAAGTACAATATTCATGTTTCAACTGATTAGTTTTATAGCTATATGGTAAAAATTAGAAAGTCGGCACTTTCAGTAATAGTACGCTGCGACATCTTTGTGTTTTTAGGTCTGTTTTTGTAATCAAGTAGTTTTTAAGTGAGGTGAAACTTGTGGGTATGTGAGACAAATCAGACTCCTGAAAGGGATACAGTAGTTTGCAAAGGTTGAGAGCCACTGGGCTACATCATAAACACAAACACATTCTTATCGAGTACAAGAAAACAAATGTTTCATCACAATACCAGGCAAACCATTCAAAACAAAAGTAATTAACAACTGCTTAGTTGCAACCCATCTTCTTTAAATACATAACTGTATGGTTTGACTATATGCAAAGTTTGAAGTGGTAGTAACAGGTTGAGCAAGGGGGAGACAAATTGGCATTAGATAATGAACAGTCAAAATCAGAGTATTTAAAAATGACCAATAACTCAAAAATGGCTTGACAGATTTTCCTCAAACTTTGCAGAAAAATTATTTTTTACCAAAGTAGAAAATGATCATTTTTAAGTCGAACCAATTTCCCAAAGCCATAGTTGGAGGTAGGCGAGAACAAATGGGGAAGGGAACTAAAATAACAATATATAATGGAGGCTGGTGCAATTGTAACTAAGTGGCTGTCACTCTTCAATGATTTTTTGTACACATTAATATATGTAATGTATATATAAAGCTGGACTGTTTGTAAAACCTTTTGGGATCCTTTAAGATGAAAAGGGCTATCGTGAATGTAAAATACTCTGTGTGTTATTAGATGGGTGTATTATATGTTGCCTACATAGTTTGATAGTCCCCAAAAAGTTAGCTCTTGATCCGCATCATTGCCAAGTGGGGCTGAGTCATGTTCAGTTACAGCCACGGATGTAAACACATTCTTTATGTCCCGTTCAGCAGGGAGTGGTATCCCCTTCCTCAGACCCAAGCTCAGCTGTTGACCACATGCACGTTTGGTCTACTCCAATATAGTGCATTCCAACTAGTTGAATGTCCTCTGCCATCTGCTTGCGAACTCATGCAACATTAATGTTGATGAGCTCATTCTGCATTTCAGAGGGACTGTATTTTGCATTCCCTGGCAAGTGTTTGTAACGTGCATAAGTGGAAGGGTGATATCTTTTCACGAGCCGTAACGGCTCCAGAGAATGATCCACACTGTTGATTCATCATTGCTCTCCCCCCCACCCCAAAGACCTAGCCTTCTAGTCAAAAAAGCCGCCAGCAATAAGCCAGAATCAGGGATAGTAGCTGACAGTGGGGGGTCATTGCAGAAACTAGATGTCCAGGAAATTCTCCCTGCGTGAGTCTTTACTCATTGGCACATAGCTGGCTATAGACCAGGTCTCTTCATTTTCTGAGCTAAGTCCTTATCCTTAACAACAGCTTATACAAGAGCACTGAAGCTGGACAGACCATTAACTGAGAGCTTTTCTTTAGGTATGTCTAGACTACATCCCTCTATTGCCAGAGGGATGTAAATTAGACATACCAAAATTGCCAATGAAGCGGGGATTTAAATATCCCGTGCTTCATTAGAATAAAAATGGCCGCCACTTTTTGCCGAAGCAGCAATTTGCCGGCACAAAGCAGCAGTCTAGATGGGGATCGGTCAATAAGGAAAGCCTTTTCCGACCGATCCTGTAAACCTCATTGCACGAGGCAGACTCATGATCTCTCTTTCTTTCCTGCCCATTGTCTGTTAACGTGTGAGACACGGGCTGTCTCTTACTAGGTTAACAGCACCTAGCATAATGGGACCCTGTTCTTGGTGGCGGTAATACAGTGATCATAGTAGGACATTGCAGACACTGTCTGTCCTTACTAAGCCCTTTCATCTCCACTTTGAGCTGAAGAAGGGCTTTGTGCGAGCATGAAATCTTGTTTCTCTCCCCAACAGAAGCTGGTCCCATAAAAGAGATGACTTCACCCTCCTTGTCTCTCATCTGTTGGTCAGGACTCTTGTATTGTGCCCATCCGCATTATGTTTGAGCATCACGTAGGGCACCCAAGCGCCTCACAAACAGGAGAGTGTGTCCCACAGTAGCCTCACTGTGGGGCAGGCAGAGGTAGGCTCATGGATCGTTGGAAATGTTTGGGCACAGAAGAGGGAGGGAGCTGGATGGGATGTCACATGAGTTGCTTCACAGAGGACCCCTTAGAACTCAGGTGTTGACCATGATGGTGATGACAGACAACTCTCCGCTGGGTTGGTGCATGGACCGGACTTTGGCTGAATTTCTTGAGAAAGGAAAATCAAACTAAAAAGGTCCTATTGATAAGGTTTTCTCGTGATGCTCTAGTTCTTCTGACCCACATAAGCTGGGAAAGAGATAGAGTTGCCTGAAAACAAAGGAAGGAGGAGAACAAAAACCCTGCAAGAATTAAAACCATTAAACCTTTGTCTGGAAATGAGTGACGGGGAGGGATCACGTGAGGATTACCTGTTGTGTTCCTTCCCTCTGCGGCATCTGGTATCGGCCATTGTCGGCAGACAGGACACTGGGCTAGATGGACCTTTGGTCTGACCTAATATGGCCGTTCTTATGTTCTTAACCTTTCTAACCTCAGATCAGCTTTTGGAGGAAGGTTTTCACCAATCCCAGGCTTCTCATAATTTACCACATAAGAAGAAAGAGCTTTTAGAATGAAATACATGGAGATGGAAACGGGAGTAGGCCATTTGAGAGACAGGCTCAGTGCGGGCGAGGTGAATCTTGTGACGTCAGAGCTTTTTGCAACCCTTTCAAATTATTATTTTTTGCAAAACTCTGGCGTGTGAGCCTGTAACCACCTGGTGGATTTCTCAGTTGGTGGCTTAACATACGATATGAATTATACTGGCTACATACATTTTGTAGATTTTTTTTCACTCTGGTAGCCCTTTCAACCTAATGGTTTTTCTATTAAATTATTACCACTCTACTTCTCTTTTCTTCACTTTCTATTGGCCGCAGCGCAAGCCTAGTCATGTCCTAGCTGGGTCAGAACTTTCAATGGGTTCCCAAATTAGGCAGAATTAATGTATCTATCTTCTGCTTAAAACTGTCACAGAACGGCTGGACACAGGTTCAGCCTCTTTCTAAATCCCAGTCCATGGTCCAAAAATGACTTGGGAAGCTGAAGCTATAAAGAGCTGAAGGCAAGAAGTCCCTAAAAGCATTACAAAAGGCAGAATGCAAACTTCAAACAGTCACCATGGGGGAAAAGATTTCAATGAAGGGCTTTAAGCTCTTAATTGTTAGCATATGACACTATTTATCGACTTCCATCAGCTACTTTCAACATGTTACCCACAATACTTACTAGCAGCTGGCCTGAGTATTATTAATAATGCATTTCATGGTCATTCACTTGAATTCAGCAAGTCACAAGTGACTTTAGGAGACCTGATCTTGTTAATCACCATGTATAATTACACTAGCTGCCCTCCATGTACAGCCAAAGCACAAACTATTTTTAAGGCGAGGGAGCACTCTCGTTTCTATTGGACATTTCAAGATGCTCTCAAAGGGGGTCCTTTGCCAAGAAAGCAAATGGCAAATAAAATAATTTTGGATCGGAGCATACCCAGTTCAGAGCTCCTTCGAGGCATCTGCCACATCTGGGAAGTATCTTGGCAGAAGCAAGTTTGAAAGACACAAATTTGGTTTAAGATTGTAATAAAAAAAACCTAACAGAAAAACAAAAGGAATATTTCAGACTAATAAAGCTGAACCTACAGTGTATTTTTTTTACCAGAGGTATTTCTCCAACCTATTTACCAAGATATTTCTGCACTATGGAATACTGAGAAAATGTAAAGTTAATGTACGAAAATGCTGTTTGTTTTTATTGCCGTCAGAAAAGCCCCTGCATTAGAGGGACATAGGAACATATAAATTGCCAGACAGATCAAACCAAAGGTCTGTCTGATTTAGCTGTCAGTCAAGGAGAGTGGACAATGCCAGATGCTTCAGAAAAAGGTTAAAGAAAGTGCCTCTCGATATTAATAGAAGAAGTTTCTTCCTAATCCTACACACTGAGGGCACATCTATACTTCCCAGAAGAGCAACACTCCAACAGTCGATCTTCTAGCACTCAATTTAGCGGGTCTAGTATAGACCCCTAAATTGAATGCTGAAGGCAGCTCCTGCCGCCATCCAGTACTCCTCCTTTCGCAAGGAGTAAGGGAAGCCAACAGGAGCCAACAGCTGGGAAGCCAACAGCCTTCCTCCAAGGCTTGGCTTGAGGTAAGCCAATTCCAGCTATGCATTTTGTGCAGATGGAGTTGTGTACCTTAAGCCAACCTTCCTGGTCTAGTGTAGACCAGGCCTTAGTGGTCAGTTTACCTCCTAAGGCATCAGACATTTAGATCTCTATAGATCTACAGCCTAACTGCTATAATTGGGCAGGGGTGGCCTGTGAGGCTAGGCAGACTAGGCAGTCGCCTAGGGTCCGCCGGCCCGGACGCCGATCGCGCCTTCCACCTGGAGCGTCAGCTGCTCCTGCAATTGGGGAATGTTCTCTGCAGAGGTAAAAGGGTATTGCTTCTCCATGGCCCATTCAGTCCTTGGCCTCCCTAAACTAGCATGGTGCTGATGGCTTATGGCACTTTCTAGGGTACAGACATTTGATATAGAGCGAAGGACACTAATTCACCTCTCACAAGCCTCTGAACAGCCACTCAGTGGCAAGAACTCTGGGCAATTCCAGACCGAGGTTGACGTTGACCTGGTGGCCCAAAACGGAAAGGCTTCTGCCACATTTCCCGTTGAGTTCCTTTTCCAGACAGTGTATGCTGGACCCAGATGCTTTAAGCTTCCTGAGTCTGAGCCAAATCTAGGCACGCTCTTGGAGTGCAGCTCTTCCATCTAGCACCCCCTTTTGAGAGCTGAGATTTACGCCAGCTGCCGCCGTCTTGAAAGTAGTGCCAGGTCCCACAGACTTCTCAGTTGCTTAATCAAATGTTTTCCCAGGAGACTCTGAGTTACAGTTAACCTCTCTGGGGACATGTGAGATAGGTGAAGCACACAGTGCACAGAATTTGCTAACAGGCTTCTCAAATCAATCACTCTATGTTGAAGAAAAAAACAGTAAGTGTATAGCCCCAGACAAAGCAATAGAACATCAACAGACCATTCCCTACCTTATCGTCCTCACCAGTCTGGAGCGTTCTTCAGGATTTGGGTTATTGTCCTTTCAGGCTTGTAAATCCTGTCTCTTGAATGCTTCTCTTCTGGAACATGGAGTTTGCTCTCTCTCCCACTCTCTTCCAGAAGGTTTCCTTTGACTTTGTCTGGTCCCGACATCAAAACAGTTCCCTCTCTGTCCAAAAGCTCATGCATTTGTTCCTCTAGAAACTACGTTTTCCTTAGCATATCCATTGCCTGGCCAAAGAGTTAATGTTAACCACTTCTTCTGTTTGTTCTGTAAGTTCTTCTTGGGTGATACTGGACAGGGACCTTGCCAGACCACAGTTGACTTACTACCCACCGTGGCATTCAATGATAAAGCGATGTCAGGGGAAATTAACCAGAATTCATAAGCTCTACATGTCAGACCCCTCAGACCGCCACATTTTCGCACCACTTTCCTTCTTCATTTGATCTTTTGTAGATCTGGTCAAACCGGTTTGAATTTTAAAATTTGGACATTTCAATGTTCTTAGAAAAACTGTGTAGAAATTCTTAAAACTGTAGAGATGGTTGCCGTTTTTATGAAATTTCATATTTTGAAATTTAAGGGGGGAAAAGAGGGGCAGAGAGAAAATTTCCACAACTTATTATCCCCTTTATCTCTGATCATCTCTGGATTTTCATTTTGCTACTTTGGAGGAGAAGCTAAATAATCTGAATCACCAGCACCTGGTAGAGGACTCTGCTGCTTCTACTAGCAGTGTTGACTTTTGGTACAGAGATGCCCTATATAAGTGATGGACACCTAGGCTAGTGACTGGGCTGCATGAGTATCTGGTGGGTATCTGGTGGCTTGAGCGGCAGAATCGCCGGCCTGGTCCCACCCACACTCCACCCCCAGAACACGTAGGGTGTGTCTAGACTACATGGCTCCGTCAACGGAGCCATGTAAAGTAGTTTACCCGACATGGTCAATAAAGCAGGGATTTAAATAATCCCTGCTTCATTAAAATAAAAATGGCCGCCGCGCTGTGCCAAGAATCAGCTGATCTGGCACAGCACGGCAGTCTAGACGTGGATTGATCGACAAGGGAAGCCTTTGTCGACCGCTCCCTTATGCCCCATAAAATGAGGTTTACAGGAGCGGTCGACAAAGGCTTCCCTTGTCGATCAATCCACTTCTAGACTGCCACGCAGTGCCGGATCAGCTGATGGTCGGCACAGCGTGGCGGCCATTTTTATTTTAATGAAGCAGGGATTATTTAAATCCCCGCTTCATTGACTATGTCGGGTAAACTACTTTACATGGCTCTGTCGACAGAGCCATGTAGTCTAGACAGGGGCGGAAATAGGGCAGGACGAGCGGGGCAGCCACCCCGGGCCCCGCGCTTCAAGAAGCCCCATGCATGCGCCGTGGCAAAGGGGGACCCCGCGAAATTGTGCTGCCTGGACCCCGCAAAATGGTCATCTGCCCCTGAATCTAGACACACCCCTACTGTAGGTTTTCTGGGGACAGAGTGCTGCTGCATGTCATTTTTGCACGCTCTATGGATCTAAACTGAATTTTTTTTTTCAAAAAATCATTACTAAATTCATTTGCTGCAGATTCAAAAAAAGGGACAGCATTTTGGCTAGTCTAAACCCTCCCATATTTTTGGCAATGTAAAATTATGTGTTAATAAAAAATTAAATCACTGCAGCATGATTTCAGAATACCTACTTTGATAATATAGTGCTGTTTAAGTTTTCACATCATGTGAACTGTAACACACAGTAGCAAAAGAACAGATATTCCTATTCCTTTAGATTGTACAGATGTGCTGTGCTCCTAGACAGTCTTCTAAAAGAGACACACAATGTTACTATGTATCTATTATACCACTATTAGCTACACTCCTAATTAATTCTTAGGAATTCCAGGCATTTTTCATTTAGTCCTTAGCAAAGGAAAGAAGAAGAAAAAATAGAAGGTGCCTTAACAACTGTTTGACTCATAGAGTTCATAAATGAGCCCATCTCCCTGTACCAGAACTGGTATAATTTTATCGGAATGAAAACCATTCTCTTTGATCTCCTCCAGTTCTTAAATCCAGCAGTTGTGTATTCGAACATCAATGGAAATGTGGTTTCAAGCTTCCTCTTTCATTATCTTTCTCAAAGATAAAAAAGAGCAAAAGCAAAAAAAAAAAAAAAAAAAAAATCTGAGCTTTGGAGATGAGGCAATATTTTTACAGTAATTTCTTTATCTGATTTCATCCTGTTTACCGAAGGCTGCTGTTTGGACGATCGCCTCCCTTCCCAGCCATTTTTAAGATGGCTTTTCTTTAAATAAATTTTTATATATATAAAATATACAACACAGTCAGTTTCCTGCATGCTCTTTACTGCAAAGGAGATAAGGCTGCTAAATGCTATAATGTCTGACTCAGGTTCAGTGCATGACCTACATGGAACAAGATGAAGATTTAATGATTAAACTTCACTCCTTTATCTTCAGCAAGAGGGGGGAAAACGCAAACAAACTACTTTATGTTCAGGGAAGATAGAATTACAGTTCAACACAATAATTAACTCTCTGACACATTCCTGCAAGGCTGCAGATGTTGCTAACCAGTCTGAAAAGCCCTTTTAGTGTTGTTATATTTGTTATTGTATAGTTCTGCTCAACAGGAAAAACAAGCACACACATTAAAGAAGGTGAAGACTGGGAAAATACATGTATATAATAGCTTCTCAGTTGTTTTGTGCATACTACAGATAGGTTTCTTGGTTGTATTATACATCACTTGGGGCAAATTTAAGAGTGACCCGAATTAAACCAAAACATGGCCTGATCTACGGAAACGTCAAAACATTTTAATCCCCTCAGATAGATTTTTCCATTCAGCCCTTCTTCTTGAATTCCCAGATCTTATTGCCACGCCCATTGCTACCCTTCATAGATGTATCAGACTTTCTCTCCCAAACTGTCCAGTCCATCCAGGTCAAACCGTAGTTCTTTTGCAAGGAACATGTGAGGGGGAAGTGCACCTCTCTCTCTTGACAGCTGCCAAACTGGTCTTTTCTTATTGCTGCATCTGATCCCCATCCAACCCATTGCCTCCAGATCCCACGCATCTTGTATCAATCTGCCCAAACTTCAAAAGCGGCAGGGCTAATCTGACAGTAAAAGTTTCAGACAGTCATCCAAGCAAGAGTTGTGCAAAAATGTTGGCAATGCAGCACCATGCCAGGCAAAATGTTGCATCTCATTATAAACTTGAAGCTTCCTAGAAGGACTGGCTGAGGGTTGTGAATATTTTGAGGGAACCTCGGGGGCGGGTGTAAAGTGGACCCTGAGGTTGGTTTTATGGCTTTAAATCAAAACCACTTAACGTAATGCTGGGGTGGCTGCTGTCCACGTAGACATACACTGCAAGAAGTATTTGCACGGACCTTTACAGCAAACAGAAAGCACCAAGGTTACACTCACCACCAACCCAAACCTCTGGTGGTTGCAAAACTAGACTGGAAAGCCCACAAAACCCAGCTCCTTTTACAAGCTTCCTGGTACGTCCTCCAGCCAGCCAGGCCAGAAGTACAGCGGGAATCAGCTTTTCCCTCGCTAGGTTGGTACTTCCACTGAACTGTCAACAGGGGTGGCAGGTACAATAGGCGGGGGAAGGTATTGCCTTCCCAAACCACCAGCCTGGCCCCACCCATACTCTGCCCCCAGTATGCCTGCTGTAGGTATACTGGGGACAGAGTGAAGCTGCCCCCAGGCACCCACGCTCCCCGTGCTCCAGGACTGGGGAGCCTGGGGTCATGTGCTGCCCGCCCTCACTGTGCTCTGGGGCTGGGAAGGATGGGGTCATGTGCCACCCGCCCTCAGCGTGCTCTGGGGTTGGGGAGGGTGGGGCCGCGTGTCACCCAACCTCCTCATGGAGCTCCAGGTGGATGGGAGGACTTGGCTTCTGTGAGGGGGGGGCCTGGTCAGAAGGGGTGGGGCTGAGGACAGTGCTGGGGGCTTGCCTCCTCCAGCCCCACCTTCACCCACTGTCGACTCAGCGAACCAGTCATGATGGCCCCAATCTGCCCTATTCAGCAACGCGAGAGAAGAAAATCTGACTTTTCCTGTGTTTACTTTCAAAACTCCCTGCCAGACTAGCTCTGTCAGCAGGCTGCACGTAGGGACAGCTGTCTGACCCCTCCGATAGCGGGGCATACATACGGGCCTTCCGCGAGGAAGCCCCAATGCCACCGCAGTAACGCCTCACTGAGCAGCATTCTCAGCAGAAAACAGGCCACCCCTGCAGCGAAGGTGAGTTTTATCCTGCCCTTCCTAAAAATGTGGACCAAAACCCACCCTTGTTCTTCATCCTTTCCCAGCCAGGATCTATGGCCTTCATTTTTCCCACGCAGCTGCGCTTATGGCCAGCACAAGAGGAAGGAAAAGCAACTCTTTACAAGCCATCATTGTGGGCCCCTCCACATCTGAGAGTTGGGAAATGTTCCCTCTAATTGTTCCCATTCATGTGCGAAATAAATTTTGCTACGTGCACCGAGGCATGTGCAGATAAGCATCACCAGCGGAAAGAGTTGGCTGTGGATGCGGCAAGTGCTTTGCTCATCAGCTGGGTGGCATTTGAATTTTGGTTGGGTGGCCGCCCAAGCGCTCAGCTTACAGGGAACCCTGATTTGGGGGCAATCCAAGTGCCAAAGCAATCTCCAGTAGAGGAGAATCAGGGCACATCTGGCGGGAAGGGGATTGCTAGAATGCAGGGCTATTCCAGGCACATACCCTTTCCCTTGGGCATTCCCCTGCCACTGAGCCTGAAGAGGATGGGGTGATGGTCATGTGGGTACAACACATCTGGATGGGTCCTGGATTTTCAGATCAAGTGACCAGTCTCAGAGGGGTACAAAAAAACCAGTCAGAGAACACTTTCACCTCCCTGGGCACTCAGTCAGGGTATGTCTACACTACCCCGCTAATTCGAACTAGCGGGGTAATGTAGGCATACCGCACTTGCAAATGAAGCCCGGGATTTGAATTTCCCGGGCTTCATTTGCATAAGCGGGGCGCCGCCATTTTTAAAACCCCACTCGTTCGAACCCCGTGCAGCGCGGCTACATGGGGCACGAACTAGGTAGTTCGAACTAGGCTTCCTAGTTCGAACTACCTAGTTCGTGCCCCGTGAAGCCGCGCTGCACGGGGTTCGAACGAGAGGGGTTTTAAAAATGGCGGCGCCCCGCTTATGCAAATGAAGCCCGGGAAATTCAAATCCCGGCCTTCATTTGCAAGTGCGGTATGCCTACATTACCCTCCTAGTTCGAACTAAGAGGGTAGTGTAGACATACCCTCACAGATTTAAAAGTAGCCATCCTTCTACAAAACAACAGCAAAACCAGTCTACATTGAGAAACAGCAGTGCTGCAATTCATTTGCAAATTTAACACGATCAAATTAGGACTGAATAATCTCACCACAAAGGCAATTTTCCCTCTCTTGATATTCACACCTCCCCATCAATCACTGGGAGAGAGCCACAAGCACCTTGACTGAATAGGCCACAAGAGCATAAAAATGGCCATACTGGGTCAGAACAAAGGTCCATCCAGCCCAGTATCCCGTTTGACGACAGTGGCCAATGCCAGATGCCCCAGAGGCAGTGAACAGAACAGGGAATTATCAAGCGATTCCTCTCCTGTCACCTATTTCCAGCCTCTGACAAACAGAGGCTAGGGACACCATGGGTATGTCTAGACTACAGGCTTTTGTCGACAGAAGTTCTGTCGACAGATACTGTCGACAAAGCCTCTGTCGACAAAGAGCGTCTAGACTACATCCAGTTCTGTCGACAAAGCAAGCCGCTTTGTCGACATGACAGTGTAGACGAAAAGGACAGTGTAGATTCAATAATTCAAGAACTCTGTCAACAAAAGGCGTTATTTCTCGTAGAATGAGGTTTACAGCCGTCGACAAAGCTGCTGAGTTCTGTCGACGTCATGTCGACAGAACTCAGTGGCAGTGTAGACACAGGTATAGTTTTGTTGACAAAAGTCCACTTTTGTCGACAAAACCCTGTAGTCTAGACACACCCCATTACTGCCCATCCTGCCTAATAAGCAGGGTTCGACAAACTATAGAATCTACTCGCCCGTGGCGAGTAGATTTCAGCTGAGCACCCCGTTTACTGGCAGCACGCTCATGTGCAATGCGGCTCTTGCGCATGTGCAGTGCGGGGCTGGCGAGCGGCTTTCACCGCCATTTGTCAAGCCCTGCTAATAAGTATTGATCGACCGAACCTCCATGAATTTATCTAGTTCTTTTTTGAACCCTGTTAAAATCCTGATCTTTGTAACACTGGTCCTATGCTTGATAATATATATCCCTGCCTCTGTGATTTCCACTCCAGGCATCTTACAAAGTGGATTTTTGCCCACAAAAGCTTATGCCCAAATAAATCTGTTAGTCTTTCCGATGCCACAGGACTCTTCATCGTTTTTTTCAGATAAAGTGGTTTGGGATTCAGATTGAGATTTGTGTGACGACTTGGGTCAGGTTTATTCCTTTTCAGACCCATTTCTTCCATCCCAAAAGCTTGTATACGCCCTCCCTTCCCCCCCACCAACACTTTATAGACTGCACAGCACCATAACAGCTAAGAAGTTTTGCCAGGAAACATAGCATAAGTTAATTGATCTCAGCCCTTGCTGGTTAAAAGTGCTGGAAGGAAGCCGCTTGGAAATGCAAAGCCTACCCTTCAGTTAGAGAAGAGGGGTTTTCTGTCTGGAATTCTATGCATGCCTGTCACAGTCAGAACAGACTGTCTTCCAAAAGATGCTGTTTAGCACAAGAGGAAATACTGAAGTCACACCTTCAACGCAGAGTTCTTCAATTACATTGTCTTGGCCTCCACATCAATCGGAATTAGATCATTGTCTCTCTTGCTAATCAGGACTTGGACGGATAGCAGTGCTAGATTCCAATGGACCGCCATCATGGCTTGAATTTACAGCGTTAAGGAAACCATTAGCTTGTGAGGAGTGAGATGTGGATTTTTTTTTAAAGTCTGCTGAAAAAAATTGAGATGTGCACAAACCATAACGCCCGTCCTAACACTGACTGAACAGTTGGATGTTGGAGAGGGGAGGGAGGAGTCTGGCAGGACATAGATCTGCCATTTCCTCTGAAATTACTCCCTATGCTCAGGGGCAGGACAACGGGTAGGTCTGGGAGTCCAACTTCATGGACATTTGGTTCCAGAAGTAGATAAAGAGCAACAAACTCAAACAGCTGAGGTGCTCTGATGATACTCAGCTTCTAAAAATGAATCTGAGTAAAAGTTTGGATTTAAAAGAGAAACGAAAAGGGACAAGAAGCTGTGGAGCTGCGTGGAAAGGGGACGTCAGATGGGCCACGTGAATTACACCATGTCTGTCACCGAGGGTGTGTCTACACTGCACTGTAGGTCAAAATAAGATACACAATTTGAGCTATGCAAATTGTGATGCTTATTTGGAGTCAATTTCAAAATTGCTTATTTCAAAAGTTGGCATTGTCTACACAGCACTTATTTTGAAATAAATCGCTATTCCAAAATGTCCCTTTTCCCCTTTGTTTATCTCAAAGATTTTGCTTGGCACATTACAGAGAAAGAGTGTGACGAAGTGGGGATGGTGTTCACTCTGTTTGCTTTGTTATATGTGATTTCTACTGTCCTGTAGTAGTCCCATGTGTGTGCCTCAGTTTCCCTGGGCACTCCTCTACTTTCAAGATGGGGATGGGGCTTGCAGGTGACTCACTGAGAGAGAATGAAGCCCATCATGTAGACCAGTGTTTCTCCACCTTTTTTTAATGCAGTACACCTCTTTCAAAAAAGAAAAAAAATTATAAGTACTCTCAGTACCTACAGTTTTCAGACATACACAGTTTTTTCTCCCCTTGCAACACATTTGTTTAAACAACTTAATTGTAGCCGGGTGGGCAATGAAATTTTTAGGTGTAAAAAGTACAAAAATAAGAAAACGCTGTCAAAAATTAAAACAAAAATTCAGTTTTCCCCAAATGTCAGTTGTGTTAACATACCCCCCAGACTTCTCTCGAGTACCCCTAAGGGTACGCGTACCACTGGCTGAGAAACATTGATGTAGACAATGGTCCCCTGTAACCTGAGTCTGGGAGGGGGTGTGACCAGGAGACACCTTTTGCAGGGGAAGCTAGACAAAGGGGAGGCGGGGCTGCCAGAGGCTGGTTATGGGTTTTCTCAGGGGACTTGGAGCAGGATGGGGGAACAGGGCCCAGGGCCCTTCTCCTCAAGATGGGTTGTACTGGCTGTTCCTGGTTGCTGGGCTAACAAGTCTGTTCTGTGCTGTGTCCCTGTGAACCAATAAAGCCGTCTGTTCTCCCTGCCGACTGAGAGTCACGTCTGGCTGTGAATGGAGGTACAGGGCTGAGTGATTTCCCACACCTCAGTGACCCGGGCCTAGAGCAAAGTATGGATGCTGATCTCACCTCTCTTACCCAGGCCCCAAGTGCAGAGATGTTTGGATCCAGGTTTAGAATAACCAAGCCCAATGTTTGCCAAAGGATGGACTGACTGGAGACAGGAGGTTGGGGGCCAAATAATAAACTGACTCACATTAGAGAACAGCAACAGGCTTGCACAAGCAGATTGTTTTGTTAGGGTCTAGTGAAGGGCAGGGTCTTTTGGCTCCCAATCGTCTATCTATCTATTTTAGAAATATCTGTCTGTCCATCCGTGAGTCTGTTTGTTCAAGAACTCCTCCAAGACGGTAAAAGCTAGGACCACGAAATCTGGTATGCAGCTTTCTCTTCTCATAACATAGCAAGGGCAATGGTTGATTTTGCCAGGGAAAAGGTAAGTGCTGGGAATGGGAATGTTTTCCATAACATGGAAAGGGAGGAGCACAGAGAGGAGGGACGCAATACTGAGAGTGGCCACTGGGGGCAGTGAGCCCACAGGGGAGCGCTGTACTGCAGAAAAACCACTGCAGCCGCACCACCAAGAGAGTGGCCAGCAGGGCTGGGACTCCACTATCTTGCCTGTCACTAGACTGGGTAAGTAGCCCTCCTGGTCCAATCCCTTCTGTTCCCTGCCCCCCCTCACAGCCCTTGGCTGCAGCACTGGAGGGGGTGGAAAGAAAAGGCCCCTCGTGGCTGGAGAGGCTATGAAAAGACAGAAGGTCCCTGCCATTCGGGGGAGACTGTGGGGGGGGGGGGGAGGAGAGAAGGCCCCTGCTGCTGTGGGGGCTGGGATGGGGTGAAAAGTCCTGCTGCAGAGGGGGCAGAGTAAGCCCTGCCAGATGGGACCCCCTTCCCTGAGCCCCTCCTCACTCTTGCACCTCCACCCCCATCCTCCTGCCCTGCCCTCCACATCCCCAAGATCCTATCCTGACTCCTGCACCCCCCCCCCCCACATACCACCAGCCCCCTGCCCTGAAGGACCTGGGCAATGTCAGGCAAGTCTTCTAGTACTATATCTTTTAGAAACGTGCAGCCGTCTGGCTGGCTGTCCATCCATCTGTGAGTCCATTTATTCAAGAACTCCTCTGACATGGTAAGAGCTAGGACCACCAAAAGGGGTAGGCAGCCTCCCCTTCTCCTAACTTAAAGCAAGGTCGGGACAGCTATAACCCCATTGGGCCAACAGGAGGCAGGAGTGGAGAAAGGGACGGCTCTCTACTACATATTTCAGAGGATTTATCTGTGTGTCTGTCTGTCCACCCCAGCCAGAGTACATGCACCCCACCCCTGTCTGTGCCTGCTGCAGCGACCACAAAAAGGGACTTTTCACCTGGCCCCATGCTGCTGTGGTGAGAAAGGGCTGGCGTTGTCCTTCCTATCCAGGGCAGCCTGCCTCCTGAACCCCACATCCCCAGCCCTGCCCCAAAACAATGAGGCCTCCCCAAATAAACCCGTTTTGAAATTAATTTTGTACCTAACTATTTCTTTTTCCTGTGAGGAGGTTACTTTAACCTGGTACACATGAAAGGGACTGTGGTAGCTGCACAAATGCATTTTGATCTTTCCCAAACCTTTTCTGTCCTTCGGCCGCTTCATGTCCCATTTCCTGTTAAGCCCCTTTTTCGATTTCACAACTGGCTGGAACTGGAGGGTAGGTGCTGATGCTTATTATTGAATGTCTCTCTATGCCACTGGTGTGGTGCAGTTGGAGAGACTGATGTGGAAGCTCTTCCATCACTGTTGTTAATTGTATAATTGTGAGGTAAAATATTTACTTTTTATGTTTAATCTAGTGGCATAGATGTAGGCTGGGCTTCACAGCAGTTAAAGTTAGAAATTGGCCGATAAGATAAAATGTGGGCCCACGAGTAAAATCTAGATCTGGATTTACCCCGGGTTCTGGAAAGGATAAAACCCCTCATGCATCAGGGCATAAACCAATCTCTCTATAAAGGGGGTTATGAAGAAACTTTCCCTTAGGGCAGGTTACCCCCTAACTATAGGGCTCCTTATATCTGCCTCTGAAGCAGCTAGTACTGTGATGTTTGGATCTGAATGTGACTCCAACTCCTCAAAAGCTCAAGGAAGTTTGAGTTTTCTGTTCTGGTTTAAATATATCGCTTGTTCATTAATGACACAGATCAAATCCCTGCATTTAGGTGCAGATAATGAACAAGGAAGAGCCCAAAGAGGTTACTGGATGTAGACGTTGCATGGCACGTGGGTTTTGCAAAGTGGTCAGTGACGTCCAAAGCAGAGCACTTTGCAAATGATCATTGTGAAGCTGTCCCATGTCGACTGGATAGCCCAGAAACTAGCACAGGACTGAAGGTGGGCAATGTGGACAGCCTGGATGGGAAGGATGGGCGGGAGGGAGGGGAAGGATTTGAATTATGTCGCTCAAAATTCCTTTTCTCTTCACTGTATGTGGTGGCGAGGCTCCAGATCTGGCTTCTTTCTATTTGCCACAGTGAGCATTGGGAATCTCTCTAATCATGGTCCATTGCATCTAGCGCTGCTATGCTAAGTAGTGTGTCTCCTTGCTAGGGATGTAAAATCCTATTTTCACTGGTTAACCAGGATCCCATGGCAGGGAGCTGCTCCAGCCAGGCCAAGCCGAGCCTGCTGTACCATGGGTGGGAGTCTGCTCTAGCCAAGCCGGGCATGGCATGCCACACTGCACGATGGGCAAGGGCTGCTCCGGCCGGGCTGGGCTGCTGGTTAGCCAGTTATCCCGGTAAGCATGCCTGCAAGACGAATGCTTAATGGTTAACCAATTAAGCTTTTATATCCCTACTGCTGTGCTGCTCTCTCTCCCAAAAGTCCTCTCTCTGGAGCTGTGGGAGAGGATGCAACCAAGTCTGAATATATAGGACATGGAAGAACTTTAGGGGAGTTGGTTTACTCAGGCAGCAGGTTTTGGCGAGTCTCTACCTTGAGTCCTCCAAGCTCACAGCAGAGAGGGCACCAGGGACATTGTTAAGTCTTGCTGTGTCTGGAAGAGAAAGACCCAGGGCCCCGTGGGGAGACCCGGCACGGGGAAGAGATGCCACCCAGCACCATCACATACCCACATCGAACAAGGCATTTTGGTTCAGTGGAGCTGAGTTAATCAGGGCTGCATAGAGTGGAACACGCTGCTATTTAAAAAGAAAACAAAGCTAAACTCCCGCAAACACCTAAAAAATAGCTTCCTTGCACTTTTACCCTCCTAGATCTTGTGTGTCATCATTTACTGCCACAGCTAGAACAAACACAGCGCTTACAAAGCCCCCTCTGCCCTTCTTCAAGCCTCATCCTGAAGCTAGTGATCTTAGAGGGCAGAGCCAGATCGCCCAGCATGCCTCATTGAAAGACACGTATGTGGCATCAGCCCTGCCCCAGCACACCAGGTTTTGCAGCAAAGTTTCCTGACAGGTGCCCTGCAAAGAGATGGAAATACAATCCCAGTCTGCAAGGCTCCACCCAAGGTTGGACGTGCCATAGATGCTGTTCCGAAAAGCAATCAGCATGGGATATTAACACAGCTGAAGACGTTGCTAGGTCCCTCAGATCCCGAGCTGCAGAATTCCTGAGACAAATACATACTCAGGATGAAATCTTGGCCCCAATGAACCCAAGAGGAGTTTTTGCCATTAGCTTCTCTGGGGTCAGAATACCCCCCTTTGTGATTTCAATGGGTTCTCAGGCTGCAGGAATTAACCTAGCATGCTTTTCTTCTGCTAAAAGGTGTGGCCACAGAACTCCATTAAATGCAAGTTCAAAGATCCATTCATTTCAAACATCGGAGGGGTAACGTTTTGGTTTTTTTTAAATCCATTTGTTTTGAAATTTCTCGCACTATCAACCCCCCAGAACTTACTTTGATTGATTGATTGATTGATTGATTTAGGTGAAAACCCTACAAAAAAATCTACAAAAATTAGCCCAGCTGTTTTTGAATGAACAAAAACAAAATCTCAGGACTCTAAAAAACTCTAATCTTTTAAGCCCCCAGATGAAGCCTCTCCTTCTGCCCCCACCCATCCCTAGCCCATGAAGTCATTCATGATCCCAAGTGTCATTCAGGTGTTTATCTTTTACAGACATTTTTCTAAATAACAAACAATTGACAATCATGCCCCAACCTAGTGATGTGACAGGTTTCACCAGTGAAGAATTATTATCATGCGCTACAGTAAAAATCAGTTTCTGTCCTGCGATATTACACACACAATGTGGCACGGCTTATGCTGTAGCTAGACTAGAGAAACAGCTCAATGTAAAGTAACAATCTCTTTATTCCTAGACCATCAACAATTGGCAGTTTGGGCCACATTCACAAAAGTACTGAGGTTCCTGACTTCCACTGATTTCAATGGAAGTTAGGAGCTGAAATATCTTTGTGGATCTGAACCTTTGTTACCGAGGTAATAGCTGCCTAAGGCAAATAAAATGTAACAACTAGAATTGTAATCTAATAAATCACATTAGCCTAGTAACATACCAGGGTGCACCAGCGCCCCCATAAAAACACTGTTGAAGTACACAATGTAATTGCACTATTCTTTTGATAAGAGTGTATAAAATCACAGACAGATTACAAAGGTGACAGCTCCTGGTTATCTGCAGGTATCCTGATAGTCAGAAAGGATTGGAAGTTGTCTAGAAGAAAGAGCTTTAGTGGGAAATAGATTGACAGAGTCAAAACTCTACCTTCCAGCATGATACATAATAAAAGTATTTTTCTCCTTTTTTTTTCTGTAGGGAATGTCTCCTCCTTTCACCTCCCTGGGTATGTCTACACTACCCTCCTATTTCGAAATAGGAGGGTAATGTAGGCATACCGCAATTGCAAATGAAGCCCGTGATTTGAATTTCCCGGGCTTCATTTGCATAAGCCGGGCACCGCCATTTTTAAATCCCGGCTGGTTCGAACCCCGTGCCGCGCGGCTACACGCGGCACGAACTAGGTAGTTCGAACTAGGTAGTTCCTAGGAAGCCTAGTTCGAACTACCTAGTTCGTGCCGCGTGTAGCCGCGCGGCACGGGGTTCGAACCAGCCGGGATTTAAAAATAGCGGTGCCCGGCTTATGCAAATGAAGCCCGGGAAATTCAAATCACGGGCTTCATTTGCAATTGCGGTATGCCTACATTACCCCACTAGTTCGAACTAGCGGGGTAGTGTAGACATACCCCCTGTGTGAGTGTAGATGGGGGAGCAAGGGGAAAGGCAGAAAATCCACACAATGATTTCATGGCGCGTGAGCAAAATATTATCATTTGAAATGTTTGCCAGCATGTGGCAATGTGCTTTGAACCACACATGGTTTAGGTGCCTTCTTTCTTTGAAGACTTCATTTTTCTCCATAAAGATTATGGAGACCCTCATCCGGATTGAGGGACTCCATTTTGCTGAGCTCAGGAATGTTGTGGCTATAAGTCTATTTTATTGGCTGCCTGCTCTGGGGCGGGTGTGGGGAGGGGAAACACATGCTTTTTCATACGTCCACACACAGTGGTACCATACTCAGCTCATCCTAGGTTACTGACAAATCATAATCAATGTCATTCATTCAGGCCCTGATCCTGCCACCGGGGCTGCGTGAAATGACCCCTCTGATCCCGTGAAGCCCTAAATTCAAGCACACCCAGTTATGGGACAAAAAATTGCTACCGATACATTGTAGGTCCCAATTCTACAAATACTTGTACAGGTGCGTAACTCTATATGGACACTTTTCTTCTGTTCAATGGATGTGCTCTTAAACATCAAGCTGCGCATACAGGCATGGGAAGTGGGGATGCGGGGGGAGGAGGGGTTTGCAGCAGCCCCAGCTTTTGAACATCCCACTGCCGAAGGTCCTGGCTGCCAAACCCGCTATTCCCTAGGGGCTCTGCTTCCATCACTTGGCTACCATCCCCAAGCACTGGGGCTCAGACACCGACCCTGGATCCTGTTCGTGGCTGTGCCTGCATGAGCCGTTTCGGTGACTGGCTCTGGGTCTCACTTGGTTGCTGGCCCTGCCACCAGGCCCTGCATGCAGGGTCCCAGCCAGCCGCCAGGCCCAGGATCCTGGTCACCGGCCCCACATGCAAGGTCCTGCCTTCCAGCCTCAGCACTTAGGAGGTTGTGAGGGGCATGGGCAGAGGTAAGGGAGGTTGCAGCTCCGCACCCCCACTCCAAAAATTGTTCCCGCACCACTGGCTACTCATGCATGTGTCCAGGATCAGTGGGCTAAGTCGGTTGCTTGCTTGTGAGCAGTTTGCTGCCCATGTTCAATATCCGGATTGTTGAGGTTTGCCTCACTGCATAGCTCACGCAGCTCGCTTTTGGTAGATCTTGCTCTGAAGCCTCTAGGAGAACTTGAAGTTCGATATGTGCTAAAGTGCCTTGTGGCATCGGGGCCTAAATCCAGGAAATTGCCAGCTGCTCACGGACGAGCCCCCAAAAGCAACATAAATCTGAGCATGGCCCTCGGCACAGGGGTGAACATGGCCCTACGGTTGCAGTCCAACTTCCCTTATCAGTGGGTATCGTATCATGGGGAGCTGGCTCTGAACCTAAATGAAAAGCACAGGGGCCAACACATGGGGCAGGGCCAGGATTCTTCCCACTGTGTGGCTCAGACACTCTAGCCTGATGGAAATCAAATGGTTCTGAAACCAACGCTTGTGACAGTCACTGCACAGGCAGCCCCGAAAGGCCTTGTTTGTACATAGCGCAGGCAGCCACAGTGCAAGCGTCCCTAACACTGACCTCTTCATGGCCTCATGCTTGTTCTGGAGGACTATGGCCATGCCAGGAAGAAAGGGAACCCACTTCCATGCAATCGTTTGCCCCTCTCCCATTCTGGACTGCCAAGAAGGTTGGAAATTTGCACCAAATGTTATATACCTGCCAGAGGTATCCCAAAATAGCTACTCCGCATCTTTTGAACACGTCCGCTATTGCGAAATACAGCAGACGTGCTATTTCGGCATCCCTGTAAACCTTGTTGCATGAGGGATAAGGGATGTCTCGAAATAATGTCTGAGGAAGTGGGTCTGCCCCACGAAAGCTCATCATCTAATAAACCATCTTGTTAGTCTTTAAAGTGCTACATTGTCCTGCATTTTGCTTCGAAATAATGTGTTATTTCGAAATTTGGCTCTGTGTAGACATGCCAAATTTTGAAATAGCCTATTTTGAAAAAGAATCAAAATAAGATATGCAATTTGCATATTTTATTTCAAGCTAAGGGTGCAGTGTTGATGCATCGTATATCACATATACAGCCACTAAGTGTTTGAGATAGAAATTCTAAGCATACAGCATGTGACTTGGGGTTGGTTTTTTTTAAATGAAAGAAGGTTCTGTTTCTTTTTTTTTTAAAGAGACTATTCTGCCAAACAATATGGCAAAATTCTACTCCTGCAAAATGCAGACTGAACCATTTCACCCTTTTATGGACTAGCGACCGTTTGTTATTGGAAAAGGCAGAATCTTAATTTAAAAGTATCCACAGTGCATGAATGTTCACAAAACTAGGTTTTGGTTATATAATGGTCAGTTTTCATGGCCAATAGCTGGATTTCTGTGGCAACGAGCATTTCTCAGGAAATTTACAATTCATTTAAAAATAATAAAAATATTTAATAATAACAAAAATCTCCAAACAAATCAATCAGGGTTGAATGTATATATGCAAGGTCTGGAATTCTTATAAGCAACACGATGAGAAGTACATCAGTGTGTGAAGATACATTGAAATATTTAAGAGAACACAGCAGGGATATTTTTCTAGATGATCATGAAATGCATGGGAATGAGAACTCGGGGGTAGTCAGCACATTTTTAGCTGGCTCGTCTAAGTCCATCCAGGGATGGAGTATTTATTTATTTATTAAATGGGTTCATGTACATGAAAATAAACCTTCCCCCAAAAAATCTAGTAATGAAATTATAAACACACCTCAGCACAATGGCTTGTTGGAAGGAGTCATCGCCACATCCTCCCTGTGCCTGAAAGTACTAACCCACCCTCGTGTCCACAACTTATCCCACTCACTTCTTCAGAACTGGATGGGCCCAAAAGGTCAACAGATCTAGGTTCTCTTACGTCTAGGAGAAAACTGATCCCAGGTAGAGATTTGTGAAAGCATCCTGCCTACATCCCTCTTGCAGATAAACCAAAGAGTGATCAGCTGATCTCAACTACTGATTATCAGGTGATGTTCCTGGTGGACAGGACCCAAAGTTAAAAGGCCAAGATCTTACAAAATTTCAGCCCAACTGTACTGTGATGGGTTTCCCTCAAGGTGCCACATATAACTGGGGTACTGTTGAGTCACCCCCCAACCCGACCCACTAGCCTGTACTCCCTGCACTTTGCACTGTTTGTCAAGCCCTCTCCCAGGTGCAAGCCTGTGCTTTTACCAGACACAGTGTTCCAGGTAGAGACAGACTCACCTGAAGAACATGCAGATGATGTGATCAGCTCTGCATGGACTCACCAGCTAAGGAACATCCCAGCTCCTCAGGCACACATGAGTGCAAACCCAACATTATATCGCCTTGCACTGCACAGAGAAATATATTTCATGAGCTCATGAAATTCACTCTCCCCCTCAATGTGGAGCAGAAAATCTACAATGGCTTTTTGTTCCAAGTTATGACTCACACACACACAGACACACACACGTTTTAGACAAAGCAAAAACTAAATGTATTAACTACAAAAACTAGATTTTAAGTGATTATAAGGGGTAGCAAACAGATCAAAACAGGTTACCTAGTAAATAAACAAAACATGCAAACTAAGTGTAACATACTGAACAGATCAGGTATGAATAGCAAATTTTCACCCTAAATGACACCAGCAGTCTGGAGATTCGTAAGGAGCAAGCTGCACTAAGCTTACAGCTTGGAATCCCAGGTGTTTCATTCACAGTCTAAAAAATCCTTTAGCCATGTCCAGCACTTCCCCCTAGTTCACGTCAGTCTTTGTTCCTGAGATGTTTTTGGGTGGGATGTCTCAGAGACGTAGCTGTGTTCGTCTGTATCTTCAAAAACAATGAGGAGTCCTTAAAGACCAATAGATTTATTTGGGCATCAGCTTTTGTGGGCAAAGAGCCACTTCATCAGATGCATGGAGTGGAAATTACAGAGGTCGGGATAAATATACTAGCACGTGAAAAGAAAGGAGTCACCTTATCAGGTGGAGCACCAGTACTAACGAGGCCAATTCTGTCAGGCTGGCTGTGGCCCATTCCCAACAGTTGACAAGAAGGTATGAATACCAAGTCCCTATTCAAACCCACATGAATAGTGAGAAACTGCAGAGCTACCATTCATTTGCAAACTTGACACCCTTTCCAGTCCCTCTGACTTCCCAGATATTTTACCTTCACTCTCACTAGTCAGTCAATGGTCTGGTCCAAACTTGCATAGGCTTTAAGCCTTGCTCCCATGATAACTGCCAAGGAAAATACAGACACCAGGCATGTCTGTGATTGGGGGAGGGGAGGGAACCTCTTGGCGTGTATTTTAGTCTGTTCACTCAGGCTTATAAAGGTGACTCGCAGGATCGTCCTGACCTTTGATGTATCCGCTCATTTCCCTTCCAACTCGCTTTCTGTTGCTTTACAAATTAAGGTGCACGTGAAACCAGAGCCGTTTCTGATCTCTCATCCACCTAAAAAATTAGAACATCAAAACAATTATTACAACCAATAAACTAAGCTACTTTGAAAAGTGAGGCAAAGGATCTATCCAGAGTCAGTAAGACATTGTTAGATTCTCTTTGATCCGGAGCCTTAAATGAAAATTATCAAATGGCGCTTTAAAACATACACCCTTTTGTTTGATTAGCCAGCTGCAGATAACCTTTATTAAACGTGATCTAAAATTACAGCCATGCACTGGTGCTTCTTTGATGCCTTGGCTGTTTCATTTCCTGTTTATTCTATGATACACGTTGCACTAGGAGATAAAGCACTTCTGAGGGATATTAAGACATGAAAGTCCCTTGGCTATTTGCTGGCACTGTTTTGATGTTTTCTTGCTCTCTAGAAATTAGCATATCCTTTTCAAAGACTGCCTCTGATGAGAGTAATCCTTTGCCATGATGTATTTGCTAAAAGTCATAAATGATAGTATATTGTGTAAAGAAATGACACATAAAAGGGACGAAGCTAGATTATTGATAATGAGGCAACTTGTGCAACTCTGCTTTTGGCTTTTATAAAACACATTTTTGACACCATAAATACATTGAGCTTCTATTAATGAGGATTTAATACTTCTGAGATTTTAGGAACTTGCTTAGAACAACTTTTCAAAAGAAAGCTTTTTTGGGGAAGTTTAATGTTTTCACTAATTTCGGTAAGATACTCTGTTAAGCACATTTTGCTGCCTCAGTAATGAGCAATGACAGAGAGGTTTTTAGCTCAGATTCATCAGAATTAAACTGTGCTGGAATATTTGTCTTATTATTGGTAGAGTGCCTATTGCCAGAGCAGCGAGGTGGCTTAATTACAGGCTTTTGCAATGAAATTGTACCGTATATTTCCTTTATGGAAAAAAAAAGAATTTTGATGTACATGTAATTGGAAAGACGGGAGAGGGGAGCGGATCCTCAACTGATGTAAACTGGCTTTGCTCCATTGAAGTCAAAGTGACACATTTATATCAGCTAAGGATCTGGCCCATGTGTCACTAATTCATCACCTACACACTGACATGGCATGCTCGGAAAATACACAGCTCATGAAAAAAATCAACATTTTAGGGCCTGTGTCAAAGCCCTTTGGAGTTAGTGCACATCTTTCTAAGGCTATTGGATCAGGCTCCTAATATGAACCTGTTTGAATCATAAGACAGACATAATAATACATCAATAATAGTCACAATAACACCATCGCTTAATATATTTAATATATTATTAAATACTTAATATATCTGTTAGTCTCTAAAGTGACACAGGACAGGTCATTGTTTTTAAAGTTACAGACTAACATGGCTACCCCTCTGAGACTTCTTATCATTGCTTAATGCTTTTCATTTGCAGAAAAGTTTACAAACATTCTCCCAACGCTCTTGCCAGTTAGCAGTAAATAAGGAACTTAGATAGCATATTGCTCGTGTAATATAAGAAAGTAAAGAGATTGGCTGGTTAGAGCAAGAGCCACAACCGGTATAAATTGGTGTAGTGACTTGGGAGAAGCAGTGCCAATTTCGAACCAGGAGCCTGGCTCATTATCTTCCTGTTATGATGAGGAATGTTCTGTAGAAATGGAGGCAGAGAGGCAAAGGGCATGTCTCTAAAGCAGGGCAAAAGTCGAATTAAGATACGCAACTTTAGCTACCTCAATTGCGTAGCTTAAGTAAAAAAAACTTAATTCAGCTTTTACACAGCAGAAAGCTGAAGGAAGAACACTTGTCCTTCGATTTCCCTCACTCCTCGTGAAATGAGGGTTACAGGAGTTGGAAAAAGAAGTCCTCCAGCTCAACATTATTTCAAAATAATGGCTTGCCGTGTAGAGGCGCATTTTGTTATTTTGAAATACATTCGTATTCCGAAATAACACTGCTGTGTAGACATGCCCTAAACTTATATCTAGGCCTCAAAATAAGTGGCACAGTAAATCTCCTGCAGTAGCTCACTGAAGTAGAAGGCATCCAGTACTTCTGTAAACCTGCCTTTAATGTAGATAAAAGGGTCTAATTTTGGGCACCCAAGTTTGAAAAACATGGCTGAAGAGACTCATCCAGGGCCCACAGAAACAAACAGAAAGGCCCCCACTGACTTGAACAACCATTGGATCTGACCATAAGCAATTCAGTCCAGTTCTCTTGAGGGCATCAGTGTCATAGCCAAGATTAAATGACCCACGTTCCCGAGCACTGTTCCTGTGCTGTGCCCAGGCCTTTCCCTGGTCATTATTTTTCACTAGGGACTTGTCTACAATATGGAGAAGATTGACTCTCCAGAAGTCAATCTTCTAGCCTTCAATTTAGCAGATAAGACCCGCAAATTTGAACTGAGGGGGCGCTAGTCCTGCTCCTCACTCGGAGTAAGGGAAGCCATGGGAGTCATTGCTCCCATTGACTTCCCACGGTGTGGACTGCACGAAAATGTGATCCAAGTTATGTTGATTGCAGCTATGCAATTAATGTAGCTGGCAGTGCATATCTTAAGTTGACTTTTCCCTTTAGTGTAGACCTGGCCTTGCCACCTAACACAGAGTTGCAACCTTTGCCATTTGGCACAGATCACAATGGTATTCTCATCTGCTCCTCTACGTACCTCAACATCTTGGCCTTTTTACCAGTTTGGATGATTTGCAAGACGGGTTGAGAAGAAGGGAGTAGGGAGCAATGTGGTAAGAGAGGCCAAATTCTACCCTTAAGGTTTCTACCTCCTAGTTCTACTGAAATCAGTGACAAAGTTCTTGGTGACTTCAGTGAGACCAAGAGATGGCCCTGGGAAACGATAAACATGTGGCTGGAATTAGGCAGGTCGCTCTTCTCCCATTCAGACCAGGCCCCTCCTGTTTTTTTTCTGGTGGGATTTGCCTTCTCCCTGCCTTTACTGAAACAAAAGCACGCAGTGCGACAAATTATTACTATTATAATGGCTGTGAAAATTGCATCTTGATAGAAAGTTGACAATTCAATAGAAGGAGCGCGCTAAAAAATTCATGGCAGTTTCTGTATCTTCCTCAGAAATTCTTTCAACTTTGCTCACAGAGAGAAAAGAGATGAGGAGGATGCTGGGGAAGGAATTGCTGCCTGAGCCCCTGCTGTCTTCCCTGCAAGGGGTGCCGTGGAGTGAAGCCATTTTAGATTAATCCATAGGAAACGGTGATGATCCTCAAGCCTCCTTTATATAGGGGCCTTTGCTTATTGGCTGACGTGCCATCCACTAACGGGATTTGGGCAGCCTTTGCCAGCTGCTTGGAGAACGTGCAGCATTCCAGGGCTTTGCCATGTGTCAGATAGTGTTTACGGCAACAGGCGTGACTCTGACAATCAGCTTACTGGGTATGAGGGAGTTCTGCAGATTCTGAGCTGAACACACTGTGTACGAAGACACACTTGTGCTGTGTCCAGATTCCACCCCGAAGAGGAACACAGAGACACTTTCTCCTCATACCCAAGTGGCTTCTTTTCCCCTCCAGAGCCAGGGCAACCATGTACCAACCAGCAGGCCTCCATCCTTCCGACCAAGAAGAACACGGGCTCCAAAGAGACCCCTTCCCCACCACTACATAAGCAGACCAAGAGGCAGTTGTGGAACGAGCCAGGGACTCCTTCTTTACAAAGGGCTGAGCTGCCTGGCCGGGATCCACAAAGAGAGTTAGGAGTTGACATCCTGAGTGTCGTAGGGCTTAAAAACAAGCACAGGAAAACAACAATGCGAGTCCCGGAGCCAGAGTGAGTTGCCAAAGCTCCTATACAATGAAGGAGTGAGAAAGGCACCCTGGAGTGGGATACACAATGCCGGCTTGCCAGGCAGGGACACAGCAATGCTAGGCAAAGGCTGATGCCCATGCGAGTGGTGTGTGCCAAGCCCTGCCCCTCTGGGAAGTTGGTCCCACAGTCCAAGATGCGGGGATGCTCCTGTCTCTCTGCTTGTGATCCGCAACCCAGAGAATATACAGAGATGGCTGCTTTAATTGTCTCTGAGGCCTGACTGCAAAACAGCCTGAGCTGCGGGCTCCCTTCATCCCTCCTATTGAAGTTGTTCTGCTTCAATTAAAGAAATATTAATGACTCTAATCTATTGTTTAGGAGCCTCGCCTGCGAGGTGGCAGATCACTGGAAGAGGGGTGACTTGGTCTCCTATGTGCCAGGGGAGGGCTCTAACCACTAGGCGGAAGGTTAGATGGCAGGGCGTCTTGCCCTCACCAACCCTAGCCGTTTTGCATGGAACTAGGACAGGGTGGGGAACCTTTTCTGAGTCGGGGGAAAAAAAAAGACACCTCAGCGACGTGGCCCTGGACTGAGAAGCAGGAGGATGCTCCACACATTCCCTTTGCGCACCGGAGCCTAGGGCAGGGGTTCCCAACCTTTTTCGGTCCCCGTGCCCCTTTGGCTTTTAGTAAACCTTCCCGTTCCCCTATTCAATATGAAAGGAAATAAATTCTAGACTCTAGAATCCACAACTTTTTTCACTAACACGACTACTTTTGGAATATTTCAATGAGGATAATCTAGTTATTTACCAAATATTCCCCGTGCCCCCTTGACAAGCTTCTCGTACCCCCTGGAGGTACACGTACCCCAGGTTGGGAACCCCTGGACTAGGGGGACCTGAGCTAGTAGATTGTGTGGGCCCCTCTAGCCTCTAGTGTGGGGCAAAAATGAGGGGTTCAGTGTGTGGGAGGGGGTTGCCGTGAAGCAGGCTTGAGGCGTGGGGTCTGGGCAGGAGGGAGGGTGCAGGGGAGGGCTGCGTGTGGTAGGATGCAGGAGAGGGATGGGGCGGGAGGCACAGCAGGTCAGATCTGGCCCCAGCTTGCCTGACTCCGGCCTCAGAGGCTCAGGGCTCCTCCCCCCTGCAGCAGGGAGCCAGCGCTGGCATTCCAGCCCTGTGGAGAGGGACCACGCTGGGCTGCAGAGCTGGAGCAGCAACACTGGCTCCCTGATGCTGGAGGGAGGGGGGGCAGAGGAGAGGAAGCCCCGAGCTGCAGAGGCTGGATCCAGGCACGAATCCGGCCCCTGGGCCTTAAGTTCCCCACCCCTAAACTAGGTGATCTCTGAGCTTGCCTACTGGATCAGGCCCCGTATGCCACTTAAATGTCGAACTCCTATCCTTACCCTGGTTCATGGACTGTGCTGGGTTTAGGCAGGCGAGAGGTGCCCAGGTTTAGGGTTGCCAACCCTCCAGGTTTTCCCTGCAGTCTCCAAGCATTAGATTTAACTCTGCAGGACACTGCTGAGAGCATCCCAGGCCAGGAGATAAATCATCAGGCATCCTGCAAATTAATATTGCATCAGATCCGCACAGTGGCCTAGCCGGTGTTTAAAATACCATGATAATGTGTGTTTGCCTGCTCATCTGTTGTCCTGCGCCTGCTGTTTCTTTTACCTTCCAGGGCTCTGACTTTGTCTCATGCTGTAACGTCTGCGCAGTAACGTCGGCAAGTTCGCGTTGTCTCTGTTGCCTCTGCCACACCGCGCCTGCCTCACACTGTCAAAAAAAGAAATCACAAGTGGACCATGCTGGCGAATGTGCTTCAAACCCTCTGACGGTATCGTAAAAAAGAAAAAGCGCTGCAGTCACTGCGGTGATCATTGGCATCAAGACCCTGACTTTAAAAACTGGCTCCAAAAAGTCAGTGAAGGGACAGCAGAAGACATTTTCTAGGGTCAAGCATTTTCCATTAAACATGAACAGAGGCAAGCTGTTAACATCCTTGTGGAGTGTCCAAAACACAAGGAATCTGAAAAATCAGAAATGAACCCCTCGTATTTCTTTTGTCGAGAAAGAAAAGGGGAAAAAAAGAGGAGGATATATTTCAAGAAAAATCTAGTGATGGCAGCGGAAATTGATTTTCAGTCTCATCAGTGAGTTTTTGCTGCATCTGCCATTGTCTACTACAGGGGTGAGTAAATACTGGCCTGCGGTTTGGATTGGGCTTGCTAGGGTTAATCCTTGGTAGTCCACCACTGCTATATTTACCTGCACCTCCACAGGTACTGGCAATTGGAGTCCCTGTTGGCACTGATCACCATTCCCAGCCACAGGGAGCTGTGGGATGCGGTGTCCTGGTCCATGCAGCTTCCCGCGGCTCCTATTGGCCAGGAACAGCAATTTGCAGCCAATGGGAGCTGAGGGAAGCGGTGTCCTGGTCCATACAGCTTCCCACGGCTCCAATTGGCCAGAAAGGGTGATCTGCAGCCAATGGGAGCTGAGAGAAGCAGTGTCCTAGTCCATGTGGCTTCTCACGGCTCCTATTGGCTAGAAACGGTGATCTGCAGCCAATGGGAGTTCTGGGAAGCGGTGTACTGGTCCAAGTGGTTTCCCACGGCTCCTACTGGCCAGGATTGGCAATCTGCAACCAACAGGAGCATCAATCGCTGGTACCTGCAGAGGCACAGGTAAATATAGCCAGGCTACCCCTGGCAAACCATCACTTTTTTATTACCTGCCCCGGTCTAATAGTATGCTGTTTTATTTTCTGTATTTTTAAAGAATGGAATTAGCTAACATGCACAGAAATATACTTTAACAAGCAAAGTAACCTCAAGCCAATCTTGTTATTGAAAAAAACTGGATTCATATGCCAACTGGAGATTTTGCAATAGCGTGTGTTTCTGCAACATGCTTTGAATGTGAAATCACGGTTCATACGATGCTCCATGTTTTCACCAAATGATGGCTCGGTAGTCAATGAGTTCTAGAGTAGGACAGTCATTAGTGCCTTTACGTCACATGACGGATCCTCCCGGAATAGATCCGAACAGAGTTGGTAGCCCAAGCCTGGATCCTGAAAGGAAGGTAGCTCAGAGCTAGAAACCTTGGCACCCCAACTATTATTGTGAAAATGTAGGCGCTGAGTGACTTTAGATGTCTAGAGGGCGAGGCAGCAGCCGAGCGGGTTTTTTGTGGGTGACAGCAGCACCTAAAAACAGCACTTAGGTACCTTTACCTGCGTGGATCCAGTCCAAGGAGTCTGCCTCCTTCCCAGTGCCTCACAGGCTAGCCTGGGGAGAGAAAGACAGGCCAAGGGCAATAGCCTGCCAGTACATCCCTAAGGGGTGAGTCATTTGAGGATCATGAAGAGGTGTTGCTCTCAAAGTGGAGTTTAATAACAGTTGAATCAAAGCATAAGCACCTTTCAACGAGACAGCGTATCAACTTCAGAGCCTGGCAAGACTGCCCCAGGGCAATCACTGCAATTACTCATTGTTCCATCTTGCTCGCTGCAGCAATTTTGGGGCTGAGGTGCCAATGCCCAAAGCAGCGCTTTGTGGGTCAGTGTTTCCAGGAATCCAGCTTCGTTGGAAGGCAGGTGGGGTCTCGCTGCAGGATTAGGGGTGTACATAAGGTGTAACCTAGTAAACAAACCAACAAGCTGAATTCACAGAGTACAGTCATTGCAGCGTGTGTTGCTGCGGGGTAAGTCATCCAGAGCAACAGAGAGGCAGTCTTGTTCAGGTGTTCCCCACCAGACTACTCAGTAGGGCCCTGTCGCAATCTTAACTTCCTCTTTCCTACATCCCTCCCTGATCCCTCTGGTCTGGTCTCTGCTCCCACTCTGTGGAAATTGCCCTTACTGTCCTCACCCAGGACCCATTCTTGGCTGTATCACAAGACCTCCTCTCGCTTCCTTATTCAATGGACTGTCTCCAACAAAGCTAGTCCCCTTTCTTGTGGAAACTTTCTCCCCACCCCAGCGCCAGAGACTCTGTGCTTTCCTGGCACTCCTCCTGCTTCTCTAACTGCTCCTTCAGTCTCTCCTTTGATGACTCTCTCCTGCTGTTTGCCAGAAGCCCTCAGCCCTCTCCTTTGTGCTCTGTCACTCGGCAGTCCCATCCAGTCACACAGTTTTAATTACTGTCGCCGAGCTGACAACTCAAAGGTCTCCCTGTCTAACAGGAGCAGCTCACCTCCCCTGGACGCCCCATTGCCAGCAATTCCATATGACACACAGAGCTCCTTGTCTTTCCTCAGTAGTACCACCTCCCCCGCCTTCTTCCATGCCAATTAGCATTTTCAACAGCCTTTGCCCCAAAAGCTTGCACTCTCCCTGTCATTCTGGTCACCTTGGCACCGCACCCGGCACACCTACCATCAGTTTTATCTCGTTGGTATCCGTCTGTTCCCACAGCGGTCCACAATATCTCAGCATAGGACCCCGCCGACTAATGTCTATTTTAAGGGTCTAAGGAGTGGCTTGTCTTTCCATGGCAGTTCATAGAATCATAGAATAATAGGACTGGAAGGGACCTCGAGAGGTCATCGAGTCCAGCCCCCCGCCCTCAAGGCCAGCCCCAAGCTCCGTCTACACCATCCCTGACAGATGTCTATCGAACCTGTTCTTAAATATCTCCAGAGAGGGAGATTCCACCACCTCCCTTGGCAATTTATTCCAATATTTGACCACCCTGACAGTTAGGAATTTTTTCCTAATGTCTAATCTAAACCTCCCCTGCTGCACTTTAAACCCATTACTCCTTGTCCTGTCCTCAGAAACCAAGAGGAACAAATTTTCTCCTTCCTCCTTGTGACACCCTTTTAGATATTTGAAAACTGCTATCATGTCCCCCCTTAATCTTCTTTTTTCCAAACTAAACAAGCCCAGTTCATGAAGCCTGGCTTCATAGGTCATGTTCTCTAAACCTTTAATCATTCTTGTCGCTCTTCTCTGTACCCTTTCCAATTTCTCCACATCTTTCTTGAAATGTGGCGCCCAGAACTGGACACAGTACTCCAGCTGAGGCCTAACTAGTGCAGAGTTGGCAGAGTGGAAACCTTCCTGTCTTCCTCGGGGTCTGATTGTCTGTCCCTTCCACACACACGACGTCCCAATGGCTTTATGCCTTAGAGGGAGGACACGGGCAGTTCCTGCAATGCATCTCAGTCCTTGGATGGATGTCCCAACTGGCATGGGGATCTGGGGGTCTCAAGGACTGTTCTCTGGCAGGCAGGTGGGTTTTTAGCATCACTGAAGCTAACAGCATTGAATGCTTCAGGTATCACTTCTTGGCTTGCTTGCTCCCCTTTTACACTGGCATGACGCCACTGCCAATGGAGTTGCACACAGTTTACACCCATGGCAAGGAGAATCAGGCCCTTAGACACCTGTAAGTGACACACGGGTGAAGGAAGAGCATAGGACATGAACTAGAAAGCACATGGAACCCAGGGGTGTGTTGTGTAACAGGTGCCCCTCCGGGCAAGATCCACAGAGGAGATGAGTCAGTGACCACTCCAGTTAGGTGACATCCACTCACTTGGGGTGTGAGTCCCAGTTTATCTTCAAATACTTGTGCTAGCTCCTTGCCAGCTAGCATGGGCATAAATACCAGCACAGATCCCAGGAGCATGGGCAGTAATGGCACGGTGATCGGTATAAAGCCATCTGAGCCCTGTGGATACATACTTAGCACCACTAAGCTGTGCTTCCAGCTATGCTACGGTAGAGATGCTATTTATACCTGGACTCTCTCCTGCTGAGCTAGTCAGAGTATGTGTACAGGAATGGGAATTCCCCCTCTCCCCGCTCCGCCGCTGGCTCTTAGGGTCACCATAAACTAAGAGAGGCTTAGCTCAAACCGCAGCAGGTTTGAGCTCTGAAGAGCCATGCGTCAGTCACCAATGGGTCAGCTAAGGTAGCAGCCATCACATGCCTGTGCAGGGGGGCACCTAAAATGCCAGTTTTCCCCCGCTCAGGGGTATTCCTGGCTGATCCCAAGGTTTTCTTGTCAAGCAGTTGGGTTGCACAATGGCCAGCAGGAGGAGGGAGTCAAAAATATTTGGCTCAGGACTTTGGCATCTGAAGTGTTTATTCCTGGCTTGTCACAATGGTTAGTTTTGGGTGCTGCTGCTAGGGATGACTTGTCACTCTCAGTGAGCAGACAGGTTCACCCCGAGAGGTGTAAACCCGGCTGGAATTCCTCTCTCCCCAATCACATTCAGCTTAATAACGATCTAAGAGGCACTAAGCCAAAACCCATCTCCCTCAGATGCGCCGCACGCTTCTTGTCAGGCGCGCGGGTAATGAAAACACCAAGTGTAAAGCTATCCCCTTCCTCAAGGTAATGGAAAACCTGAGAGAAGATTGACAGTGGAAATGAGATCGTCTGATTGAGAAGCCAAATAAAAAAGGGGGAACATCTGGTTCCATTTTTCTTTGTGAAATTATCTCACACTGACCAAGCAGGGCCTTCTCTGAAGTACATAAATGTCGAAGACACACACACATGGTTGTTATCAACCAGTATTGTGCAAAATTAAATTGGCTACTTTATGGTGAAATGGAGAAGGAAAGCAGGCAGTTCAAACACATGCGTGTCTCTCAGCAAGGTCTGGAAGCGATCACTCCACAAAGATGGCTACTTTAAAATATCTACGACTAGTTAAGGCCATTCTGCTGGCGGGATAAGATGGGGCTGCATTTAATAAAGTTATCAAGGCCGTAAGAATCCAGGGGCCAGTGCCTGAAACTAATAAGCCGTTTGGTGAGCTTGAGATAGTTCATGTGTGCAAAGCATTCCTTTAGCGCTGACCTGCAAAGGTAAAGGACCATACCAAATCCCACTAATTTTACCAAGATGTGTAACATGCCCCCTTTGGCTAGGCTTAGCCAGTGAGACTACAGGGGACATTCACCACATTTTTATATAAAAACTGGTCAGGGGCTGGTTTCTTTCAAGCTTTGCAATGTCCATCACTGAAGATAGCCGGTTAGCGACCATCCAGCATTTGCTTTACGTGATCCACAGAGAAACTCGATAGATACAGCATCATCTTGAGGGTCATGCCTTTTCTCAAGTATGTGGAGACTTAACACATATGTTTGCCTCATTCAAAGCGGCAAAGGCGAGATAACAAAATCGAACGGTGAAGAACTAGGGGAGATCCCCAGCAGTATCTAAGGATAGTCAGTAACAACTAGTCCTACCAACAGCACTTTTTCAGCCACAGATCTCAAAAGCACTTTACCAAGATGGTAGCGATCACTAGCCTCATTTTACAGATAGGGAAATGAGGGCTGGCAGAAAAGTTCCCAACGGAACAGTTTTTCCTCGGAAAATGCAGATTTGACAGATTCAAAATGTTCTGCAGGAAACGTGTTGATTCAGGCAATATTTTTGATGGAAACGAGGCAGGCTGTAAAGGGATAGGATGCACAGCTCTCCTGTCGCCAATTCTCGGGGCTACCTGTCTTCTTGGTTGGTTGGCTCCCCAGCTGCCCAAGCTAGTCACCTGTTGGGCAGGAGTTTGGCTTGTGACTCTAGTACAGTGTTTCTTAAACTTTTTAAGACTGAGGAACACCAAACTATTGTTTTTATGAGGAACACCAAGGATTTTTTGTTGAGCGCAAAAAAAAAAAAAGTCAGGGGGAAAAAGTGTCAGGGGAAAGTTATTTAGCCAAAAAAAAAAAAAAAAAGGTTACCTGCCCCTTTAAGGGCAGCTATTTTGAATTCTGTTGTTGTCCGCGGCACACCTCCCACTGCCTTGTGGCACACCAGTGTGTCGCAGAACACAGTTTAAGAAACACTGCTCTAGCAGGCAGCCACTTACTGTCCCTGAAATTTTCAAACCAATCCGTTTTTGTTTCTTCCAAAGTGGATGTTTATAAAAACATCCATTTTGTATTTGAGGTTTTGTTTAGATTAGAGACATAAGTATTTTTGAAAATGGGAAATTATCTGCAGGATGGAAATTCTGATTCCTGCACAGCTCTTAGGGGAAACCCAGGTAAATAGTTATGAATTAACTTGCCCCAAGTTCCCTCAACATGTCAGTGACAGAAGAGCCATGCGTCAGTCACCAATGGGTCAGCTAAGGTAGCAGCCATCACATGCCTGTGCAGGGGGGCACCAAAATGCCAGTTTCCCCCCGCTCAGGGGTATTCCTGGCTGATCCCAAGGTTTTCTTGTCAAGCTCATTTCTCCTTAATCCCATTCCAGTGCACTATCCGCTAAGCCATACTGCCTCCATCAGTATTTCATTCATGTAAAGTGCCGTTCCACCTGACAAGGAGCCACAGGCTTGGAGATTTCAATCTGTCTAACAACAATCTCAGATATTTCAGGAGCATTTGATTTTCCAGTTCAAATTCAGAAATGGAGTAACAAAATTACTGAGACAAAGTCCGAGCTGGTGAAACCCTCAAGCCTCTGAAAATCCCTCTTACTCCAGATTGGAATTTAGTTCATCGTTTGATTCTTTAGTGTTGCAATTATGGAGCTAAATTCTCAGCCTAAATCTTCAGGCGATGTGGATTGTATCTGAAATCACCACAAGAATTGGTCTCAGACATATTTGCTTCTCACCGAGCAGTTCATCTAATTTACTGCCCACCCTCTATTTAATACACTCACGGAGTGTGAAGTGGTTTAGGTCTGATTGTGCATTTTAGCTTTTCTCTGGTGTATACAGTGACTGGCTAGGAAACCCTCTCCCCTTGAAGTCAATGGCAATACGCATGTGACCAGTGGGAGCTAGAGCTGTCAACTAGGCCCACAGTATTATTAATCAGGTTGATGAGGGTAATGTCTCAGCAACATCCTAGAATGGAGCATAGTACAAACATGGAGCAGTAGATAGACCCTGCCCTGAGCAGTTTACAATAATAGCTACTGAGGAGGAATTTACCAGCACATTATCAATGCCACATAGGGCTTGTCTACACTAGGGAGAAGATCGGTGCCGTGGCAGTCAATCTTCCGGCAGGGCCGGATTAAGGAGGGGCTAGCCGGGCAGCTGCCCGGGGCGCCAATCTATGGGGGGCGCCTGATGGCAGCTGTAAGGGGCGCCGCACGCCCGGGACTGGGGGCCATGTGGTGCCCCTTAGAGCTGCCATTGGGCACCATGCAGCCTCCGGCCCCGGGTGTGCAGCGCCCCTTACAGCTGCAATCAGGCACCGCACGCCCGATTGCAGCTGTAAGGTGCGCTGCGCGCCAGGGGGCGGGACCATGCATGTGCCAAGCGCCCAGGGGCAGAGCAGCACATGCGTCATGTGCCCGCTGCCCGGGGCACATGAATAGCTCGAGCTGGCCCTGTCTTCCAGGGTTCAATTTAGTGGGTCTAGTGAAGACCCGCTAATTCAAACTGAGAGGGTGCACCCATTGGCACTGGTAGTCCTGCTCCTCACAAGGAGTAAGGGAAGTCAACAGGACCATGTGCTCCTGTTGACCTTCCACTGTGTAGACAGTACCAAAATGTGATTTAAGATATGTAATAACCTGTCCCTTATAACCAAAAGGTAGCTCAACCTTTAAAAAACTATGTTAAAGCAAGTTCCCACTGCAATTAACTTTCAAGCTGTCCACGAAGGCTCTGCGAAATGATAGTGAAGTTGGCCTCAGCTGTGTCTTGTAATTTGGATTTGGAGTTAGCAGGGGAAGAGTTACGGACAAAACTTCCAAATGGCCTTGGGAAACATGAAACCGAGCCCCCACTTTCAATGGAAAGGCAGTGAGGAAAAAACCTTAAAAAGCAAACAGCAAGCTTGACTTCCTGATTTCCTCTCCATTTCATGGCACAAATTAGAGAATACAAACTTAGCAGAGTTGCAGGCATCTAAGAATAGCTTTGATTTTCCTAAACATTTACAATTCTGTTTTATGTACGTCGTCAGAAAAAGAGCAAGGAAATACGAAATGTAAATCTTTAAATGAACCTGAATACCGGGGAGACTTTACATATCTGCTTGGAACAAATGGGATGTTGCAGCTAAATCTCAAACAGGGGAATCAGAGAGACTCAATAGCCATGGATGCATGGAATAAAATCAGACATGGGATGGTTTTTATGGGATTTTTTCCCCCTCCCTTGTAGGTGAAAAAAATGATGGTGGCTTATTCTATCCCTGTTTACTTTGATGCCTGCTATCCGTTGCTGTTTCACAGCTCATAGAGATGCAACCCACAGAAGTTTTGAGGGTGGCAATAGCATGCCAAGCCAAAAGTCGCATTGCTTGTCTTCTGCCAACAGACTGAGTGGTCACTCCTTTGCTCTTGTATTCTGAGTTCACAGTGTTCCCATTAACACCAGAGATGATGTGGAACCATTGATAGTTGGGGGAGGCGGGAGAAGGGAAAAGGCATGCAATGAAAATCAGGCATGGGCAATAATTTTCACGGGGGAGGGGCACTTAATGAATTTTGGTATGTGTTCATGGGGGAGGGGGTCCAGCCCTGGAAGGGGTCCTGTGTGTAAGGGGTGGGGCTTGGGACTAGCCTCCTCTTAGAGTTGTCTAGGACCGGAGGCTTTGAATTAAAAACACAGCAAAGGGCTTGCGGATCTGGCCCCTCACGGGGTAGCGCCGTTAAAGGGGGGCTGCTCGTTAGAGGGCTTGTGGCTCTGACCCCTGCTGGCGTAACACCATGACTGAGAGCCATGAGCTATTTAAATGGGATTCTGCTGCCTAAGCCACTGCCTGGAAATTCGCCTGGGCAGCAGGATATAAATCAGGAATGGGGAACCTAAGGCCCAGGGGCTAGATGCGGCCCCCAGCTTGCCTGGATTGGCCCCTGAGGCTCAGGGCTCCCCCCAGAATTGGGGAGCCTGTCCTGGCGCTCCAGCCACCCTGCTGCGGGGCTGGAGCATACAGAACCTACTAGGCGGGGCCCCCCTAGGCTTTGGTGTGTGAGGGGAACGTGGAAAGTGTCTTTCTCCTTCTCAGGCAGGGTCCACATCAGTGCGAATAGGGATGGTTTTTTGCTTCTCACCTGTGTGCGGGCCCCCCCCCCCCAAGTGATTTTTCTGAGAGTCAGAGGCCCCTGACTCCAAAAAGGTTCCCCACCCCGATATAAATAGAAAGTGGCCAAATGCAGTCTGTGGGCCAGATCAAAGTGTTAGGCAGGCCCGATTCGGCCCCCAGGCCACATCTTGCCCAGCCTTGAGGTAAAAGTTGTGCAGTCAGGTTCAAGGCAGGGCCTATAAACCCTGACAGAAATCGGGGGGGGGGGAGGGGTGCGACCCTGCGTGGCCCTCACCCCTGATGAAAGCTAATACACTGCAAGGCTTAATGAACTCTAAAGCTGGGGATCTGAAACCACCTCAGGACGTGGCAGATTTACACGGATTCTGGAGCGCCTGTTGGGAATTTCTGAGAGAACGTAGCATTTACAACGGGGACATTGTTCTCCTCATCACGGCAATGCTGAGGGAAGAGCTGCATTTGGGGGAGGATATTAGACCTTCCCTCAGCAGGATGGCCCCAATATGGCAGAAAGCATTAAAAAAGCAATTTAAAAAGCATAATGCCCAGGAAGCACCTAATTTAACTGCCAGCTGGGTGTTAAATTAATTGCGTGCATGTAGAATGCAACCCAAGATGGACGAGTCCGTCTTTCAGTGCATGTACTTTATTAAGACTGATTTTGTTCTTTCTGGTCCACTGGGAGGAGGTAAACATCATCAAAAGGAACCAGGTGAGGAATCTGATAACGAGATCAATTAGGACAAAGCACATTTGCATTGGGATACTGAATTGCGATAGCAACAGAACAGTTAATGACAATACCCACTTAAGAATATGTGTTTCCATCAGTTTGGAAGCAGAAAAGAGCCCTTTGAAATCAAGGAGGAATGCTGCTTAAACATGGACCAGCTTCCATACAAGGAGAGATTATATAGACTGGGGCTGTTCAGCTCTGAAAAGAGACTACAGTGGGAAGGGGCATAGGAGAGAGGTCTACAACATCTGGGCTAGTCTGGAGAAAGTGAATAAGGAAGTGTTATTTATTCCTTCACAATGAAATGAATATGCAGCAGGCTTAAAACAAAAGAAGCATGTCTTCACACAATGTGTAGTTGACCTGCGGAACTCCTTGCCAGGGGATATTGTGAAGACCAAGACCATATCAGAATTCAAAAAAAGAACTTGTTGAGTTCCTGGACAGGCCATTAATGGCTATTAGCCAGGATGGGCAGGAACACCATCACATGCTCAGAAGCTGGAAGTGGATGACAGGGAATGGATCACTTGGCTCTTCTGCTCTTTCCCTCCAAAGCACCTGGCATTGGCCACTGTTGGAAGAGAGGATTCTGGCCTAGATGGACCATGGGTCTGTCTGACCCAGTATGACTGTTCGTAGGGGAGGGACATTCACTCAAGTGTTTCAAAGCACTCGACAGCCATACACTAATTAAGCCTTGGAATAGCCCTGGAGATAGTATACTTGAACCTGTTTCAACTGGCAGCCCTTGGAAATAAAGTATGCTGGACTTTGCTGGGCCAGGGAGGGCTCTGAATGGCCCGGGCACGAGGAGGATGGGGGTGGAATGCTTACCTGGCGTCCCACTCCCAGGGGCACACTTAAGAGGATTGACAGCCACGGAACCTGGGGCAAGATGGGGGGGGCAGCTCTGCACCCCTGGAAGGGGCGGGCCCTTGGGCAGAAGGAGCAGAAGGGGCCACTCAGCCCTCAGCACCTCCCCCAGCCCTCAGATCTGTGCTCTGGCGCTCCAGCAAAGCAGCTTGGGGCTCCTAGCCGCTGCCGCTATCAATTGCCAGGTACCAGGGCAACTGTTCCCTTTGCCTCCCCCCCCCTTTGGCAGGCCTGGGCACACGTGACTCTGTCTCCCCCCTTCTCCCCCCGCTTCCCAGGCTATGCCCCCTGTTGCTATGGAACCAGCGGGGAAAAGCCGCAGGGGAAAAGTGTCGATGTCCTGCCATTCCCCCAGCTGCTGGAAGGGGGAGCCCCTTCCTCCTCTGTGCTACGGGTGTTCTCAGATTAGGAACTCCTGGAGTATGGAGGTCCAAGTGTATTCCCTTTTTTCAAAGGTGGAAACTGAGGTCCAGAGTTGCTCAAGGTCAAACGTCATTAGTGGCCCAGCCAAGAACAAGACCCCAGACTCCCCTACATCAATAATTAGGAGACAGGGTGGTTTGAGTTCCAAAGATAGCAACCTTCGAATGATCACGTCCCTCTGAGCATCCTTGTTTCTCGGAGGGTGCCATGGCAGAAGCTCCACCCACAAAAGTGACACTTACTGGAATGGCATTATAGTATGAGCATCTGCTTTCCGGCTGACCCTTAGGCCATGAAGTGATGTAACTCCTCAGGAGTCACTCCTGATTTCCATCAGTGTCAACAAGCTCAAGCACCTCCTCTCCATTCTCAAAAGCATTATCTTCATTCAGGCTGCCCGATGCGCTAGAGAACGCAAGAAACTTTCATCCAAAGGCACGTGCATCTAAGTTTAGTAAAATTTGTATCGGTACTTTCATCGCACCTCAGAGTACTAATCATGAAACGGGGTCCCATTGTGCTAGGCGCTGTATAAACTGAACAAAAAGAAAGTTCCTGCCCCTGACGAATTTATAATCTTGAGTATGAGAGACAGCAGATGGATAGGCCGATCAACAGGCAGAACAAGGCCACAGTGAGGCAATGCCTGTCAGCATGAAAGGCAGTGGTCTATGCTGGGAATAACCAGAGTTGTTTTCAAATTTACATCTCCAAGTTCAGACTATTTCAAGCCTTTTTGTGTGGCCAGGAACTCACTTTTGTGCTGGAAATGTCCCAGCCTGTAATAGTTTCTCTCATACGAGATTACTTGGCATTGTTCATACATTGATGGACTGCCAACTCTGAAGTCCTGCCAGATGTGAACCGACACCCTATACGGCTGTAGGAAACTTTATTATGATTGTTTATTAGCTAAGTAGTCTCAGGAGTGCTCCCTCAGGGAACAAACAACAGGTCCCTGCTCCAAAACAGCTTACAGTTGAAAGGCATAAGCAGAGTCCCACACAAATGAGACTCACAACTCTACGCAGACAGCAAGTGTCAGAACCTGGATTGAAACTGAGTGGGTCACATCCTATTCTGTGCTCAGATCACGGAGCTGTGTGAGATGGGGAAAGCACCATAAGGGTTTTGGGGAACCTTTCGAATTGTTTCTGTTCACATGGTTCACACACGGCTTGAATTTTGGGTGGAGCATTGGGGCAATTTGGAATCTCAATTAAATCCATTGAGTTTCATGTGGTTTGGAGCAAAACCATAGCTCAGAACCCCAGGCATATGATACATTCAGCCCTTCATTTTTCACAACTTGGTCCTGTTTTACTGACGGTTTGGCCCCACTGTAGTATGAAGTCCAGCCCTAGGTTTGCTTGGAACTTGGGCCTAGAGTTCACTCCAAAGATTATAAATCTTAATTAACTTTTCAGAAAACCAGGCCCTGGTTTCAAGTTTATAACAAAACACAAGCCCAGTCACTTTCCTGTGGTTTGAGGTTTTGTGAAGAAAGATTCACTGTGCATGGGAGTCTTCTGGTTTGGCTGTGTCTATTCTAGGCAGCTAGGAGTGCCATGAATTTGGGTCCCAACCTGTCTCCCGTGTTGACTATTTGTGAGAGATCAACATTATCAGTTTCACCCTGGGAGGTGAGAAAAGACAGAGATGATCAAGCGCAAAGCAAGACTATTATTAAGCCTTTGCATGCTGCACTTTTTTTTTTAACACGCCGTTCAAGAAATTTTATACTGTGATTACTTTTTTAAAGGTCCCATCCATCAGCAGAGTTTTATAGTGGCTCTGTTCTTCGACTCACATGGTGGTTTGAGTTATAAAAATCTGAAAAAGTATATCCTACAGTTATAACTTGACTATGATCCACTGTATTGTTACTTCACTTATAACACCGGCAGTTTCTTGCTCTCCATTGCTCCACTCACCAATTTTAATGGACTCTGTGCAATATCTCAGCAAAAGGTGAAAAGGCCAGTTGTCACACAAACATGATGGGCAGTATATGAAAACAGTCTCCTGGCACACCAAGTCCTTGGAGGTACTTCTGCATGTCACCCTTGTAAAACGCTGGCTTGCTGGCCAGCAATTAGTTCTGTTGAAGTCCGACACAGCAGATCTAACTACAAAGGCATGCATTTTTGAGGAACTTCTTTCTTGCGGGAGCCTTTCTGGAAGGGCCTGCTTACGTTCCTCCTGTGAGCTCATACAGTGGCGCTAAGAAGTGGATTAAGAAAAAGTAATAAGCTAAAGGAGGGGGGAAAAACAGGGCTTTGCTTGTTTATTTTATATATTAAGGGAAATGCTGACCTTTGTGATATCTTCCCCTCTCCCCACCCAGTCTTCATGGGTGATGAATAGAATGTATTCTGACTTTAAGTGAAACAGAGTGCTTTGAAGAGACAGAAAATTAGCAACATATGGGCCAAAGAATCAAAAGAGATGAGGAAAAAAGAAGGGGGAGAGACGAAAGAAGTTTCAGATGTCGTTGTGATCTTGCAGCAGAATATTTTAATGTATTTTCCTATTGTCATTAGGGAAGGTCATAGACAGCCCACTAGTATCCCACTGGCTGTTCATGCCATGCAAAGCAGGAATCATCATCCATTCATTGCAAATGCATCTTCCCTCCTTGTTTTGATATATTAGCTGAATCTAAACAAGGATATTTCTCCCATCCGTATCTCAGCTACTCTGCGAAGCTGAGCTTTCCATTCTCCAGGGAGATCCGTCTGTTCTCACTCATGCCACAGACTCCAGTGAAGTTACTTCTGATTTCCCCTGATGTAAACGGAACCAGAATCAGGCTCTAGGATACCAATCTGCAGGCCCAGCTGATATCTTCACAGCACAGGACCCCAGATATGGGGGGTACTTTTGTGCTTCCGTCAGTGCCAGAACAGCCTCAGGACAACTACAACTTTTGCTGGTTGGCAATGCTATCTGAGGGCATATCTTCACTGCAGGGCTAATAACTTACCTTGGCTTTTAGCGCTGTCTACACAGCAGGAAGTCTAAGAAAAAACACTCTTCCCCCGACTTCCCTTACTCCTCATGAAATGAGGGTTACAAGGAGTCAGAGTAAGAAGTCCTCCAGCTCAACATCATTTTGAAATAAGGACTTGCTGTGTAGATACGCACTATGTTAACGCTGCTGTGTACACGTACCCCAATGGGTTATCTAGCTGTTGAGGATAATTGGCCTTCACATGCACTGATATACCCTCTCCTCCAGCTCCGAATCAGCCAGGGAATCCTGAGTTGCCCATTTAGACTAGGGCTGTCAATTGACTTGCGTTAACGCCTGCAATTAACACAGGACAGGATTAATGCATGCATTTTTTTTAACGCGTTAATTGCAGGCGTTAATGCTGTGCTGCCCCTTTGAATGCTGCTTCAGCACTTCAAAGGGGAAGCACAAGCAAAGCTGGGGATCAGCTGGAATCCCCAGCTGATTCCAGGCTCCTAATGCACTGCCCCTTAGAAACACCGCCACGGCGCTTCCATGGGGCAGCGCTGTATGGAGCCTGGGGTCAGCTGGGGACTCCAGCTGATCCCAGGTTCCATGCAGTGCTGCCCCATTGAAATGCCGCTGTGATGTTTCAAAGGGGAGGTGCACGTGATTAATTGTGATTATATTTTTTAATCGCTTGACAACCCTCATTTAGACTCAAAGGACCTGTAGAGTGCACCGGAAGCAGGCACTGGGCCTCTAACTGAGCATTACACTGATACAGATTTAAGAACAATAGTACTCCTTGATTTAACAGAAGTTCCCACCCTTCTTTCCCAAATGAATTTTTGCAACATTTCTCATACAAGAACTTTCCCTTTGACTGTAATCCCCCCAATCCATTAACATGAAACTTTAACTCTTTTGCAACACAGTTTTTTGTTTGCTTGTTTCTTTGGGGGTTTGCTCCTAGTTTCACCCACCATCCTGCCTCCTCATCACTAAAAAATTCCCTTGCTAGGCACTAGATTCTCACCTGGTGCAAATCAGTTGAGGTCCCTGGAAGTCAGGAAAGCGACATTCGTATTCACCAGCTGAGGGTCTGGTCCATAAATTGTTGATACTTTTCTGACGGGCTGGAATCACCTTCCTCCCAGGAAGTGGCTGAAACAGCAGTCAGGCATCACAAGCGGTTTACAGTTAATTCAATCATTTAAACATCTTACTAACTGATTCAATATTCTTATTTAAAGACACACAAAGATTGCCTTTTAATTAAGTTCTGATGCAAGCCATCCAGATATAGGAAACATGGAGAGAAGACTCCACCCCCTTCACTCACTTGCAGCAGCGCATGTGTTTTGAAATGTCACATACTGACGTTAAACACCTTCAGAGAGGGAATTAGCATGGTGACAGATTAGCTTACCCTGGGCATGGAGGCCTATAGATCAATGACTTTTGAAAATGCCGCATTTTCGATTAGGCAGACAATTCATAGACAAATGTGTCTTTGCAGGGTGAAACCAATCTGGCTGCAATTAGCACTCTATCGTGCTAATCTGGTTAGCACAGAGCCAAGTCTGCTTCATTTTTTCATTCTCTTTGTCAGTTTTTCAGTCGAAAAATTTTTTTTTAATATGCTTGGTGAATAAGCATGGGTATTGTGATGTTCTCCCAATATTACTGATAAGCACTATGTATCTTCTACACCTCCTGCCGCATATATTACATTACCACGCTAAGACACCTTCATAGACCCATTATCTGGCTGTTTATTTTCATCTTGGACTGTCTAGCTAGAAGCTATTCTGAAACTCAGCTTTGTACATTGCACAAAGAGGCTGTATGCTTCTGAACAACATGGAGAAATGTTTCTGAAAGCATTTTAACAAATACTAAAAATTTTTTTTTTTAAGTCCAGCAGAACATTGTGTTGAACCAGCTAGAGAGCTAGAGGCATTTTAAAGCACTGAAAGCCAGACAGAAGCTAAAATTGAAATCCTCCATCTATGCAGCAAGTGCAACTCCCGCAGTAGCAATATAAATTCCCTTTCCCACCTATTACAGGTTGAACCTCTCTAATCTGGCACTCTCTGGTCCAGCAACATCCATGGTCCAGCAGGAATTTAGTTAGCCAAATGTTCACTTATCGTGGGTGTGACAAAGTTTCCCAAGGTCCCATAAAGTTTGTTAACAGCCACCCATCCTGGGTCTTAGTTTTCTGTGCTGTTGTTTAGGTCTGATTGACCCCTAAATGTCCTCTCACAGCTCAGAAAGCAATGAAAGTGTCGGTAATGATGCTAGACAATATTGACCTCCCATGGTCTGGCAAATTGTCTGGTTTGGTACCGGTCCAGTCCCTAGGATTCAAGACTAGAGAGGTTTCATCCATGACCTGGACTGACCACCCCTCCAGGTGGATGGGTAGTTGGGTCTCCATGGTGTACTGAGTTCTTGGTTTTTCTGCTATACCTGCCTGCAATGTTACCAGTTTGTGCCAAGCTTGATTAGGGTTTCGCAATGTGAAAACTGAGGCCCTCATCCCATTTCATACTGCAGGCCACTAGACTGTAACGACAGCTGGAAGAGATGACTACTTGAGAATGCTTCTTGAGACTGTCAAGAACTGGAACTTTTGACTGAACCCTTCCAAATGTTGGTGAGTTACATTGAAATGGATCTTAAATACAAACCAGCCCCAGCGTTTGCAAAATTAAAAACTCGACTCGCCAGATTTTGTAAAAATAAAAACTTAAACCTGACTGCCCTGTTTGACTTTTATGGAGATGGGGGGGAGGGGGAAATGGGAACCTTTTATTTAAAACTTTCCCAAACCTCCATTGTCGGGATAAAATGGAACCCAGATGCAAACTATCCCAAGTCTGGTTCTGCTAAGCAGGACCCTGCATCCTCAGCCAAACTCTAAACACTCCCAACATATGTTCCAGTGGCTTATGGATCCATGGCTCTGTCCTCCTGGGACCACCCCATACTCTGCTAACGGCACTATTTTATTATGCAGCAAGAGACACAGTCGAATGATTCCCCAAGTGGCAGAGACGCCAGGCCTGTTATTTATTAGCGTAGTGGACTTTCCAAAGCTCCTAAGTAACATGAGAGTTTTCCAACCCTACGCTTGCAGCACCAAGAAGAGTGCTAAGTGCCAGTGGAGTGACCACCGAGTCCTGGGTCCAGCAGGTTAGATGCAGCAGCAGGAAGTCAGGGCATAGACTGGGTCACAAAGACATATTCGGAGCACGCTGCCGTTCTCTACAGACAATGCGTGCTCCTAGAGACGCTGCCGTTCTCTACAGACAATGCGTACTCCTAGAGACGCTGCCGTTCTCTACAGACAACGTGTGCTCCTAAAGACGCTGCCGTTCTCTACAGACACTGTGTGCTCCTAGAGACGCTGCCGTTCTCTACAGACAACGTGTGCTCCTAAAGACGCTGCCGTTCTCTACAGACACTGTGTACTCCTAGAGACGCTGCCGTTCTCTACAGACAACGTGTGCTCCTAAAGACGCTGCCGTTCTCTACAGACAACGCGTGCTCCTAGAGACGCTGCCGTTCTCTACAGACAACGTGTGCTCCTAGAGACGCTGCCGTTCTCTACAGACAACGTGTGCTCCTAAAGACGCTGCCGTTCTCTACAGACAACGTGTGCTCCTAAAGACGCTGCCATTCTCTACAGACACTGTGTGCTCCTAGAGACGCTGCCGTTCTCTACAGACACTGTGTGCTCCTAGAGACGCTGCCATTCTCTACAGACACTGTGTGCTCCTAGAGACGCTGCCATTCTCTACAGACAACGTGTGCTCCTAGAGACGCTGCCATTCTCTACAGACACTGTGTGCTCCTAGAGACGCTGCCATTCTCTACAGACAACGTGTGCTCCTAGAGACGCTGCCGTTCTCTACAGACAACGTGTACTCCTAGAGACACTGCCGTTCTCTACAGACACTGTGTGCTCCTAGAGACGCTGCCATTCTCTACAGACACTGTGTGCTCCTAGAGACGCTGCCGTTCTCTACAGACAACGTGTGCTCCTAGAGACGCTGCCATTCTCTACAGACACTGTGTGCTCCTAGAGACGCTGCCGTTCTCTACAGACAACGTGTGCTCCTAGAGACGCTGCCATTCTCTACAGACAACGTGTGCTCCTAGAGATGTCAGTGCCCTGGCATTCAGAGGTGGCGAGGTGGGGAACTGGTCTTTCTGGACAGCCACGCCTTTTTCTGAAGCTACCTTCAGAAAAGCTACCTGTGAAGCAAATGTGCTTTTCTCTTCCCACCACTGAACCCGCTGGAACCTCACAGAGAAACCTGGTGGGTAACGGGACCCATTTCCCCCCTGTTCAGAGATGCCTGATGCCAGGATTCTTTCCTGCCGCCTGCCTCCTCGTTTCTTCACAGAGGCATGGGAAGCAGAGGTACGAGAGGTGCTGCAGCACCAGTAGGCTTTGAATGTCCCAGCCGCGTGCCCCTGCTGCCGAGGTTCCTGGCTGCCAGCCCTGCGCCCCTGCTGCTCCAGGCCCACTAATGTCCAGGGACTTCACTTCCAGTCCTGGGTCTTGCTCAACTGCTGTCCCTGTGCACAGGGGCATGGCTGTCAGCCCTGGGTATGGCTTGGCTGCCAGCCCCGGTGCTCAGTCTGTGGGGGGATCCTGGCTGCTGGCCCCAGCTCTAGGTGGCATGAGGGACCCGGACAGAGGTAAAGGGGGGTGCAGTTCAGCACTCCCCTCCAAGCACTGCTGGTGCCACTGCTTCTTCACTTCATTCACTTGCTGCGTCTTGTAGGTCGCAAGCCCTTTGGGACAGAGATGGCCCCCGCCCTGCAAGGTAGCCAAGTGCCCAAGCACCATGCCTGTCCAATCAGGTCGGGATTCCTTGGTGCTGCCATCACGTAAGGGCTCATTAGCAAATCAGCATCACTCCCACGTTTGTGAGCACAAAAATGCACCACAGTGATTGGTTGGCACAAACAGATGTGCAAACACCTGTCTGTCTGCGGTGGGTCGTGGGAAGACAACACCACCTTCCAGAGGGGGTCATGCCACTGAAACCTTTTCCACCTCTCTAGCAGGTTTGCTTTCTCTTTTGCTAGGAACGTATGAGATGCGTCTCCACTCTATGCTGCCTAAAAATGAAACATGGGGCTCTATGTGCAAAGCTTTCCGATAATGATTTCTAGGGTCAAATACATTCTGCCCTTTTAGTCTTCAGTGGGATTGATAGGAACCATGTATCCAAGAATTTGGTTAACTGACGGTACACAGTGCTCGATGCAGGTTCTACACAGAACGAAGTGTAACAGTGGGGATTGTCAGCCGTTGGTCCCAATTTTAGAGCCGCATCAGTGTTCTTTCCCGACTGTAGCTTTTAAAATTCACTATTGTGGTTTCTTACATCGATTTCACTCAAAGAGAGTAAACTTTTTTTTGGCTGATGGTCAGCTTAACTGCTGTTGGCATCTTCTAGATTAGCACAGAGCTGCTGGGTTCTCTACCAGAATAAAAGGTCTCTTTCAGTTTATAGGCACAAGTACATGAATAAAGGCATATTTCATGCATGATGTCTAAATATATCAATCAGATAATGGGAACTGGTGTGCATGTGGGGAAATTTCTGACGTAACGTCACTTTGACATAGAAGAAAGGAGCTTTCATTAGCCCTGGGTGTGGAATGTTCCTTGTACGCTCACAAGCGATTTGGTAAAAAACTTGAAAAAACAAATGTAGCCATGATTTTTAAATAGCCAAGAACCTCCAGTGTCACAACTGTAAATCAGCAGCCCCAGTTTGCAGAGCAAAAGGAGTTCCAAACCCCAGAGACCGAAAAAAGAAGAAAAAAAGTTGGAGAATGCAATGTGACATTCATAAATAATGCTGACACTGCCAATAGATGAATCAGTTCGCTTTGCCGCCCCGTCTCCTTCCTGTTTTGTTTTGTTTTGTTGTTTGTTAAAAATCTGTACAGAATAAGGAGATTGAGGTTTGAAACTTGTGACAATCCTCTCATGCAAATAGCCTTTTGTATTACAAACACAGACGCGACTTTCTGACTCCTGCTAAGATGAAGAATCTCCCACATTCAGAGTCTGTGTCCTGTAGAGATTTTCAGCTTATCTGTAATGTGGAAGACTATCCTACCCTGTCCTTGTAGCCCTAGAGTACTGCAATGATTTAAATGCATCGTGGCATGAATCTGCACGGTGTTTTATACCAAAGCAAAACACACAAGCCAGGAGCACAAATAGCAAAATTATGATTCTTCATCTGGATCTAAGCACCCAGAAGTCTGTTGGGTTTGCATTTAGGGTCACTGCGACAAAACATTTCATTAAAGTTAAATGAAATGTCTGATCTGAATCGCAGAAAGAAAGGAAAATAATTTTAGGGTGAAATTCCTTACCAAAACCCTCACTACACCTGGTCCAGGTATTCTAGCACTTCTGGTGTACAAAATCTAACCGCTCAGGATATGTCTACACTACAAAGTTTTGTCGGAAAAACGGCTGTTTTCCCAACAAAACTTGAGGAATGTTCACACCGCAAGTGAGTTCTTCTGCAAGAAAATCGAACGAACAGAGGGGGTTTTCCAGCGTTGGTAATCCTCATTCTACAAGGAAGAAGCCTTTTTGCAAAAGAGCTGTTTCAGGGGAAGAGGAAAAAGGAAAAAGCACAGGTGCCCTGATGGCCGTTCTGTCCAAAGGAATCACAGCTTACATGCGAGAGAATGTCCATTCAGTCTGGACGCTCTCTTTTGGATGAAGTTTTTTCAGAAGATCTCTTCAGAAAAAAGCTTCTTCCGAAAGAAGCCTGTAGTCTAGACATAGTCCCCAGGCTACTGGCTAACCTTAATGGTCATGACACCATCATGTTGTGTGTGCACACAAAATACTTTAACTGTTGCTGGGACTTCCAAACACTGAGGCTAAGGGGTTAACTGTACCTAGCCAGGTAGCAGTCAGCCAACAGAAATGCAGGTAGGAATTTCAAACTGGGACAAAGGAATTTTGGGGTTTTCCCTCCTTTGTCCCTGAGCAGTTTCTCTATAGATACTGAGGGAGATAGACATGTCTCTCTCTCCAAGAAAACGCTCTTCACTCTCTGTAAGTAGGGTAAAGTTTAGATAAATCCATTAGGTTTTATTGTTTTATGGTTTGAGAATGGGAATCTGATGTCTCTGCATTTAAAAATGAGCTTTCCTCTCCTTTGTAACTAAGCTTTTGGCCCAGGGGGGTTCCCCATGAGTGTATTATATGGTAACTTTTCCATCTAGTCATTATGCTTTTAACAGGAGTATTGTGGTGATAATAAAAGTTTTTTATTAACCTAGTATTGGTTAATTTTTGTGTCCTAGTTTTACTTTAGGGCTGAGATTTCCCAAGTGATCTCTTCCCTGGTTTTCTTACTATTACTTGGGTGGCGACAGTGGATTTTTATCCCCAAAATCTAGGTTTTTAAGATTTTGGGGGGAAGTTTTATACGAAAGCCTGGAAAGATAAGGTTTTGGAGTACTTTTGCGGGCCCCCACTTCTGCATTCATCGTGTCAGAGTGGGGATTTGGCCTTGACAGATGGATGAATGGCACAATTTCATCTTTAAACCAGAAGAGATTCCCTGTCTCTGAAAATGATAGCCCGACTCTTAAGGTTTCTTGCTTGTCGATTTTTCTATTTTATTTATCACACATATTTATAAGGTGCCCATCACTGGGGTCTATGTGTTATTTCGTCAGATGCAATATCCTTTGATTTTTCAAACATCATTTCATACTAAAAAGGTGTCATATTAAAGAATATTAAAAGCATTATAACGAAAAGAGGATAATACGCTAACTGCATCTGGTCTACAGCTGCTAAGGTCTGTTGTACCAGTTCCAAAGGTTTAATGCTGAATCACTGGTGGTCCATGGAATATTGCCTTGTGATCCATAGCGTTGACTGGTCACATGATGCTGGGTCCCTTCCATGGATCCAGTTCCTCAGCTGCATAGAGCAACAGCTAAAAATGCACTTAACGCTTTCCAAGAATGACTTTCCCATGCAGGCAGTCACTGTCGTTGACAGAAGAACGTTATTCAGTTGTGCATGAGCAGGGCAAGGATTTATGTGGGCACCTCGCCTCCCATTTGCAATCACAAGACAAGCCCTCTATGAAGATGTTCTTATGTCTCGACTGTGTCCACATCTATTGAATCTAACGGATGAATCACTAGTTGAAGCAAAATGCAGGACAATGTAGCACTTTAAAGACTAACAAGATGGTTTATTAGATGATGAGCTTTCATGGGCCAGACCCACTTCCTCAGATCAAATAGTGGAAGAAAGTAGTCACAACCATATATACCAAAGGATACAATTAAAAAAATGAACAAATATGAAAAGGACAAATCACATTGCAGAACAGAAGGGGGATGCGGGGGGGGGGGGAGAGGGAGGAAGGAAGGTAAGTGTCTGTGAATTGCTGATATTAAAGGTAGGGAGAGTGGGATGTTTGTGAGTTAATGGTATTACAGGTGATAATTGGGGAAACTGTCTTGGTAATGGGTGAGATAGTTCAAATTCTTGTTAAGTCCTTGTTGGCAAGTGTCGAATTTTAACATGAATGACAGTTCAGAGGATTCCCTTTCAAGTGCAGATATAAAAGGTCTTTGTAGCAGAATGCAGGTGGCTAAGTCATTGAGAGAGTGTCCTTTCTGGTTAAAGTGGCAAGAAACTGTTTTCTCTTTGTGATCTGGTCTGATATCTGTTTTGTGGGCATTAATCCTTTGGATGAATCACTAGTGGGTGAATTGTTGTTCTATAAAGAGCTGTTACCGTTCCATTGCTAGAATTCAGTCGCTGAGCCTTCAAAACTCACTGTGATGGAAAGGACCACGTAGGTCTAGGACCAAGGTGCAGACCACAATGGCAGAAGTGGCACAGAAGTGGTTATCACATGTCATGTTGGAACCTGCCTTTGTTGCACAGGCAGTAGAAGTAACTGTGGGATCCTTTAATGTCCTGCAAGCTAAACTCACAGAGTGGGAGCTCCGGCCCTCAAAAACGTCTGTGATGGCACTGAGCTTTTGGTGCTGGGATAGGCTGCCTACAAGACGTTTCAAGAAAATATGAATTTTAAGCAGAAGCAAAGTAACTGGGGTGTGTCATGAAGTCAGACTGAAGACCAGATGGTTCGGAGACCTGTTAATATTTCAGTCCTTAACATAAAAATATGTCCCCTGCCGAGGTTGTTAACAAAGATACATCTGAGCTGTGGGTGGGAAAGAGCAGTACAGGTAGTCCCCGGGTTACGTACAAGATAGGGACTGTAGGTTTGTTCTTAAGTTGAATTTGTATGTAAGTCGGAACTGGTACATATTGTAGGGGAAACTCTAGCCAAACATTTCTCCAGAGCTCAGTTTTATTCTCCCACACCTCACTTCTCTCAGTCCTTTATTCTCAAGCTGAGGTGTCTGCTGAGAAAAGCTGCTCCGTGTCTCCCTGGTCTGCTGGGGGGGGGGGGGGGGGGGGGGCGCTAGCTTCGCATCTCCCTGGTCTGCTGGGGGGAAGCAGCTAGTGCGGGGTTGCCTCACCCCGTTCGTAAGTAGGGATCCGATGTAAGTCGGATCCATGTAACCCGGGGACTGCCTGTATCTAAACAACACAACCTTGCTTCTTTGCACCATTTCTAGAACTCAACTACAGAGGGGCCAGTTCAGTTAGGAATCTAAATTGCTGTCATTTACACCTTTTTCTGTCACCATAGCTCATAAATTACATACACCGTTTTATGGCCTGATCCAAAGACCACCAAAATTAACCACTGGTTTGAATGGCATTGGAACATGCGCATATTGACCGAGATGTAATCAAACACCCTTAAACATCACTGCTCCATCTGCACTGGTTTTGATCAACTGTAGAATCATAGAATGATAAAATACTAGATTTGGAAGGGATCTTGAGAGGTCATCAAGTCCAGGCCCCTTGCCCTCTCGGCAGGACCAAGCACCATCTAGACCAGAGGTGAGGAACCTGTTTTGGGTCGGGGGCTGCTGACCCACGGGAAAATAAGTTGGGGCCGCACACAAGTGAGAAGCAAAAAAAGCCCCAAGCCCACACTGACATGGCCCCTGACTGAGAAGGACACTCCCCACATTCCCCTCACACACCATGGGGGCCCAGACTAGTAAGATTTGGTATGCTCCAGACCTGCAGTGGGGTGGCTGAGGGGCTGGAGCACCAGCATGGTCTCCCCAATGCCGGGAGACGAGAAGCCCTGAGCCTCAGGGGCTGGATCCAGGCCACCTGGGGGCCGCATGCAGCCCCCCAGCTTTAGGTTTCCCACCCCTGATCTAGACCATCCTTGATTGCTTATTTAGCCTGCTCTTAAGTATCTTCAGTGATGCTGTAACCTCCCTAGGCAGCTTATTCCAGTGCTTAACCACCCTGCTAGTTCGGAAGTTTTTCCTAGTGTCTAACCAAAACCTTCCTTGCCACAATTTAAGCCCATTGCTTCTTGTCCTATCCTCAGAGGCCAAGGAGAATAATTTTTCTCCCTCCTCCTTGTAACATCCTTTTAGGTACTTGAAAACTGCTATCATGTCCCCTCTCAGTCTTCTCTTTTCCAACTGTGCTGTAAAGAAGGGTGTTTCTGGCCACAGACCTTGTATATAAAGATTTAGTCTGACCTTCATACAGCATTTATAAGCATCTTATGATATGCATTCCTGGGAATATGCTCTAACATGGAAAAATAATGATAGATCTTTGACAGCTGCAAGTTGTGGTGTTGCTGATAATTTGTATTTAAAAATGAACATATTAGTTCAGTCTTAACTGGAGCATTACTATCATTACACTGTGTGTGTGTGTGTGTGTGTGTGTGTGTGTGTGTGTGTGTGTGTGTGTGTGTGTGTGTGTGTGTAAAACATTTATAGATATTAGTTACATCTCTGTGTATACACACACACACACACACACACACACACACACACACACATTTATATACACAGTGCTTCAAAAGACCAATACAGAATTGACATCTCGTATGCAAATGATATTGTAATCACATCATTTCATCTAGTTCTGTGGAACAGAACAGCACGATCAAAAAGGACTCTGCCCACTTCAAAGAAAAACGTTAGCAGTTATGCTGAGCTAATAGCATTACTGATAAGGAAATGAACTTCACTATTCTGTCTCAGTTTACATTTTCATATCCAAAGTCTATTTAATGAAGGTAAACACCCTCAAATTATATTTTTTAAATAAAAAACTTGCACTTGAGTTTTCAGGGATCTCTGCTCATTCAAGAGAAGGTACTTTTAAAACAAATATTTTATAGCACTAAATTGTAAGAGGAAAACAATATGCTCCTTGTGAACAATGAACAAGTAATGTGCCACCCGCATCTCTAGAATTAAAAAGTTCCGTAATCGTTTTTGAATTCAATGTGTGCAACTCTTATTCTCTCCCTCCCCCGCTCCAGTTAGCCATCCAGCTCACAATGATCGGGAAAGACACATTCCCTGCCTGTTTGAGGCAAATAATGCAATTGCAATTGAAAGCAATGAAGGAATCGCGCCTGCCTTGTGGGCATTCCATTTTTTTAATCTACCAATAAGTTTGGGTTTTCTTTCATTTTTTTAGTTTTACATAAAGTAATTCCAAACTGTAAGCCCTGGCTGACCTAACTACTTATTAAAAATGCTAATATGCTTTCGTGCTTTGATGTCTGGTGAACAATAAAAGGGAGAGAGTTACTCTGGGACACTGTAATCCTTTATTTGTCACTAAGTTATGACACCCAGCGGAGCTGTGTGACAGTCCAAATCAATCATCCCCTGTGCACTGCAGGCCTTCGCTGCCTCCTGCAGAGTCTATGCAGTTTAATTAGCTTTTTTCACACTAGCATAATGTACATCTGCAGTTTCAGCAAGAAAAAGAAATGGAGGGTTGTTCACTGGGATATGGCGCCTTAAAAAAAAAGTTCATATAAGAAAAAGTCTGAAAGAAGAAACATCACAATCCTTTGTAGTTTACTTCAGAGGAGTTTGCGGTGGAAATCTACAGGACTGGATACTCTATATTGTGCAATGTAGATTTAAAAAAAAAACTTAATAAAGCTCTTTTCAGCTAAAATATCAGATAGCATTTAAGGCTTTTTTCTTTTCTAATGGTCTATATCTTTTATACCTTTTTTGCAGTTGATCATGCAGTAGCTCATTATCGCTTCACTTTCCCCTCCCCTCAAGATTTCCTCCCTTGCAAAAAACCTGAAAATTCTACTGGATCAAACCGGCATTTGCCGATTAGAAACTAGCCGCCAGATCTGCACCTGGTGTAAATCGGTGAAGTGCCACCGAAGTCACCTACAGGTTGAACTCCATTGAGCTATGCTGATTAACACTGGAGGAAAGACCCCGTACCTGTTCATTTTCTCATCTTTGTAGCTGTGGATCCATGACAAGTACATATAATTCGATGAGCAGCTGAAATCTGACCCTGCAGGATTGTGCTTAGGAAGAATGGATATCATTTAAGCATGCAAATGCCTGCTCAGTGCTTAGCATCGAACACCAAACAATGCTTTGTCTTAGGTCAGAAGTTCTTCAGAAAAATGAGATTGTGTCATCCTGAGAAACGATTTCTGGCCTTAATACACGAGTAGCTTGATTCCCCATTGTCTAGCAGATAAAAATGACATGGGCAAAACTTCCTGATAGGGTTTCTATCTTAAAAGGGCTAACAAGTCCCTTCTAGCCTCTTCAACTGATGTGTAAGAACTGTTAATTTGATGACACAAGATAAAGTCAGTAAATTTTTATTTGGCTCTATAATCAGGCTACAATGTTTTTTGTAAAGAAATGCATCATTCCCCCTTATTCGTTTCCTCAGACTTTGACCACAGAGGAGTCACCTGCAGAACACAACTCCCTGATTCAGGGGCAGACTGCATTACAGGAGACTTGTTACTCTTCATTATCCTCCTACAAAGAAATATGCCTGAGGAAATGACAGAGGTGTCCAAATGACAAATATTTAGTAACCCTTTACACATCTCTACCACCACGACCCGTTTAGACATGCCACAAAGGTGAGAACCTCACAGAGATGCCTGCTAATTTATCATGTTACAAGCTATCCAAGCTTGAGTCATTTGCAAAGGTCAGAACAATGGATCATTTGTGGGATTGATTGGGCCAGGATTTTTAAGCAGATCTCTTCAATGAAATAATATGGAGTTTGGCTTAAAGTCTGGTAGCACAACATAGCTTCACTTTGTTACACACTCTGTGAACACAGACCGATTTGTTAATCTTCAGAACTGAAGTAGCTTTAGTATAACAAGGGGAATTCAGTATCATGCATGAATTTCTCTGTGGTAACACAGTCTCTTCTTTAAGATCACTACAGCTTCTGCATCTTAAACTTTGTTGTTTTTTTAAAACTCCATCTCTTTTGTTTTTCTTTATTCCAAGTAACGCGTTTGCTCTTCTGCTTTTTTTTGTGGAAGAGCAAACACACACTTTCGGGGAGCCCTGTATACCTCGTTTCACGAGGTATAAGGGCTCTGCCGAACGAAGGGGCTTTTCCGCCATTTGGCCTCATCTAGACTGGGCCAAATGGCGGAAAAGCCTATTTCGGAAAAGCAATCGGAAAAAGCTACGCAAATTGCGGAGCACAATTTGTGTAGCTTTTCCCAATAAAGCCACATAGTTTAGATTTAGCCTTAGATTAGGTAAATGCAGAGCCACTTTGAAAAATCCCATCCCAGACTGTTAAATGTGAGAGTTGGCCTGGAATTTCTTGACAGAAAGTTTTCTTGTTGAGAAAGGCCCATTTTTCAAAACCAAAACCTTTTCCAGTAGAGGATTGAGTCTCCTAAAGTTTCCATTGAAAATTACATCATCCAAACCTCTCAATGTGACATTCTTGAAACAAAAAGTCCACTTAGTCTAAGAAATGTAATTTGCAGTTAAAAAAAAACAACCCCACACAGGTCAAAATCAAACAAAAAAAATCAAAATTATCAGTATGAACTGGTTTCAACTTGAACCAAAGGGAAATTATTTTTTGGATTTGCAGTTCAGAAACATTTACAAGATTTTGACTTTTTGTCCTGAGTTTGGACAAGAAAACTTTCCCTCCTCACTCTAATAAATAGCTGAGAAACATGGTAGATAGATTAATAAAGCAAGAAAATGGGTCAATATATTGTTCCCATTTAACAGATAGGGAAACCGAGGCATGGACAGGTTAAGATAGGAATTCTTCCATGGAGCAGAAGGCAACTCCTTTGGGAGCCATGCAAAATACAGGCAGAGCTGCTAGGAACATCCAGACCTTCTTAATCCTGTGCCCTTCTGAGACACAGAATATGAAAAAAAAAATATTTTCATGATAAACTTGGCATAAATTCAGAGAACCCAAGTAGGAGACCAGAAGAAGAAACACTTGATTTGCCTGCAAATAGGGAAATTACAAAAATGGGCACATATTCAAGAATTTATGTTTCCACAGGTAAGAGCCTTAACACTGTCTGTCGTGATTTACAAAAACAGGCAGAAGACATGGAAACCACTGAGTTTTAATTTTAAAAGATCTTGTGGAAATATCTAGCACACGCAGACAGCCACAATGTCCTTCTCTTCCAAAACCACATGGAATTAACTGGTAAAATTCCCATGGATTTGTAACAGAACTGTCGTAGCTAAACACAGCACTGTCAGCGATTTGGCTGCTGCTGCTGCTGTAAAAGTGACAGCAGTAGCAATGATCATGCAGCCCCAGGTGGGCTCTGTGGTCAGATGCTGACTATATCTTCCAGGGCAAGAGATGGAGCTCTTGGATGAGTGTCACCCCTTAGTGCCCAGGCTCAGCAGTACAAAGGCCTAAGGATGAGCATGGCTCTGATTCAGAAAGGTCCTTGAGCAAATGCCTGAAGTGGATGGAACTGATAAATGTTTATAGTTAGGACTTGTCTTCACTTATCCCAAGATCGACGCTCTGGAGATCAATCTCCCGGGGTTCAATTAGTGGGTCTACTAAGGACCTGCTAAAGCGACCACAGAGGGCTCCTCTATCAACCCTGCTACTCCACCAGGTTGTGAGGAGTAAGGGAAGTCAATGGGAGAGCTTCTTCCAGTGACTTCTCACAGTGGGTATGCTACAGAAATTTGACTTAAGGTAGGTCAACTCCAGCTATGCTAGTCTCATAGCTGGAGTCGAGTATCTTAGGTCAACTTTCTCCCCTAGAGTAGACCTAGCCTTAGGCATGAACTAAAGCACCTGCAGGTATGTCTACATTAGCCCCCTAGTTTGAATTAGGGAGGCTAATGTAGGCATTCGAACTTGCAAATGAAGCCCAGGATTTAAATATCCTGGGCTTTATTTACATGTTCCCGTCCGGCTGCCATTTTTAAATGCCACTAGTCCAGACTAACTGCCACATGCGGCAGTTAAATGGTAATTCGAACTAAGTCCTTAGTTCGAATTACCTGTTACTCCTCTTGGAATGAGGTGTAACAGGTAATTCAAACTAAGGACTTAATTCGAATTACCGTTTAACTGGACTAGTGGCATTTAAAAATGGCGGCCGGACGGGAACATGCAAACAAAGCCAGGGATATTTAAATCCCGGGATTCATTTGCAAGTTCGAATGCCTACATTAGCCTCCCTAGTTCGAACTAGGTGGCTAGTGGAGACATACCCTGGCTGAGTCAGATCCAGCTCAGCAGCGGACCTGTGTGGGCCATAGAACAAATACACACATGCAGGCACTCTCTGAGTTACAAGCATCCGAACATCCAATACACACAAAACACACAATAGCTCCCCTGCAGCCTCAGAGAGCAGATGAGTCACAGGTGGTAGTGAGCAATGCAAGTGCTGTTGCTCAGCCAGCGGCTGGAGAGAAGCGACACTTGGAAGCAGGAACCACCTCTTCTCTCCAGTTGCTGGCTGCACAGCCAACCCCTGCTCCTCCAGAGTCCTCTGGCCCTCACTTACACTGTTCGCTGCCACCTGATGAACAGGGGCTGGGTGCAGTCTGTGGAGGAAGAGAAGGACAGCTGGGGGATGGGAATGGCCACAGAAGCCCCAGGGGATGCCCAGAAGCCCCCTTCAGAATCTCCATCTACCTCCTCCTCCTCCTCTAATTTAACCTGCCTTTCCTCAAGCACCAGCTTTCAAGGTGAAATAAAAAAAACCTATTTCTACTATTTGCATTGCAAATACACAGCTTTCCAGCTACATCATGGGTTAACTAGGGCCCAGTGGTCCCCAACCTTTCATGGCTGCCGGGCGCCCGGGGGTGGGGCCGCTCACGCGCCAGGCTTCTAGGGGTGGGGCCACGCATGCGCTGCACACCTGAGGAGGGTCACCCATGCACCCCGGGCCGGCACCGTACACGTGCCACATGCCACGGGCAGGGACCACCCACACACCTTGCGCCCAGGGCCAGCACCGTGCATGTGCTGCGCGCCTGGGACAGGGGCGTGCCCATGCGCCACACACCCAGAGCTGGCACTGTGCATGTGCTGCGCACTGCGGGGGGGGGGGGCGGGCAGATGTTTCGGCGGGCGCACATAAATGCCCCGGCGGGCGCCATGGCACCCATGGGCACCGCATTGGGTACCACTGCACTAGGCTTTTGTGGGCTAGCCTGGGAACCTCAGCATTGTTTCTATGGGTACGTCTAGATTACATGCCTCTGCCAGCTTGGCTTGTGAAATAGGCTACCTGACATAGTAAATGAATCGGGGATTTAAATATCCCCGGTTTAATTAAAATAAAAATGGCCGCCACACTGTGCCAGCTCAGCTGATCTTTGGCACAGCGTGCGAGTCAAGACGCGGATCTGTCAACAAGGGAAGCCTTTGTCGACCGCTCTCTTATGCCTTGTGAAACGAGGGTTACAGGTGGGGCGGCCCATCCATACAGGCAAACAAGGCGGTTGCCTAGGGTGCCAAGTTAAATGGGGCACCAAATGGTGGTGCAATATCACTCAGAGGTTTGAAGGTGGGGGTGCCGATTGCATGGTTCGCCTAGGGTGCCAGTTGCTGGCAGCTAGTCTAGGGCTGCCCCTATTTACAGGAGTGGTCGACAAAGGCTTCCCTTGTCGACTGATCCGCATCTTGACTCGCGCGCTGTGCCGACGATCAGCTGAGCTGGCATAGCGCGGCGGCCATTTTTATTTTAATGAAGCCGGGGATATTTAAATCCCCGCTTCACTGACTATAGCATGTAGCCTATTTTACATGCCTCTGTCAGCAGAGGCATGTAATCTAGATGTACCCAATGGGAAAAAGCATTCCAAGTTCCAAACAATCGCCTTGCAAATGAACTTTTGGAACACAACCCGCTGGCAAGTTGGGGACTTCCTGCACTTTGGCAGAGGTGTGTGCTTAAGCACCTTGTTGAAGAAGGGGTCCCTCAGCACACAGGGGGGCATTTCACCCTTTAGAAGATCAGGGGTCAACACTGCTGGGTGAGACTGGAATCAAAGGGGCTCATCCCATGAAATGAAATCCATTTCAGTCCTGTACTTAAAGTGGGACGAGAGGCTCCTCGCACCCGAAGGGGCTGGAGCGCCAACGGCTTAGTTAAAGCAGCATTTGAGCAAGGTGGGACTCTTCAGGCAATCTCTCAGGAAATCAGAGGTGATTTTTATTTATTTCCAACCTTCTCCTTCATGCTGCAGCAGTGGCGATGATCCAGGCCACAAGCCGGCTTCCTGTTTCCTGCTGTGGAATTGGAGTAACATCAGCTGACCACATAAAAGGAACCGAAGTAAGATGAAGTTTCACTCCTTCTTCTCTCACTCATGCTTGGAAAGGTTTTTCTGTTTGGTAGAGATAATAATTTAAGCCTACTTACAAGGAGAGAAATGGGAGAACAGGAAAACATTTTCCTTTTAATTCAGCAAAGTATACATGAAGAAGGGAGGGAGGGGCCCTAACCAAATAAAAAAAACCTAGTTGGTGGGCTGACATCATGCCTAGCAAAGGAAAAACTGATCTTAAGGAAGAGCAATCTACGGAAGAACACCTTTCTGGAAAGGGTGTACCTGAGAAAGTAGAGTTTATTGTCTCTCTTATTCTTTAGAAGTTGGGGAGGAGGGAGTGATAGAAGTTAATTCTTTTTTTTTTTTTAAACCTCCTCTGGAAAACATTGATAAGAGTTTTCTCCTTCCCTACCCCAGGACAACCAGCACTGAGGTCCCTGTGTGGTAGTCAGACAAAAGGCCAGCTCAGATTTAGTTTTGGGGCTTGCTCACCTCAAACAAAGTCCAGGCCTCTTGTTCAAGCTGGGATTCAGTGGAGGCTACTGCCCTACTTCTGACGGGAGTCTTTGAGAGTCTCCAACTTGCTAAGACTTGAAAGGCATCCGGGAAGGTAGGAGGGAGCTTCTGCAAAGTCTTCTATCAATGGGAAGGCTCATTTTCAAAGCTTTGATTTTTCCGGGTATTGGCACCCCTTCTGAGAGCGATTATTGCTTGGGGGAATTCCTTCTTGAAAGACCTTCACATCACTAAAGGGGAAGTCCCACTTTGAAGATTCTCACTAGAGATGGGCCAAACCTCCTACTTTGCATTTCGTTTTTTGCCTAGACCAAGTTTGTTCATTGCAAAAGTGTCTGGTTGGTGCCAAACTCTCGTAAAACAACGAGGTAACATGCTTACCGATGAGGCTCCTTGCCAATTGGGCACATATGTACATTTGACTGAGAAATCCATCAGCAATTTAGATAGCTACGTAATGTGAGTCTGGGTAGGCATACCTCCAGCTGTTGTGCTCATTTGATCTGGCAAGCTGGGGCAAGCTAGATTAATACTATATTAAGGAGAACACTTCCAGAGTTTGTCTTTGGCGGTAAATTCTAGAATGAAGCATAATGAGCAATGATGATGATTTTGATCTATTTTCTGGTTGCCTCATTGTAATTAGTACCTAAAAGAATGTCAGGGACCTAAAAGGGTGTTACAAGAAGGAGGGAGAAAAATTGTTCTCCTTTACCTTTGATGATAGGACATGAAGCAATTGGCTTAAACTGCAGCAGGGGAGGTTGGACATTAGGAAAAACTTCCTAACTGTCAGGATGTGTCTAGACTACATTCCTTTTTCGAGAAAGGGATGTAAATTAGGCACGTCAATATTGCAAATGAAGCCGGGATTTGAATTTCCCCGCTTTTTTTTCGAAACGGGGCTTTTTCAAAACCCCCATCCCCCGGCAGTTTAGATGGTGATCTTTCGAAAATAAAACTCTTTTTCGAAAGATCCTGTACTCCTCAAAAAATGAGGTTTACAGGATCTTTCAAAAAAGGGTTTTATTTTCGAAAGATCCCCGACTAAACTGCCGGGTTTTTTTGTTTGGGGGTTTTTTTTTTCCAAAAAAGCCCTGTTTCGAAAAAAAAAGTGGTGGCCGCCATTATGCAAATGAAGCACTGGAAATTCAAATCCCAGCTTCATTTGCAATATCAACGTGCCTAATTTATATCCATTTCTTGAAAAAGGGATGTAGTCTAGACACTCTCAGGATGGTCAAGCACTGGAATAAATTGACTAGGGAGATTGTAGAATCTCCATCACTGGAGATATTTAAGAGCAGGTTAGAGGGGCATCTGAAAAGGATGATCTAGAGCAGAGCTTTCAACTTTGGAAGCTCTGGGGCCACAATGATACTCATAGCACATGCCAAGGGCCGCAATTTAAGTGTGGTTGCATACACATGCAAATAGCTTCTTTTATACTAACGGGCATGAATACAAAGATTAAGGCAAGACTACACAACACACAGGCCCCATTTAAGTCTGTTCTGCTGATATTAATAAAATGCAATATTTACCCGATTTCCACCCATGTGACAGCACTTTTAATGACCAATGACAGTCCAGGAATTTAACTACGCATATCAACAGAAGACCATTATATTGACTTGCCATTGTGGAGCGTTTTCCCAGTGGAGGCCATGTTCAAAAGATCCCACCCGCAGGCTTCATGTTGAGACCCTTGTAAACCCAAACCGCACTGCAGGCTGCAAACAAACGTGCTGTGTGTTGAGTAGACCTGATCTAGATGGTAGTGGGTCCTGCCGTGAGGGCAGGGGACTGGACTTAATGACCTCTCAAGGTCCCTTCCAGTTCTAGTGTTCTATGATTCTAGGATTCTGTGAATTACTTCGTTGCTGCTCCTCCAGTTCTATGCTACTCTGGATTATAGCAGTGATATCCCATTGAGACTGCCACACTTTGAACATGGTTGATGGCAGAGCATGGGAGACATTTTGTCCCACATATTAGTTAGATGAAGCAGCAGGAAAGCAGCTATTTCCCTTCTTTTTTAGCTCCTTTTTACCGCCGTCCCATTTCACATGTTTTCTTTACCCAACAGCTCTTAGCGTCTTGTGCTGTAGGGAGATGTTCAAAGCAGTCAGGATTCCTGGGTTCTAGTTAGGTCATGGACCATGTGTCATTTTGGCTAAAACATTTTAATATTCCCAGGTGCCACTTTCCATCATATTCCATGATGCTACCCGCCTACAATGGTGCTATATGCATCCTTCTGTTTAATGTCTGTAAAGGAGTTTGCAGATCACCAGTTCCATATCTAAGCATCTTGACAGTCCAGCAAGTCCTTTCCTGGTGCACACAAGAAGCATGGGAAGTAAGGCTGCGGGGGTGCTACAGCACCCCCAGACTTTGCACCACGCTGCTGTCCAAGGTCTCAGCCACCAGCCCTTCTGCTGCCACCCAAGGTCCTGGCCACTGGTCCTGAGGTCTCCACCACCAGTACCAGATCCTGGCCGCCAGGCATTTAGCTCTGCTCCAGGCCATGGCCCACGGCTCCCCAGCCACCACCAGATGTGGCCCCTTGCCTGAGGCGATGAGGGGCACGAACGGGGTACAGCTCAGAACCCCACTTTGAAAATTGTTCCAGCACCACTATGCACAAGCTCCGCACCTATTCTGTGCAGCCTCGAACCACCCCAGGGCCTGGTTCTGCTCCCACTGATGTCATTGAGACTGAGACGGCAGAGGGCACAAGACTGTGTCATCAACTGGAGCCGAAGGACAAGCACCTCACAACACAAGCCCTTTCTCTCTGTTGTGCGCCCAGCAGCCCAAGCTCCCTGTCCGTAGCCAGGCTGCGATTTTGTCTTGCCGTTTGGAAAGCGCGAGTCTGCGTCGTCTGCGTCTTTGTTTAAATGTGGGTCATGTATTGACTCAGATGCCCCCACTTCTCAGTCCCAAAGGGGGGCAGGGCAAATTATACATTATTCTAATGAGCGTCCCCTTCAAATAACCATTGCCCTGATTTTTGATGCCGGGAGAGAAGATGCCCACGTGAAGGAGGAATTATCAAAAACACACCACTGCCTAGACATCAGAGGGAGCCTCAAAGGGACAGTGAACTAGAACAAAGAACAAAAACAGTTACAGAAGTGCGATGTGGAAAAGGAAGGGGGGGGGGGTTGTACTAACAACAGTAACAAGGGCAGCTATGAAAGCCAGAATGAAAGGGGACTGCTCGGGGAAGGAGGCAGCCTCAGAAAGCACCGAGAATTAAGAATTAAGCAGATCCTGAAGACTCCCCTTGATATTTTCCTACCAGTCGCCTTTTCTGCAGGGAGAGGGAGACGTTCAACGAGGTGGCTGGTGGCAGCTGGGTTAGACACATTACTCCCTAGAGTCACAAGCGTCCGTGATATTTAACCTAAAAGGGTCTGGGCCAATGGGGTTCCGCAAATGACTCGAGAGCAGGGCCACATGTGGGGGAGAGGGGGTGTCAAAAGGAGCAGTTGACCCAGAGCCCAGTGATTCAAAAGGGTCTGGGATTCCCGGCTGCTTCTTCTGCTACTGCTGCAGCTGCTGTGGGCAGGACCTGGGCCCTTTAAATTGCCAGTGGAGCACTCAAGGCGATGCCGAGGGCTGGCGGGGGCAGAGCATGGCTCGCTCCAGGCAGCAATAGGGGTTGGCTGCTCCCAGCACCACCCCTTCTGCCAGAGGCCACGCCCCTTCTGGGAGCATGGAATCGTCCCCCCTTACGTTGGCCAGAGGCTCAGCAATTCTGTCAGCCCCACTGCATGAGGAATTGTTATTTTAGCTGTGACGTCGGTGGGATGCTATTGACTTCACTGGGGACAGAGCGGCTCCTAAATGAAGCCCTGTATCTAAGCAACTCGAATCCTTTTTAGGCCCAATTCTGGATTTTGATATGGGTTGGCAAATGCTCTCCTCTACTCAGACACCCATTGGTGTCCTCTAAACACATGCGGTGCTCCTCCCACTTGAAGCTCATGGAGTGACACCAGTGTGAAGTCAGCACCAGTGAAATGTGGCTCAGTCCCCTGACGTTTACCAGGATAGGTTATATAGTTAGGGCTGGTTGAAAATGTTCTGTTTTTTTATGGAAAATTGGATTTTTGACTAAATAAAAAACTGCATGTGGAAAGGGTCTGCTCTCCATGGAAAATTTCAACGGTTCATTGAGAAATCGTACACTAGAGAACCAAAAAGTTTTCAGTTTTGGTCCAGAAGTTTAAAAAAAAAAATCTATTCAGAAATGCTGCTGCATTGCTTACTGGGAAATGAAGTTCTTCTATGTTCCAAGTTCTCCACCAGAACCATATCTCCCATCATGCTGGGAAGTGCTTCAGCAAAACAGGAATACCACAGTGCATCATGGGAGATGTGGTCCAGCCTGGGACCCTGGGTCACGAGTCATCCTATCTATAACTCCAAGTTTTCAGTTTTCATTCTTTTCTGAAGATTTAGAATTAACCATTGAAAACCAGGATGAACCCTAAACTTTCAGCAGGAAAAAAAATGGCAGGACAGTTCTAGATATAATGATATACTCTTGGCACTAGTTTTGCACTATATATGTTTGATGTATGGTACGAACATTAACTAACTATGCCTCCCAACATGGAGACGCAATATTAAAATAGAAGGGATGCAGGGGAGTCGGCAGCCAAGGTGGGCCTCCGGGCAAGGTAGAGGAACAAGTTCCATGCTCCCGAAAGGGGCAGGGCTTTAGCCAGAAGGGGCTGCCGGCCATCAGTGCTGCCCAGACAGTGGTAGTACCCCCAGGCAGCCCTAAGATCCGCCTGGAGCATGCCTGGTGACTCTACAATGGTGATTTAAAGGGCTCCAGATACCACCACTGCCACAGGAGTTGGCAACAGCCTGGATCCTTGAGCCATTTAGAACCACTAGGCCCTGGAGCAACAGCCCCCTTGGTCTCCCCATTGGTGGACCTGAGGGGATGTGATTTGCCCGAGGCCACCCAGAATGTCAAGGCTGAGGTTCCTGGCTCCCAAACCCATGTTCTGTCCACTCTCTCACTCTGCCTGTCCACTTTAGACCAGTCCCCCACTCAATGGCCAAACCCTGTTTAAAGACCAAATTGCAGAAGCCCCGTCTCTTTCACGGAACCCCACTGAACCCCACTCCCACCACAACCAACAACAATCCAGCATAAAAAGAAAAAACCCTTGGACTGCCTGTCACTAATGCCTTCCCATCACTGTCCCACTAAGACAATAAACCGGAGCAATTATGGACCAGGCGATGGAGCATGTTCCAAAGCAGAGGGGGCTTTACAGAGAATGTCTTGCCTACTCCACTCAGTCACAGCTGGGGCTGTGTGTGATAACATGCAAATACACATTGCAACACTTAACTGCAGGCTTAGTCCTTGGGCCAGGGGTGGGGAACCTTTTATGGGACTGCTGACCCACACAAAAAAAAAAAAATCAGTCGGGGGCTGCACAAAAGTGAGAAGCGAAACCCTCTCCCCCCAACAACTCAGCCCCAGCTGGAGAAGCAGAAAGATACTCCTAGTAGATTTTGTAAGCCGCCCTAAGCACTGGGGTAGAGCCAAGAATGAGGGGGGGATGCTGAGAAACATGCTGAGTGGTGAGGCATCTGGGTGGGAGTGGGGTGCAGGAGCAGTCTGGGAGTTAGGAGGTCTGGGCAGGAGGGGGGTGCAGCAGGAGTGGGGTAGGGGTGCAGGGTCTGGGAGATGCTGGTATGGGGTCCCTAATGCTGGGGGTGGGGAGCCCCGAGCCTCAGGGGCCAGATCCAACCCCTGGGCTGTAGGCTCTCCACCCCTGACTTAGGCAGATGCAGTCCAACTGATTTTAGCCCAATGCCTCTCCAGAGTAAAACCACCCCTCACAAGCTCGTTTTCTGGGGCTGGGCCCTGAAATTTCATTTTAAGGCAGATCTCCTGTTTCCCCCACAATCCCTTCCCTGCAAAGCAACGCTTGTTAGCAAAAGTGAAGAGACTTTTACTATCTAAAGCCAACGTTAGCATGAGCTTTCCCCTCATGAGAGCACCTGGATCTCTTGTTTAATGAGTAAACACAAAGAAGCAGAGGCTCGCAGAATGATTGTTCCCAACATCATTACTTCTGAACCCAACATTAAAGAGAAGTAAAAGACAACAGCACAGCAGTTCTTTGTTTTCCCACCACTCTTCCTAAAAAAAAAAAAAAATCTTTAATGAGACACATTTGAAGTCTAACATGGGGCCGTTCTTCTAGATTATAATTGATAAATCTTCCAAAGTGGTCTGGGGGAAGGAGTGTGTGATAATTACTTGTTTCTTTTGAGGAAATAAATAAAATATGAAAAATGTAATTACTAACCAACAAAACACAGAAAACTCGTTTCCTGCCGCTCCGCCGACCGCAGTGTGAAAAAAGTCAGCATTTCAAAGGTCTCTCTCTGAGTTTAGCATGACACACAACAGTGTTGTTGCTCTTGTTTGTTTTCCAAGTGCCAAATTTTTCAGTCAGAGTCATCAGTTTGTTCGCAGTTCTTGCATTTATTTGTGCGCTATAATTAATTTCTCTTTAAAAAGGAACAAATTGCTGATCTCAAAGGGTGGGAGGTGCTGAATTGATTTGCTTTGGAATGGAGGAGTGCTTCCTTCAGTAGCTGAGTAGGGGAAGACAATTCAGAACTCCTGGAGTTTGGGGGCAAGATGATGCAAGGCGACCAATCCCACAGCAGGCAGGGACTCGGGTACCACCCTCTTTATCATGCAAGGGGTGAAGTCCTAGGTGTGATGGTAGAACGGTCATTGGGACTGCTCTAAATGTACTGCCTAAAAGGGCTCCCAATGGAGCAAGCCAGAGCACATTGGATATGCTTCCCTCTTTCTCTGCCATGCCCCACTCCTGCTACCCTGTTCTGGGTATGTGATGTTGAGGGGAGGGGGCAGGAGATTGGAGTACTACATCAACTCTGTGCCACCCTGTGGTGAGGAAATAGATGGCTGGGGAAATCCTTGAAGATTCCAGTCACTTTATGCCAAGGGAGCAGCCTAAAGGGCTGGGCCACGATCTCTTTAATTCGCATGCATTTCAGCATGGACCCTCCTTGCTCTGGCTGGTTTACAGAGTGGTAAGGCCCAGTTTCTCCTTGCCAAGCCTGGGCCAGCTCATTTGACCCAAGAGAAACTGAAATAATGAGGGAAAATGGTCTAACAGAGGCTACAGCTACATTACAGCCGAGATAGATGCTCTGAGATTGCTCCACCAGCGATCTATTTAGCGGGTCTAGTGAAGACCTGACAAATTGACTGCAGATCGCTCTGCTAGATCTTGTTACTCTCTCCTAGATAAGAAGAGTAAGGGATATCAATGGGAGAAACTCTCCTATCAACCCGCCCCTCTCCCCCCCCCTGCAGTGAGGACCCTGCGGTAACTCAACTTAAGGTACGTCAGCTTCAGCTACATGAATAACGTAGCTATAGATGCATAGCTTAAGTCAACTTTCTGCTGTAGAGTCTCTGATGACAAATATAATCCTTTGGTTGGTCTAAAGCATTTGGTGTCCAGACCTCTCGTGGCCCCAAATCAAGTTTGGAAGTGGGCATCTCAGGAATTAACCCCTTCCTTGCTTGGTTTCATTTGGGAGCATTCAATCTCTTCTCAGTCATAAATTACTAGGAATTCCCATCTCTTTCAGTCTTTATTGCTTAACTCTACAACTGGTTCATGTGCCAGATTCTTGGTTCCCCCAAAACACAAACGCACACGTGTCTATATATGCCTGATTAGGCTTTGCTTTCTCATGTTTTTTTAAACCATTCCTTAGAACAACAACATACAAATTTAATGTGCTTAGAATACTTCAAGCCACTTCCCTCTTGCTTAATATTGTAAAGTTCTAGTATGAATATTTGATGGCATTTTTAACCTTCCCTTAAAACAACAATCTACATTTTTCATGCACAACTAGGACCCTCCGCAAACTTTATCTTACATGTATTTGTTCCTGGATCTTTAGCATCGCAATACAGTAATTAAAAAAATTGATTTGGTTTGCCTTAAGCAGTTTGCTGACTGTCATGTGTTGTGTAACCATGTAACTGCTACACCTTTGTCTTCTGTGTACTGAAACCTTAAATCATTGTTTTCAGAGACAGGTAGCTCTTTGTGTTTAGTTCAGGGCAGTCTGATGGAGGGCCCACACAGGTTGTGTGTGCACTAGGAAGACAATGTTCATGACTGGAGTTAACTAGGATTTTACCTCATGTTAATAAAGACAAGACAGTCAGTAATTTTCACATGGGTTAGCAAGTCAAGTTAAAGACTCTAAAGAAAGGAGGGGAGGGAATTTTTAGAACTATCTGCTTCTATTTGGTTTGGGGCCGGTTGCAACTCAATCCAGTTGTACTTGCTCACACCAAATCTGGTCACAGCTCAGAAAGAATTTCAATAAAAAAACCAAAAATGTTATCTTTTCCTCTCCTCCTATCCACACACTATGTACCCACCAGAAAAATCTATTGTGTAACCAGTGTGTGGCAGATGCTACAGGATGTGATATTTGCTATACACACACACACACACACACAACACAAAAGTTTTCCACCATGATGTTCATGCAGCACTGATGCTCCCTTCTCTACTGAAATCCCCTACCAAAAAGTTTTTTAATTAGAAAAATCTTTAAAATAGAAGATAAGAAAATCTTACCCCAAAGCAGAATTTTGACTTGCAATAGGGAGACATTCCAAAGATTTGACAAAGTTCCATAGGAACATCATTATTGCTATCGCCATTACGTGATACTATGGAGATGGGCAGGGCTGTCTTTAGGATTGATGGGGCCCTATTCAGTACTATTACACTGGTGCCCTTATGCTCAATGGCAGCCTGGGGGGAATGACAAATTTTTAGAGGTGTGATTTTATAATCTTCAGCAGTACACCAATTAAATACTTTTAAAGCAAATTTTAAACTAAGGTCCTGTTGACTAACATATTAAATTCAGTCTCAGAGGGGTAGCCATGTAAGTCTGCATCTGTAAAAACAATGAGGAATCCTGTGGCATCTTAAAAACTCACAGATTAATTTGGGCATAAGCTGTATCGTGCGTCAAAACCATTTTGTCAGATGCATGGAGACAGTACATTTAGAAAATGACTGTATATACCTATTAAATGGCTTCATTGTCATTTGAATGGCTCTTTCATGAGTTCTATGTTCTGCTAATAGGTCTGACCAGCTTTTTCACTTTTATGTTAATTAGATTCTCACCAGAAGAAGACTCACCGGGCTGCATCAGCCACAGACAGGGACAGGAAGAAGCAGGAGGGTGGATTTTAAGACCCAGCAGTGCCCCAAATTTCCAAGTGTCCTACACAGCTGTATATTCTGTGTCTGGGTACGGGCAACCCAGGTGATGTGTACAGAACTATAAGATGTGCCATAAAGTGCCTTGCATGCATTGAAGCCAAATGTGCCACTGTCAAGAAGAGAAAATGTTATTTTGTTTACTTACAACATGGACCCAGGAATGTACTTGCCCATGGACAAGCGTCAAGTGTCTTGGAAACCTAGACCTGCTTCCCCTCCTCTCAACCCACCTTTCAAGAAATTGATTCCTGTGTTCTATCTGGACTAGGGTCAGGTTTTACACGCCTGACCCATAGGGGCAGGAACTAGGAGTGCTGGAGGTGGTGTAGCACCCCTGGGCTTCAGGCCCAGTACCTGGGGTCCCTGCTGCCACCTTGCACATTGGGGTTTTGGCTGCTGGCCCCACACACTGGGTTCTTGACTGCCGCCCTATGAGCCGGGGGCTCTGTTGCCTGATCCCAGTTACAGCCCTGAGAATTCCTCACCCAGGGTCCTGGCTGCTGGCTGGGGCTTTGCTCTCAGCCTCTGCTGGCCGTGGAGGTAGACGGGGTAAGTGGGCTCATCACCTCCCTTTAAAACTGTTCTTGCTCCACTGAGTCTGACTCAGCTTGAGTAGCACACACAGGAGGAGTCACATGGAAGTCTCATCCCACAAGATTCTATGATGGGGCAAGTGCCTCTGTGGACATGGGAAAGGCAGTGGATGTGGCCTATACTGTGACTTTAGCAAAGGCAGATAGAAAGCTGGTTAGATGGTCAGGCTCAATCAACAGCTCGACGTCTGGTTGGCGGTCGGTATCAAGCGGAATGCCCCAAGGATTGGTTCTGGGTCCGGTTTTGTTCCACATCTTTATTAATGACCTGGATGAGGGGATGGATTGCACCCTCAGCAAGTTCACAGAGGACACTAATCTCAAGAGAGTAGATATGCAGGAAGGTAGGGCTAGGTTCCAGAGTGACCAAGGCAATTTGGAGGATTGGGCCAAAAGAAATCTGATGAAGTTCAACAAAGACAATTGCAGAGTCCTGCACTCGGAATGGAAGAATCCTAAGCATTGTTACAGGCTGGGGACTGACTGGCTAAGCAGTAGTTGGGTAGAAAAAGACCTGCAGATAACAGTGAATGAAAAGCTGGCTATGAGTCAACAGTGTGCCCTTGTAGCCAGGAAGGCTAATGGCACATTGGGGTGCATTAGTAGGAGCACTGCCAGCACATCTAGGGATGTGATTATTCCCCTTTATTCGGCACTGGTGAGACCACATTTGGAGCATTGCGTCCAGTTCTGGATTTATTTAGTCTACAGAAGAAAAGAGCGAGGGGGGATTTGATAGCAGCCTTGTCATTCCCCCCAGGCTGCCATTGAGCATAAGGGCACCAGTGTAATAGTACTGCGTAGGACCCCATGAATCCTAAAGACAGCCCTGCCCATCACCATAGTATCACATAATGGCGATAGCTGATAACCTGAAAAGAGGTTCCAAAGAGTATTAGAGAGAGGCTGTTCTCAGTGGTGACAGAAGACAGAACAAGGAGCAATGGTCTCAAGTTGCAGCGGGGGAGGTCTAGCTTGGATATTAGGAAAAACTACTTCAGTAGGAAGGTGGTGAAGCACTTGGATGGGTTACCTAGGGAGGTGGTGGAATCTCCATCCCTATAAGTTTCCTGGCTTGACAAAGCTCTGGCTGGGATGCTTTATTTGGGATTGATCCTGCTTTTAGCAGGGGGTTGGACTTGATGACCTCCTGAGGTCTCTGCCAACCCTATGATACGAAGATTTACAAGACTTCCTGCTAGACTGGAAATAGGACATGGGCCCCTTGGGCCTGGCCACCACTGAGTACGTGCTTCACTGTGTGAGCGTGGGTTTTCAGAATCGAGCCTTAAAAAATGCTCTGTGCGAATTCCCAGGCAACTGATTTTCTGCCCATCTCTTATTGTTGAGCATTCAGCCAGCATCTTCCACTAAATGCCAAGATGTTTAGTCTTCTAACCCTCTAAATTCAACAGTACAGGCTATGGGGATCCGTTGTCGGTTAAATTCACCATAGGCACTCACTGGTACAGCTCGTCTCTTATATATTCCTTCCTGCTGTGTGTACTTATCCCCACATTGTAAATGTGCTTGCTAGACTAATGCACACCATTGGTTATTTTTAGGTATCAAAGACATTTTTTTCCTCAAGATCTTTCTTCATTAATTCACTAATTCACTTTTTTGTCTTGATCCCAGTGGCTCCATTTTCTTTATTGTCTGTTAACCTTGATGCTCAAAAGGTGTCAGCACAGATTAACAGGGAATTTGAGAGCTGCTGGAGAAATGCATTTCATGTTTTCCTGCATCATCTTAAGCATGGGGCAAAGATTTCCTCTCACGGCCTCATATTTAAGTTCGGCTAGCAAATAGCCTGAAAACTCTGAAGAGCATATAAAAAACATTTAGGATTTTTTTTCTGTTTTCAAGTAAGTATGAGGGATAAGACTATGCAATAAGAGACAAGCTACAAAAGTCATGCAACTTCTAATAATCTGTCCCTTTAAATAATTTGTGCAATTAACTTTCCCTCTCAATTGATCAAGAAGTAGGATAGAATCATATGGCTTATGGTTGGGAAAGTCCCAGTGAGAGTTGAACACTTAAATACCTTTCAGATTATGCATCTAAAAGTCATAAGAAATTTTCATTGGACCATGCTCCTATTGACATCCCAACTGGCAGTTTTGCCATAGACTTCCGAAGAAGCAGCAGTGGGACTATCATCTTCAATTTGGGTTTTAAAAGATACCTCTCAAGAGACCCAGTAATTTAGAGTCCATGTATACCTACCTTGCAGCTGGGGCTAATGCTGTCCTTACCCATAGGCAGAATATGCAGCTGCATAGGGCACCTGAAAATCTGGGACACCACTAGGTCTTAAATTCCACACTCCCCCTTCATCCTATCCCTCTTCTGTGGCTGCTGTAGCCTGGTGAGTCTTTCTCTTGTGAGAATCTAGTTAACTTAAAAGTGAAAAAGCCAGCTAGACCTATCAGCAGAACAATGAACGTGTGAATGAGCCATTCAAGCGGCAAGGAAGCCATGTAAGCAGTATGTACTGTCAGTTTCCGAATTTACTGTATTAGAAAACAGGACCTTAGCTTAAAATTTGCTTTAAAAATATTTCATTGGTGTGTTGCTGAAGATTACAAAATCACAGCTCTAATAAGGCACCACTTGGGCACAGGGCCCCATAAATCCTAATGACAGACCCGGCTGAGGGCAAGCCTCACAGCCCAGACAGACGGACTTGGGCTAGTGTGCTCCATGTAGCTGTGAGAGCTTGGACTAGCCACCCATGCTTAGACCCTCCCTGTCCTTTGAGTGTGAGCTTGAGTGTACAATCCAGGCCCCCATCACCGTTGCACTATCCATACAGCTATTTGTAGTGTTCTAGCGTGAGTCCCGCTCCCATAATTCTCTGTGCCTTGGCTGGGTGGCTCTTCCCTCACTTCAGTGTAGACGACTCCAAGAGCCACGGAAAGGCTGAGCTGTTTATGGGAAAGTTGTCCAGTGCTGAGAAAGCCACACAGGCCAGAGAAAAATGACCAATTCATGTACCCCTTCTGCTATCCTTTCCCACGCTGAATAGTCCCTTGACCCTCAAGCAGCCAAGTACTGCTCAGTGCAGGGTAGACTGATGCCTGGCAGGACTGGTCTCTCACTAAACACAACACCACTCAGATAACCCAGGCTGCCTGTCCTCTCCAATGTCTAGATGGCCAATACTTAAGGGCCAAGATTTATTAGGTTGACCCCCATGGTAACTACAAGGGAAATGTGGTCCATAAAGACGCAGATGGTCTTCTGGGGAAACCTAGCAGACCAAATCCCTCATCAAGACTGGAGGCGAACAAGGAAGCCCTTTAACAGCTACGCTAAGTCAGGTTGGATGAGGGATTGCGGCACTCTTCACGCTCTTCAATGGAACTGTTGCATTCCAGGTCATAGAATCCTAGGGTGGGAAGAGACCTCAAGAGGTTGCTGAGTCCAACCCCTTGCCCAAAGCTGGACCAATCCCAACTCAATCATCCCAGTCAGTAACTTGTCAAGCCAGGACTCAAAAACTTCTAGGGATGGGGATTCCACCACCTCCCTAGGTAACCCATCCCAGTGCTTCCCCGCCTTCTTCATGAAATCGTTTTTTCTACTATCCAATTTAGACCTCCCCTACTGCAACTTGAGACCATTGCTCCTCTTTCGGTCATCTGTCATTCCCTATAATGTGCGGCAGGAGGATAGGATGGAGAGGGGTGGAGAGGAGGTTGTGTATCAAAATAAAACAATCACATCAAAATAGGAGTTATGCTAAGCAGAGTGTACTTGTCAACTCACCTCTGCCAATCACTAGATAAAAGATGTCATTATTTTAAGACCCCTGCCGATGTCTGTCTATCTTTGTGGCACTGCTAATTGGAGCACCCACTGAGCTGGCTGGTGTCTGTGTCACAGAAATATTTCCTCTTTCCAGCAGGGTTGGAGAGAGAGAGGTGTGGTTCCAGGTGGCTCTAGAATGGAAAACTCCTTTTGAAGATCTCCCGGCACTGTCTCTTCCAGTATTGTCCTGCTCTGCACTCCATCCTATGCCACCACGAAGGATGCCAGGTTGACACAATGTACGAACAGCCTGTATGGCCACCCACGTGCTTCAGCATTTGACAGCTTCCACCTGCCGCAATAAGCTCAGATAATTAATACCAGCCTTTACTACCCACACTGCTAGAACTGCTAGGGAGAATAGGGTTGGGTTTTTTAAGAGCTTTCATGTGGTTACTTGGGCTCATCGGGGAAAAAAACAGCCCACTCCCCCGGTAGCCGTCTGTACAACTCCCTTTGTCTTTTTCTTCCCCCCTACTTTTGGACTTTCAAGTCATTGAACGTTTCGATGTGGCACTGGGAGAACAGAATCATCACAAAGATGTTTGAAAACCTTACAAAATATGTTAGCAGCAGGGCTGAGCTATTTAGCTGCTTTATTTGAGTTGGTTTCTTTTTGTAAGTTAGTTCCCAGGGAAAACTCAGCACCGGGGATGCAGCATCTGGCTTTCTAGGAAGGAGGTGCCCATCCTTCCCTCTCCTCCTCGACATGTGCTTTTCCAGCCGGGGTTCACCGAGACGCAAAGAGGTGAGTGATTGGTTCAAGGTTACAGAACAAGCTGGTGGCTGAGCCCAAAGGAGAAACAGGAATCTCCCCCATGTATGTGTGAGCGCGCGCACACACACAAAATCTGCTTTGCCCACACACACACACACACACACACAAAATCTGCTTTGCCTCCCCATTCCATGTTCTGAATCACAACCATCCAGCTTTTTTCTAAAATTCTTTGGGGATTTCAGATTGACTCCAAGCTAAGTACATGGCCACATAAACTTTTTATAGAAAACAAAACAGACACACGTACACATGCACACACACACGCATGCACACAAAGGGAAACCACACCCACCCACACAAAAGTGACGACACCCCACACCCAGACCCACGTGCACATAAGCAACAGACTTAGACGTTTAGAGAGCTTCATGCCTGGTTCTGACTGCATTTAACGATTCTTTGTATTGGATATGCTAAGATGTTTGCAGGACTTATCTATTGATCCATCCTACCCAGCTAATGTGGGACACTGGGCCAAATTAGTTGCACTCATCTTCTCCCAGTTACAAGTGCAGTTCCAACCTTCTCTTACTATTTAGCCTCTCTATTCCAGTCTGTTCGGGTTCTTTTACCAAGCTCATCACTGCATAACAGCATTTCACTTCCAATATCCCAGCTAATGAAGGGCCCCCATCCTGCTTTCAGAGTGCCCAAAACTCCCACTGATTTCCATCGGAGCTTGGGGTGCCCCCAGAATGCAAGATGGAGTCTTAAATCCCTCTAGCTACTCTCCCGAGTAAGAAGTTCTACAGCTAGCCAGGGCAGGCATCATACACTGACACATGGGGGCCAACCATGATGTATGATATGCTGCCATTCGCTGCCCTCCCTCTCTAAGCGTTGAGAGAACACGTGCATACAGGAAAAAAATTAGGGATGTTAAAATAGTTAACTGGTTAAGCAAGATCACTTAATGGTTATCCGTTTTACCTACGGTCCTGCCTCTCGGCCTCCCTGCAGCTCCTGCCACCCAACTCACCACATCCGTGGAGTTCCGCTGCTTGACTCTACAGTGGCTGTGCAGTCCTGCCTCCCAGCCTGCTAGCCCCTCTGTGGTAAGCGGCATGCTTACTGGTTAACTCTTTCACACCCATCAAAATATATGCATAGAGGGAGAGGAACCTTTGCACCGTGCCTCCTGAGACGCAGCATGACAACATTGAAGGATACAGGCCACATGCCACCATTTCCCAAGGGACTGTACATCTGAGAAATGGAGAAGTTGTGAGGAAGAAAAAACAAAGCAAATCCAGGGTCCTGCACTCCTGAGTAATAAAGAAAATAATAATAAACTTATTAAGCATTTTTCACCAGTAGATATCAAAGTGCTTCACAACCTTTAATATATTTAACCCTTCCTCCCACCACCACCAACCCTATGGATGCTCCAAACTAGTGTTCTAAGCACTGAAAGTGGTTCCAGAAGTCAGAGTGTTATTTTACCTGGAATAATTTACAAATCTGGTAGATGGCCTGCCACGTACTCAACCTGATCTCTCAATGCATTGGAAACTCCCCGTGGGTTGCAGCAAACATTCATTTACCCTGTTACAACTTGAGGCGGTGCCACTAGCGTTCATTGGAGCATTTGGATCTGCAGCATGTGAACCAAAGCGAGGATTAGGTTTAGAGGAGCTGGAAGGAGTGCGTCGTCGCAGGAGAAAAGGGCAAATGTGACACAAAGACGGAGCACGTGGGCCAAAATGAGGGCGGATGACTGAAACAGGTACGGCTGGAAAGGACTTAGTGTAGGATTGTTGTGGCTATGTAGGTGCCAGGATATTAGAGAGACAAGGTGGGTGCAGGAATATGTTTTATTCACGGGCTTACACAGAACGCTTCTCCCTCATCTGGGAGCCTCGTGGTTCTGGGCTTCTCTGACTGGGGGACTTGAAAGCAGGTGATCCATAAGGGACCCCGAGGGTGCTCTGCCAAACTGGAGTCATTCAGTGATTACAGGTGGACCGTGATCTCTTGTAAATCACGAGCAAGGTCTATTGATGCTATGACCAGGTCGTCTAAAACGTACAAGCCGGAAGTTTCAAATGTTCCCAGTATAAGCTCCATAGATTTAAACGATTTTAATTCCAGAAGGAACCATTATGACAATCTAGTCTGTGGGACAGAGGCCACAGAATTTCACCCCATGATTCCTGCATCTAGCCCGACTGTGCATGATCGAATGAGACTCCATTTATTTTTAAAATCAAGATTCTGTATACTTTAGAAAGACACCAAGTGATGAAAAATCTACTAAGGTGTTTCCCTGGTTAATTAGCCTCATGATTAAAGAAATGCCCCTTATTTCCACCTTACTCTTTCCTAGTACGCAGCCACTGGCACTTGTTATTCCTTTGCCTGATAGATTGAACAGCTGTTGAGTGTCAGATCAGTATCGATTGCTGTGGAGACAGAAGCCATCTGCTATCACAGCTCCTGCAAAACAAGAACAGGGGGATTTCTCAACAACAGCGGGGCCGTCAGGCACTGCAGGCCTGGTGACAAGGTGTGGGGGGGGGGGCTCCATGCCCCCAGAAGGGGCGGGGCCAAGAGCAGTCAGCCCTTAGCGTCACCCAGAGCTCAGCACTGGGCCCTACTCCCCAGACCTCAGAGGTTGCACAAAGCGGTCGAGCGGCACGACTCCGGCAACAATTCAAAGGGGCGTGGCTGGGGCTTCCAGCCACCACCGCTGCCGCAACAGTGGGAGCTCCGGGCCCCTTTGAAACGCCTTCCCCCTGTGCAATTCCCCTGCCCCCTTTCTCCTCCTCTGACAGCGGACCTGCTCAACAAGCATAGTCCAGGGATGCAGATGTGACCATTGCTGTCTTCCGAAAGAGCCCAGTGTAGACACTCGCACCGGCTTTCCTAACACACGTTTTCTGAACAGATGTGTGGGAATCAAAAGCACGCTTTCAAACGGAAAAAGCGAGGCCATGTATCGAATTCAGCTTCTGCGATAGGTTTTACCAGGCCATAGAATTCCATGCAGGCTCGTGGGGTTGCACGGATGATTTACTTTCCCCACAGCTTACAAGAGGAGGAGGAGAACTCCGGAAAGCATTCCAAATGTGCCGCAGGCTCAGTGGCCCCTGTCCAGGGCTATGGAGAGATGGCACCCATTCAGGAAAAGTGAGGACGCTGGTGCGGCAGCTCTGAAATGATCAGACAGCCACAAATCACAACTTGAGAAGGGCTGTCTGGATCCGAGCACATAAGTGACACCGTGAAGCTGTCTCCTTTTCAAAGCCAGGCTTAGCAGCTTGGGAACATGACGAAAGCCGGAAGTCTAAAGGAATTTTCCTACAGTTTTGTGATCAGAAAGAAATATGAAAAGGGCGTCGTCTGGGAACAGAGGAATCATCTTGCCAGTGCACATCCTAAGACAGAGAATTGTCTGGATTGAGGATGAGTCAGGGCCAGATTGTGATGTGCTTATTCACATCAAGTAGTACCTTGCTCCACAAGCTGTCCCGCAGACACTGGTGGGACTACTCAAGAAGTAAGTTACTATGGTATGTGTGTAAGGGGAGCACAGTTTACTCTTTAGTCAAAAGGAAGGCACCTCTCAGGAAACGTAGATGCGCCTGTTTTCAGCTCTTTTGGAGAAAGTGTCCTAGTCTGAAACAAAACTATTTCCTCTGGTTACACAGTGGATCAAGTTGTTTCGCTGACCACACAGATGTTGCACTTTTGTCAATCAGATTAGACGTCACGCTTACTAGACCTTCTGGGCTAGATTTTCAAAAATATTTAGGTAACTAGTTGCGATGCAGATAGGTATCTGGCAGGATTCTTCCAAACACGCCTAAGTGAGTTAGGCACCTAAACTGTTTAGGCATTTTGATAGGCACCTGTCTTTAACAAGTGAGGCTTACTGGCTCTGGTTTACCAGTAGGGGCTGGAGCAGCTTTCTGCCCCCCTGGGGCAGGGTCCTGAGGTCCATGGGACCCACTGAAGGCAGGGGCTACTCCAGCTGGCCAGAGCAGCCCCGTCCATGCCGGGCCCGGCCCCACTGCCACAGGTTACACGCTGGCTCCTCTGCCAGCCCCGCTCCCAGGAAGCCAGCTGCAGAGCCTGTAGCGAAGCCTCCCCAGAGAGGAGCTGGCAGCCCAGGGAGGCGGTTTCACGGCAGGTTCTGCAGTATACGCCTATTTAAGCTGAGCACATGTAACCATGTAACCCAGGGATGGGCAAGATACAGCCCGCAGGCCAAATCCGGACCACCGAGCCATTTCATCCGGCCCACAGCCCACCCTGCCGCTCCCCTGCCCCATGGCCAATCGAGACCTAGAGACGGGGGAGTGTGCAAAGTCATTCGCTGTTCAAAGTGGCCGGCAGCTCCCCCTCCCCTGCCAGGGCCACGTGGTGCCTAGAAGGAGCCACCAGCCATTTTGAACAGCAAACGACTTTGCGGACTTCCCCGCCCCCAGGTCCCGATTGGTCTGGGGGCCGGGAGAGCATGCGAACTCTCCTCCGCCTGCCTGGGACACGTGGCATCTAGAGGGACCTGCCCCTTTCCTCCTGAGGCCCCACTCCTTCCACCTCAAGCCCCACCCCCTCTGGGGCTGTGTCATCCAACAACCAGGTACCAAAATTCGTAAAGCGGCTCCCCTGCAAAAATGACTGCCCCCTGCTGGTGTAACCACACGCATTTTTAGTGGTGACAGTTACATTTTGAAATGACTTTTTACATCCCAACCTTTGTAAATCTGGGCTTATCCCTACCATCACAGCACCGCCGTTCACTGGGTTCACATCACTGAATCCTCCACTGCAAATAGCAAGTTCCTCCCCATTTCTACAGACATCAGCTTTGAAAACACAGGCATCATTGTCGTCCCCAAGGCAAATCCTTCCACTGGAGAGAGAAAGCCATAAGACGCTGCAGCTCCCTGGCCAGCGACGAAGCAGCAGTGGGCCGCATCAAGGAAGCTGTCAGAAAGTTAGCAACACGTATCCAGAAAAAGCAGCTGTAACAAAGCAAAATCATCGTTACACCCTCACTATCACAGCTTTCTGGCTGAGAGAACCCACGTTGGCAATTACAGCAGAACTATAGCGTGCAGGTGACGCTGAGACCCAACGGCACTGTGGGCCAGTGTTTTTTGTTCAGACATTTGCATTTTTACGTTACATGTACGTAGGGTCTGCTCTCACACTGGGGCAGATCAGAAGTCATTCAGATGATGCCAGCAGAGTTGCACAACTCAAAATAATTAGATGCAGAACGTCTGAGAATTTTTTTTAAAAAAAGCAGAATTTCAACATGGAAATTCCCTAGGTCTCAACCTATCCCAACACGTGCAAACAGCAAAATGCTGCTTTGTAATGGGTTGGGAGCAACGGACTGTCCCGTGATTAGCTGAGTCTGGATTTGGTGCAATAATCGGAGAGATCACTTGAAAGCAGAGACAGGTTTGAGCTGCAAAACTTGGATTAAAGACCCCAGAGTAAAAGGAAATCCAGATCTAGGATTTAAACAGGAAGATTCAACGATCTAGCATATGTGGTGTTACAACACATCAAATTTAAAAAGTCTGTTTTCTGATGGCAAGAAAAAACAGGATTAACAATATGTGCCTTTATACTGTGATGATGGGTGTTATATAATAAACCAGAGACTTAGATTAGACCAGATTACATTACATTACATTATGATTTTAGAATGTTTGTGTAGTTCATTTGCCAACTGGTCTTTTTGAGGCTGGTAGAAGATTGAACTAGGTCGTATTCAATCCTCTTTGTCTCTAAAACTTAAACACTTTTTTTTTTTTTTTTTAGTGCTGCACCTCGTCCCTATGTTACCTCCTGGGGATATGTCTACACTGCTACCCTAGTTCGAACTAGGGTGGCTAATGTAGGCATTCGAACTTGCAAATGAAACCTGGAATTTAAATATCCCGGGCTTCATTTGCATGTTTCTGGGCGGGCGCCATTTTTAAATGCCCGTAATTCGAACGATCTGCCTGTGGCTACATGCGGCACGGACTAGGTAGTTTGAATTAAAGCTCCTAATTCGAACTACCATTAAACCTCCTTGCAGGAGGAATAACGGTAGTTCGAATTCGGAGCTTTAATTCGAACTACCTAGTCCGTGCCGCATGTAGCCACGGGCAGGTATTTTGAACTACCGGCATTTAAAAATGGCACCCGCCCGGGAACATACAAATGAAGCCCGGGATATTTAAATCCCGGGCTTCATTTGCAAATTCGAATGCCTACATTAGCCATCCTAGTTCGAACTAGGGTGGCAGTGTAAACATATCCTGGGTGAATTCACCTGCCCCTGGCTATTAGTGGGCAGTGTGATGTCTTTGAATCTTGAACTAGTTTTGCTGATACTGAACACAAGAGCCCAAAGGAACAGTTTTTCCCTCTGCTTGACAGGAGAACTTCTTGATGTCCGCCCTGTGCATCCTAAACTAAAGTGCAACCTAATAAAACTAGACTGGAGCTCACTGGGAACAGAGAATCACACGGAGTGAAATAGGGAGGTTCCTTAATCAAGGATTGGTTTGTTTGGCTGGTGCTTTTTGTTTTGGTTTTTTTGCCCACCCAGCCCTGCCATTTTCTCAGACACCAGCTAACACTGTTCATTGGGCAAATGAAACTCCAGCAGTGAACCCAAAGGGAGAGCTCCATGTATTCCAGGAAAACTGAAGCTTCTTGCCTTAATTAAATTTGATGTAAAGAGAGCCCAACTCCTGATCCACAAAAGCAGTAGCTTATGTAGAGAGGCTGCCCAGATGTGAGAGATGTTTTATGCCATGGGAGTCATATGGAGGACATCAGCATCATCTTATTGTTCCAGCTTCATGCATAGCTGTTTGCTGGATCTGCACTAAGGAAAGACTGGCGCTGGCTTTAAGGTAAGCGGGTCAAACTCTAAAACAGTCACATCAAGCCTGGAGCTCAGCATGCCCACTCCCGCACTAGGGTCAGGGGAAGAGAGGGGTCTATAGGTAAAACTCCTCCCCTTGCCCACCCGCCAAATCACAGGTTCCTGATGGATTTCAATACCCAGCGTTTTCAAGGGTTGTTTTCCATTGGCTTCAGGCAAAATGCAAGTTCTGCAAAATGCAAGTCCTGCCTGAGCTTTTATTTTGTTCACTAGCCAATTAACCCGTCATAACACGGGATTTTCAGGTCTCTCCTCCACGTCGGTCTTCTCTCCTGAGCCTCCGGTCTCTCGTTCCGTCTCCGTCTCCCTCTCTCTCTCCCCTCCTCCTACTGCCTCCCCCCTTCTCTCTCTCAACTCTCCTCCCCTTCTTGCCTCTCACTCGGGGGACCGCAGAGTCCAAATGGCCTTTTGGGCTCCACACTCCCCGTGCTGCATGGGGAGCGCGGAGCCCAAACGGCCACTTGCACCACTTGCACCCACGCAGTGGCCCAGCTGAGCAGTGCAGGAGTCAGCTGAGAGCCATGACGGGAGGCAAAGGAGGGCGGGGTGGTGACATTCATGGCCAGGGTGCAGAGCCTGGAGCCGCTGTCACGCCACACATCACTGCCCCGCCCCCCTTCCCCTCCTGCCGTGGCTCTCAGCTGACTTCTGCGTTGCTCAGCCAGGCCGCCGCGTGAGACCAAGTGGCCGTTTGGCTCCGCACTCCCCATGCAGCACAAGCTGCTCGGAGGGAACAGCCAGCATTTCAGCAACAGCGCCGCCCAGAGGGAACAGCCAGCATTTCAGGCAACAGCGCCGCCCAGAGGGAACAGCCAGCATTTCAGCAACAGCAACCCCCAGAGGGAACAGCCAGCATTTCAGGCAACAGCGTGCCCAGAGGGAACAGCCAACATTTCAGGCAACAGCGTGCCCAGAGGGAACAGCCAGCATTTCAGGCAACAGCGTGCCCAGAGGGAACAGCCAACATTTCAGGCAACAGCGTGCCCAGAGGGAACAGCCAGCATTTCAGGCAACAGCGCCGCCCAGAGGGAACAGCCAACATTTCAGGCAACAGCGCCGCCCAGAGGGAACAGCCAGCATTTCAGGCAACAGCGCCGCCCAGAGGGAACAGCCAGCATTTCGGCGTTACAGCCTCACAGACACTGGGCTACTATAGATATGATTTTCTTCCCCTAGAAGCAGGAGGGGAGTTACTTTCGCACAAGATCAGATGTACTTGGAATCTGGTTCGGGTTTTAGTCCATTGCAGGGAAAGTGTTTTTCAAAACTTGAGACTGACAAATGGCCTGGAGGTTTTTCAAAAATACAAACTCTTCAGAGTTCTTCCATTACTAAACCTCCTCCACCCTCCGCATTCAGAGCATTTGTGCACAGTTCATCAACACTGAAATGGGACTTCCCTTCAGCTACTGAATTTGTGCATCACAGATCTGACCCGAAGTCCTTTCAAGTCCATGAAAATCTTGACCTCAGGGGGCATTGGATCAGACTCAAGGTGCAAATACCAACCATGCTAATTGCAATAAGTAATTTCCCCTTCAGGTACTCTCACCTTCTCAGCCCTGTTGGAGGTAGTCACATCTACCCTGATTTAATTAGCACTGAGGTTACACTCCCATCTCTGTATCCCTGCCTTTCTTTTACTTCAAGCATCCGAAGAAGTGAGCTGTACTGTATCTCATGACATCTTCATGTCCTGATATATTTGTTAGTCTTCAAGATGCCACTGGTTTCCCTGCTGGTTTTGCTGAAACAGACTAATAGGGCTTCCCCTCTGAAACCTTGTGCTCTGGAGCAGATATGTTTAATTTTTCTAGCCGTGACATTTCTTATGGCAAATGGCATCATTTTTTTGTTCTTCATCAGGCTACCTATGGACAACACTAGATCTCTAACTGCAGCCACCATACTTAACAAACATGCTGAACTTATCTATAGGGGGACAGTATGTTTTAGACCGGGACGGGGAACCTTTTTTGTGGTCAGGGCCACTCACCAACAGGAAAAATCAGTCAGGACTGTACACAAGTGAAAAATAACCCCTCTCCCCACCAGCATGGGTTACCCCATGCTGGGGGAAGCCCCAAGCCTCAGGGGCCGGATCCAACAAGCTGGGGGCTACATCTGGCCCCCGGGCCTTAGGTTCCCCACCCCTTCCTTTAGACTGTAGACTAAATATGTATAACAGCCTGCCTGGGAAATTTTATACTGTCAAATGCACCCCCACGCCAGTTCCCTGCCTCAATAAGCCATGAAATATAAGGCAAGGACCTGAGATCTCCTTCTCTTTTTCCCTGACAAGAACTAAGAGAAAGGTAAAGCCCAACAGCTCTTTTATTATTAAAAAAGAATTGAAGCCCTTGCAGGAAATCGCTCTGCACCTTGCTGTGGAGAAGGCAGGAAACACCAGAATGAGATTGGCAGCTCTGGCTCAGCCGTTGAATCTGGCCTAGAGATGGATTTTCAATTAAAAAAAAAAAAAGAGAGAGAGAGAAAACACTGAGGAGTTTGGAGCACAAGGAAAAGAGCTAAATGTCAGGGGCTTTTTACACAGTGCTTTTCACAACCGAGCAAGCAGGCTCCTTGGATGCCGGGTTGGTGTGAACGTTTGTGCTCTTGGATAAAAGATGGGGTAGTGTTTAAAACATATCAGAGAAAGTCATTTGAGTCTTGCTTGATGGAGAGGGAAGCAGAGATCCTGCCAGCACTCAAAGAAAAGAGAATTCAGACACATAACAAATGCTCAGAGTGTCTGGAGAGTCCAGCACTGCGCTAAAAACCCAAGAACTTACACTGCAGCTCTTTACAAGGAAAATAGATCCTGCCTCAGAGGACACTCCACAGACCCAGACCCAGTTTTGATGCCTACAGGCCAGAGAGCCAGCAAAGCTCCCATTTTATCTTTGATATAAACGGTTACAACAAATCCTTTCCCGGGGTTTGGTACAAGGGGAGAAGCTGCCTTTCTGAGGTGCTGGTTTTGGGTTTTGTTCCCATGATATGACTAGTTAATTGTATCCTGCAGAGTTCCTTCTGCTTCTCTGCCAAGCGGCCATTCTGCCTCAGAAGATGAGAGCCAGTCCAGGGGGCAAGACAGATGCTGGATTTCTCTGAGCTCTGAGTTAAGACCCAACCTTCCTCTGAAACTATTTGCATTGCAAATCTTCAGGCAAATGGCTTTTTCCTCATTGGTTATGAAGACTGACGGAAACACGGTTTACAACGCAAAACCAAAAAAGGACACTGAATGAGGGGAATATTGGGAAGTCACAAGTGGTTCTTTAAAAACAAAGCCACCCCTCATGCTTCACCCCCAAGCTTCCAACTCTTGAGATATTTATATTTAGGTACTTATCTCTAAAACAAGTACAAAGCTCTTTTTTCAACACTTAGGCTACATCTAGACTACAGGCTTTTGTCGACAGAAGTTTTGTCGACAAATACTGTCAACAAAGCTTCTGTCGACAAAGAGCGTCTAGACTACATCCAGTTCTGTCGACAAAGCAAGCCGCTTTGTCGACATGACAGTATAGACGCAAAGTAGTGATAGAAATGTAGCCGTGTTAGTCTGAGGTAGTTGAAGCAAAATGCAGGACAATGTAGCACTTTAAAGATAACAAGATGGTTTATTAGATATGAGCTTTCGTGGGCCAGACCCTCTTCCTCAGATCAAATAGTGGAAGAAAGTAGTCACAACCATATTAGACGCAAAGGACAGTGTAGATGCAATAACGCCTTCTGTAGAAAGAACTCTGTCGACAAAAGGCGTTATTCCTCATAGAATGAGGTTTACAAAACTGCGACAAAACTGCTGAGATCTGTCGACGCTATGTCGACAGAATTCAGCAGCAGTGTAGACGCAGGTATAGTTTTGTCAACAGAAGTCCACTTTTATCGACAAAACCCTGTAGTCTAGACACACACTTACTGTACTCTACAAGGAAAAAAGAATCCTTTGAAGGCTGTAGGTCTATATGCACCATTCAGAGGAGGAAATATGGTGTTGTTGAAACAAGTGGCTGCTTGCATCAATTTCCCTCACCGGACAACAGCTAGGATAACAGCTAGCAGAGGTATTGTGAAGGTGAATGGATTAATGTTTGCAGTGAAGTGTTATAAAAAAGCATAAAGCATATTAATGGTAAATTATTATCCTTTGTTGTCCTTCTGTGCAACCCTACATATGATGATCTCAAAGCACTTTATGGCATGAATTGATGTTCCAAGCTTCTCATTTGGTTTGTTTTTTATCCCATTTAAAAGAAGAACCGGAAAGAAATCAATCAGAACAAAACACTGGCATTTATCTATCAGGAGCCAAACTCTTCTGAAATCCAGGCCCATCTCTCAGAATCATCCTTACCAAGATGCAGAGCACACAGTTGAGTAGGGAACCTGAAAATTTGGGACTCCACTGGGTCTTAATGTCTACCAAATGCCTCTTCCTATCCCTTGTCTGTGGCTCTGCTTCCTCCAGGATTAAAAGTGAAAAAGCCAACCAGAGCTATTAGCAGAACACTGAACCAACCTGTGAAAAAAACATTCAAATGGTAATGAAGCTATTTAACAGGCATCTGCCAACCTCAGGGATATACTGTCCATTTCTGAATTTACTGTATGAGTCTACAGAACCTTCGTTTAAGGAAATACTTTTAAAGCAAACTTGAGTGTGTTGCTGAAGATTATAAAATCACAGATCTGAAAAACTGCCCCCCTCATCTGCCATCAGGCATAGGGGCACTAGTTTAATAGTACTGCGTAGGGCCCCACAAATCCTATGGTTGGTTCTGCCAACTCTCATCATAATTGGCTTGCCATGGAACTAAGGTTTAATTACATGCAAAGAGAGAAATAATGCCTGAGCTGTAGTATAGGCTCAATCCAATACTAAGGGAGATAAGGAATCACCCCCTACAGCTGAGGAGGAAAGCCTCGTACCCTCAAGGCTGTGAGGTCTGCTGCCACCACTGTGAGGAGGAAGCCTAGGGTAGTGGTGGTCGGAGACTCTCTTCTGAGGGGGATGGAGGTGCCCATTTGTCACCCTGACATGTCATATTGGGAGGTGCTGCCTGTCGGGGCCCGTATCCGAGATGTTACGGAGACATTGTCGAGGATTATCCGGCCCTCTGACTACTACCCCATGCTACTCATCCATGTAGGCACTAATGATGCTGCGAGGTGTGACACTGAGCAGATCAAGAGTGACTCCAGGAGTATGGATGAGGGCGTTTGGAGCGCAGGTGGTATTCTCTTCAGTCCTTCCTGTCAAAGGTAGGGCCCTGGGCAAAGACAGGTGCATCCTGGAGGTGAACACCTGGCTGCGAAGATGGTGTCACCAGGAAGGCTTTGGCTTCCTCGACCACGGGATGCTATTCCAGGAAGGACTGCTAAGCAGGGATGAGGTTCACCTTTCGAGGAAAGGGAAGATCATATTTGGATGCAGACTGGCTAACCTAGTGAGGCGGGCTTTAAACTAGGTTCGATGGGAGTAGGTGACCAAAGCCCACAGGTAAGTGAAGAACATGGAGACCTGGGAGATGTGTTGGAAATAGGAGGGAGCATGGGCTATAATAGCAGAGAAAAAGGAGGGAGAAAGCAGAACTGGGAGGCAAGAGCAAATCAATATCTTAGATGCCTATATATAAATGCAAGAAGTATGGGTAATAAGCAGGAAGAATTTGACGTGCTAATAAATAAACACAACTATGACATCATTGGTATCACAGAGACTTGGTAGGATAATATACATGATTGGAATATTGGTAAAAAGGGTACAGCTTACTCGGGAAGTATAGGTGGGGAAAAAAGGGAGGAGGTGTTGTCTTGTATATTAAAAATGTATACACTTGGACTAAGGTGGAAATGGACGTAGGAGACAGATGTGTTGATAATCTCTGGTTTAGGTTAAAAGAGGTAAAATATAAGGATGATGTCATGCTAGGGGTCTACGCCAGACCTCCTACCAAGGTAGAAGAGGTGGATGAGACTTTTTTTAAACAACTAACAAAATCATCCATGTAGGCACCGAAGTGCAGGATCTGGTGGTGACGGGGGACTTCAACTATCGAGACATATGCTGGGAAACTAACACAGCGGGGCGCAGACTATCCAATAAGTTCTTGGACTGCATTGAAGACAACTTTTTATTTCAGAAGACTGAAAAAGCTACTGGGGAGAAGCTATTCTAGATTTGATTTTAACAAATAAGGAGGAACTGGTTGAGAATTTGAAAGTGGAAGGTAGCTTCGGTGAAATTGATCATGAAATCACAGAGTTCATAATTTTCTAAAGAATGGTAGAAGGGAGAACAGCAAAATAGACACAATGGATTTCAGGAAGGCAGATTTTGGTAAGCTCAGAGAGCTGGTAGGTAAGGTCTCATGGGAAGCAAGACTAAGGGAAAAAACAACTGAAGAGAACTTGCAGTTTTTCAAAGGGACATTATTAAGGGTCCAAAAGCAAGCTATTCTGCTGCATAGGAAAGATAGAAAGTACAACAAAAGACGGCCTTGGCTTAACCAGGAGATCTTGCATGATTTCAAAATAAAAAAGGAGTTATATAAAAAATGGAAACTAGGACAAATTACAAAGGATGAATATAAGCAAACAACACACGTATGCAGGGGCAAGATTAGAAAGACAAAGCACAAAACGAGCTCACACTAGCTACAGACATAAAGGGAAACAAGATTTTCTATAAGTATATTAGAAGCAAGAGGAAAACCAAGGACAGGGTAGGCCCACTGCTCAGTGCGGAGGGAGAAACAGTAACAGGAAACTTGGAAATGGCAGAGGTGCTTAACAACTTTGCTTCAATCTTTACCAAGAAGTCCAATGAAGGAATGCCTAACATAGTGAATACTAGTGGGAATGGGCTAGGTTTTGAAGATAAAATAAAAAAAGAACAAGTTAAAAATCAGTTAGAAAACGTAGATGTCTGCAAGTCACCAGAGCCCGATGAAATGCATCCTAGAACACTCAAGTAGTTGATAGAGGAGGTATCTGAGCCTTTAACTAACATCTTTGAAAAATCATGGAAGACAGGAGATATTCCAGAAGACAGGAAAAGGGCAAATATAGTACCTATCTATGCAAAGGGAAATAAGAACAACCCAGAAAACTACAGACCAGTCAGTTTAACTTCTGTGCCAGGAAAGATAATGGAGCAAGTAATTATGGAATTCATCTGCAAACACCTGGAAGATAATAAGGTGATAGGTAACAAATCATGTCAAACCAATTGGATAGCTTTCTTTGATAAGATAAGGAGTCTTGTGGATAAGGGAGAAGTGGTGGACATGGTATACATGGACTTTATTAAGGCATTTTATACGGTCTAGCATGATCTTCTTATCAATAAGCTAGGCAAATACAATTTAGATGGGGCTCCAATAAGGTGGGTGCATAACTGGCTGGATAATCATTCTCAGAGAGTATCAGAGGGGTAGCCGTGTTAGTCTGAATCTGCAAAAGCGACGAGGAGTCCTGTGGCACCTTATAGACTAACTGAAGTGTAGGAGCATAAGCTTTCGTGGGCAAAGACCCACTTCATCAGATGCATGTCAGAGAGTAGTTATTAATGGTTCACAATCCTGCTGGAAGAGCATAACAAGTGGGGTTCTGCAGGGATATGTTTTGGGACCCGTTCTGTTCAATATCTTCATCAACAATTTAGATATTGGCATAGAGAATACGCTTATTAAGTTTGCAGATGATACAAAGCTGGGAAAGGTTGCAACTGCTTTGTAAGACAGAGTCATAATTCAAAATTACCTGGACAAACTGGAGAAATGGTCTGAGGTAAATAGGATGAAGATTAATAAGGACAAATGCAAAGTGCTCCACTTAGGAGGGAACAATCAGTTTCACACATACAGAATGGGAAGTGACTGTCTAGGAAGGAGTACTTCAGAAAGGGATCCAGGGGTCATAGTGGACCACAAGCTAAATATGAGTTAACAGTGTGACACTGTTGCAAAAAAAAGCAAACATGATTCTGGGATGTATGAACAGGAGTTCTGCGAGCAAAACATGAGAAGTCATTCTTCTGCTCTTCTCTGTGCTGATTAGGCCTGATTGAAGTATTGTGTCCAGTTCTGAGTATCACATTTCAAGAAAGATGTGGAGAAATTGGAGAAGATCCAGAGAAGAGCAACAAAAATGACTGAAGGTAGAGAAAACATGAGCTATGAAGGAAGACTGAAAGAATTGGGCTTGTTTAGTTTGGAAAGAAGACTGAGGGGACATGATAGCAGTTTTCAGGTATCTAAAAGGGTGTCACAAGAAGGGGGGAGAGAAATTGTTCTCCTTAGCCTCTGATGATAGGCCAAGAAGCAATGGACTTAAATTGCAGCAAGGCAAGTTTAGGTTGGACATTAGGAAAAACTTCCTATCTGTCAGGGTAGTTAAACACTGGAATAAATTGTCCAGGGAGGTTGTGGAATCCCCATCTCTGGAGATATTTAAGAGTAGGTTAGATAAATGTCTATCAGGGATGGTCTAGATGGTACTGGGTCCTGACATGAGGGCAGGGACTGGACTCGATCTTTCAAGGTCCCTTCCAGTTCTAGTGTTCTATGATTTCTAAGATTCTAAGTCTGAGGCTACGTCTAGACTGCAAGCCTCTTTCGAAAGATACTTTCGAAAAAGCCTCTTTTGAAAAAGAGTGTCTACACTACAACCACCTCTTTTGAAAAAGCAAGCCGCTTTTTCAAAAGATAGCACCCAGGCAGTCTGCATGCTCTTTTTCAAAAAAGCCCTCTTTGCATTCAAGAACTCCTTTTTTCGAAAGAGCATTTTAAAAAAAAGCTGTTCTTCCTCCTTAAATGAAGTTTACCGCATTTGAAAAAGACCGGCATCTTCTTTCGATTTAATTTTGAAACAATTTGGTGGCAGTCTAGACGCAGGGGAAATTTTTTCGGAAAAAGGCCACTTTTTTTGAAAAAACCCTGTAATCTAGACACACCTTGAGAGAACGGAAAACTCAGAGTCCCCAAAGAGGAAAGAGACTGTGTTGTAGCTTGTGGAAGGAGAAATTTAATACAAATTTTCTAGAATAAATTTCAGTCTCATTCTTATGACTAGGGAATGGGAATCTTACAGTGCCAGGTCACTGAGGCCTTGTCTCCACTTAACCCGATATAGATGTTGTGGAGATCCATCTCCTGGGGTTCAATTTAGAAGGTCTAGTAAAGACCCACTAAATCGACCACTGATCACACTCCAGTCGACTCTGGTACTCCACCAGGTCACAAGGAATAAGAGAAGTCTCCCATTGACCCTCTGCAGCGGGGATACCGTGGGTACATTGAGTCCAGCTACACTATTCTTGTAGCTGGAGTCGTGTATATTAAGTCGACTTTCTCTCCTAACGTAGACCTGGCCTTAGAGTGAAACCTTGCCCTGAATTAGTGCAGTTGCACTGGAAGGGGAAGCAAAGTGAAATCACTGGAGGGTCTAATACTAGGGTCATCCTGCCAAGGCAAGGTAGGCTATACAGGGATGACACAGGCATAGAATGCTAGTTTGGAGGGCACTTTCTGGCTTATTTGGAAGAGCAGAACGTACTCATGGCTCGTGCCTGCCACTAACTTCAGGAAGCTGTCTCTCTCCAACACACCACGCTGCCGTGGAGCAGGAGTGCTGCTTTAGTACTCCCTGTAAGTGGGATGGGAAGCACGGCCACAAACAAGGGCGGGGGTGGGGAGAGTGGCGGCAAATTTCCCTAAACCCTCACATATTAAAGGGCAGGATTCTGGCCTTAAAACTTTCCTTTGGAGCATTATAGTTAGCCTTAAAAAGCGAGTAGGAAAGCAAAGAAAATAACCCACGACAAGCATCTGAGCCCTAAAAGAGCTTGATCGAAATTGCCACAGAAGGCCAATGATTTGAAATTAGTGGCCAGCTTTGCAAAACATTGACCCTGAATTTTAATTTCCTGAAATGTAAAGGTTTTCTCCATTGTAAAAGCAGCCTGAAAAACACACTCTCTCTCGCTCTCATAATCAGAGATGTTCTTTCAGCATGGCTCTACCTAACAATTATTCAGGGAAACATTATGTTGACATTACTGTTTAGAAAATAAAAAAGGGTTTTTAGAGATAGAGAGTAACATGACCACATAGCACTAGTGAATGATTAAAAATTTAGATGACTGCCTTTGAAACAATAAAAAGCTTTGGAAGCTTCTTAATGAGCAGCTATCAGAAATAAAGCATTTAAAACTTCAGAAAGTGCCTCTGTGGAAATTTCATTGTCTTTGATGCTGTAAAATAACTGCAGGGTGGATTCATTTCAAGTTCTTTTTAGCATACTGGTTGTTCAGAAATATTGGGAGATATCTTTCTTAGCAATATGTGTGGAAAACAATGTCTTGGTCGCTTTCATTTATCTGCAATTTGACAGGAGTGCAGTTTATTAACTTGAAAAGAGACAGATACATTATCTGAAACACAGAGAGTATGGTGGGTATTGCTTCCTTTTCATACCAGCTGGGAGTCCATGACACTTTGAACTCGCTCACCATTAAACGCCTTCCTGAGTTGTTGAAGAGGCCTTTAAAAAGGGAGCCGGTGCATTTATGATGTAAATTCGTTATTTTGACAGTCTTTGAAATCTGTCATATTCACGTCCAATTTAATGCACCGCAAAAATTCTTTTCTTTTAAAATACTTTTCTTTTAAGATTTCAAAGCCATTTTCATGTAGAAAACTATTGTTATACCTAATATATCCTGAAAGTGTTTTAGCAAAGGAACTTATATGATTCTGTTTTAAGTCATGTCAGGTTTTTAAACATGTCATTGCTTCAAATAAGCTTTGACCATGTTATCTTTTTTTATTATTTTTCCCCATTAGCTAAAGTGCACTTGATTTTCATGGACAGAATTAGCTGGAGTATATGCTAGGTTATCATCATTCACATCAATTGAGATTCTTTTGGCTTGGGTTCAATCAAGTAATTGCATACATCCCTAAAAATTCAGATAGATAGATACACGGATAAATGCCCTAGTTTGGAAATTTGAGACCCTAACTAAAGCAGGGATAATTTAAAAATAACATCAGCTGGGGATGCAATTAAACTATTTTTTGAGGGGAGGGGAGAGATCTTTATTTTATGTGTAAATACTTGTAGCGGGGTAGTCACCCTGCTTCAGGCATAAAAAGGGTTAAAACAGCCCTGGGAGAGGGCTTTAGCTAGGCCAATCATGAGAGACCTTGTGGCAGCCAATCAGAGCCCAAGAGGGTGGTATAAAATAGATGGTCAACCTGGTTCTAATGTAAGGTAGAGCCATTAACAGAAAACCGATTACAGCAGTCGAGACACCAGCTGGAAGGGGGCGCTCCAGCGTTGAGCAGAACTAATTCCCAGAGTAACCAGCAGGAGGTGCTGTGCTGGTGAGTCACACCGTGTTACAATACTGCATATATTTATTACCTACACAGAATAAATCTCTCTCTCTTTCACTCAGAAAATATCTGTAGCACCCACTGGTCAGTTTAATTCTGACTGAAGCCAAACTTCATATATTTCAGCCCAATCTTCAATCCAAACACACCTCCTCAAGTTTACTAATCCTTTATTACACTGTGGATTTTAGCTGTACCTGCACTTCTTTATCAGTTTGCAAGATATTTGCAGGTCTTCATGCAGCTTGGCTTCAAAGTGGCACACAGAGGAGATTCTGTAAAGAGTTTCAGAGAGCATTTGCAGATGCCTTATCACTATGGGGAAAGAAGGACAGGGAACAAATTTCTCCAAGGGGGTGCGGAATCGCCCTAATCTGGAGAAACGATCAAATAAGAACTTCAAAGATCTCCTTCCACAAAGGCGGAGACTCGGTATTAGTGCTCTACAATCAGTGACTGTTTTGCAAAACCACCATGTTAACCTATGGAATCTTACTGTGACAGCTTCTGGGATATTTTATGTATGTCCTCAATGCAAAATAATTACAAGTATCTGGATTTTAAATGCAGTATATACTGAGCAAGATAAACCAGGAGAATCATGACTTTGGTGGCGTTTAACCCTATCCTGGCAGGGAAGGGGTTACCAGCACTGATTTTATAAGGTCATCCTGTTATTTCCTTTGTTGCCTGGCTTTGTGATGGGGCTTTCGCATATTTCTTTTCCATCACAGGGACTTAAAGGGCGGAAGATTTGTAAGCAAAGCTCTTTCCCACACGATGCTCATCTGTAAGCGGCCAGAGGGTGAATGGAAAGATGTTTTATATGTCGTCTCTGGGGCAGGAATTGTAATTGGCCTTACAATGATAGGAAAGAACTACTAGGGACTAATCATCTCATACTTAGATCATCACGGCCCTCTGGAAAAGTATCGTCCCCTGTGAGGTGTCATATCAGATATTATTCGGAAACTACCATTGATCTGAGCCAAAAGGCCATTAAATCTAACCTGGAAAAGTCAGCTTGATCCTTGAAGCAAGGAATCTTGCAGGGCTCTGTGTTTGTAACCTCATGGCCTGGTTGAGGTCGCTCACAGAATGCACTTCTGCTATCATTTTCCCAAGTTTCAGGTTTCTGACTGGCATGAACTCCTCCTTGGGCTGCATGAGAAAATACTTTGAAACAGGGCCTAATTGACTTGGCCCAGTTCCGAATATAGTATGCCACATAAACCACCATCACATCCATCCCAGGGAGAGAGGATGTCCCTGTGTTTGGCTCCAACGACAGGGTATTTCCTTTACCGAAAGCATTTTAATGACACTTAAGTATAGGTTGGTTGTCGCGGAAAGACAGAACCATTCCAGTTATTGATTTTTCCCACACGAGGAAACTTCTGTAACGCAGCCCATCCAGTGAGCTGTCCTGAGGTTCATTACGCCAGCTAACCAGCCTTATCATATCGCGTCTCTTTTCTCTGCATTCCCACACTACAAGGCATGTTTCTGCGGTCTGCACTAGTATGATTTTCATTCAGTTTGTTGGTGTTACACTAGTCCCCAGGCTCTGGACTTCCTATCATTGCTCCAGGGTTTGTTTGCGTCTCTCCCTCCTTTTTTTCATTTTTTTTTCACTAATTGGCTTCCACCATTTGTCTCAGATGGTAATTACAGTGCTGCCTGGGCAGAGAACAGGCAGGATGCAGTTGCCATGAGTAGAAACGGAAGACTTCATATAAGTGGGTGGACATAGAAAGACCCTGTGGTTCTCTTTGGCCCTCTGGCTCTGCAGCTGGTTACAAACAGATCTAGTGCCACCAGTCACAAGGTCTTACTATGTCCTGAATAATGTTCCGTCACAACTTTTCTGTATATGTGCAGAATAAATTGTATGTGTACCAAGGCAGGTGTGAATGTGCACCAATATAAACATTAAACCTAGCTATGGATGCTCGGCTAATCAGCTGGGTGGCATTGGAATGTCTCCTGAGTGACAAAATGCCCAGCGTACAGGGAACGCTGGTCCTGGTCTACAATACACATTCATGGAAGGGGCTGCTGACTATACTACAACACCCACGTGGCTAAGAACAATAGCAGATCAACGCTACCACCTTCTCCCTGCCTGCAGTGACCTTCGTTAGTGGGAGGAGACTTCAAAACGCAGCCACTAGTGCAGTTGTCCCCAAACTTTTTTTGGTTGTGACTTCCCTTAACTGGTCCACACACCCCAGGAGCCATGGTGGGGGCAGGGAGCACTGCCAGTGCTGGACCCCAGGGGCCGTGGTCAGGAGGAGCAGGGCCTAAGCAGACCTGGAAGCAAAGTGAGATGCTCCTTCCTCATGCTCTGTGGAGGCTGGCCCAGGCCCTGCTGCATCACCCCTGGAATGATCCTTCATGCTCCACTAAAGGGGAGCACCCCACTGCTCTAGCATTTGGGAGCTTATGCCACGTTCAGTGAAGATGCCAGAAGAGGCCTTCAGGACACAAGATCGGCCTTGTGCGTTACAGTGGCCTTTGGACGGATATTGCAGGTGCCCAATGCTGGCCCTGGAAGTTATTAACTATTAAAGTCCCTTCCACCTGCATATCACAAAGCACTAATGTCTACTCTTGGTCTTTTTTATTTTAAATGGAGATTGCCTATCTCCTAGAACTGGAAGGGACCTTGAAAGGTCATCAAGTCCAGTCCCCTGCCTTCACAGCAGGACCAAGTACCATCCAGGACAAATTTTTGCCCCAAATCGTCTCCACAAAGATTGAACTCATAACCCTGGGTTTAGCAGGCCAATGCTAAAACCGCTGAGCTATCCCTCTCCGCTAATTTAGAAACCATACATAGGCTTGCCGGCCAAGGCTGGAGCCAGACACTTCAGAGTTTGAATACATTCTAATGCAGCTTTCTAATTTGTGGCTGTCTCTTTTCCTTACAACAAACTACAGCAAACTCCTCGATCTGAAGGGATTTTGGTTCAGTCCTGGAGAAGGATCCAAAAGGGTGTTACAAAAAGGAGGGAGAAAAATTGTTCTGCTTTACCTCTGATGATAGGACAAGAAGTAATGGGCTTAAATTGCAGCAAGGGAGATTTAGGTTGGACATTAGGAAAACCTTCCTGTCAGGGTGATTAAACATTGGAATAAAGTGCCTAGGGAGGTTGTGGAGTCTCCATCATTGGAGATATTTAAGAGCAGGTTAGATAGACATCTGTCAGGAATTATCTAGATGGTGCCTGGTCCTGCTGTGATGGCAGGGGACTGAACTTCATGACCTCTCAAGGGCCCTTCCAGTTCTAGTATTCTATTATTCTAAGTTTAGATGCAGCTCTCACCTTTGCCACTCAGGCTCGTAGCCATGTTATGCTTACTTGCAATATGCTATTCAGCCACTCTATATGCCGTGGAGTGTTCCAGACAGGATGTGGTTCCTGGTAAACAAGAGAGACAATGCTGGTACTTAAATTGTGTGCAAGCTTATCTGTGTCTTGTTGAAGTTGCTTTGTTTAATAAATGCCTCCTGTTTCAGAAGATCTCTGATTCCATATGACATGACACCTCTCTCTTTCTAGAGTTTTGTTCTAAAATTGTTTTCACATTCTGACATCTTTCACATGGCCCTGCAAAGTAGCCCACCTATGTTACAAGCCTAGCCGACCACTTACATTAATAGCCACATCTGTAAAAAGTGACTATTAATTTTAGCTGCCACAGTTTTTGGCACCAAACTTGATACATTTTTAAGTGGCCCAATGCTCCCTCTGGAAACCATGTCCCATTAGGTGGCTGAGTTGGTTACCTCAGGAATGGGTCAGCCAAATCACGTTTGAAAATTTTGGGCTATAAGTACATTTATTAACAAATTAAGGGCCTGATCCTGGAGTGAGTTCAGCAATCACATGAACAGGGTGGCTAGTGACGGGATTCAGTGAGGAGGAAGTAGCACAGGGTTACCACAAGGAATCTGGAAGACATGACGTGGCAGTGTGTTCCACCAGTACCGGGAACTGCTAAATGAAAGTTCACTATCGGGGCATGCAGAGTCACCATTAACAGCAGTTTCCGTTATCATCCCTATTCCATAGCCTCAACAAGAACCGTGCTTTTCTTATCTCCTGCATCCCATGCAACTGTGGTGATCTGTTTATGAATGTCAAAGGGAGAGGGAGAGAAACACACCTTAAGCCACCATGATAAATCAGACATACAGCAGGAGAAGAGGGAAACTGAATGAAAATGAAAGCAAATTTTAAAAAAACATATTAAAAACCCCCAAACATTTTGCTGGTCTCAAAGGCTACGTCTAGACTACAGGCTTTTGTCGACAGAGGCTTTGTCAACAGATCTTGTCCAAAAATCTTCTGTCGAAAAAGAGTGTCTAGACTACATCCAGTTCTGTTGACAAAGCAAGCTGCTTTGTCAACATGAGAGTGTAGATGCAAAGGACAGTGTAAATGCAATAACGCCTTCTGTCGACAGAACTCTGTTGACAAAAGGCGATTATTCCTCGTAGAATGAGGTTTACCGCCGTCGATAAAACTGCCGAGTTCTGTCGATGTTATGTAGTATAGACACAGGTATAGTTTTGTCGACAAAAGTCCACTTTTGTCGACAAAACCCTGTAGTCTAGACACACCCAAACACACACGCAATTTTGATCTCAGATGATACCAGTGGCAAGCAAGCAAAATGTCTAACCTTCTGAAGGTAACACTACTGAAAGTCGTCATGAAAACGGAATTTTATCAGAACGCCATTCCCCAGATAATTCCTGTGTGTCTCATCTATTTAGCTACCAGTACCCCCCTTCACTCATCAACAGAAAGCATGAAGTTGTATTCAGTGGTGTAGTTGGGAATGGGCCACTAAAGGAACACTCCCTCCAGCATGATGTTACATGCATGCTGTTCAGAGGATGCCATTTTGGTCAACCAAATGGCATCTTCCATGGAGTATGACCGCACATGCAAGGTCATGCAGTCTGGAGGATACCAATTTGAGAATAAAATGGTGCCCTTTCTGTGCCAAAAGCACTGGTATGCTGTCCCAGCACTATCCGGCCCTATTATGCCACAGGATGTGTTCAACAGCCATTCCGCAAGAATGCTTGGCCATGAGGTCCCCTCTGGAGGAGTTCAGGACAGCGATACAGTAAATTCAGGATTCACTGGTGTGGCATCCTGACAGGTCTCCTGCTCCGTCAGTGATGATAAATGTTCAGCTACGTGCATTTTCATATGCTCCCTCAGTATAACATGCCAGCTCTGCACAGGAAGCTAGCATAATAGACTACACAAGAGCCTCCAGAGACCACAGACTCAGACAAGATAGGAAGGCACCCAGGTCAGGTTTACTGTTGAACGAAGTACATTAATAGCTGTCGGTAGCCAGATGGCCTCCGAGTCCATACATATTTGTACCCGGGACAATGGAAATGGCTCAATCAATAGTATGGATTTCACTATTGCCACCAGGCCAGCCAAAGAGTTAAACTGAGGTACCCCAACATTTATAGACAGAAATGAACAATTTAGGATACACACCGTACGTATCATCTTACACACTAATGATACATTTGGTGCCTCCCATTGTACTTTCCTCCAAAGCATTCACTGCTCATTGTTATGCTTTCACTCTCGGGCTATGTTTACACTGGCAGCTTCTTGCGCAAGAACAGCTGTTCTCACGCAAAAACTTGCCGGGTGTCTACACTGCATTCACATTCTTGCGCAAGTAAATTTACAGTACAGCGTCGGAAAACAGGGCTTCTTCTGGAGGAGTTATTCCTCTCCCCACAAGGAATAAGCCCTCTTGCTCAAGAGGGCAGTGTAGACAGGCAGCATGAATTTCTTGCGCAAGAAACCCCTGTGGCTAAAATGACCATCAGAGCTTTCTTGCGCAAGAGAGCATCCACACTGCCATAGACACTCTTGTGCAAAAGCACATCTCTTGCACAAAAGCACATGCCACTGTAGACGTGCTCTTGTGGAAGACTTTTTGCAAAACAGTTCTTGCGCAATAAGCTGCCAGTGTAGACATAGCCTTGTTGTTTCAAACTATTTAATCGTGTCCTCAGCTGGGTGTCTCTGTACTGTCCTGATGGAATGTATTTACATACTTTATGTGCTTTTATCAGTGCTAGCAGTTCTGATGCCGAGACACTCTGACTTGCAAGCAAACATTTGCTTTTGACATGGGCTGTCTGTTACTCATAGTATAACTCTTGCTTACTTTGGGTCAAGCACCAGGCACGTTTCAGGCTTTTTCTCTCCCCGACACCCCTCTGGTTCAAACAAGTCCAGCTGTTGGCTCAAACAGGCTCTTGGTAGCTCCTGAGGTATCACATTTTGGTAGCTATGCCTCAAACCACATAGGCCTTGGTAGGTTGAAGTTACCACTTTATCCTCATTTGACATTCGACTGTAAGGCAGTGCCGGTCACAAAGAAGTAGAACAACATGTTTTGTACAAGAAACCCCATTTTAAAAGGCAGGCTGCTGAATTCTATGCTACCTGCGAGGTCTAAATGGCCTTCTGAAGTAGCCTCACGTACAGCTTAACAGCCATCCCGTACAAAAGAGGACTGCTCCACCGGAAAAATCCAGATGAACCAATGTTACCCTGCAGCATTATGTCCTAGACATCTGATGATGTGTCTGGATCCAAGGTTTTGTACTTGGCAAAGTCAGTTTTTTGGACGGATGGATTGAACAAAACAAAGACCCAACGCGTATTGAGGACAGAATGATTGCCTTTCGCTCACGTATTGCCCAACTGTGCGAAAGGGCTTGCTGTTCTAGCCACGTGTGTGTAATCCCTGAAAGAATCCAAACGAGGCGAGATCCACAAATCTTGATAGATTATGCAACCCGAGATGGAAAAGCAAGCATAAAGGCTTGCTAAGGAACATCCTGGCATTAGGAGAGACGCCAACACATCTTGATATGGAAGCTTAACTGCGCTAAGAGCAACTCTGAAAGAGACATAATTCTGTGTCGCAGAATCAGCATCTCTACACTTATTGTCTCACACTTTGTGCATTTATCTCCTCACCGACCACTGCACGTAAATGGCATGTGCCTAGCCCAGCCCTTCTGCGATACACAGAATTCACCCAAACAACCAGCACATCTTTTGTTAATCTCCATGATCTGTTTGTTGCTATTTACCATCTGTTTTTCCCTGTACTGAAATAAACTTCAGATGCAAATTCTCTGGTTATGATCGCTGAAACCAATCCAAGCCAAAAAAAAAAATGAAATAAAATAAAAAGCCAGTGGGAAAAAATAAAAGCAGCAGCTAACGACATCCCAGACTGACAGAGGAAAAAGTGAAGTTCTAGCAATGGATGGGAAGAGTGGCAACCCCTTGTTCTATGCCATCTCAACATTACTTTTCTCTGCTCGGAACAATCTGAAGGAAGCTTTATCCCAGCAAAAAAACTCCTCCATGGGGATCCTTGATTTCTATTAGCCAACAACTTATTTTCCTAAATGGCACTAACATCTGCCTCCTTTGATCTGTCATTCATAGTGCGTTTGCGGATGGGGTACACATGCCCTGTAATTTTGACTCGATCATAGGCCACATGAAGAATGAGGATACTCCATACTAACTTGGCTGATAGTTTATGAATGTTACAGATGAACAGTCTCCATGTTGGCTAGATTAGTGTTATACATTTATCTTGTACTGCGGGTCACCCCACTCCCGGTGAGATAAGAGTTAAACTCAGCCCTGGGAGAGGGTTGGAATTGTGGAGGAAGCAACTGAGGCAGGTAGCAGCCAATTGAGGCCCAGCTGGGACAGTATTAATAGGGGCTGCTAAGCTCAGACACAGAGTCTTGCTCCAGCCGGCAAAAATCAGGAGTGAGTGCATGTGAAGGAGCCTCTAAGGTACTCTGTATGGTTGGAAGGCAATGAATTGCTGTAATATTTGCACTGTGGCAAAGTCAGCTAGCGGTATGAAAGTTACGCTCTGGTTTGCATTTCAAATCTTGTTCCTTTTGTTCCTGTCTTGGGCGTCTTTCCTTTACTTTTTTCAAATGCGACAAACAGCTTCTCAACCGCAGACAACTCTATGATTCCTTGGATCCTGTTTTTTCTTTAAGGAAAGACTTGTCTGCTGGGACCCAAAACTCATTTCACAGTGAATCTATGAAGGCTACACACGCGATAAAGCCTTCGCACCCAAAGGACATACTAATGCTAGTTTAGAGTTCAGAATTTTTGATGCAGAGATGACAGAAAAGAAAAAACTAAATATTTTCAACCAGAGATTATACACATATGCCATATACAAATACATCCCTTCAAAAGTTGGCATGCTTTTCCCATCTGTATGGGTGTTACGTCAATATTTGACCAATTTCCCAGGCTACACAGTGACGGAACACTGCAAAGAAAGTTTGACATGAACAGACAGTTCACTTGGAAGTACTTTGAAAACAATGAGTAGTCCTGTGGCACCTTAGAGAGTAACAAAAACATGATACAATATACAGGAGGCCCCTGACTTGTGACTGCCTGAGTTCTGACCCCCCCCCCATACTTACAACCGTTTTCGTAAGTGCAGAAGGGGCAGAAACCCTCCGACTTATGAACTTGGCCCGCATTTACAATGGCGCGTGGTGCCTATCGTAAATGACGGTTCGAGTTACAACACCCCCGACTTGTGACGTTTCCCCTGGAACCAATTGTGTCGCAAATTGGGGGGCCTCCTATATATAGTATTATGAACTTTGGTGGGCAAAACCCACTTCCTTAGAGAGATTATCTTGATTCAATATATATATATATATAGTCTCTAAGGTGCCACAGGACTACTTGTGGTTTTTAAAATAACAGACTAATACAGCCACCCCTCTAAGACTTTGGAAGTATTTGAAATTCAAGTTGCATTGAGCAATTTTGCTCTGGTCGCATAATAGCTCTGAGAGGAGACATGTTTGGTTGTGTTGGGGTGATTCGTCACATCCTTCTCCAATCAAGGATTCACATACTATCCCCTTAATGAACATCCAGGAGCGTGATAATCCCTTGCTGAAATTGCACCTGAAACATTCATCTTCATCAGAGTGTTAATACCATGCTGATCGCTGTAGTATCTGAGTGATGGCCAGGAAGGGATTGTCTTACAAGCTCACAATTTGGAAGACCAGCTGTCCCGTAGAAGGTCCATACATGAACCCCCACTATCTCGGAGAGGGAGTTTTTGGCTTTTAATCATATTTCTGTTAATTCTGCAGTAATCCCTTCCTCTAGCCTCATGAAAAGTGAGTGGCTTTGTGGCACCTTGAGGAAGTGGCAAAACCCACTTCATCAGACGAACTGGAGTAGAAATAACAGAAACCAAGAGATATATAAACAACAGAAGTACCTGTCATTGTAAGACCCATGTTGTAGGACCCATGCTAATTAGGCTAATTAGGTGGGCTAGAGGAGTCCTATACACAGTTTTTGATGTGGAAATGCAGATATTAATAGCCGGAGAAATCGGGTGGTTTCTTTATTTACACTCCAATTCATCTGATGAAGTGGGTTTTGCCTACGAAAGCTCATGATTCTATATATTTTGGTTGGTCTCTAATGTGCCACAGGAGCACTCATTGTTTTCAAAGTTACAGACTAACACGGCTACCCCTCTAAGATTTTTTAGCACCAGGTAGTTATCTAATTAAGGGAATATAATTCTTCATTCCCCCCAGTATTGATACTCAGTTTGCTCTCCTTTCATCTAGAGACATCTTGCTGGAGTTCAAAGATGGACAGGATCTGCGTTTTCACTGTTTGATCCTTTTTTATTTTACAATATACTATTTTTACCTCCCTCACATACTTTATGCTGCTTCACTTTTATTTTAACCACATGGCATTGTAATGAACATCTGCCTACCTGCTCTTTTTTCATCCCTCCTGGTCTCCCACGCTCTCCTGTTACATACAGTTCAGGCTTGGAATGTAAACTTTCATCGGCCTGAAAATGCCAGGCGAAGCATGTAGCTTTGGTACAACTGGAATAGCAGCTCAAATGAAGTTCAGTGGCAAAGGTTTATGACCACATTCCACTCTGATGGTGGTATTGGCCAATGGTGTTAAACCTGCTTGTGCTCCCAGTTACATATCGCTATTGTTCATGCAGAAACAGTGGAAAATGCTGCCCTGGTCATGTTGGACATTTGGGGCACAACTCAAGATACGTTGCTCCCAATAAAGGGACACCATCATGAATAAGGGATTGCAAAGCCAGCCTGCCCAGAAAGCCATTCCAAGTCCTTTGCTAAAGAAGTGGCAGACCCAAGTCATGAAGTTCAGATTGACAAGTGAAGTGAACGTCACCTTCGCCAAAGGCCTGAGGGAGATTTGTGTTCTATTTCAGGTCATTGTAACCAGAGCTGCAGGAGGCCGTTGGTTCCAGATCTGCATCTGGATCCACACTTCGCTGAAATTGGAGTTGGATCTTCTGGCTCAGCCTAGTATTCAGACAAAGTCCAACTTCTATCATTTCTAAGGCCATGTCTACACTACAAGATGAGGTTGAATCTATTATGGTCGATTTCTGGCCACCTGATTTTGCAAAGTCGAAGGTCCGTGTCCTCACTGTTGGGAAGAATTCAATGTAGTCCAAGTTGCATAGGGTTTAGTCCAGTGGGGCTGACAGACACAACGGACCTCTTGGCCACACCCCTAGAAGAGGCGGGGCCTTTGATGGAAGGGGCGGGACTAGGGCTAGCATCCTCCAGGCAGCCCTCAGTGCTGCTCAGAGTTGACCACGCCTCCCCCAGTGAGACCTCAGCACTACCTGGAGGGTTCTACATGGGCTCTGAAACCAAAGCGGAACCTGAATATCCCCTGAGCTCTGGCAGGAAAGCCAAGATGGTATGTTTCAATCAAGCCCGTTTTAAAGATGGGAAATGTCTCATCTCAACTTTGCTGGCGTGCAGAGCTCTTCTTCCTGTGCCCAAGAGTCCCATTCAGGCTATTGTATGGCTCAGCCAAATGGAGCCGTTTCCTGTCAGAGTCTGGCTCTCCGGGTGAGTTTCTAAACATGCACCCAGAGATCACACTGATGGTTTCAGTATAAATACCTGGAGAGAAAAAGGATTTAATTGGCTGATGAGATGTTTTGGTAGCGAGAAATAGGAAAAAGATTTCTAGTCTCCTTGTCCACCCCTTTCACACCTAACAAATGGAAATAGGCAGACGGAAAGATCTATTTCTCTCCCATGTCCCCTCTGTCTCTACCCTCAAGCTCTCCTCTCCTAGATCATTCATTTTCAGGAAGATATGAGGCAAATAAACAATGATCCATCCAGCCTCGTAAAAGCAGTTTGGGGAACGAACCTGCACCTTGTTTTTAACTTGCATGTGTCTCCTTGCACATGGTTCACTGTCCTCCATGGCTAGGCGAACTCAAACATCCCTGCAACATACAGATTGTCCAGACCTCTCTTGCGCACACACACTGTGGTCTTGTACCGTGCAGAGAAAACTCTGTGGATTTCCTTCTGCTATCTTGTCTCTTCTAGCCACACTTCCCAGTCCTCGGAAGCACATGAAAGCTCGTTAGTGTTAGCTCTCCTCTCCAGCAGGTATAGACAGCAAATCCTTCGGTTCTTGCCACAAAGATAGAAAAGTCTGGCAGAATTTCCCTTGTGCCGGAAGGTCTTCCTACCTGAGTCAACTTTGCCAGTTCATTCGCTTGGATCCAGGACTGAGGAATGTATCAGTGCACAGCCTTTTTCGTTGTTTTCCAATTCCATATTTTTCTCCTGACCTTCCATGTTTGTTTAAAGGGGGGGGATCCCTCTATTATGGAATTTATCAAATGAGACCACCCAAGTGGCTGATGGGGGACAACTGGGGTAAGTAATGCCTTGAACGCCATTTTCTTGTTGATGGCTTAGAAAGGGAATTGACTGTTATTGTCTCCCTTTAAATATGTTCTTTATGAGGAGGTTATGTAGCAGGCACATCATTTTCTAATTACCGCCAAGCAGATAACATGGAAACAAAATATATGGAGTGTTTCCAAAAAAGAGGATGCACTTTCAAACAATACACCATACAGCTCATTATCCTAGCCCTCAAAATACAGCACGGAGCTTTATTCAAACGGGACTAAATATAGTTACAAGCCGTTCACCACATTCTTTTGCCAATAGATTTATTGCCAAGGGGGTGTCTAAGCTTAAGCAGTCATTGGCTGAAATGTGACAATGTAATCAGCAAGGCCCATTGTTTAAATAGCTACATGGAAAATTGGGTTTGTGACTAGGAATTGCCAAGAAGGACGGCATTTTTATTTTTTACATATTCCATATTTATTTAAAGTCCAACTTCTATCATTTCTAAGGCCGAGTCTACACTACAAGATGAGGTTGAATCTATTATGGTCAATTTCTGGCCACCTGATTTTGCAAAGTCGAAGGTCCGTGTCCTCACTCTCAGGAAGAATTCAATGTAGTCCAAGTTGCATAGGATTTAGTCCAGTGGGGCTGACAGACTCAACAGACCTCTTGGCCACACCCCTAGAAGAGGCGGGGCCTTCGATAGAAGGGGCGGGGCTGGGTCTAGCATCCCCCAGGAAGCCCTCAGTGCCGCTCAGAGTTGACCATGCCTCCCTCAGCACTACCTGGAGGGTGCCACATGGGGCTCCTGCAGCAATTTGAAGAGCCTGAGCTCTGGACATCACTGCTGCCGTGCTGGGCCCAACAACAGCTGCCCCCTTTCTCCCTCCTGTTGGCAGGCCTGATTTAGTCAATAGAAACTGCACGTAATGGGAGCTGTGTGAAGAAATTCCATTACAGTCAATGGGAAACTGTTTGTAACTCAAAGCCCATTGATTTCAATGGGAACTAAATCCAATTAAAGTCAGTAGAATGCATTCATCCTTGGCTGACCTACTCTGAAATCAAACAGCCCTTCTCCACCGGAGATGAACATGTCCTGTGCGGCTAATTCCCATCAAAGTCGATTTCACGTCCCATTCAATGGGAATTAGGTGGCCTAAGCGACAACTGGAGTTTTTCCTCCATCAGACTTTCCCGAGACAGTTACTGTGCAATGGAATGCAGGCAGGTGGAAATGAACAGCAACGGGCATTCCTGGGAAGCCACATGAAGACAGAGCAAGGGAGATGGTGAAACTCTCTCCCATGATTTCAGCGGGGAAAAGTCATTCAACACCGAAATGTTATTTTGGAGCATGCTTCCAGCAGCAATTGGGGGAAGCGGAGTAATTAGTTTGATTTTGCATTTCCTGTGAACAGCTGGTGCGCAGGATAGATGGACAGAGTAAGGTAGATCATCGAATTCTAGGATTGGACGAGACCTCAGGAGGTCACCAAGTCCAACCCCCTGATAAACGCAGGGTCAACCCCAAGTAAACCATCCCAGCCGGGGCTTTGTCAAGCTTGGCCTTAAAAACCTCGGTACGTAGATTCCACCCCCTCGCTGAAACCTCATTATTGGGTTTTCAGGGCTCTCTGCTTTACATTACCAAAGGAAGGGATCACACCATGGATTTTCTCTCCCTGTAGCCTGGTTCCAGTCCTCCCACTGGACTACATGTCTGGGATAAGTCTGACATAGTCCTCAGAAACCTGTTTCATTCTCAGGGTAGGTCAACCCCACTACCATAAATCAACCTAACATACACAACTCCAGCTATGTGAATAACCTAACTGGAGTTGCCATACCTTAGATTGAGTTACTGTGGGGACTACACCATGGGGAAGGGAAATTGACAAAAGAAACTCTCCTGTTGACTTACTTTACTCTCCTCTAGGCCAACTAGAGAGTGATCTGCCGTCAATTTGGCAGGTCTTCACTAGAACTGCTAAATCAACCACCAGTGCATTGGTCTCAGAGCATGGATCCCAGTTGTAGTGTCGATGTAACCTAGACGCCGCCAGAGGATGTCTCTTGGAACATGATCAAAACTCTCAGGACTGAGGACTACTATGAGCAGAGTTTTCCTCTCTAAAGTTTCCCACGGCAAACTCCAAGCAAAGCTAGCAACTTGAAGAGGAGAAGTGGCTGGCAGGAAAATCTCTTCCCAAAGATGCATCCACCAGAGAGGAAATGATGCACTTTCAAGGGCGGTGAATAAAAAATAAAGTAAGAACAGTGTCCAAAGCTTACTTCTATTCCCAGCTACGTCAGTGGGAATAAATTTCTCTCCATTGTCTTGCAGTAAATCAAGGTTTCTGCCCCACCACAAAGGCCTTCTCTCTGTCTTAGAGAAATTTAAGGCAGTAAGCAGCATTTGGAACCCCTCCAATGCCTATAAGGCATGGTAACATCAGCACACAAAAGGAGCTCCCAGACACGAACAAAGAGGAACCGCCATTTGGATTAGACTTGCTTAGATCAAGGCTGGCTAATCGCCATGTAGGCTTCCACTGAGCAGCCAGCAGGGCGGCGGTGAAGAGCAGTGAGCAGGCGGATGGGGAGTGACTAGCAGTGTGAGTAACATGCAATCAGTTCTCCCGCCGCCATCCCATGGTGCACCAGTGACTACTGAGGTTACCTGTCCACTCTGCTTTCAGTACTCTGCAGGACAGGGTCAGGCAGAATCTGCTGACCTGTATGAATAACCCCATCGCACAAAGTAGCTCTCAAGTGAGCCCTGTATTCACTTCTTGGCTTTGCATCCCTGGGGAAAAATATATGAACAAATGTTAAAATGGTTGTACATTAGTATTACGTGTGTTACTGTTGTGCTATGCGCCGCCGTGCAAACACAGAACAAGCAGTTCATAATTTACACTTGGCAAATAGCATCGATGGGGCAGTCATGTTGAAGAGCAGGTTGGGAGGCCATGGTTAAATCTAGGAGGGAACGAGGATAAATGACAACCACGTTATACATTGTAAACAGGCACTAAATTGTGTGCAATTGTTAGTCCATATGCTTTTTACCAGGAAGCCTTTTCCCAATATAGATAAACACTTGAAGTGTCACACTGGCTCAAGTTGAAACTGACCAAAAGAAGTGACCATAAAGGCCAACGTAAGGTTCCACTAACCCCCTGCTTTATTTTTATAAGATACTCAGGATAAAAGGAAGTCTCCCTGATCTGCCTGTATTTGAAGCAATACAGTAGCATGTGATGGATGGTGGGTCATTTTTAGGCTAAATGCACCTAATCATAATCCTCGATAGTGATAAATTGTCCACCAGTGAAGCAGAATAAGATAATATTCCGGATTCTGATCCCAGACACCCCAGAGGAAACGCTGACTAAACGAATTTAAAAATGGTTCTCAAATTTCCTGACTCCCAGCTCCCTTCTCTAATGACCTAACTCTGCTCGTTTCCTCATTTGAGGCTGTTTCTAACACTCAGTACTGCAGGCTTCATAAACACCAACTTCGGAAAATGGGGATTTCACAGAGTTATTACAGAAATGACAGTGCACAGAGTAACTCTGAATAAATAGCCACTCACTGCTTCTGACCTAAGACTAATCAATACACCCTGGTGAAGCCCCGTGGTTCAAATTGATCCCAGCTACACCAGAACAGAACTGCTGAAATTCTCCAGATTTACAGTGGCATGCAAATGAGCATCTCACTCCACTCCCAAGTCCCTCTCCCATGTGCCGAGATCGATTACGTGGGTGCCCCTGTCACCAGCATTCAGCTAGGCTTCCTCAGAGGGCCTACCCCTTTGGAACACAGTCCCTCCTGAGGGATCACCACATGAGGCTTCGCACAACCAGAGCCTGTACAACTCCTCTCCCAGAAACATCCTGGGCACCAGGAGAATTTTCTGCAGCAGATGCAGGATCTGCACTGGAATCGTTTCATGAAAGCAGTGTGTTGGCCTGGTTGTCGGGATGTAGAAGTATATTGGGTTAACTCCGAAGAGGTCTGTCTGGCAAAACGGGCAGGCAGGAAAAATAGGACTTATGCTCGCTGCTTCGGCTAAAACCTAAAAGACGCTTAGGTACCAACAGCAGGACTATTTTGGATGGTTTTATCTCAATCTCCTGGTGTACCTCCAGGACCACAAGAAACCAAAAGAGTCAAGGACCACAAACTCAGAAAGAAAAAAAGGACTCAGAGGATTAAAGGGACCTTCCATCACTAGAGGTAGAGGCCATAGCTATTCAGACCTCAATGGAGCTGTCTGATGCAGCAAGGCCTCCCTCGATTACCATCTGAGGCAAAGAGGAGAAACACGTAGGCAGGCAGAGCACCCCTTGGAGATGCGCACACCTTTACTGTAGAGGGGTTTTGCTCTGTGGTTCCTCAGTACACATGAAATGCCAAACTCAGTTCTAGCGAGGAAGAGAACCAAATGGTAATACAACCTATGGAGCAGGAGCAGCCTGGCAAACCGTAGCATAAGTTTCTTTCATATTGCCTCAACGATGTGTCTGAAGGGTGACCGGGGAACAGATGGGTTGCACATATGTAAGCAGGATCTGAAGGAATGTGTCCCTTATACCTAGCTGGGAGTGGGTAGAGACTCTGGGTGTGTCTATGGCCAGGTCTACACTAAAGGGGAAGGTCGAATTAAGATACAAAACTCTAGCTGGGTTAATTACGTAGCTGGAGTTGATGTAATTAAATTCAAGTTTCCCCACCATCCGCGGTATGCCAAAAGGAGCAAATACTTCCATTGGCTTCCCTTACTCCTCACAGGAGCAAGAGTTCTGGGAACACCCTCTGAATTTGATTTAGAGCAGCGGTCCCCAATCTTTTGTGGTTGTCGGGCGCCAGGGGGCATGGCCGTTTGCCCGCCGGGCGCCAGGGGGCGGGGACACTTGTGCGCCCGGGGGCGCCCCCCCAAAGCCGCTTGCCCGGGGCTGGGGCCCCCCCCACAAGCGCCGCGCGCCCGGGGCCGGTGCTCCACCCCCCCGCAAGAGCCGTGCGCCCGGGGCTGGCGCTCTCCCCCCCCTGCAAGCGCCGTGCGCCTGGGGCCGGCGCTTCCCCCCCCCCGCAAGCGCCGTGCGCCCGGGGCCGATGCTCCCCGCAAGCGCCGTGCCATGTGCCCAGGGCCAGGCCAGCCCCGAGCACCGGGCGGGCGCATGCAAATGCCATGGCGCCCGCGGGTACCGTGTTGGGGACCACGGATTTAGAGGGTCTTAACTAGCCCCACTAAATCAAATTCAGGAATATCAATTACGGCAGCATTGATCTTCGCCAGATTGAAGACAAGGCCTAAGTGTCTACTTCTTGTTCCTGTTTTTGCTTTGGTTTATTAAACATTCAGCTGATGGAGTGGGATTTTTCCCATTCTAATCTATTTGGTTGGTTGGGGGTCACAAATTATGTTATTACTAAACGCAAGAATTGTGAAATACAATCACCAAAGCTTGCAATTATTGTGGGAATACAGAAAAAACAGACTGTGTTTGTTTCTAAGGTGCCACAGGGCTGCTTGTTGTTTTTAAAGTTTCAGACTAACTCGGCTACCTCTCTCTGCTTAACCCATTTCAAAAGGAGAGAGACACTGTCAGTTTAAAGGACCTTGGATGGACAAGGGCTCCACAAGAGACGGACAAGGGATTGTCAGAATTCTGTGAGGTTGAGAGGGGAGGGCAGGCAACTTGCCCTCTAGGCATTAGCTGTAAGACTGGTCCAACCTGTTTCTCTCTGCCCCCTCTCAAGGACAGGGCTAAAATACGTTCCATAAATGAGTCTTCTTTCATTATTTTAATTTTATTCCAGCAGATATTAAAATTTCTTGTGGCTGGACTGTGCTTTGGACCCAGAGCTGAAATCACTGGTTTTTTGCCCAGAGTTAAACCCACCACAAGCAGGCAGGAGCAGTGAGGGGGCAGCTGGTGGAGAGATGCGACGAGTGGCAGCAACACAACGAGCGGTCAGCAGGGTGGTAGTGGAGAGGCGTAATGAGCGGCCAGCAGAGCGGCAGCAGAGACCAGCAAGCAGGCAGATGGTGAGTGACCAGCGGAGTGAGTAAGATGCCTCTTTACCACCCACCACTCAGGATGGGAGGTGAACTCTGCAGATGCACCTCTGAACTCTGGGTCTGCCCTGACGAAGAGCAGCAACAGTGAGTGGGGTGCAGAGAAGTATTGGGCATGTGAAGGGGACATTTACTTTGCTGGACTTAAGAACTGGAGAGGAAAAGGACATTGTCCCACCTACTTGGGGTGGGACTTTTACTTATGGGTTTGGTTTATCAGCTCTGTGGTTGGTGTTTTCCCAAATTTCTGGCAAGTTATTTCCCTTCCTTTTATTAAAAGTTTCTTTTCTCTGCTCAGACTCTGCACTTGCGAGCAGGAAAGCATTGCCCCTCACAAGCAACCAGGGGTACTGTGTGAATTTCCCAGGTTACTGGGTGGGAGCTCAAGTCAGTTCTGTGTTAGATGGATGGAGAGGAACCCCTAGATATTGAACCCACTCTGGTTGCTGCTTTGCTCCTCCTCACAGAAGGGTTACTCATACATCATGTTTCATTTCTATCGTAATGCACAGTCAACTCACCTTACTGTGTAAGCAGCTTAGACGTTAATTAATTAAACCTCACAACACACCAGTCAGGTGGTGCTGTGATATTTTCCCCATATTACAGAGGAGAAACTGAGGCACAGAGTGTGTCAGGCTGAATATTTCAAGTTTGACAACTTAAAATGGGTAGACTACAAAGAGAGTCAAGGCCAGTGACAATCCATTTGGATTGATGCCAGGCAAGTCAACAATGGATGCTATATTTGCCTGCAGATTATTTGTGGGAAAATGCACCGAAAAGAGGAAAACTCTGCATATCACATTCATTGCTCCTGAAGATTACGATTGCATTCTGAGAGCAATCCTGCATCCTAGGAAAAGCACCTCAGCTGGAATATGCCAGACCACCACAAAACATTACTCGCGGGAGAGGCAGCATGGTTTTTCTGACTACAGCAATGGATCAGGATTCGGTAGCTCTGAGTTCAAGACCCAGCTCAGTCATGGATTTCCTGGGTGTGATCTTAGGCAAGTCATTTAATCTATGAATTAATTCCCCACCTATAAAATGAATGTAAATTAATCCTTCTCCCCTTCCCTTTGTCTGTCTTGTCCAGTTAGATTGTGTGATCTCTGGGGCAGAGTAATTAATCACTGAACAATTTACCAATGGTCATGATGGATTCACCAGTGGTTTTTCAATCAGCATTGGATGTTTTTCTAGGAAGCCTGCTCTAGGAATTATTTGGGGGAAGTTCTCTGGCCCCGGTTATCCAGTAGGTCAGACTAGATCAGTGGTCCCCAACGCGGTGCCCGCGGGCGCCATGGCACCCACTGGGGCATTTATGTGCACCCACCAAAACATCTGGGCTGGCCCGCCCCCAGCACGCAGCACATGCGTGGTGCCAGCCCCAGGCACATGGCACATGCACTGGGGGTAGGGGCCAGCTCAGATGTTTCTGCATGTGCAGTATTGGCCCTGGGCGCAGGGCGCGTGGGCGGCCCCTGCCCCGGGTGTGCAGCAAATGCGCGGTGCTGGCCCTGGGCGCAGGGTACGTGGGCGGCCCCTGCCCCTAAGCGCCCGGCACATGAGCGGCCCTGCCCCTGGGCGCCCAGCAGCCACAAAAGGTTGGGGACCACTGACTAGATGGTCACAATGATCCCTTATTGGCCCTGGATCTATGAATCTCAGGTGTATGTACAGAACAAGAATGGTGGCACCCTGATCTCAGCACTACCATAACATAAATAAATGTGTAAGTAATGTATGAGGAAAGAATTTGAAAATATATATATCACTTCCAGTAGAGGTGCTTGCAAGATTTCACTTCAAATTCCTGTTTTGATAGGAACTAGCTTTTTGACACACACACACACACACACACACACACACACACACACACACACACACACACACACACAAATACAAAACACCACACCCTGAAAAATAATTTTTCAGCATAAAGTTTAAGGTTTTACCATCATTTTCACTGAAAATGGATTTTTTACATAACCCCAAACAATTTCACCCAAAATGTCCTCCCCTTCATTTCCTCAAAATCTTTCACAGGATAAGAAATGGTTTCCCAATAATCTGGGCCCTCTACCTTTCCTGTGCTTTGCATAGTTTTGTTTGTTATCCCAATTATCAATAGGGTTTGGTTGTGAACACGTGTTTTTCCCCTTTGCATCTACATCCCTAAAGCTCATCCTTTGCCCAAATTTCCAACCCTAAGATGCTGCCCTAAGGGCTTGTCTCCACTATCCAGTGGAGTGATGCTGCAGTGATCAATCCATGAGCTGTCAATTTATGTGTATTTAGACATGATACATTGATTGACAAGCGCTCTCCCATTGACTTGGTGCTCCACCAGGATGAGAAAAATAGCCAGCATCAACTGGAGAGCAGTCCCCACCAACCTTACTACACAGAAGATGCCGCGGTAAGTATGCCAACTTCAGCTACACTATTCGCGTAGCTGAAGTCAAGTAGATTAAATCAAGAGCGGGGGTTAGTGAAGACAAGGCCTAATTACTCATGTTTGTGCACTTTTGTTTGGAACACTGCAGGAGGGGAGGAGGAGAAATCTATTACATGGTAGGGTTTTTTGCTTGAAGAACTTGGCTTTTACATTTTGGAAATATGGCCCTATAAATGTAGCTTTATGACTCCTCTGCAGGAGGAAGCAGAAGGGAAGAGACAGTTGAAGGACTGAATGAAGCAGAAGAAAGTTATTCAAACAACAAGCAGACTGAAGAAGCGGAAGGAACTGCAAGGGACAGAGATCAAGGGAGGCAAAGTAAATTGTGTTTTGTGTAACTGCTTTCTTTTCAAGCCTGCCCCAGTGTGAAAGCCCCCTTTTTAAAGGGAACTGAGTGGGAATTCACACCTGTAAGCTGGAACCGCTGCCTCCTAGGATCAGGGTGGCTAAATAGACACAAGTCAGCTTAGATCAATTTCACTGCAGCTGAGGCATAAAGGAAACTGAACCCTTGCCTTTACACTAGATTACTTTGGAAGAAAGCACCATTTGTTTGCAACAGGCTGAATAGTGATTGTTGGTCTGAAGTATTCACTTTGTATCTGTGTCCGTCCCCAAAGGGTCCTGCCAATTCAAATGAACGCTTCTTCAGACACGTGTGAGGAAATCATTTGACATTGGAGCTGGTTGGTTCTGGTGCTTTTGTAGAGGCAGGGCAGGAAAACGATGTGCTCACACATAGTGGTATACTTATGAAAAACAAGAACAATCAACTAGCTTCTAAGGCGTAACCCAATGGTTTTCAAAAGCATTTTCTCATGACCCAGGTGAAAAACAATGGTTGATGCTGCGACCCAACATAATTTGGCTAGAGTGTAGACGCCGGCATCGGGCTGAGGATGGGAGCTTTGGGCGTAAGAGGGGGTTCCAACTTCGTGGGGTGTCAGGGCTGGGGCAGGAGGAACTTACCTTGCGGCTCCCAGTCAGCAATGCAGCAGGGGTACTAAGGGAGCTTCCTGGCTCTCCTGGCACCACAGACCATGCTGCCCCCCAGAAGCAGACAGCAGCAGATTCCCAGCCGATGGGAGTGTGGAGCTAGTGCTCAGATCATGGAGCACTGTGCGCTCTCCCCAACCTAGGAGCTGGACCTGTTGCCAGCCGCTTCTGGGGTGCAGCACAGTCTGCGGTGCCAAGACAGGCAGGAAGCTGCCTTATCAACCCCACTGGTCACCTGATCCCCCTGCAGCAACGAGCCCCAGCGACTGATCTTCCTGTGTGTCAGTCCCCGACCCAAAAAAGGTTCCCCACCTTTAACATATGAACTCAACGACCATCTCTTGAGCTGTATCTTTGCACTGTCGTGTAAAACACGCTACTCGGTAGTGTTACACCCCCAGGCTGCGCAGTTTGCATTGGTGCAGGATTGTAGCAGATGCAAGGCCGCAGAGGCGTTCAGTGCCCAAGGCAGATCAGTTTGGGACCTTCCCCAGAGCACTAAATCTGTGCACAGAAACAGCCCCTCTGCCCTGCTCCTCCCCAGAAAGCCTGATCATTGCAAGAAGGGCCTTCATTTGACTCCTTCCTCCACTGCCTGCAACCTGACACAGACACTATCACCCAAGCAGTGATGGGGCTCCGAAGGCACCATACTTTTGGGACTGAAAAACCCTCCTGATTCGAGTCTCCTCTGAACAGCGGTTCACCTGTTTTGCACTCTGTGGCCTTGCTGCCTCGCATCCAGCCAGTTCGGAAACAGCCACGCAAAGCTAGATCCCAAGCAACTGAGACCACAGGCTCCGCTGAGTGTTTCCTATGACTCTCGAGTCGGGTGAGTATTGGCACAGGGGTGACGGTGTGGAACAGAGACATCTGCTGGCCGAGTAGGAGGAGTGCTTATTTCTAAACGTGCAGAAGAAGCAAAGGCATTTGAACCACAAAGCCCCCAATACTGTTTCAGTCCCAATTAATTGTGTCCCGTATGAATGAGTATTTGGCAGAGGATGTAATTTCTAACCTTGGCTTGGGACGATTCAGAGCCTTGCTTCTTGGCAGTGTGACATTTTCTTTCGCCAAGCAAATTCTAAATAAGGTCAAAACCATCCCCTTCCCTTTGAGAAGATTACAGCAAAGAACAAAAGAAATATGAAAAGAAAACACAATATTTATTGTAAATCGGTGACTTCTGCATTAACGTGATCAAAGCATGTTTGGTGTGCACTTGAAGTTCAGATGCAAAGTGATTTTGAACTTAAATAAATAAAAGATTGTTTTTCTGTAATGCAAATTGAGAAAAGGCAATTCACCCAAATACAATCAGAGGCATACGTTATTCAAAAAGAACCATCCCTTAATCATAACCCAGATATTCTAGATGGCTAGAGCATTTACTTGTCTCTTCAAGGATTTATGCATACAACCCTTGCCCTTTGAAGTAGAATGCGCAGAATTGCACCAGGAAAAAATGGCTTCCATTTCTTGATCGTAAATAAAATATAGGTTAATAGCATAATTTACAAATTCAGACACTGACCTTTTGGAGTGGTGCTGTCTTGAAGATAGGGCTTCTTCTACTGGCTGGTTTCTCATCTAAACTACTTCCAAAAGAGACAGCTTCTTACACGAAATGCAGACATTCAAGTGGTCACAACAGCAAGTACCTGGCATGATGGGATAACAAAACTGGTTGAGAACATGCTCTGTGCCTTTCAGAGTCATTCTCGTAGTAGTAGTAGTGCTAATAAAAGAATACATCCAATTTTGCATTTCTCTGGTGCCCTTCATCTGGAGACCACAAAGCTCAATTCTGTGAGGTGGGTTTTAGCCTCATTTCATAAGCAGGAAACAGGCCCAAAGAGGTGACTGTCGAGATTTTTCAAAAGAATTTTGGGTGCCCAACTTGAAACACCAAGTTCCCAATTAAGTCAATAAAAGCTCTTGGCACTCAGGACCCCTGAAAAAAAAAATCAGGACCCAGGATTCAAGTTGGACATCCAAAAAGCGAAATACCACCAGAATAGCATGACATTGGTTGAACTGACTTGTCCACACATACAAAGTGAATGACATAGCTGGGAACAGAACTTAGAAGAGAGTTCTCATACGCCCTTCTCTTGTTCTGACTGCTAGCTATTCCCTTTTTTATTACTACAGCATGAACCTCTCTAGTCTGGCAATCTCTGGCCAGTAATGTCGATGGTCCGGCATGATTTTAGTTAACCTGATGCCCACTTATCATGGGTGTGGCCAACTTTTCTGCAGTCCCAAGAAATTTTGATTACAGCCGCCAGTCCTGACTCTCAGTGTTCTGTGTGGTTATTTGGCTCTATGTTACCCCAAATGTCTTTTAAGGTTGTGTCTAGACTACAGGGTTTTGTTGACAAAAGTGGACTTTTGTCAACAAAACTATACCTGCATCTACTCTGCATAACGTCGACTAAACTATACCTGTTTCTACACTGCATAACGGCAACAGAACTCAGCAGTTATGTTGACGGTGGTAAACCTCATTCTATGAGGATTAACGCCTTTTGTCGACCGAGTTCTGTCAACAGAAGGTGTTAATGCATCTACACTGACCTTTGCGTCTACACTGTCATGTCGACAAAGCGGCTTGCTTTGTCGACAGAACTGGATGTAGTCTAGACGCTCTTTGTTGACAGACGCTTTGTCGACAGCATCTGTCGACAAAACTTCTGTTGACAAAAGCCTGTAGTCTAGACGTACCCTAAGAGCCCAGTAAGCAATGCAAGCGTTGGTAATGTTGCTAGACATTACCGACCTGTTGTGGTTCCGCAAATTCTCTGGTTTGGCACCAACCAGGTCCTAAGGGTGCCGGACTAGAGAGGTTCAACCTGTACTTTATAATTTTCCTCCACTCTCAGTATTTTAACGACTGTCTGCGTTGTTCAATTTTGGCGGCTGGAGAGTTAACAATGGGAACCTTTTCTCACTGAGCAATGACACTGATGGTTCACAACAAGTTCTCTTTGGGTGAGGCTTTCCCTTTTCATAGGTTTTAGTTCAAATGTGTCTCTTCCACCTACACAAGTTAGACACCCCTTTGTGTATACTATGAAACACAAACAACAGGGAATGTTCCATATTTAATTAAAATAGGGCTAAATCCCCAAATTTTTGCCTATGCACAGGCTGGTTCTATTTCCTGTAATTTTTTTCTTCTCTCTCAAAATGGAAAAGGCACCCTTGAGTGAAGAGTGTGTGCATGTATTGTACTATGATTCATGGAGGAATTTTGATTGGTGACGTAGTATGTGGCTAACGACGGTGACACTGAAGAAGTGGGTTGTCCCCATAATAGCTCATGATACCATCTAAATTGGGAAGGCCAACCCACAGCTCGCAGAGGCTCTTTACCGCAGACAGTGCGGCTTGTGAAGCATCCCTCCCGGCTCGCGAAGCTGCCCTCGCATTCCTGGTTCCCTGTACTCACCGGGTGCTCCCTGTACTGAGCCAGCTGGTGCGGCAAAGCAAAATGGCACCAGCAGGATGGCCGCCAGGAGCCTGATGTGGCCAAAAAGCCAAAAGTTCATTTAAAAGGTCTGAATCCTTTTGTTGTTGTTGTTCGACCAAACACAACGGCTGGGTTTTTTCCCCCTCTCCCTCTATGAAACATGGTCGCAGGCATTTTTTTTTTTTTTGCTTGACAACTTTTTCCCCTCGGCTCTTTGTTCTATGTCCACCACTATTTTGGCTCTTTGCCTGTAACAGGTTGACCACCCCAATCTACATTTTTGGTTAGTCTCGAAGGTGCTACAGAACCACTTGTTTTTTAAACAGTGACACTAGCAAGGGTAAAAGAAAGATGAAATGTAATGGTCCAGTTAGTAGTCCACAGATCTGGGCGACTTTCAGTGTGTCACTTATTCTCCGAAGGCCTCCAGACCTTATCTGAACAGTGAGGATAAACAGCAATCCCCAACCCCTCAGATTGTGAGGCACTCAGATGCTCCAAACCATACAAGTACCAGAGATACAAGATGGATAAATTCTCAGCCACCAAGGCCCCAATGCAGCAAAGTACTTAAGCACATGACTCACTTTAATCTCATGAGCCATTCCATTGAGGTCAGACAGCATGGCTGTCAATGGGACTATTCATATGCTTAAAAGTTAAATACCTAAATGTAGCCAAGGTGGTACTACACTCCAATGGGCTATTAACAGAGGCATTATAGTGGTCTTACACCTTTCTCCAAAGTCTCAGGCTTGGAGACAGGATTTCACACTAGATGGATGCTACAGAAACAAAATGTATTTCCTTTTTAGGACTGAGGAGCTCAAAGTGCTTTATCACAGCACAGCAATTAAGCCTCACAATGCCCCCTTGCTGTAAAGAATCATTAGATTGATTTGTCAGAGTGGGAAAACCAAGGCACAGCTGGGTTAAGTGACTTGTCTAAGGTCATGCAGTCCATCCGTGGCAGAGCTGAAACTAGTGAAGCATCCTGCTGCCCAGTCCTCAACTCTAACCACTAGCCCACATGCTTTTGTGTGTGTCCTTTCAATTATGCATCCCCTCTTTTCCCCCCCTTAATGATTTCTGATGTTTGTTCCCTCACACTGTGAGCAGACCTAGCAGATCAAAATAGCCAGTCATCTAAGAAAAAATGTCTTTACCCTTTGTTCTTCAAAGAAACCAAATAATCTCAATCCTCTGAGGAAACTCAAAGGCTGCAGGCAAAGCATCCACACTGATGAGAACAATGGTGGTGTATCACCAATGGAGGAACATTTCTCTAGCTCTGTGTGATTTTTTTTTTTTTTAATATTCCTTGTACTGAAAATTCCTGGGTCAATTACTTTTGCTGCGGGGAGATTTCCTAAGAGTTTTATTATTATTTAATGATTTATGTCTAATATAAAAGGTGAATTTTTATGTGCAGAGATACAAGGTTTGGTAAACCTTGCTCAACAGAGTGTAGTGGAGGAAGATCTATTCCACATAATGTCTATGACTTTCACTATTTCATTTGGAGGCATAAGGAATTTTGCTCAGCTTTGAAGATTATACAGAGAAATGCATCAGTCAAACAAATGCCACAGCATCATATATATAGTAGCCCAGTGTCTGAGAGTCTGTAACGCTGAAATGCTGGCTGTTCCCTCGGGGGGGCACTGATGCCTGAAATGCTGGCTGTTCCCTCTGGGATCCCCATGCAGCATGGGGAGTGTGAGGCCTAAACAGCTGCTTGCTCCCGGCGTGGTTGAGTGGCGCAGAGGTCAGCCGAGCCCCCTGGCCATGTACATCACCTCACCGCCCCCCTGCACCTCCTGCTGTGGCGCTCGGCTGACTTCTGCACCACTCAGCCAGGCCGCCGCGGGTGAGCCCAAACGGACACTTGCTCCCCGCGTTGGCCTGGCTGAGCGGCGCAGAAGTCAGCCGAGCGCCACAGCAGGAGTCGAAGGGGAGCGGGGCAGTGACGTGTGGCGTGACAGCAGCTCCAGGCCCCGCCCCATGCCCCCAAACATCACCACCCCGCCCCCCTTTGCCTCCTGCCGTGGCACTCAGCTGACTTCTGCGCTGCTCAGCCAGGCTGTCGCGTGGGAGCAAGTGGCGCAAGAGACCGTTTGGGCTCTGCACCCCCCATGCAGCACAGGGAGTGCGTAGCCCAAACGGCCATTTGGGCTCCACGGTCCCCCGAGTGAGATGCAGGAGGGGGAGAAGAAGAGAAAGAGAGAGACAGAGAGAGGGGCAGGAGGTGGAGGAGAGCTGAGGGGGAAGGGGGAGGCAGGAGGAGGAGGAGAGAGGGAGAGACGGAGTGAGAGACCAGAGACTCAGGAGAGAAGACCAACGTGGAGGAGAGACCTGAAAATCCCGTTTTATGATGGGCTAATTGGCTAGCTTCTTAGAATAGCTGTGCCCATATTTTCAGGAGTAAAGAAAGGGCTGAGTGCAAATTTCCCTCTAATTTTTTCATCTATGGACAGAATAAATTTTGTTGTGTGCACCAAGGCATGTACAGATGTGCACCGCCAGAAGAAACACATGCTGCTGGTGGTGGGTGCTCTACTAATCATCTGGGTGGCACCTGAATCACTCCTGGATGGCGATTCAGCAGAGTGGGAAGGAGCTCAGCTCCCCACCCCACGCATCCCGGCACAGCCAAGAGGCTGCAGCACCAACTCTGGCTCCCCACTCAGAGGGCATGGGTTGAAGAAACCCGACCTTCCTCACCAGAGCAGACTCACTGCCGCTCCCCCAGTGGGGTGAGGAGGGGTGGGTGGAGAGAGACTGGCAGAGCACAGAATGCTCCTGCCAAGCCCAAGCACACCCCACCCCAAAGTGCGCCAGTCGGGCTCCATGCAGCTGGCAGCAGCTTCAAGTCACGGAGGTCTGGGAACAACTCCGCCAGGTTGTGCCTTTGACTCGCCCAGCCCTCCTGGCAGCTGCTGTCCCAAGAAGCAGCCTGCAGAAGCAGACGGCGGTGTGGTGGTACCAGGGCCCCCACACACAAGAGGCAGTCCTGTGGGGGCAGCGAAGCAGGCCACATGGTGCAGAGTCGTGTGGGGCAACGGATGTTGGAGTAGCTGCAAACCACGCGCCACCAGAAGCCAGCTGGGCTGCCCACCAGCAAAACTCCAATGGAGCTGCCTACAAGCTCTGTGTGGGGCAGAGGGAGGGAAGAGGCTGTTGCTGCTGCGCCGCAGTAGGGAGAAATGGCAGTGCACGGAGCCGTTTCTCGGTTACTTCTTCCTGGCAAGCCGGTGTCCCAGTCAAGTAGTGAAATGTACAAATGGGCTTTCCGGGACATTTCACTACTTGATAGGGACATTGGGATGGAGTATTTAAAATTGGGAGAGTCCTGGAAAATATGGGACGTATGGTCAGTGTATCATCAAGTCCAGTTCCCTGCCCTCACGGCAGGACCAAGCACCGTCTAAACCATCCCTGACTGATGTCTGTCTAACCTACTCTTAAATATCTCCTGTAATGAAGATTCCACAACCCCCCCAAGGCAATTTATTCCAGTGCTTCACCATCCTGACAGGAAGTTTTTCCTAATGTCCAACCTAAACCTCCCTTGCTGCAATTTAAGCCCATTGCTTCTTGTTCTATCCTCAAAGGGCTAGGAAAACCATTTTTCTCCCTCCTCCTTGCGACACCCTGTTAGATACTTGAAAACTGCGCTGAAGTTCAGAGTAGGAATAAGAGATCCTCCGGAATAGGGCTTTATTCCGGAGGATCGGGCCAGTCTAGACGCTTTTCTCCGGCTTTTCCCCAAGCCGGAAAAAAGCGGCGGACATCTTTATTTAAATCCCGCGGGGGATATTTAAATCCCCCGCGGATTTCCCTATTCTGAAGTTGAAAATTAGCATGCCCCTTTCGGAAAAGGGGCCAGTGTAGACGTAGCCCTAATCTTTGTTTTTTGTTTTACTTTCTCTAGCGAAATCATCTGATTTGCAGTTGGAATTTGTAACGAGGGCAAAGTTACAAACACAGGTTGGGATTTGGGCACCTAAGGACTACCTTTAAAATCCCAGCACACACTTTACAGGTTATGTGTAGTGGTCTTGCCGAAAAGAACGCCAGGCCTCGGCCTAGCTGAAAATCGAGGACTCTGTTTACACAAGCAATTTTGCCAGTGCACAACTGCCACATTTGCAAGTTAATTCAGTGTGCTCAACTACCTCATTGGTATGCAGCAATGTTATGTACAGGCAGTCCCCGGGTTACGTACAAGATAGGGACTGTAGGTTTGTTCTTAAGTTGAATTTGTATGTAAGTCGGAACTGGTACATATTGTAGGGGAAACTCTAGCCAAACATTTCTCCAGAGCTCAGTTTTATTCTCCCACACCTCACTTCCCTCAGTCCTTTATTCTCAAGCTGAGGTGTCTGCTGAGAAAAGCCGCTCTGTGTCTCCCTGGTCTGCTGGGGGGGGGGGGACGCTAGTGTGGGGTTGCCTCACCCCATTTGTAAGTAGGGATCCGATGTAAGTCGGATCCATGTAACCCGGGGACTGACAGTACTCACACGGGGAGAGCGGGGGGGGGGGGTGAAACATACAAACTACTAGAAGACTTACTCAACATTGCTTGGGTCCTTAACTCAGTTAATTTTTTTTTAAAATAAAATGAAAATGTCCATGCTTCATTTAAATCATGCTTTAAGAGCAGGTTAGATAGACATCTGTCGGGGATGGTCTAGATGGTACTGGGTCCTGCCATGAGGGCAGGGGACTGGACTTGATGACCTCTCGAGGTCCCTTCCAGGTCTAGTGTGCTATGATTCTATCATTCCTCTGGGGGAGAGCCGGGGATGAGAGGTTCAGGATGGAGGCTGTTCCAGGGAGAGGGGACTACAAAGCCCTCTCTCACAAGCAGCAGCTTGGGGCCAGGTGAGAAGCACCTCTCCATGGCCACTACAGCGCCAGCAGGCACAGCTGGGAGAGAGGTGCAAATCCCACAGCATCTACCCCCTGTTCTCCCCAGCCAGAGTGAGGAATGCGGCAAACTGTGCACTTTCCCCTGGCTCCCTGATGAAGGAGAACAGCCAGCTATGCTCCTGTATGAATTATGGGGAGGAGGGGGCTCTAGGCCCCCCCCCCCCACCCTTCTTAAAGGGCATCTGGGGAGTGGGAGGCTCAGGGCTGGGGTAGTCCTGAATGGGGGTGAGGGGTGCTCCCAGCCAGCCCCTTTTGCCTGTCTGGTGATTCTCTCTCTTTTCAGTATGGTTTTATGAGACGCAATCCCATTCCAGGCACAACCAAACCCTTCCCTTGCTTTAAGCTGTGGCAAGAGGAAGCTGGATACCGAATGTGTTGGTCCTAGTTCTTACCGTTAAGGAGCTCTTGATCAAACAGACAAACAAACTCTCTCAACTATATAGTAGATGACCACAAACACCAGTGGGGTTGGTGACCAACTGAAATTTTGACCCTAACAAAATCCAGTTAAATAAAAATAAAACAAAAAACCCTCCCACTTTGGCATGGTGAAAGCCTTGATTTGGTGCCTTTTGCTGTCTGGGGCACACTTCCACGGTGGTATTTATCCTACTTAACTTGGCCCTAATCTGGGGAGCGATTGTCCTGTGCTAGTAATCCCAGTGAGTTCAACAGAACTTTTCACGTGCATGAAGTTACTCATGTAGGAAATGCTCCTTCAGGCACCAGTCACTGCAGGATTCAGCACCCACATTCTATTTAGAGCTGGGTGCCTTTAAAAAAAAAAAAAAAAAAAGTATCCCAGAAGTGCCGAGTCTGAGATTTATATTTGGCTGTGAGAGGCACTGAACTGGATCGCAGATATGAAGCTGAAATATGTCTATCAAGCCAGTGTGCTTTGATCATCGGCAGTCACTCATCATTTACACATCACAGAGGGATGCTCAATTCCAGAAGGTATAGAGTCAGCCAGAAAAGAAAAAGGATTGTCTGAGCATTTGTGTCTTAAATATGTGCAGGCATTTAAAAAAAAAAATCTCATCAGCCTCCCAAGGGTAGCAGTGTCTTATGCTTTGACAATTTCTAAATCTTTCATGCAACTATGAACTCTCCCATTCACCAAAGATTTAAGAGTTGCCTTCATGTCTAATGTCACCCAGTAATGTAACCTCCGAGTCCCCTTACAAAATCATCCCAGAGAATAGCTGCTATATTACTTACAGCCCATTGAAAGTTAATAGAGTTTGGACGTCCCTGGTCTGTCATCCTGGGGACCTAACCAGTCCCGAATAAGGGAATGTGCCGGACCAGGGGAGATCCCCTGCTACTGGCCCTCCAGCCCACTGCCCCTCAGCATGGCCGGCTCTGTTGCCCCAGCTGGCCCCCTGCCTCCAGGAATAAAAATGACTGCAACGAAGACCCTACATTGGGAGGGGGAGTCAATGTTCCTTCTAATTTTTTCCATCCATATGCAGAATAAGTTTTGTTAACATGCATCGAGGCATGTGCAGATGTGCACCACCAGCACATCTCATGCTGTTGGCTGGAAAAGCTGCGGGCGCTCTGCCAATCAACTGGGCAGCACCTGAATCTCTCTTGGGTAGCCACCCAAGCACTCAGCTTACAGGGAACTCTGACCAGAGATCAGCAATAATTTTTGATGGGGGGGCCACTCCAAGATTTTGGAAGGTGGTTAAGGGCTGCGCTTTTCTATGGAGGGGGTGTAGGGTCTGGGATGGAGCTTGGGTGCAGAAGGTAGTTCGGGGTAGGATACTGGGGGTAGGAGAGGATTTGGAGTCTAAGAGGGAGTTTGAATGAAGTAGGGGGTTGTGACTGAGGCAGGGAAGTGGGATGCATGGTCCAAGAGGGAGTAGGGGTACAGGAGTGAATCTTTACCTGGGGGAGGGTGTAGCAGGGGGTGCAGGGTCTGAGACAGAGTTGTGACCTGGGGCAGGATGGGTGCACAGAGGATTTGGGTAGTGATCTAGGGCAAGAGAAGGTGGTGACATGGGGCAAGGAGTTTGGAGGTGGGGGAGGAGCTGAGGTGCCAAAGGCAGGCTCTAGCTGAGAGTCACTTACCTTAGGCAGCTCCTAGCCAGCAGCCCAACAGGGTCCCCAAGGCAGATGCCCTCCTGCAGCAGCCCCTGCCTGCTGGAGGAGGTTCCCTCTACGCACCCGCTTAGGACCATGTGCTCCTAAAGGGCAAAAAACTTCACACGCACTCCCCTGCCCTCAGGCCCATCATCGCAGCTGGGAGCACGGCTTGGGGGCGGGGGAGCGTGCAATCTCTTTCTCCCCCCTGCCAGGGTTGTGTAGCACCAAGAAGGAACCGACAGCCATTTTGAACACGCCACATGCCCCAGGCAGTAGGGGAGGGTAGAGACTTCACAGCGGGCCTGGGGAGCACATGAAGTCTTTTGCCCCTCCCCCTTACCAGGGGCACGCCTCACTGTTCGAAATGGTTGGCGGCTCCCTCTAGATACCCTGAGGCAGATGGGGAGGGAGCCATCAGCTGTTCTGGACAGCCTCAAGGTCTCAGCAGGGCGGGCGGAGGGCCAGATCAAATGGCTTAGCAGACCGGATCCGGCCCGTGGGCCGTATCTTGCCCACCACTGCTCTACCGCTTGAGCTAAAAAGCCAGCTAAGGCTATAGAGCAAACTCATTCTCTCTTACTGCGAGCAGTCTATGCGCCATTACTAGGGTTGCCAGATATCGTCACAAAAAATACCGAACGTGGCCAAAGTTGTGGAGCAAAAAACCAAAAAACACACAAAAGTCACCGTGCCTTTAAATCCCCACACCTCCAACAGACACAGCAGGGGAGGAACGTCCCAACTGGCCTTCTGTCCGAGAAAAACAGAAAATAAACGTTTTATATGTCCAGTATTTTGGGTTTTTTTTTAACCAGACAGAGGCCGCAATACCAGACACCTAGCAATCCTAGCCACTACATGGGACAGTGAACCACACCCAGGAGCTGTGTGGGTTACACCTGCACGCTGCTTAGCTAGAATTTCTTAGCAAACTTCAAAGCTGACTTTGTTCTCCTTCGGACCAAAGATGCTACACAGAACACTCTGCTCCAAAGCCTCCTTGAGCTTGAATTGCAGCTGTAGCTACTTTTCTTAGAAGCCTGAAAAGTTAGTAGCTAAAACAGGGTGGGCAATAATTTTTGCGGGGGGGCGGGGGGGGGGCACTTAATGAATTTTGCAGCATGGTCATGGGCCAGCTCCACCCCCGAGAAGGGGCGGGGCTGGAGACAGAAGGGGCGGGGCTGGGAACGAGCCTCCCTTCAGAGTTGTCTGGAGCTGCAGGCTCTGAAATAACACAGAAAAAAGCTCGCAGCTCCTGGCCCAAAGGGTTGCTGCAGCTATTTAAAACCTTACAGCTCTGGCCCCTGCCAAGGTAGTGCCACTACTGGGAGCCATGAGCCATTTAAATAGGATCCTGCTGCCTGAGCCACCGCCTGGAAATTTGGTGGCACGGGCAGCAGGGTATAAACAGGAAGTGGCCAGATGCAGTCCAGAGGGCCGGATCAAAAAGTTAGGCAGCCCAGATCAGGCCCCTAGACTGCATCTTGCCCAGCCCTGAGCTAGAATTAGGCCATGGTGCGGGTTAAATTTTTGATCTTCTGACTCGATTAGTAAAATCACAAATCGGTGGTAATATTTGTATGGGCTCAGAGGGGACCAAATAAATGGGATTAATATTCAAGCTTATGCAACGTTTCAAGGCAGTTTTTCAAAGGAATATGTCAGAGCTTCTTAACGAATTAAAAACAACTGGGAGTTGACCGTTTACTCACAAGATACAGCTTCAAAGACGTGCCACTGGGCTAAACAGGCGCATTATTGAGTATGTGGCACAGGCCACAAGTCACAAGGAGCCAAGTTTGAGTGAAGGTTTACATGTGCCCACACCAAAGTGCAAGGGCATAACAGGCAGGCTTCTACATGACTGGCAGCGTGGATTTGGGATTCAGGTTGCTGGGGTGGTATAGGTCAGGACTGAGGCCTCCATGGGTTGGGAGAGGGGAATTGGACACCTGTAGACTTGTGCTCCCACCGGACGGGCCTCTTGCAAGGCTGTGGGTTGTAGGGGATCTCACTGCTTTTAACTGTTTAATGCACAAATTCATCCCGATGCTTTATGTATAACATCTGAAAGAGCAGGTCGGAGCTGGCCCTTCACCTCTTCTTGCTTTCTCCTCCCCCCCCTTTTTTTTTTTAAAGGAGATGCAGGGGAAAGAAGCCACATACATGTGATAATTTGGCATTTGAGTCAAGCACCTATCTCTGCCCCTCCCCTTTACTGTTGCAAAAGAGTTTTGAAATACCACGCCTGGAGATCTGGTACAGACAGGACCTCATCTCCTACGCACTGTTCCCTAGGCAGGCCTGCTGACAGGGGGGCAGGAAAGGGGGCAGTTATGCCCACGATGCAAAAGGGCTCAAAGCTTCCAGCCACCACCACTACCACTGCGGCAGCCGGAGCCCTGAGCCCTTTAAATCACCACGGGAACACCACAAACTCCATGCAGCTCAGAGGTCTGGGGAGGGGAGAGTGCAGAGCCCCTCCCCCCCGCCATCTTGTCCACGTTGCCGGCACAGACTGTCGACTCCCCTGTCCTTAGGTGCTTGTCCTGGAGGCACTGGAATGACTTGCTTTGAATCAGGCCCTCGCTGGCTCTAGGCTGAAGATTGCCGGTAAGACGTGGGTTGGAGGGGGATCTCCCAACAAGCCGCCAGATTGCTGCTTCGGTTTTCAGTCGCGCTCCCACCTCACCCCTCTCTGAGAGCTTAACGCCAGAAGGGACCACTTGCTCATCTACGCTGGCCTGTAGGTCACGGGCCAGACCGCACCTACGCCCTAAACCCAACAGTGGAAATGAGACCCTAGTCAATGCAACCCAGAGAAGACTCAGCTATTCTGTTCCCCAAGAGGAGACTACCAAGGACCAAGACGTGTCAGTGTCCAAGGCCTCTGCACTGGCAGGGAAATGATTAAGTCAGCTGTGCCTACACAATCCTGGGCCGACACACGCACCCACACGCTGCAAAGGAAGGAAGACACCTCCCCCGATGCCACTGTCAACTGGAGGAAAATTCCTTCCCAACCCACATATGGTGACCAGTCATGTGGACCAGACTCCAATCATGTGAACAAGAACCTGCCCGCCAAGCACCAGAGAGAAAGAAAGAGCACGAATAGGCCTGGGGCCACCTAGTCTTCCTCTCCTATGGCTCCCAGCAAAGACAATGGGAACTGTACCCAACGAGCTCTCCGTAGAGTTGGAGGGACTGAGTAAGGGGGAGAGGAGAACCAGAGAAGGTTAGATCCTGCCTGGGTGCTCTGACCTGTCTTGCGAACCACCCCCACAGAATAATAATCCAAGAGGATGCTGATCCAGTGGGAAATACAGTGCTGCTTGTGGCCTCATTTCATTGGTTGGGTGGACACTGGAGGTTCTAGACCTTTGAATTCTGCACCCATGCAGCTGGTGGGGTTGAGAGCCTCTGTGGACCCCTGGAGAAGATGGAGGCCGGGGCTCGGCTCCGTGGTCCTGGAAGGGATGGGGCCAACGACAGCCAGCCCTTAGCCCCGCATGTCCCCTGTCAATCAGCCCTTAGCTCTGCCTGAAGCACGTAGCTCAGCGCTCCGGCTGTGATTTAAAGGGCCAGTCACCATCGCTGAATTGCCAGTCCCTGGGGAAATTGCCCCTTTTTGCCCCCCTCATTGGCAAGCCTGCTTGCAGTAGCATGATTTTCTGCTTTGCTCTCGCTGCTGAAGCAGAGTTATGCTACTGGGTAAGAGGCCGCATGGGTAGCTGATGAAATGCAAGAGCATGCTGAAGTTCATTACAATGCCGGGGCTCCCTCCTGAAGACCTGTGATTTGTCCCACCACCTTCAGCATAAGAGCTGCAACATGGGGCCCCTAACCATTAATCCTGGCCAGGTGCACAAGCCACAACCTCCCAGCCCCTATTCCAGCAAAGACCTTCAGGGCTCAGAACAAAAGAAAAGGCAATTAAGTAGAGTTTACTATGGAATTAGCCTGGAAAATTATAAGTAAAGGGGGAACATGGCATATCCGACCATGAGATCATTATATCACAGAAGCTTTCAACACTAGCTCATAAAGAGACACAGAGAAAAACCTGAACGTATTTCTAATGAAAGACTGAGGGGGGGGGGGGAGTGAGGGGAGAAAGCAAACATGCCACAGCTCTGAGCATCCTGCACTTTAACCAAAAGGCTTAGTCTGACTAGGAAACATGCTTTTCATATTTAAATCCAGCATTCTGCAAGACAGAAGGAAATCTATCCAGGCTTTGAAGCCCAACTACATCTGAGGGGACAAAATAGGAACCCCCAGGCGCTGGAATCCAGGGTACACCCATCGTGCCCAATGAATAGATCATGCCACCAGCAATAAGTGCAGCTATTGCTCAAGAAAAGATGAACATGTGGTCTTCCAGAGTCATTCACTGAAGGATTCCCAGATTTGCTCACTTGAGGGCAGATTGTGCCATCAGTGAAAAGCCCAAAGCAATGGGCAAATGCTGAGCTATGCTGCCGTAGAGGCATCGTAGGGAAGGAATTGTGGCTCACAAAACTCGGTTTCCACCCTGCATGTAGATGATAGTCATTTACTCCTCTTCTATAGCAACCCTCTTAGGGGCTCTGCTGTGTTAGCCAGTTTGGAATTGAGGTTGGGGGAGACTGCTCATTCCCCACCCACTCTCCATCTAGGGAAGCAGTAAACAGCTGTTTATGTCTCTATGCTTGGACTAACAAGGTCCTGCTATATACGTATGGGGGCTAAATGGAGTTCTCAGAGTTGTTGACTCAAGTCCCACAACTCGAAATCGAGTCCGACTTAAGTCGCCTAGGTGACTCGACTTGAGACTCGACTCAGGTTCATTGTTTGTGACTTGAGACTCAACTTGAGACTTGCTAATTGTGTTAAATCGACTTGGTGAAAAAAATTGTCCAAAAATGACGGCTTGTACAAAAGTGACTTGTCACTTTCGAGTCAAGTCCCAAGTCAAGTCTCAAGTCTTAATTTAAAAAATGTCTTTAGGGACTTGAGACTCGACTCGGACTTGACAATGACGACTTGAAGACAACACTGGGAGTTCTTAGTCCCCTGAATAGATATGTCACCCGAGTCAAAACTCAAGGCATCCAAGAATTACAAGACTATATGATTTTTCTAATGGCCATCTCCAGTTAGGAGATGAAAAAAAAAATCTCTGTTCTTTTCTCTTCTTCAATCAGGGGTGGGGAACCGTTTTTTGAATCGGGTGCCACCGACCCACAGAAAACAAAAACAGTCCGTGGCCACACAAAAGTGAGAAGCACAAAAAAAAAAGTCACTAACTTGGCCCGCGACTGAGAAGCAGAAAGACCGTCCCCACACACCAGACCCTAGGGCGGGGCTGGCTAGTAGATATTGTGGGCCTCTGTAGGCTCTGGTTAAGGGTAAAAAATGAGTGGTTCAGCATGCGGGAGAGGCCTGCCGGGAAACAGCCTTAGGGTGTGGGATTTGGGCAGGAAGGAGGGTGCAGGAGCCTCAGGGACAGGATCCAAGCAAGCTGGGGGCTGTATCCAACCCCTGGGCGGTACATTCCCCACCCCAGATTTACATAAGCCTTGCTGGCAACGAAGATTCTGCCTTGTAACTTTGCTAGCCAGCCAGTCCCTCGCAGAGCCCACTGCTACATTGCCACAATAAAATAGCTCTCTCTGGCGGTGATGCGAGGGGAGGTCGTTCAGAAACACACTGGGAGCAGGATGTTTGGTGGAATCCTCAAAGTAGAGCCTAAGAACGGTTGCAAACGTGGCAGTTAGAAGCATATTGCCCCTTTGGCCCACATGGTTACAGGAGTTGGAAGGAAGAATTGGTGACATAAGACAAGTATAGTCCTGGCATAACCTTGCTTAATTCCCCTTAAAACTGTACACAAAGTCATGTTTTCTTGAACACAGTAGAAATACCACCCAGCAGTTTCCTTGTGCAAGGGTGTCCCCACAGTAAGATCTCTCTCTATTTTTCCTCTAGGCTGGACCTCAGTACCCCTGCATTTGAAATCAGGTAAACTCAGCCCATACAGCTTAGCCTACATTGCTGTACAGCTTGCTGCCCCAGGAGTAGCTCCCCTGTTGTTTTTATTAATTCAAGGCACTTTGCTGTTTCTTCATTTGAGGCCATGTCTACACTTACGTCAGCAAAACTTACATCGCTCGAGTGTGTTATTTTGCCGGCATAAGCAATAGCATGCCAATGGCTATGTGGTCAGGAAAGCACAACAATCATACACTCCTAGGGTTGGAAGAGACCTCCGGAGGGCATCAAGTCCAACCCCCTGCCCAAAGCAAGACCAACTTCAACTAAATCTTCCCAAGAGGGCTTTGTCAAGCCGAGACTTAAACACCTCTAGGAATGGCGATTCCACCACCTCCCTAGGTAACCCGTTCCAGTGCTTCACCACCCTCCTAGTGAAATCGTTTTTTCTAATATCCAACCTAGACCTCGCCCACTCCAACTTGAGACCAATGTTCCTCATTCTTCCTCTGTAACCACTGAGAACAGCCTCTCTCCATCCTCTTTGGAACCCTCCTTCAGGTACTTAAAGGCTGCTTCCAATCAAAAGCAAAGAACTAGATGCAAATACAGCAAGCCAAAAAGCAAGTCATCCAAGTTATTGTTTACATAAGATGCAACATTGCTGAAGCTTTGGCCAGACACAGAAACGTGTACCATTGGTTAGCCCAGCATGTTGTGATGAGAACGCAAATCTTTAGTTTAGAGTCACATCAGAAAACAAGCCATGGAAGACTAAATTATTTTTCTGGCAACCAGCAAACCCACAAAAAACAGCCAGGCCATTTAAATATGGGCCAGGTAGTAACCCTAAGCTTCAGGGGTGGAATTCCTACTTGTCCCCAAATACCTGTGCGGGTCCCAGGTTGGCCACCCAAAAGCCCGAGTCCTATATTGCCACATTGCATTCTCCCCACACCTATATCCTGAACCTAGAGGGCGGGGGGGGGGAACATTAGGGAACATTAGGGAAACTAAGTCCAGCCTAAAGGAAAATCTGGACTTCACCGGAGCCTTCCCCCTTGCTTTGGGTATTTTAATTTGGAGTCTGGGACTCCCATGTTTCCTCAGCAGGAAGAGGGCTGGGGAAGATGTGTTTAAAGGCAAAATTTCATCTTACTAAAAATGGTTTTTCTTATCTTTCTGAATTTGAAACCTGAGATCAGAACACTGTCCACTGAAACCCAGGATCAGCACATTGTCCACTGACAGCTATTATATGAAGTCACTGAATGAAGGAGGCAGATAATTATAGGGGAGGCACACACATGAATGTATAAAGAAACCAGTTTGTAACACAGCTGCATAATAATCTAAGAACACTGAGATGGAGTAATTTTATGAACACTGCAGTGGCCTGGTCAATGAGGTGAAGTTACAGTGTACAGTATTGAGTTACATGCACTGTGAATGTATTTGTGATGGGATGGGGTCTGCTCTACTCACGTGTGCTTTCTTGTGGCACCTGGCCCGAGGCCCCTTCCAGAACAGGTTCGATCCATACTCACACCAGGAGTAGAAGCAGTTATCTTTTCATGGCTTAGCTTTCAGGGTAAGACACATTCAGGGTTCTCCTCCCTTCTGGGTATCAGCAAAGTCTGCTTCCCTTCACCTGCAAATGGACTATTCCTGGTGTGTTCCTCCAGAAATGGGGAACCCAGCTCACCCACTACTGGGGATTGCAGGGCAGCAACCCTCCACCCAGCAGCTCTGGGCTTTCATTCTACTAACCCTGACTTTTCCTTCCCAGGACTGTTTCCTGTTCTGTTCTGTTCTGTTCTTACACCTTCCTACGCTTCACCCTTGTATCTGGGAGTATGATGCAAGTTTTCCCTCTCTTCAGCCTACCAGCTTCCTCTCTTTACAGATCCTGCTCAGCTTCTCCCCCAGCAGGCCTTCATCAGCAATTAAGCCCTGGGTTTTCTCCAGGTGCAGCCTAAAGTTAATTGGCCTAATTCGTGCCTTCAGGCCTGGTGGCCAGCCCAGCACAGTATTGATTAACTTTATCACTGATGGGGAAAAATAAGCAGAAAAGCAGCACAGTGGAGCTAGATAAGTAACCTCAGCAGCACATGGGGGAAAAAATTATAGGACACTGGCCTCTTCCAGACTCCACCCTACAGGGATGTTATGTCCATGCTGGGAGTCAATAAATCCCAGGGTTCTAAACAGCTAAAGGGGATTTGTTCTCTAGGAAGGAGGGTGACCAAAAAGATGGAGCAGCTTTTAGAGGACTCTCCCTTCAGCAAGCTGAGAAAAATGGTTTTGAATTAAAGGAACTGATTTTGCCCCTCTGATCCTATGTAGGGTTGCCAGATGGTTTAACTCCCCCTCCCTCTGCAAAAGAAAAAAAAACCACTGGGGGAAAAATTCTGTTGAGAAAAAAAAAAAGTCTTCAGTGAAAAATACTGGACAGTCCGGGACACTACCGGACACTTGGCAACCCTAATCCTATGGGAGTCTCTGAAGAAGCTTAGGCCTCTCCCCACACCTCAAATCCTGGGGATGGCAAGCCTTGTCCATGGTGTGTATTGTTTTGAGAACTGTGCTAAGAAATGCTTTTGTGTCAATAAATAATGCCTTGGAGGCTGCCTGGTCCCAAGTTCCCTCTGTCATTGCTCCAGTATGGGACAGAACTGCCAGCGCTGGATAGAAGTCAGGCCTGTTGAGGTAATCACAGAGGACTGCTGTGCTGGTTCTGAGAGAGGGAGAATCGTGTGATTCCAGCACAAGAGAGAACTGACAGCTTGTGACTGGATAGCTGGGGAGAGGGGGAGACACTCAGAGACACCAGGAGTCAAAGGTAAAGTTACCTCAGAAACTGACACACACAGCTGGTGAAATATGTGGAAGGAATTAGCAGCAAGAGGGCTGCCCAGAGTTCCCAACACAGATTGGAGAAGAACTTGACACTTCGTATCCAGAAAAGAACCACGTTTCTTTCTTCTTCCCTGCCTGGGTATCCAAGCTAGGAATGGAAAAGCACTGAGATGCATTTATCTTTGGGGCCCACTACCAACTCAGGCTCCACACTAGGACTTAAGGGAATCCCTCCCTGCTTCTGAGAGACCCTCTATACCAGGGGTGGGCAAATACCAGCCCGTGGTTGTGTAACTGCCACCAGGTGAATTTGAACCCGGGACCTCTAAAGTGGAGCATAGGAGCCTCTACCCTCTGAGCTAAAAGCCAGCTGGCTCCCAGCCCCTGCTGAAGAGGTCTTTTGGTCTTAACTGTTGCTGTGGTCTAGGTATCACTTGCATTGCTCAGTAACCACACTAGGGCTATGTCTACGCTGGCGGCTTCTTGCGCAAGAACATCTTGCGCAAGGGTTCTTCTGCAAGAAGTCTTGCGCAAGAAAACGTCCACACTGCCATGTGCGTGCTGTGCTTTTGCGCAAGAGCTCCCATGGCAGTGTGGATGCTGTCTTGCGCAAGAAAGCTCTGATGGACATTTTAGCCATAGGGCTTTCTTGTGCAAGAAATCCCTGCCGAGCATCCATACTGTCCTCTTGTGCAAGAGCTCCTGCGCAAGAGGGCTTACACCTGTTAAAAAAGAGCATAGCTCTTGCACAAGAAGCCCTCTCTTACCACGCCATACAGTAAATTTCCTTGCGCAAGAGCGGGCGGGCAGTGTAAACGTTCTGCGGATTCTTGCGCAAGAATGGCCGTACTTGCGCAAGAAGCCGCGAGTGTAGACATAGCCTAGGTGTGTGGGTTACAGTTGAATCTAATCTGCCAGGATTAGCCCCTGGCAGGCCCCCCCACTGCCATGTTTATCGGCACCTCCGCATGCACAGAGAATCGCTCCTCCCATTGGCCACAGATTGCTGTTCCCGGCCAATGGGAGCTGCGATTGCCCGTGCCTATGGAGGCGCAGATAAATATAGCAGGAGCAGCCCACTAGGGTGAACTGCTGCCGTTTTATTGCCCAGCCCTGGTCTATACAACAGCAGTGTCCACCACAGAAAAATTAGCACACCAGTTCTGCTATGAAACACCACTGTATTCCCTCTCAACAAAACACTGACATTCCTAACAAAGCGACAGACAGTGCAACTTAATTAGATGGAAAAAGTATATCAAGCTCATTAAGTAATTATAAGGGAAAATCCCTGAAGCAGATGCCTGTGTTGCCTAAAGTGCATCTTACTTTTAACTGACAACTTTGAAAAGGATGCTGCTATTAAAGCATTACTTGGTCCCAAACCCCCAACAAACTCTTCCATTTTCTTTACCAGTGGGAGCTAGATGGGCAAATGGTGTGGACGTGGAGGCTACTTCTTAGTGATTTGACCTGGAAATTGTGTCTGAAATTCTGGCCCTGTGGAATTCGTTGGCAATAGTCCCATGGACTTTGGTTGGCTCAGGATTTCACCCAATGAGCAATAACCTGCTATGATCACAAGAACCCAACAACTTTGGCGAGACTTGTCGATGTGTGAGAGATGCTACAAACCCTCGGGAGAAGAAAAGGAACATGCTACACCTGTCCAGTAGTATTTCTTCTATGAATCCCATAGAAATACTGTCCTGAGAGGCACTCAGCATGAGATGATCCATATTCTTTCTTTAATTTTTAAAATTAATTTTCCGCTAATGCAAGTTCCGGGATATGACCCACAGAGAATGAAAAGTATCATGGGCCATGGAAGTGCAGACCCTCTTCTCCTCCCCAACCCCGCTGCCCTCAACTAATTGTGCATCCTCTTTGGCCTAGCACTTACAGTAGGTGGATCCTCCAGAGCTCACTTATCCTTGGTGCTAAGGCTGCTGGCAAAGGTCAGCTGTAACTGAGGGGAGAGAGTTAAGTCATAATTACTTGTCCACTCAATGCTTGGCTGAGACCACTAGTTTATTTCTTATAGCTAACTGCACAACCATGGGATGGTACCAGCTGTCTGCCACCAACCAGCTTTAGTGATGACCTGTGGCATTATTTCCAAGTACTAGTTCTATGAGGCATCCAGCCCAAGCTGCACGTCCTGTTCTTTCATACAACTTTGGCAAATATTCACCTAGTGTCCTTAGTCAAGCTGGGCTTTAGAAATTCACCCGGTGGCAGGCAGACGGAATGACTGGCAAGGGACTACCAAAGGCTTCATGATCTCTCTGCCCATCGGGTACACAAAGGTTTGCAATGCATCCTTCTCTGCCAACTGGGCTTTTTGTTGGTTTTCTGGGCCTTTATCCTGAAATCACAGCCCTGCCCAGAGCGGTTCAATTGTTCAGCAGTGTGATATTACCATTTGCTGACAAATTGGATTCAGAAGAAACATACTGTGCTACGCGGAAATATTTGCAAGAGCTGGGCTCACTTCAGTGAATACCAGTTCTATCTTCCTTCTCTAACTGATGGCAGCTGGCACTCAATCTGAAATAACACATGCAACGTGCATCCCTTTGCATTTCAGCTGTGTTCAGGAAAGCAGAAAAGGAAACTGTCTATTAGAAAACCATACCAGCAGCAGGACAACTATTTTTAGTGACACCCCAGAATTTTCCCGACATCTTCCACAAGATTCAGGGCTCAGTCCTGCCCTCCTTTCTTGTGTAGAGTTGGAATTCCTCCAGAAGGAGTCCCGTTAATTTCAACTGGATCCCTTGAGTAGTCAATGGTATGACTCAGTGAGAGTAAAAGTGGCAGAAACTAACCCAAAATGTTTTATTTTAGTGATCGATGAACCTCAAATGGATGGGACCAGGGATGGAGCAAGGAGAGGCCATGTTTAGGGGGGTGAGTTTTTTAAAAAACTCAGCCATTATTATTTTTATAATGCCTAAAAGCACATGGGATGCCTCACAATAGACATAAAGAGACATACTCTTTGCTTTGAAGATCTTACAAACTAATTTTTCCAATATGATGTAATAAAACAATAGGGCAGATATTACGGAGGAAAGGTAGGGGTAATATTGCTAAAGATAGGGTATTACTTAGCAAGGGCTACTGGGTGGCATGCAGGATACAGAATGTATATGTAAAAATAGGGAAGAAAAGTCTTTCTGGTGATAAATTTTGAATTAGGCCCTAGAATCATAGAATACTAGAACTGGAAGAAACCTCAGAAGGTCATCAAGGCCAATCCCCTCAGCTCATGGCAGGACCAAGCACCACAGTGCTGTGTCAGGGCAAAAAAAGCCTCACATTACCCTGGGGTGTATAGACCGGGGATCAAGCATAGCAAAGTGATATTGTCTCTATATGGGGTACAAGTTAAAACTCTCTAATCAGGCATTCTCTGGTCTGGCAACCTCCATGGTCTGGCATGATTTTAGTTAGCTGGATGGCCAGTTATCATGGGTGTGGCCAAGTTTCTTGCGGTCCCATAAAGTTTGTTTACAGCCATCAATTCTGGCTCTCTGTTCTGTCCTGCGATTTAGCTCTAATTTACCCCCAAATATCTTCTAAGAGCCTAGTAAGCCGTGGAAATGTTGGTAATGCTGCTGGACAATATTGACCTCCCACAGTTCAGCAAAAATTCTCTGGTTTGGCACCGGTCAGATCCCGAGGATGCCAGACTAGAGAGGTTCAACCTGTATCGTTATTGGAAAAAGGGGTCCACTTATGACACCCGCATCTGAAAACAATGCTGAACACTCTGAGAGGCTTCTGTGGAGAGACACAAAGATGATGGGAACTTTGTAAGTGGACCCCCAGTTTTTAATTGCCCACCTGAAACCAATCACCCCTGAAACTGTAGGGTGACTGATACCTCTATTGCTGTGTAAGCCCATCTTTACCATGCAGTAGTGTCTGTAATATGGGGTCTGTTTCTGTAGCACTAAAAGACAATTGCTTAGACTTCTTTTTCCCAAAAGATCTGGGGCAATTTCTAAGTAAAAACATTCACTGTGTTCCATCCTCCCTCTACCTCAGCCCATCTTTAATCATGGGCTCTTTCCTGTCATGTGACTTCAGTGTGGTAAAATGGCCAAATTCAGAGGCAAATGCTGTTTGCTCGCCCAACCTATCATTAGCTATTTTGTTGTTTTCTTTTTCATAGGTAGTTTGTGAAATTGCCTGGTCAAGAAACCTCAGCTATTTTAAACCCCTGTGAAACTCACACCCTATGCCAGCTAGCTCTCCCTCCGCTTATTAGTAACATTATCAATACAGAAGGTCATAAATCGCTCACTGAACAGAAACTCAAAGACCAAAGTCATGTAACTCAAAGAGGCTCAAAGCAATGGGGTCTCTTTAATGTCAGGGTGGTCTGTGTAAAGTTAGGAGACACCTGCTAGCAAGTCCTGGGACACTAGCATCTGTGTAAATGTGTCCCCTCCCTTATCCCCACAATCCTTATACGGTGTTGAATGAATCAGTTTCATGAAAAAGGCACTGTTCAAAGTAGGTCTAAAGCTCACATGTACCTAACTAAAACAGAGCCAGTGCTGTGCAGTCCTGGGATGGATTACCAGGGACCACAGGGAGGCCTATTAATTATTGTGACAGACTGATCTGCTTGCTGACTGGTGGATTGAGTTCCAAGGATGGCTTTTTTTTTTTTTTTTTTTAATAACAGACCCCTCTGTGCAATGTTTCAAGCAAGCACACTGCAGTGTAAAGGGTTTGAGGAAACACGAGCACAAGATGAGAGTCCGAAATGAAATAATTCTTGACGCAATCCCAAGGTGAAAACTAACAAAACGGGTGCCGTCTTAGCATTTCCTCAAATCTCATTGAATTCAGGGAAGTGAAGTGGCCTAGTACCTCTCACAACTCTTGGTTAAATCTTACTTTTGCACTGGTACCAGTCAGGAGTCACTCTACTGGCTTTGGTGGAGTGACTCCAGATTGTGTAGCAGAGAGCAGAATGGTGCCCACTGTATAGGATAGTGAAATTACTCCCAGGATCAGTCCAGTAAGGAGGGAAAGGAGGGAACATTACTCCCGTTTGCCATGCATTTTAGGAAACGGAATGCAGATATTTCTCCTGTGTTCAGAACTCTTTTGGAAGAGAAGGGAAAGAGTGGTGGGAGAGGAACTACATCAGGTGCCCTCATTGGATGGGTCAATCTTCCTGGCCCAAGCATGAGATGCAACAGCCTAGAGTTAAAGCAGCAGAGATCCACTCCCGCATGCCCGTTTCACTCCAGACACACACCCCAGTGCTAGAGGGGGATTGGTCAGTTAGAGCAACAGCCAATTTTATGCCCGGAGACCTAGGGGAATTCTCAGCTGGCCAGCAATAGCCACATCTTGGCTTCATTATGCCACCATAAAGGAGTCAGATTGTCGAAGACGAACTGGCCCTTAAAGTTAGCTAGGTCCTGATCCTTCTCCCACTAAAATCAGTGGGAAGTGGGATTTGTCTCTGAAACAAGGAACCAAACCCGTAAAAGTTCTAAATCCATGTGCCCGGACATGCCCAATGAATTAAGCAGTAGAAGTATCCTGTTCATTAGCCCTGTGATGAGAATGAGAGCTGAAATCTGCAAACAGCGTCTTTTTGTCAACGCCAATTTTTTAAGAGAAAAAAAAAAGGATGTATGGGGTTCTAAAGCCTCTAGTTATAGGTGAAAGTTTCTCATCACCAACTCTCAATATAGCATCCACTTCTCTGGGAGGACATTTACATTCCTCCGTTCCTGACAGAGGATTTGTCAAATGACACTTTGTTGGAAACATTCAGACTTAGAGGTCAGAGAGAACCCGGCTCAAAAGTGAGAACACGCATTCTTTCGTCTGAACAAAAGTGCACATTTGGAATTTCAAATGCAAATTCTTTGGGGGGAAGAATCGTTTTTCTGGCAGGCAAGAACAGACATGGCATTTGAAAGCAGGTTTGGCTTTAATTTTTTGACAAGTGTTATGAATAGATACTAGAGTGTATTCCCTGCTATTACAGGAAAGGACTGAACTTTCTGAACTGCTCCCCGGAGAGGAAAGATAGCAGCACACAGGACAACTCACAAAGAGGAACGCAAGTTCTGGGGAGTGCCAAATGAGAGTCCATCATTCCCATTCTGATCTGTTATATGTTTAGGAGAAGATTCTCCCCTCAGATCCACACTGCAGATCTTTGGGGTCCATAGTCTAATGGCTAGGACACTGCGCTGAACAATAGGACTACGTCTACACTCGCGGCTTCTTGCGCGAGTAATATGCAAATGGGGCTAAGCGTGGAATATCTCCGAGCCTCATTTGCATACCTAATGAGCCACCATTTTTTTTAGAAGAGGCTCTTGCGCAAGAAGGAGCATCTACACTGCCCCTTCTTGCGCAAGAAAAACCCTCTTGCGCAATGCCGTTCTTCCTGAAAAGTAATAGGTGTAACGGCATTGCGCAAGAGGGTTTTTCTTGCGCAAGAAGGGGCAGTGTAGATGCTCCTTCTTGCGCAAGAGCCTCTTCTGAAAAAAATGGTGGCTCATTAGGTATGCAAATGAGGCTCTGCAATATTCCATGCTTAGCCTCATTTGCATATTACTCGTGCAAGAAGCCACGAGTGTAGACATAGCCTAGGAGTCTGCGTTTCTATTCCTGGCACTGCCAGGGACCAGATGGGGGAACCTTGGCGAGCCACTTTGCCACTGCTCTGCGCCTCTGCTTCCCCAACCACCTGAAAGTCTGTCTTGTCTCTCTAGACTGTGGATATGTCTACACTGGGAAGGTTTGGTGACAAAAACTGTCCACATGCAAAAGTCACCAAAAGTGAAAACCAGTAAAACCATTCTGCCTCCCCATTGTCACCATTCCATGGCCACATTGCTAGCACCCTGTCGACAGACAGAGCAAACCAATGTCGGTAAGCAATAAGCATCCCACAGTGCACTGTTGTGGGAAGGCAAAGCTGCTCTGTGAGCTCTCTGCACTAAGGAATGTCAAAGCAGCACAGCAGTCTCTCCGGCCCTCCCCCTGCAGCAGCAGTCTGCATGCTGCTGTGTTCCTAGCAGAGCAGAACAGAAGCATTCCAATGATTTGCTTTTTGGTTGTTCCCCAAAGGGAGCAGCTCACTCAGCTGTCAGATACTTCCTGGAGCTTTGAAAGGGGAGGGGCGCATGCCTGCAGGGCAGCAGAAATCACAAGACACTGAGCACAGCCATCAGGACAGGCATTGTAGGATACTGGTGGAAGCTAGTTCTCTGGACTAAACAAACAGCAAAACCCACACTGGTTCTTTGTCAACAATAAAGGGAGAGGGAAAGACAAGTCTCTCGCAGGGTTGGAAGTTTTTTGTGGCCAAAACTGGATGTTTTTCCCAACAAAAGTCACATTGCAGTGTAAACGCTCTCACTGTTTTACTGCCAAAAAGTAGCTTTTGGTGACAATATGTGCCAGTGTAGACAAGCCATGTGACAGGGATCAGGGATTGTGTCTCAGTTTGTGTTTACTCAGCTCCCACCCACATGGGGGAGAAAAGGGTACAATTTACCAGGGCCTAGATGCCTGGACCACACTGCAAATTGTCATATGTGTGTGGGAGGCCCCTGCTGTTACAAGTTTGTACCAGGCCTGAAAAAATCAGAGAGACCTCTGCACCGCCTTCTTGTCCAAAACACAAAGCAGCTGCACTATGGCTACTATCCAAACTTAAGGGACCGAGGTTGAGAAGGGGTTGCTCTCTGACACTTGGCAACCCATCCCACCCATGTGCCCTCTAGAGACAGCTGGAGTTTTAAAAATCAGCCATGTCAGAGACAAAAGCCATGAGTAGACTGGTTTCCCAAAGCCACCGGCAGCACATTTTTTCCCTTCAGGAAAACAAAAATCAGTGAACAAGAGAAAACCTGAAATGAACTGAGCCAGCTCAGTGACAATGAATGAAGCTAAACCTCAACCAGGTTCCCACGCTTTTCTGGCTAAACTCAGCGTTCAGTTACTCTTGGGTCACCCCAGTGGCTTGCCTGAAATAAAACTCAGGCAATGTTTGGTGCATAAGAACATAAGAAGGGCCATACTGGGTCAGCACAGTATCTTGTCTTTCAATAATGGCTAATGCTAGATGCCCCAGAGGGAGTGAACAGAACAGGTAGTCATCAAGTGATCCCTCTACCCATTTCCAGACTGACAAACAGAGGCTAGGGGCATCATTCCAACCACTTCTGGCCAATAAGTATTGATGGACCCAACCTCCATGAATGCATCTACTTCTTTTCTGAATCCTGTTAAAGTCCTGGCCTTCGCAACATCCTCTGGCAAGGAGTTCCACAAGTTGACGGTGTGCTGCATGAAGAAAAACTTCCTTTTGTTTGTTTTAAGCTTGCTACCTATTAATTTAGGTGCATGAAATTTTGCTCCCAGCATGTGTCCCATGCTTTGCTTTTGGAAGGCCAAGCTCATTTCTTTTTTTCTTCATGTTTCCTCTTTAAGGGTGCCCAGGGCCAGGAGAAAAACGTGTGTGGTGGTAAATTCTAAAAATCTGTCTCTGGTAGCAGAAATGACTAGATTCTGCACGGCATGTTGGGATTGTTTATTCCAACACCTCAGAATGCACCCCCTTTTCCCTCACCTGCTTTTGTGGTGTCCCCCTGAGATGTTATGGGGCATGCCCATTTGCAAAGCCATTTTTCCAACTGTGCCAAAAACATCAGCAACACTTAATAAGCCAGAGGACTTGAAGGAACCTTTCCTAGGGCCTGAGCCAATTCGGTCCCTCTGAATGTGTGTTAGATTACAGTCCCGCCTGCTCCCCCTACCTCAACAAGGCATGCAGGTGCGAGTGAGAGCTTTCGGGCTACACAACACTGCAGTTTCCCAAAGTATCACTGTTACAGGAAATCAGGCAGGGTCTGCTCACATTCATACCGTACTGTGCTGGAGAAAGTTACCTGATGACCTATGGTGACGAAACTTCAAAAATTACTTCTCACTGCAGAGATTCTCCTGGTCTGAGAGGCTGTGTCTACACTACCCGTTTTTGCGGCAGAAAATATGCTAATGAGGGACTCATTAGCATGAGTTGCAATGTCATTAGCATATTCTCCGCTGATTCTTTTTGCGCAAGGGGTTTTTGAGCAAAAAGCAGTAGTGTAGCCACTTCCAGGAGAGGCATAAGGATCTTGCCCAAAACGGAAGCGGCTACACTGCTTCTTTTCGCGCAAAAACCCCTTGCACAAAAAGAATTGGCAGAAAATATGCTAACGACATCCTGACTCATGCTAATTAGTCCCTTATTAGCATATTTTCTGCCACAAAAATGTGTAGCGTAGATATAGCCAGACAGATTCTCTGTAGGGAACGTAACGAGATTGGAAGACGCAGAACCACCCAGGAAAGGTCCAAAGGGAGACACCTACATCAATATTTTCAAAAATGACCAGCATGGAGGGGCCCTCCATTATAGGTTACTCAGCTTGAAACTCCCCAGAAGGGGCCTCATTTTCAGAAGAGGCTGAGCACCCGCTCCTGGAATTCAAAAATTGGAGTCCCCTTTTAAAGAGGTGGGTGAAAGTGACCTGCCCAGAGGCAGGGATGGGAGTCAAACGCCCAACACATTCATCCCCTCATCCTCACGAGCAGGTCTGCTGACAGGGGTGGGGTGCAAAGGGGGGACCTTGCCCAGTGGCCTGGCACTCCAAAGGGGCCCAGAGCTCCTGGCCACTGCCATTGCTATGACAACAGTGACGACCGGAGCCCTGGCCCCTTTAAATTGCCACTGGAGTTCCAGAGCAGCGCTCCGCACGGCTCTGAGAGCAGGTGGGCGGAGCATGCCACGGTCTGGGAGGCGCTGAGGACCGGCTGCCCTGAACCCCGCCCCTTATGTCCAAAGCCCCGCCCACATTGCCCCAGGGCACACAGTGGCTGTCAGCCCTGCTGCTCACAAGGCTGAGAAGCAAGACCAGGGAGAAATAAAGCCTATGCAGCATCTTTGCCTCATCCCAAGTCCTCAAAACTCAGATGCATCCTCTGTCAGTTTCACAATCAAAGGCTACTCCTCAAGCCCCTTTTTAAGAGCATCCCCCGCCCGGAGAGCTCCTCGCTGGGGATTTGCAAGTTGGATGCAGTGCTGTTTTTATTTATAAGTGGCATGATGACAAATGGTGAGGGATGAAATTGCACTTCAATCAAATCAAACCAAATCCAGCAGGGATCGAGGTCCCCACGGACAATATACACAGAGTCCCTTCGCTTCCTGATTTGAATCACTTTGTTCTTCCAGAGAGTAGGGAGGGAGGGGGAAATCTGGCCTAAAATGAAACATTTTCCTTTTAAGTGGAACACTGGAAAATAGCTGCGAGGAAAAGAGCTGAAATGTTGTAATAAGCTGGTGTTGAGGAGCAGTCCAGGACTTTTGCTGTTTGAAAACTGAAGCCGAGAAGCGAGCAAAGGGGTAGAAAAGGTGGCGCTCTGTGTCCTACGTAGACTTTGGTGTGTCTACACTGCACCTGAAGCTTGAAATAAGCTACACAATTTGAGCTACACAAATTGCATAGCTTATATTGAGTCAATTTCGAAATAGCTATTTCGAAATTTGGCACGGTGTACAGAGCACTTATTTCCAAATAAATCACTATTCCGAAACATCCCTTACTCCTCCATGGAATAAGGTTTACAGGGACATTGGAATAGCGAAACCATTATATTTCAAAATAATGGAAGTGCTTAAAAGACACAGGATAGCGATTTCGGGATACCTCCGGTATCCTAAAATAGTGCTGCAGTGTAGCTGTAGCCAGAGTGGTTGCTGCCTCCCATCTCTGGCAGTACAGGTTGAATCTCTCTAGTATGGCACCCTCAGGACCTCACCGGTGCTGAACTAGAGAATTTGCTAGGCCATAGGAGATCAATCATGACCTAGGGCAGTGGTCTCCAACCTTTTTACGCGTAAGATCACTTTTTAAATGACAGACCAAGCCAAGATCTACCGCCCCGCCCCTTCCTTGAAGCCCCGCTCCTTCCTTGAAGCTCAGCGAGGGTGCACCACGTTCCACATGGGCTGGCGCAGAGGAGAAGCTGCCTGGCCAGCTGGCTGTGACCTTCAGCCCGGAGGAGGCTGAACCACGCTCCAGCTGATCGGGCGGCTTCTCCTCTGCGCCTGCCCACGTGGAGCTTGGTGCACCCTGGCTGAGCGCCATGGCCAGCTGGCTGGGAAGCCGCTTCTCTTCTCTCCCGCCCAACTGCCCTGCGCTCAGCCCAGAAAGCTTGCTCCAGCACTGCTGGAGCCTGACACAGCCTCCCTGGGCTGAGCTCAGGGCAGCCGGGCTGGAGGGAAGAGAAGCAGCTGCCCAGCCAGCTGGCCATGGCGCTCAACCAGGGTGCACCAAGCCCCACATGGGCAGGCGCAGAGGAGAAGTCGCCAATCAGCTGGAGCGCGGGGTAGCCTCTTTCAGCTGAAAGCCACAGTCAGCTGGCTGGGGTGTTTCAGCCCTCCTGACCTCCCAGCTCCCACCATTCCTTGCAGCTACTCACCTGTGGTGTTGCTTGGTGAGTAGCTGCTCCTCAAATGAGGAAATCTAATGTAAATGTCCTGTGCAGGCGCGCAGTTCAGAGAGGGCTCAAGAGCTACTCTTAGAGCCCCTGAGATCTACCGGTAGATCGCAATCTACTGGTTGGTGACCACGGACCTAGGGGCTCCAGTGCTGGCTCCAAGATCCCACACACCAGCCCCAGGTTCCAGCTGCCAGCCCCTCTACTGCCAGCCAGGGTCCCAGCTGCCAGCCCTGGGGCTCAACTTCTGGCCTGGACCCAGGGGTCTAGCAGCCTCCCTCAACTGTGGTCCCAGCCTGGGGTAGTGAGGAGTGTGGCAAAGGGTAAAACAAGGAGAGTGCAGGAAACTTGACCCCAACAAGCAGACATCTGGCTAACTAGAATCATGCCATTCCTCAGCTGTTGCCCGACTACCGAGTGCCGGATTAAAGAGGTTCAACTTGTAACTGAAAACCCACTACACGGTACGAAGCTAATTAGCTCTTCTGAGGGCTCCCCATTAAAGGCAATGCCGCTATCTATGGCTTCGGTAAAGGCCATAGAGAGGTTCGCTGTGTCTTGCCCCACAGTGACCATCATTACAGTCACTTCACTTCCTTTCAACAGATCTTGCAACCAGTGGTACAAGATCCTGGTTCTCTGAAACTCCCCCCAGCTAGCCGTCTTTTTGGCTCATTGACTCTCCAGCTCTTTCGTGCTCTCCTCCGAGCTAGGGATGTAAAATTTCAATTATTTGACTAATCAAAGAGTTGATAAGGGTGCTTCTGCCTTTGAAGGGTAGCAACAGCCCCAGGGCTATTGCTACACTTCAAAGGCAAAAGCGCTGCAGGGATCACAGGGCCAACGGGGGTCTCAAGTAGTCCCTCTGCTGGCCCCATGCCCCCTGTGGCATTTCAAAGCAGCAGCACTGACCCTGGGCTCCATGCAGTGCTACTGCTTTGAAACACCCCTTCTTTCCCCCACTCTTGCTGCCTCTTTCTGATAGAGGCAGCAAGGGAGGGGGAAGCGACTAGTCGATTAGCATGTCAACTATCCGAGAAGCATTTGCTTATCGAATAGTCAAATAATTGTTCACGCCCCTACTCAGAGCACCCCTCTGATCTGCGCTGGCTGCGCCTCTAAGGCAGGGCTACTCAATACCCGGCCTGCGGCCCGTTTGTTTGTAGCCCAAGGTGCTGTTTGGGTTTATGTGGGACTCAATGCAGAGCCTGCAGGTGGGATCCATTGAATATGGCCTCCATTGGGAACACGCTCTACAACGGCAAGTCAATATAATGGTCTTCTGTAGATATACATTTTAGTAGTTAAATTCCTGCACCGTCATTGCTCATTAAAAGTGCTGTCATATGGGTGGAAATCGAGTAAATATTGCATTTTATGAATAGCATCAGAACTGACTTAAAGGGGGCCTGCGTGTTGTGTAGTCTTGCCTTAATCTTTGTATTCATGCCCATCAGTGTGAGAGAAGTTATTTGCATATGTATTTGCATGTATATGCAACCACACTTAAGCTGCGGCCCTCAGCATGTGCTGTGAGTATCACTGTGACCCCCAGAGCTTCCAAAGGTAAGTAGCCCTCTCTAATGGCTCTTACTGTTAACCTCATAACAGCAAGTGGCGCTGTTATGTATTTGTCTTGCACCCCTGTGTTCTTCAAGTTGCGTCACATGCTCATCACTGTCTTGCAGCGCCAATTTCTGTGCACATAGGTGAGATGCGATTCCCAGCGCCTCAGGGATGAAAGCCCAGGGCCGCTGGGGTGTTACATAAGGGATTTCTTTGGCCCAAGACTGTATTAAATCACACTGTTTTGTACCACTGAGGACGGTGTCGATCTCATGAGATCAGGCGATTGATTACAAGACATTCCTGCTATAAGGAGTCAAAAATGTCCCACCTGACAAGAGGCTGGTGCTGTTAAATAGGCACCCAAGGTCTAGCCCCGATTTTGCTTTGAACTCGGCCCCCTCCAAATTCAAACGTGCTGTGTTCTAAGCTCCACCTCCTCAGCCCATCACTTCTAATGTTAAAACTGCCTGTCTTAAATAATCTTCATCTCCTCTGAATGCCTGTGTGCACATGGAAGAGCACACACAACCACATGAACTCACATATGTCACCACCGGCTCGTACATACTACCCAAGAACATGCACACACTCACAAACCTACCTATGTGAACACACAATAATCTGCTTCCTATATACACTAAGGCCAGTTTACACAACTCTGGCCGTCTATTACATTTGCCCTCCCCTTATATCCTCTTTACACTTTCAGGGTGAAATTCTGACCCCACTGACTAAGCCAGGATTTTACCCTCAGCATGGCATTAGTGTGACAATGAGGCACATGTGCACACGCACACACAGGTACACAAACATGCACACTCCGGCTCTAGCAATCATGTGCTCTTCCATTTCCAAAAATCTATTTGCTATAAGTTTCCTCCTCAAAGTAATAGGCTTTGCAAAGTATTTTAGAGAATCATTTGAGCAATACTTCCCAGGAAATCATTTGTTACCCATAGTTAATGTCCAATCCGCTCACATTACATCTCAGCTTTCTGACACAGAAATCAAGGCGAACACTTGCAAAAATCAGGGGCATTAGATCCAAATTGGTTCAGCTTCTGAGGATAATAAAGACTTCGAAAGATGTAGAAATTTAAGTGGTTTTGAATAAAGACGGCATTTCAAAAGGCAGCAGAATTGTTACTTTGAAATAAGCCATTATTTTCTGCTTTTTTAAATGCCAGGCTTTAATGGGGGATGAGACCCAGACTGCAGAGAATCAAGGCGAACGCTGGATGCAAATGAAAGCCAGGAGTTGAGAGGCAGAGGTACATACCGTAATGGGCACACACCAACTGTCGACCTGGCAAAGCAGGAGGCTCCAACTCACCCATCTGCAGGACAATGGCAGAGGCAGAGTTTAAAGTCCCCCTCTCTCCAAGCACTTGTTTTCACTCTGTGCCAGCAACACTGAGCTCAAACTACAACCCCAAGTCTGAACATCCCTGAGCTCTTGCTGGGAAGATTATACCAATCTGGATTTGGTTCCAGATCCATCCTAACCATGAAGAAATCTACCAAGATGGCTGTTTTTGTTATCTGGCTGCTCCATGCCCCATAACTTGGGGTGGGATCCTGAGGGACCTGTGAGATTCCCTCATAGTGAGCTCTCACTACCAATGTTGACTCTAATTTTTTCCATTCATGTGCGGAATAAATTTTGTTATGTGCACTGAGGCATATGTGGATGTGCACCACCAGTAGAAACACATGCTGTCAGCTGGGGGCACTGTGGGTGCTCTGCTAATCAGATGGGCGGCATTTGAATCTCTTCTGGGTGGCCCCCAAGTGCTCAGCTCAGTACCTGTACGCAATCTACAGCTCATTGGCACGGGGCAGTTCTTGGAGGAGAGCTGCATGAAACCGAAGTGTCAGTAGCATGGGCCGGAGGGCTTCATACTCTATTAGTTATAGTTGGAGGCTTGCTTGCCTATGGGTCACTCAGGCCTGGGCAAATCAAGGCAGAGTAAAGAACAGCTCGAGGATGGAATCTTCCCTGCTCCGTAGCAACCAGGGGGTACAGGCCTAGGTCCAAGCCTCTTTTCTCCTTCCTCACTGACTCAGATGAGGGCCTGGCTTGGTGGTAGAGCACCTGACTGTAGCTAAAGCGATCCTTGGGTCAGATCCAAGTGCCCCTTACAAAAGCTCCCCCTTTAATGGAAACATTTGCCTAACCAGTTTCATTGCATTCTGGGTATCCGTAGTGTTGCGGTTATCACACTTGCCTGACTCACGAAAAGTCTCTGGCTCAAAGCCAGCCGGAAACAGGGCTATTTTCTTCACTGACTCAAAGGCTGTCGTAGTGTCCTTCTCCTAATCCTCATGTGAGCCAGGGCCAGTTTCCTCCTGGCATGAGCAGGAATACTGGATGCTGGCGGTGGGTTGGGGGCTGAGAACAACCTCTGAGTTTGATTTAGTGACTCCTAACTAGACTCACTAAATCGAACTCTAGAAGATAGATCATGGCAAGGGCGATCTTCTGTGTAGTGTAGACATGGCCTCGGAGGGGTAGCCATGTTAGTCTGTATCTGAAAAAAAAAAAAAAAAAAACCACCACAAGGACCCCTGTAGCACCTTAAAGACTAATAAATGTATTTGGGCATACGCTTTCATGGGGCAAAGAGCCACTTTGTCAGATGCAGTGGACACGCTGCATGCATCTGATGAAGAGGGTCACAACACAACTAGATACTAGCCCTGGCTTACATGGGGGTAAGAAGAAAGACACAGCAACAGCCTTTTACTCCCAGTTGTGCATATTTTATGGCTAGCCTGGGTTCAGCTCAACACAGCATGTTCCAACACAAACAATGCGGAGTCCTGTTGCATCTTAAAGGCTGACATTTATTCGGGCCTCAGCTTTTGTGGGCAGAGACCCACTCTATAGATATAGAATAACACAGCAACCTCGCCAAGGCCATGTCTACACTACACAGAAGATCACCATTGCCATGATCTATCTTCTAGAGTTTGACTTAGTGAGTCTAGTTAAGACTCACTAAATCAAACTCAGAGGTTGTTCTCAGCCCCCACCCCCCGCCAGCATCCAATATTCCTGCTCTTGCCAGGCATAAGGGAAGCCGACAGGAGCATTTGCTCCTATTCCGCCTCCCACTGTGGGGACAAGCTCATCTTAAGGTAAGTCAACTCCAGCTATGTATGCATATTCTACGTAAGTGGAGTTGCATACCTTAAGCAAAGCTGCTGGGTCTAGCTGCACTGTGGACACTCCTGAGCTAGACAAAAGACTCTGACCCCTTCTCTCACTGCAGCAGAATCTGATTGCTAGCTAGGCTGAGACCAGGGATCTGAAGTCATGCTCTTGCCCCAGAAAATCCCTTACATGGGGGGAGTATTACAGTGTTTTGCTTCTCAGCCGGCAGGTAGCACTGACCCCCAATGCACATGGGGCTCCTGGCCGCCTGCCCCATTCCTTCACTCTCCCCAGGGGTGTGGCACTAACAGAAGCACATGCGCATAACAGGAAGACCCGCAAACCCACGTGTCAGATGTCAGTCACCTTGCGCAACACACAATGAGAAGGTGGTGATGAGGAGACCAAACGACCCATGGCAAATGGAATGAAACGGAATATCACACGTGTGATAGCATGGGGGGAAAAACCCACAAGGCAGCCATTAAAAAGAAGCAGAAAAGAGACCTTTATCCAGAGAAAAAGGAGAGTTAAAAATAAGAGGGGCTCTTCATAAGGGCCAGAGCTGAGAGCTCAGCCGAATTCGCATAAAACCATTGAACAAGAAAACTCATTGATAAGCAAGCCACCTGATGCTTGCGCAGCAGAAAAGAAAACACCTGCTTCTGCCTATGGGTTGATAAGCCAATATCTTTAATCTTGGGGTTTTTTTTTTTCCGCTTGATGACTGAAGTACACACTCTGTGAGGCCTTATGCTCCAGCCACATTGGTAATAGTGACAAAGCTTTGATGTCCCCCCTCATTCAACAGAATGTTGTTTAGTTCAAAGCGAAGAACAGAGGCGAGTCTTTGCTTTTAAATTATTAGCTCCCTAAGTCTTCTGTAATGATATAGTTTGACTGAAGTGTGCAGTTTATTAACTACATAAAGACGATATTATTAGAGCGGAGAAAGGCAGCAGAAAGTTTTGCCTTTCAGCTCAGCAGCAGGGGGTTCTGATACTTTGATCTCAATCAATGCTCAATGTCTTTGTGAGATAGAGGGAGCAGCCGAAGTTACCTTTGGCACCATGGCTACATCAATTATTTATCTCTTTTTCTTATAAATTAAAGCGTTCTTCAACTTTTACCCCAATTTCTGCTTTTGTTTTTTCTCCAGTTGATGGGGTGGGGGGGCAGGAGGAAGGCTGACTAAAAATGTCTGGCTGCATGCACCAAGAATAATCATGCTGAGCTTCCCGACATCTCAGTACTGAGCACCTGTCTCAGGCCAGGTCTATACTCCGGGAGAAAAATCGACCTAAGACATGCAACTCCAGCTATGAAAACAGCATAGCTGGAGAGGACCTACATTAGGTCAAATTTCCGTGGCATTCCCACTGTGGGAGGTCAACAGGAAAAACTATCCTGTTGACTTCCCTCAGTCCTCATGACCTTGTGGAGTACCATAGTTGACAGGGGCATCCTCAGTGATCGATTTAGCAGGTCCTTACTAGACCTGCTACATCAAACCCCGACAGATTGATTGCTGCAGCACTGATCTCAGGGTAAGTGGATTGGAGTAATGGATGAATACCAACAATAAAAGGGTGGTGCCGGTTGAGCTGGTGTTTAATCATGTGTTTATGGGAGTTGTTAAAGTAGATTTGGCCATGTCTCTTCAGTTTTTTCCTTGGAATGTCCCAGTATTGCTGATAGAGCTAATCTAGAGGACGCATTTTCACCACCATGGGAAATAAAAAAAACCCGCCTCCCCCGCTACTAGAGCTCCAACGAGGCTAGATAGTGCAGCTGTGGGGAATTTTAAGCTACCATCTTGGATGACAGACTGAGGCTTGAACTAGGGGTCTCTAGAGGTGAAAGCAGGAACTGCTACACCAACTCTACCTGAAAACCAACCCTCCTTAACTGGAGTTGTAACAGACTCAACCCTAAACCTGGGCAACATTTTTCAGACAGCTTTTTTTTTTTTAAAGGAAGAAAAGCATTTAGGTCAACTGGAAATGTAAACCTATGTTGACTTTGCCAAATTGTTTTAGTAGGAAAAAACGAACCCTGTTTCAACTAAATGTTTTTACTTAAAAATAAAATTTGAAACAAAAGTTCTCTCAATTTGACTTTTCAAAACTGTAATTAAATACTTTGGGGGTTAAACAAAACATGTTTGAACAAGTAATTCCCACACACTTTTCTGGGTTGCCAAAACACTCCAAATATTTTGTGTCTGGTTGATCTGAAACTAAATATTGTTTTGATTTTTTTTTGGCTTGGCCAGTGAACTGAAAAATTGGTTATTGGCTCAGTGGCCCAGCCACAGAGGGGACCTATGGTATACTCACAATGGGTTATACAACCTCCATAGATTCTGCAGCCTGTGTGCATTAGAAGAGCTGGTGAAATCTAATATATAAAGAAGAATGTTTGTGCGCTAATAACTTGGGCACTATAAGAGCTACCGCAGCCAAACTTTGCATGGGGTAACCTTTCCTCCCGGAGAAGGTTTTAAGGAACTTTCGGCAGTGTGGGGAGAAGCGGCTTCCCGGGGGAAGCGGCAGGGACCGTCACTCACTAAGGCCAATGGCAGAGGCGCGAAGGGAGGGGAGGAGCGGCGCTCCGAGTGGCAGCTGCCCCACTCGCTTCTACCAGGTGGTTCCATTGCGCAGGCACGTCTGGGGCGGGGGAGCCCCCTCCGCCCTCCCGCCTGTGAGGTCACTTGGCCCTCTGGTGGCAGCCAAAGGTTGCCGAGTGGCGGGCTGGAGCTCGCAGCCACCACTAGGGGGCAGTTGCGGGTGCAGCAGGGTGAGCCTAGCGGGGAGGCTGCGGCGGCAGCACTGGGAGCGACCCGGGATTCGGTGCAGCTTCCTGGTCGCGTGGCGGGGAGCCCGGCACCTGCTCACCGCAGCCCGCGGGAGAGGGGAGCCCCCAGCGTGACCCCATGGTGCAGCAGATAGCGAGGCCAAAGTTTCAGGGCAGGCAGGGGGGTTGTTACCCCCTGCGGCACCTTCAGCCCCAGGCATGACCTGGGATGCCCCAGCCACTCTAGGTCCCGTGCTCGCCCCCTCCTCACACGGGGCACCCCCGGCAGGACCCCACCGCCCGCCCCAACCAACACCGGGTAACTCCAGCTAGTAGAACATAGTTATGTTGCCTAGTGATACTGTTCCCTTCAGCTTGCATTAATAATACTTTGCATTTCTGTAGCCCCCTTTCATTCAAAGATCTAAAAGCCCCTTAAATTTAACCTTACAAGGTAGGAAGATTTATTATTATCCACATTCAGGGGCTGAGCCAATGCCTGATGCAGGCAACCAGAAGCCTCCGATTGGCTTCATTGGACATTAAATTAGGTCTTTGCACAGCTGTATACTGAAGGATGTAGTGGTTAAAAGCAATTTTTTCAAAAGCCTAAGTCCCATAAAGTTACTTAGGTGCCTATTGACTTCCAAGGAGACTTAGGCTCCTCCTTGCCAGATTGGCCAAGATATTTAGGCTCCTACAGATGCCTAGGGTACCAAATGGGATTTTCAGACGTTCATGAACATCTTAACTGCCCAAACTCCCTGTTGTCTGCTAACGGGTATTAGGTACCTAACTCCTCTGTGGCTTCTCCCCATCCTGGAAGGGATCCACTAAGAAATGGCCATGTTCACTTCTGGTACAGCATGGGGGAACTTGATGTCAGTGGAGAAGAATGAATATGGCCAGATGTTTGTCCGAGCAATTCCCCTGGAGAGAGACAGTGCCAGAGAATTGGCGCTCTGGTTGGTTTCCAAGAGGGAGGCCATTTTAAAGGTTTCCAAAAGGGTGGGCAGCAAGGTGAGGGCTGGGGTGTCTCTGCACCCCATGGGTTGCCGACTAATCCAGAGAAGTTGTATCAATTGGAATCGTTGAAAGCGCGGCAGACGAAAATGCAGATAAAGTCTGGCCCGTAAACCTGGGAGAGGCCGCGTGGGGTAGTAAACTACACAAGGACTTGGAGTCAGGGATTGCTGCTCCCAGCGGCCTCTGCTGCTACCTCGTGAATAGGTTACATCACCTCTTTAGGTCTCCATTTCAGCAATGGGGCAATACGGGAGTGACAGTTTCTCCCAACTCCTCCGCCCAGGCGAAGAGTATGTCAGGTCCCAGGGCTGGAGGTTATTGGCCAGTACGTGATTTTTTTTTTTTTTTGGCACCATTTAGTTTTAGATACTAGTTTTACCCAGGCAGCATTGGATTATGAAAGGGGCTTTTGCAGCTGCAGGCCAGGCTCTCCTCCACCTTCCCCTTAGTCTGGGGCTCTGAGATGCAGCCACCTAAGCCCCTGCATGTTACATTCCTGTGGCCAGTCTGCCTGGCGGGTGTGGGGGAAGACGGCTCTGCGCGCTGCTGGTCCCCTTTCTCCCCGGACTGGAGCCACACTGCCATGAGCTCAGGGAAGCGCTGTCCTTGTGCTCACCTGCAGGCTTTCCCCCGCCATTCCCACTGGCCAGGAACCGCCGCCAGTGGGAGTGGCAGGGGGCGGTGCCTGCAAATGCAAGGGGGCATGGAACCACCTGTTCCCGCCCGACAAACGGGAGCTGCACCAGCTAAGCACCCCAATCCTCTGCCCCCTCCACAACCTCCCTATCTCCCACCTAGACCCCGCACCCCCACCCTGCTCCTGCACCCTCTCCCCTGACCAGGCCCACACCCCCAGCCAGCCCCTGTACTCATCTTCCCTCCCAGGCCCCACCTCCACCCCTCCCCTCCACCCCTCCCCCTCCCAGGCTCCACCCCTCCCCTCCACCCCCTTCCCTCCCAGGCCCCATACCTCCACCCCTCCCACCCCTCCCTCTCCACCCTCCCAGGCCCCATACCTCCACCCCTCCCCCCTCCCACCTCCACCCCTCCCCACCCTTCCTCCCTCCCAGACCCCATACCTCCACCCCTCCAGTTCCACCCCTCCCTCACCCTGGCCCTGTATCTCCACCCCTCCCGCACCCTACCTCCCTGCAAGGCCCCAAGCCTCCCTGTACCCTCTCTCTCACTCTCTCCTGCCCAAAGCCCACCTCTCCACTCCCAACCTGCTTCCTGACAGCCACCTCCCGCACAATTAACCCCTCATTTCTGGGCCCACCCTAGAAGCTGGGGGGCCCCACAAAAATCTACTACTGCCAGGCCCCCAGAAACATTAATCTGGCCCTGAATCCAGGGAAGGGCAAGATTGGGGATTGCAACCTGAAGGCCTCTCCCAACTGGAGAATATACCCACCCGTCCAGTGATCCTTTTAAGCAGTGAGACGCAGGGGACTGCAGAGAAGATGCGAATGCGTACGCTGGCTGCTCACGTGTGGATGCAAAATGTGCAAAAGGAAATGACCCACACGCAGGGCTGCCCGGGGGGGGGGGGGGGGGGGGGCGCAAGTGGGGCAATTTACCCCGGGGCCGAGAATGTCTGAAGTCCATTTGGGCCCCGTGCTCCCCTTATGGAAGGGGCCCCCGAAATTGCTTTGCCCCAGGCCCCCTGAATCCTCTGGGCAGCAATGCCCACACCTCACGTTGTGGATTCCTGAGAGTCCTTCATTCTAGGCCCTGTTTCCCTCTGGGGGCTCCCCTCTCTGAAAGCCCTTCCTGTGACCGGCTTCTAGGAAAGATTTACCTCTCAAAACCCTTAGGTTTTCTGCGTTAAAAGTCTGAGCCACTGGCCCCTTGGGACCTGGGAACAGAGCCCATCCTGGGCTGGGAGAGATGCTACACCCTGACAGGAAACACCTGGAACCAGACCCTCAGCTGGGGTAGATCTGAAGCGAATTACGTCAAATTACACTTACACCAACTAGGAATCTGGTGCCCCGCTGCACTGAGGTTTGAAATTCTCTGACTGACCTTTTTCTGGGGAGGAAATAACAGAGATCGTTGTGGAGAGCAAAAGCATGAACTCCGGGAGCTTTCATACACACAGAGACACAGCACACTGGGAGAAACAGAATTCTGTTTTCATGGTGATCAAAGTTTCGCAAGCATGAGAACAGGAGGAGCGGTACCACGCTGCTATGGCAACATGAATTTTAAAAAGTAAATCAAATTACAAGAGCTTCCTTTTCCCTTTGGAGAGCGGGGCAGAAGCAGCTCCTGCAACCAGTCTCGCTAGAAGGATCCCAGCTAGCATCACAGCTGCTTCCGAGCCAAGCACGTTGCAAAATGCAGAAAACATCACTGGGGGGCAAGGAGGAGATTCCACCAGTGACTGGATTCCCCTCTTTCTCCCCCCATTCACAAGTCTAATCCAGGCTATACCCCTCTATCAGGGCACCTTCATAATGTATCGGTTCTAATTCTAACGGGGGGGGGGGAGGAGGGAGAAGGGATCCATCCCTGTGCAGAAGGCCAGTGCAAGGCCTATGTACTGCTCAAGTCCCCCGAAAGCCCTATTTGGGAATATCTGTGGGAGGGTTAAATGCTGCCCAGCCCCCTGCACGGAGGAGCATCTCGCCCAGAGAGCAGGATTCCTATGAGCATCATTAACCAGAGCGCCGCACGCAAGGGCCCGGTTTACCTCCCCGCTTCCAAGCTGCCAAGGCAGCAGTGACAGGAAAGTCACCCCTGTGCTGCTGCACGGAGCCGCCATGTTCTGAGTCAGCTGTACTTCCCTGGAGCCTCTTCCGCATGGGCCCCTAGACTGCAGTGGTCCTTGCGGTAGCAGAGCACCTTCCAGCAGCACAGCTGGCATTGCAGATGGGAAGAGCTGGCACGCTGGCCAGAGAGACCCCAGCCACACGGGCTGGCAACACTGGGTCAGAAGCCTCCTGAGAGGGGGCAGGCCCTTGGTGCTTCTGAGCCGGTGAGGTGCCAGCTGCTCTCAGCAGCTCCCTTCGAGGTCAGTGGGACTGGAGGGCACTCAGCAATGCCCCGTGCTAGGCCTCTAGCAGTCTCTCCCTGTATTTGGCACAGCTGGCCTTAGGGCTGGGCCAATGCACAGGACACTGTAGCCCATAGGGTGAGGGGCAACTGGGCATGAGTGTTGCTGAGCTTAGGGGGTGGAAAGTACTGGGCAGGGGGGCAGAGCATCCTGGAAGCACAGGTGGGAGGAAAGTGCAGAAGTTGGGATGGGGGGGCACTGTGCACAGGTTAGGGGAAAAGGGGGCGCAATGCAGGGACTAGTGGCAAAGGGAGCACAGGATGGGAATACAGGGCTTGGAGATGGACATCTGGCAATCCTGGTACTGACTTGGACAGTCCGGTATTTTCACCTCCTGTCTGGTAAAAACATTTAGAAAATATCAGACACCTAAAATGTCCAGTATTTTCTGATTTTTTTCCTAGCCAGGAGGCGAAAATCCCAGGTGCTTACCTGGTTCCGCAGGGGAGCTGTCTGGCCCGGAGCAGGAAAACAAGATGATTGCCAGCTGCCTGCTAGGGCCAAAAAGCCTCAAACGAATTTCTTAAAGGGGCCATGCCATTTTTTTTTTATTATTATTATTATTATTTTTTTGCTTAACTCCTCTCAGGGTCCTTTTTAGTCTCCCCCTCCCCCGCAATAGAATTTTTTTCCCCCAGTGGTTTTTTTTTTGGGGGGGGGGGTGTGCTGTTCGGTATTTTTGGTTAAACCATCTGGCAACCCTACTTGGAGAGCCCATGGGTGCCAGGGGAAATGGGTGTTTGCTATGCTCACAAGTGTTTTCGTGCCCCTGACCCAAGTTCACCCAGGGCGCCATCTTCCCTAAGGCCGGCCCTGCCCTGGCTGCTGGTCCCAGCTGGAGAGAATGTGGTAAAAATGGCAGTAGAAGGGGGCTATGGGCGATTGGCGTCTGAGAAAACAGGTCTCTCATTTAGCTGCCTAAATACACAGGTGTGCGTGTAGATGTGACCTGCACACTGCTGAGAGTGGTGCACTGTGCCATGTAGCAGCGCTGAGGCCGCTTACCGAGGGAAAGAAGGAGTTTCCTCCACAGCCTTCGCTGAGAGCCAGCTGGCTTTTAGCTCATGTCCTAAGCTCCAGAGGACCCAGGTTCGGTTCTGCCTGTCGGTGTTATATAGACTCCTGGCATCCCACACACTAAGGCACGCTGGAAGGGCAGCATGAGGAGAGCTGGCACGGATACGGCCTCTGTCCTCCAGGCAAATCCAGGATTTCACCTCCAGGGATGTCGGGCTGACCCCTTTCACCAGGATAATGCCCATGCACATGAAAACCTGGTTCCGGCTCAGCTACAGGCTCCTGTTTAGATTGGTTTTTATTTTAGCCAGAATGAAATAAACCCACTTGATGCCCCCACTATGCTGTGGGTGACCCCCTCTGTCAGCTAGGAATAGGGCGATCAAGTATCTTTCTTCTCCCCAGCTTCCCCTTCCCCGGGGCGTTCCTGTAAATCCTTCCATTCCCATCCCTGCCACGTCATGTCCGGCAGCAAGGATTGGGAGCACAAGAGCCTTTCCTGCACCTGCCAGTGAAAAGCAGGAGCAGCAAAGGCTGCCCCTGGGATATGCACAGATGTCTGCTTCGTGGGGCTGAGGCCAACGGTAACAGGATCTGAGTGGCTGAGGCTGTGGTGTGCCGGTGCTGAACCAGGAATAAAACATCCTCCCACCCCCACCAGGGAAGGCAGGTGCAGCACAGACCTACTCACACGAGGGCAAAGGTTCTCCTCCACGGCTGCTGGATTCTTTTTCTTCTGGCAGCCAAGCAGCAGGGAACTTTTTTGAGAGGCTGCCCACAGGGAGTGATCGCTTCTCCCCCGTCATTAACCTTACACATCCTTCACATTGTCAGAATACTTTGGATATCTACGTGGCTGCAGCAAACGCGTGCTCCAGGGGACTCCAGCCGGCTTTAAACAGCCTACTGCACAGGAAGGGGACTAACAGCCCGAGCCAAAAGCAGAACCTCAAGCCTCTGACAGTAAGGAGGGGTGACAATGTCGGCAGAGGGGAACAGAACTGGGTCAGGCCAAAGGTCCATCTAGCCCAGTATCCTTCCAACAGTGGCCAATGCCAGGTGCCCCAGGAGGAATGAACAGAACAAGGAACCATCAAGTGAACTTACCCCTGTCGCTCATTCCAGGTTCTGACACATTCTAGGGACACCATTCCTCCCCACCCTGGCTCATATTTTAACTACAGAGCTGCAGCAAGGGTAGTTCCAAGACCCAGCACAAGCCAGGACTGCTCACTCCCAGCTCGCACTGGGTCCAGCAGCCCCTGTCTGCGGAGGGTCTGAGCAGGGAGCTGGGGGGACACACAACCCAAGGACAGGGACTGCTGTCCACAGCACCACGGGCTGGCCATGGGCAGAGGTTGCTTCATGGCAGCATCCCATACCCCTCCCCGCACACTGCTGCCTCTGATAGGGGCAGCAGGAGAGAGGGGGGGAAACAGCTTTTAAACCGGCTCCTGCTTCCTCCCCTCCCCCATTACAGTCTCTGATAGAGGCAACTAGCAGGGCCGGGGGGAGAGCAAGTGGTCGAGTAGTTGACCACTTGCTTATATTCCTAATCCATCCATATTCACAGAAAGCAAAAAGAAAAATCTAGGCTGGGATCACCAATGCAAAGCCGGGTACCCAACTCCCTTTATGCCTCCGAGTCTGGTTAGAACCCAAGAATTATTATCTATTTGTATTGCTGTAGCGCCTAGGAGCCTGGATTACAGAGCCCAATGTCATTGTGTTAGGCGCTGTACAAACATTTCCACACTGAGGGGGCCAGTGTTTGCAGTACCCATTTCTGCACTGAGGGAACCCTGCCTCCTCTGGATCTGTTTGGTCATAAGCCCTTTGGGGGAAGGGATTGCCATGATTACGGTGTACAATGCAGCACTGAATACACCACTGGTGCAAACTAAAAAAAAAACCCATAAAGTGTCAGGGATGGCCATGGGGAATCAATGCACTGACCCATGAGGACAGGACACACGTCTTCCCACAAAGCTCACAGGATAACGTAACAACATATAATCCTATTGCTCTTCAGATGCAGATGGGTGAGATGCCCGCTACCGGGGGTGGCAGTCAGTGGCCATCGCTGTTGCGTCTCGGTACTCATCACTGCCTCACACACAGGAGGAAGCCACACAGATACATCTGAGCTCTGAGGAACTGTTTACCTACAACATGCATGTCCTAACTACCGGTATACGCTGCTGCCTGGTAGGTTAAGAACATAAGAACGGCCGTACTGGGTCAGACCACAGGTCCATCTAGCCCAGTAGCCTGTCTGCCGACAGTGGCCAGCACCAGGTGGCCCAGAGAGGGTGGACCGAAGACAATGATCAAGCGATTTGTCTCCTGCCATCCCTCTTGAGCCTCTGACAAACAGAGGCCAGGGACAGGTTCTGGTGGATTCTGCAGTAGAAAAGGAAGGTGGCTGTCGCAGGGCACACCCACCTGTTTCCCTCAGGAGGGGGCGCAGGGTCTCAGAGGCCCCTCACTTGGTGCTCAACCCCTGTGCACCCTAACTTTCAAAGTCAATATCACAGCCCTCTGCACCAAGGGCAGCATGGCCTAGCAGCCAGTCAGTAGAACAGGGACAGTGAGCGCCCCTTGTGGGGTTGGCACAGAGGGGGAAGGAGGACCCAGGCCCACCCTCTCCACCAAGTCCCAGCCCAGGACCCCGTCAGCAGCAGAGCAGAGCAGAGCAGACCACCACTTGCTGCAAATCCAGCCAAAACACACCAAGCACCTGGGGCTCAACTCACCACCCTGAGCTACTTCCGACCAGTTTCTCCCTCATCATCTGCTCCATCCCATTCCTCTAGACCAGTGGCTTCTGCTGCCATTCCCTGCTGACTGGCGATGGCATCTGGGTGCACATCTCCATCAGCACTTCCTTACTCATCACCAGTCAGCCCAGAGTGAGCAGCTCCACAAGCCTTTATAGCCGGCCTCCAGCTGGAGCATGCCCAGCAGCGCTGTGGGGGCGGGGCCTTCTCAGCCAGGAATCCAGGCTTAACCCCTGCAGGCCGAGTGTGGGGTTGATACACCCGGTCACAGTGGCTCACTAGAGGGATGCCACACTACTTAAAGGGATCTTCCCCAATTCCACTACACCACAAAGCGGCCCTACACGTGTGAGTATTGGGATCTTTGTTACCTCTGAGCACAGCAAGTACAGCAGAGTAACTTATAACAGACAGGAAACCCCCACCATCTGCCGTGGATGTTTTCCTGGGCACCACTATGAATGGTAAAATCCACTAATCCTGGTGGCCGTGGATCCTACCTCATGCAGTGAATTCCCCCGTGAGGAGTTCCCTGTGGCTTCTGAACTCATCGTGGGTCCCGGCCACTGTGGTGAGTTCTCCGTGGCTCCCAGCCTCCCTTCTACCACCACCGCCCCATGCCACGATGAGGGAGACCCACAAGTATGCAGAAACCCGAATAGCGATTCCACGAATCTCAAAGGTCTGCTCTACAAACTGCTAATTAATTCTAGCAAATTACATCCCATTTGTCACACTGACATCAGAGATGACGATTGGCCATAACTCAGAGTGGCAGAAACAGACCAGTCCAGTACATAGAAGCGAATCAGGGAGAGACCATGTGTTCATCTCTCTTTTTAAGTCTGTGGTTCTTGGAATACTTTTGTTTCAGGGGGAAACTTAATTGGGAGGGGCCAGTTTTCTCTGTTCCGTGTGGGAATTAAGTCCCAGTCAAAACTCCCAAGACAGGCAATGGGACTTTTGCCTGCAAAATGACTGCAAGCTCTGGCAGGAGTTATGTTACACTGGAGATTTTTTTTTTCCCAGGATCAAATACATGTTGGATCATATTGCCAGTGGCTTGATGCTTTGAACAGAAAGGGCTGTCAATACGCTCAGCCTCTGGGAGAAGGGAGTGAGAGGTGGGGTCAGCACTGGAAAACACAGGGCTATGAAACAGCAGTTCTTCCTTGTCGATGAGCTTTGCACAATGTTTCTGCTCTCTGAGGGTAAATGATTAATGTTTTGCACGGGGTAATGGAGATGCCAGGTGTTGGCCATGTTTCTGTTAGCTTCAGCTGTTAGGTGCAACAACAATTGTGCTAACTTTCACTTGGGCATAAGTCTATAGGCAGAGTGGTGCAGAACAGCTTCTGAACAAAGATGTGTGTCTAGCCACTGACCAGACACTGCTGCATGAGTCCCCTCTTCCCTAGGTGAAAAGGTCTATGCCCAAGAAAAGCTAGAAACCCCACAGAGGCGCATACGGGGAGTTATGACTGGCTCTGAACAAACCCCCCACATCTTTCCAGTATTCCTCAGTCAAAGGGGTGACAACCGTGAATGTGGGAGATGGTTAAAGTAGGTAAAAACCTCCCAGACTTCAGCAGGGATACCCGGCTCCCCACCCCCCAAAGGGTGAAAGAAAAGGAGAACGGGGAGTAGGAGTTGCCAGAAGAACTTAGTATCACGATAGGAGTCACCATAAATGATCGTAGTTGATTAAAAGGCATCAGGTGTAAAGCAGACAGAAAGAAATACATTTATATGCAATGTATCACCCACCTGTGGAACTCACTGCTGTAGGATGTTGGGGAGGAAAAGATCCAAGGAAGCGCTTTAAAAAAAGACAAGATGTATCTAAACATAAACATCTGCAGTGACACGAGCTAGAATAAAATGGTGAGGGAGCCATCAGTCATCATGCTTCAAGGCATAAACTCATGAACAATCAGTGTCCGTTAGAAATTTGGTACAGCGTTATTGTCCTAGGCCCCAGTTCAGGGAAGCACTTAACTTTAAGCAAGTGTTTAATTCCTACTGAAATCAATAGGATTTAAGCATATGATTTAGTGCTTTGTTGATGTGGGGGTCAGAGCCTAAGACCAGGACTCCAGAGTAGATAGACTATTGGTCAGTTCCTGGATAATAATTCCTGTGTTCCAGTTTGAAAGGTTTTCTTCTCAGACCAGATCTAAACTACACGAGAAAGTTGACCTAAGATATGCAACTCCAGCTACAAGAATAACGCAGCTGGAGACAACATATTCATCAACTTCCCTTAGTCCTTGTGACTCTGTGGAGTACCAGGTCAATAGAGATGCCATCAGCGGTTGATTTAGCAGGTCCTTACTAGACCCTCTAAATCAAACCCCAGAAGATCGATCTCTGGAGCATTGATCTTGGGGTAAGTGTAGACCTGACTAGAAAACCTAGAAAAGCTATTTTGCAGCTAATGCTAGGAAAGGGAGGGACGGACATCGCACCTTTGGACTCCTGCTGACTTCCCTTCTGGTCTTCAAGACCTGAGCTGGACAAGGGTGTTTCTCTGCCCAAGCAGCTACAACTCTAACAAGTTAGGGCCAGTTCAGCAACCTCTCCAGTTGTGTCTGATCAACCACCTAGGTGACTTCATCCCCAGTATAGGTTGGGAAGTTGTCATCAGTTTTCAGAACATGGCCCAGTGAGTATCAAACAGGCCAGGGTAATAGCTTTTTGGTCTGTCCTGTCAGACAGGAGACCTGGTATCATTTTAATTCCCTCCCGTTGAGCCTGGGATGGCAACAAACATGCTCAATCCTGAAGCTGAAGGAAAGGGTCTTGTTCTACCATGCCCTTCCTGGCTGCACTGGGACGTTCCTCCCTTAGCTCTTTGGCCAGAAGTGCATCCCCCATCTTTGCCATCTGCTGCTGTCTGTCAGAATCCATCACTGCACCAGGACATGAACCCCCCTGCTCCTGCTCTCGTCCATACCTCAATCAACCATTGGAACTGGAACTGGCCCAGTGAAATAAGGACCAGGTGGCACAACCCAGCCGGAAGGAGGGTCAGGGCAGGGCAGGGGAGTGCAACTCAAAGTGCAACAGCAAACAGGCCACTTTGACAGGGTGTAAACTTAGCTCAAGTGATCAGATTAGCTCTGTGTGTGCGAGGGGGTGGAACACTAGCCCTTTCAAGAACCCTCTGCATCTAACTAGCCAAGTGTGGCCTCCGTGGTTCTGTGCTAAAGAGGACCGTACAGATTGGGGCTTAGAGGATAAGTTTTCAGGCTGAAGCCAATATTACATAGGTCCTCTCCACTCTCCCTCATCTCTCTCTCTCACCCACCACACTCATCTTTCTTTCTCGCTCGCTCTCTCTCTCTCTCTCACGCACGCACACACACACACACCACCCGTCTTTCCCCCCCCCCCCCCCCCCCCCAACAAATATCAATTTAAACTCAACAGTGAGCTTCACGGACAGGGTCACATCATCTCAGGAGCTGGATGCACCAACCCAAAGTCCCCAGCAGAGGTCAGCAACTCTTTATCGAAAATGAACAGGGACAGTGAGAGTCCTGCTGAATCTTCCTGCTGGCATGGAGTGAATTTTCAGTTTGTGTCCTGCCCCCACCCCCCACCACCACCACCACCTGGGTTCTCTTAGGAAACGGGGGAGTTCCCTATGCAGCCAGGGGGGCTGGCTGAGATTGTTCAGACCTCAGAAGAGCAGAAACCAAAAGAAACTGCGCCCTGATGGTGAGAATTGTGCTACAATGCTGGAGAAACGTCTTTTTGGAGGGATTTATCCCCTCTGGAGGGCCTAAGGTATCTTGTTACCTGAGAAGCTGTCAGAGCCCTTCCCATCCAGCTGTAAAGAAAGGAAGGAACGGTTCTCCTTTCTGGAGATTGACATTCCGGAGATCATTCTTGCGGGGTTCAATTTAGTGGGTCTAGTAAAGACCTGCTAAATTGAGCACTGATGGTGCCCTTGTCAACTCCAGTATTCCATGGAGTTGTGAGGAGTAAAGCAGATCTGCACCTGAAGCAGCCATTATAGTGAGTTGCACTGGGCTCAGCCCGAATGCCTTACATAGCAGCTTTACTTCCTGCCATTAAATCAGGACCATGTTCCCATAGGCCAGGAGAAGGCAGCGCTTTCAATGCTTCGGTAGGAATCAGCACATTGAACCATTTCAACTCAACCGGGGCATGTCTCCACATTAGAAAATACAAAGTAACACCAAGACATACAGGCCCAGGCCATACGGCCTCGTTACAAAACAACATTAAAAGATAGTCATGCACAGGGACTGTCATTGTCAGAGGAAATTGCAAAGAGGAGCCTCCTCTTGATGTACGGACATCGGACGAGGCAGGTGACATTCTAACGTTCTTGGCAGAGATGCAGTTAAGGTGTGGGACAACATGCCAATTTCATGTTCCGATGGGCCCAATCTACTTTGTTTGGGTCTCAAACCAATCTCAATCTTCCCAAACATTCAGAAGGGTGGTCGGACTCAGGGTGCCAAGGCCCATCTTGGCACTGAAGGCCTAGTGGAAGTAAGGGGGAGCTAAGCGGTCCTTTGTCTTTGTTTTCTGTGGGGTTCACTTTTGTAGCTGGCGAGTGGGTTATGCCCATCCATCTCCCTTACTATTACCCCATGAAGATGTCTGAGTTTAGCCCCCTCCTCCCCACACCATTAGATGCCTCCAAGTTAAATTGTTTACATTATAAGTTATTCTTAATTATTAGAGATCGTCCTAACCCCAAACTTAGACTACAAAGGCACCCAAACTTTGGAACTGCTTAAACTCCAAATTCCAGTCTTGGGGTACATCTACACTGTGCAGCTATTTCGGGATACTGGAGGTATCCCAAAATAGCTACCCTGCGTCTAAAAAAGACACCCATCATTTCAAAATATTATTCGAAATAACAGGCACGCTATTTCGCCATCCCTGTAAGCCTCATTGCACGAGGGTTATGGGATGGCTCGGAATAGCGCATTTTTGCGAAATTTGGTGCTGTGTAGACGCACCAAATTTCAAATTCCAAAATAGAATCTAAATAAGATACGCAATTTGCGGAGTGCAAATTGCGTATCTTATTTCGAGTTTAGGGTGCTGTGTAGACACACCCTTAGAGACACCTTCAAGATAGCTACATTTCACCTGTACAGCACTTTGCAAGGATCAAGAATCTACTTACATGGGAGCGAATATCCCCTAGGACACATTTTTATCAACTATAAGGCAGCAAATAAGGTTCATTTATCAAAAAGTCAGTAATAGATGAGTCTGACTTTCTAAAGATACGAAGGAAAATAGGTCAGGAGACACACACAGATGTGTGTGTCAGGGTCCATTACTCATAGCCAGCATGGTTTGAGTCTCCTTGACACTGAAGCATGACTCTAATGTACTTTTTTAGCAGCAGGTTCATATATTGAACTGTACGTGGTGAACCTTGCAGAGTCAGGGCCTGGAAAAAAAATATCCATTTATAAGTAGGTCACATCCTGTCTGCACGGAGAGTTGCTTGTTATCCAGCTTTCCCTTGTTCTGGAAGGTTCTCCCAAGGGCAGATAACTTCCTTCACGGAGTCCTTACAAGCCGGGGGGCAGTCCTCCTCCGCTTCCTCAGAGTCTATTGGGTAGATCCTGCTCTCTGGAGGAATGTCCACTTTTATCTGGAAGAAGCTGTGTTGCAAAATGGAAACTTGTCACATACCAGACACTTTCTGAAGGGCTTCCTGACGACAACCAACACTCAGCTCGGAGTTTGGCTTTGAGTTTTGCTATTTCCCAAAGCCTACGTCAGGACCACAAGCCCGTGTGGCTTGGAGAGCAGAGAACATGCATACCACCCCCATCTGAAGCAAAATTGCAGAGTGCCAAGGGAATGAAGAGGTCTTACATTTTGTGGGCCTGGTTTGTTTTTGGTTTTTTTTTTCACTTTAGACTCAGTTACCTGGTCAGGAGCAGAAATGGACCCAAAGGTCGGGGCAGGGAGGTTTCCCATCTGGAATAATTTCAGGCGGATGGAGAAACCGGGGTAGGGCTTGGGTGCAAGATTGATGGACTCTCCAAGCTCTTGGGTCATAGGCAGGTGTTGTACAGTTTTGCCCCCAAATGGTGGAATCCTTGAGATCACCTCACAAGGCTCCCACCATCTGGTTATCTGTTCTTCCACCATCCTCTGAACCAGACCTGGGGAAAGACTCCTTCTGGCACTGGAACCAAAACCATAGGGGAGTGTTTGGAAATTCAACAGGATCCGAGAAGTAAGATTGGGGGGCCTACTTCCTAGACTGCTCTGACATTGCCCATTCATGTCCTCGGGGGGCAATAACCGGGGCAGGATCTTTCCAGCAATGCTGCCACCCTCTTTGCCTATTGTCCACGTGGCCATTCAGCACAGGAACAAAGTGCTCACACCAGAGGCGCCAACAGAATTGCTGGATTCTGGGGCAAGGAGGTGACGCCCCGGCTCCGTACTCTCTAGAAGGGGAGGGGCCTACGGTGGGAGGGGCCCAGAACTCTAGGTCTGCTGGAGGGGCCTACGGTGGGATGCCCAGACCATGCCCTGCCCCCACCCCAACTAGTCCTTAGCAATGCCCTGAAGCCCTGGGACTTTTTGAATCAACAGGCCCCAGGGCAGTGGCTCCCCTTGTCCCCTCCCCCACTGTCAGCAGGCCTGGCTCACACCACCGAAGCAGCATCTGAAGACCGGCTGTGACTGGAGACAGGCAGCACGGAAACCAAACAAGCTCTCTCCTGGGTTGCGGTTTTCAGTGAGACTGTAAAAAAAATCCCTCTGTGGGCCTGAGCCCCCTCTTCCTGCAGGAAAATGCATGAGCTCAGGGAGACCTGACTGAGATCAGAGGAGCGGGAAGGATACCTTCTCTGCGGAGGCGGGGTGTGTGTCTATCAGTAGCATCTATCCCCCCACATCCAGCCACATGGCTCTATCAGACTTACGTATTTCCCATCACCATAATATTTGTGCTCCTCACAAGCTTTAATGTTTTGCTCTGCTGGAAGCTGCTAACGGCTGCCACCAATCACAGGTCTGGGGGAAGTCTAAGCACCTTTCATCTCCCAGTAGACGACTACACGAATAACCAATAAGCCTGGCTTATTGTATCAGAGGCAGCAAGGGTGTGGGGAGGAAGCAGGAGTCGGTGCCCATGGGGAGCTGGCTTTAAGCTGGCTCCCCACAAGCACCAGATTCACCTGCCCCCACCACGCTGCTGCCTCGGATGGAGAGGCATCAGTGAGGAGGGTGAGGGGGCAGGCGAGAGCCATTATGTGCGGGCTTTTAAGCCAACCCTCCACACATGCTGGCTCTACAGACCTGCCTTCCCCCCCGCCTTGCTGCCTCTCACAGAGGCAACAGGGGAGGGTGCAGGCAGGAGCCGGTGCTGGGGGCAGCCAGCTTAAAAGCCAGTTCCCCGCAGCACTGGCTCCGCAGTGCCACCTGCCCCTCCCCTCTGCGCTGCTGCCTTTCAAAAGCAGCAGCACCGTGGGAGGACAGGGGGCGGGGAGGGGAGTCTGATGTGAAGCTGCCTCTGTCCACAATGGGCCCAGGCTCACCGCAGACAGAGGCTGCTCCTCAACAGCAGCCCATGGGGAGTGCGAGCTTTTTAAACCATCTCCCCTCAAGGACCGGCTCTGATTGCCACCCCACATTGCTGCCCCTGATAGAGAGGCAGCGTGGGGTGGCAGGAGGCTCCCTGGGAGTGCTGCTGGGAGTGCACTGGCCGCCGGCCCACCCCCCGGGACTACCGAATAGTCACGTAACCGCTAAAAGTTGATGCGGTTCCACGACTATTCAATGGCACGCTATCTAACATCCCTATCTTCCGGATAAATGAAAGAGAAATTAAGGGCCCTTTTTGCTCCCTGATATCTGAAACAATAGAAGCCCCCACACCAGGCCCAGGCCATCAAGGCAAGGAGTTTCCCTGGGGACTGCAAACACAGGGGCGGGAGCTATGACTGGGTGGCAGCTGTGTGGGGGTGAAAAGAACCAGAAAGCCAGGAGACTGTGAGAGAAGCAGTCGTGAGGGCAGCCTGAGGAGAGAGCAGAGACAGAGCTGTGTGGGACACGGGACTGGCTGGAGAGGCAGGCTTGAAAACTGAGGGCCAGGAAACTGTTTGTTTCGACGGTGTCCAGGCAAACAGGGCTGAGTCCATGTTCTTTGTACATAAACAGGATTGCTCCCAAACAAAATACCCGACAATCAATCTCTTTTGGAGAAGGCTTCAAACTAAGCAGCTTTGAGACCAGCCAGGCAAAGTCATGGCGGTCCTCACTAAAATTTGCCCTGGAAGGCCTTCTCACATGACAGAGGGAAGCCAGGCCATACCTGGAGTGTGGTTCTGCACCATATTCCATGTTCAACACCTAAGGCAGGGGACAGACCTAGGCCCATGGGACAGAAGCCAAGTCACTGCTAGAGGCAGAGACTCACTCGCCAATACCTCCCTCACATACACACACACCACACACACATACACACTGGGCCTCCCCTGAGTGGTAATTCTTTCAAAAAGGTTGGGGAGCGGGGGTCCAATGTTCCCTCTAATTTTTTCCATCCTTCTGCAGAATAAATTTTGTTAGGTGCATCAAAGCATACGTGGATGTGCACTACCACAAGAAACACATGCTGGTTGGTGGTTGTGGGCCCGTTGTGAATCAGATGGGCGGCACCGGAATCTCTCCTGGATGGCCACCCAAGCACTCAGATTTCAGGGAACACGGGGAGAGAAGGGCCCCATTTTAGATTTGTCCTCAGGCCCCTTCAAAAACCGCCATGTGGCCCTGTCGGGGGGGGAGACCCGGCACGCAGCAGGGTGACAGCGGGATTCATAGGGGCACCATAGCCCACGTAGTGCGGAACAGTGAAAGCAAGCAACATGGCAGAGCTAGCGGAGCTAGAGGCCATGCCACTGGCTTACCTGAGGGGCTGCTTCCCTGCAGCGCTTGCTGGGAATCCAAATGGCACCAGAAGAAGGCGTCAGGGCCTGCAGAGGTGACTCCATTGGAGCTTCCCACAGCAGCAAGCAGTGGCAAAAATGCTGCTCTGCAGCCTCCCCATCCCAAGGCTGACAGGGGAACTGCAGCGGCTCTGTTAGCTATTAGCTAAGGCGTGTTTACAGGCTGGTTCCTAGCATGTCTCTCCACACCCACACCCACACCCACACTCACACCCACGCTTCCTGCTGGCCCAAGATGAGCAGTTTGGTTTTACACTCAAAGGCTGCGTCTAGACTGGCAAGATTTTGCGGAAATACTTTTAACGGAAAAGTTTTTCCGTTAAAAGTATTTCTGCAAAAGAGCGTCTAGATTGGCACGGATGCTTTTGCGCAAAATCATCCGTGCCAATCTAGACGCGCTTTTGCGGAAGAAAGCCCCAATGGCCATTTTAGCCATCGGGCTTTCTTGCGCAAAAATTGAAGGTGCCTGTCTACACTGGCCCTCTTGCACAAGTATTCTTGCTCAAGAGGGCTTATCCCTGAGCGGGAGCGTGAAAGTATTTGCGCAAGAAGCACTGATTTTCTACATTACAAAGTCAGTGCTCTTGCGCAAATTCAAGCGGCCAGTATAGACAGATGGCCAGTTTCTGCGCAAAAGCGGCTGCTTTTATGCAAAATCTTGCCAGTCTAGACGCACCCAAAGGGCTCTGGGGAATGGGCAGGTGGAAAGGAGGAGGCGCTAGCTAGCTGGGAGCAGGAGTGAAGCTGAGTTAGGCTGGGCCTGGCTATAGAAACTAAGTAAAAGCTGGGGGCTTAGGAAATGCTGGGAAGGAATTCTGGCCTTCCTCCCCTCGCTGAGCTTGGGGGTCTGCCCCCCAGAGCTCACCAGCACAGCCACCGAGCCCGAGACACATCTCTTCTGGCAATCCTGCGCCGCAAGAGCCTGCCTCAGAGGCTGGTGGGGTTGGCAGATTTTTTCCCTTCACCTGTCTCCTCATTTGAAAATTCTGACACATTTTGGAGCAAAGCCTAAGGACTTTTCAGGAGCTGTAGCCAGCTTGGCAAGCCCCTCTGACTTCTCTGGGCTTTTCTGCTGGTTGGCGAGAGCTAGCGGGTTCCTTCTCAGATGCATTTGAGGAAGTGAGCTCCACCCCACAAAAGCGCATGGCCTAATAAACGTGAGAGTCTTGCAGGCGCCGCAGGACTGCGCATTGGTTTTGCGGAAACAGACCAACACGGCCACCCCTCTGAACCTTGGTTCATTCTCAGATGCTCTGGCCCTGTGCTGAGGGGAATGGAGAGGGGTGGGTGGGGTGGTAAGCCACCTTTGCACTCCCCAGGCTCTCAGACTCAGCCTGTCCCTGAGTGTAAGTTAGAGCCATCTCAGGGCTGCGCTCATATATACCCGACTTCTCGCGGTCCCCTATTCTCGAAGACACTGGGAGCACTGGAAATACCCTTCAGGCCTGACCCACTCAGGGGCTTTCAGGGGGGTGGGTCTGTCCCCTGGGAGGACTTTTCGTGCAACCAACGTATCACTAGGCCAAGCCCTTCCACATCCAGGCTGGCTATCTTTAATGACCGAGCTGAGTTCCTCCACACACCCAAGGTCAGGGACAGCCAGTAATGTAGGCAAGGAAAGGCACAGCCTTCCCAAAATTGCCCACATGCCCCGCTTCCTAGCCACCGGGGACGGCTGAGGCCGGGCCAAGGCCATAGCACGGCAACCTCAGCCCTCCAGTTGGCCAGGAAGGACCAGGCTGGGGTGTGCGGGGCTTGGGTCCAGGGGCAAGACCTTGGGTGGAAGGGGCGGGGCTGGGGCTTGCCCTCTCCAGCTGGGGCCTTCACCTGCCACCCACATCTCAGGTAGACTTACTTGGTCACTGTTTTGGACTTCTGCTGCAACTGTTGCTCCAGGTCATCGAGTGGCTGAACCTTTCCGTGGGTTACAGCCGGGCACTTTGGCGAGAGAGTGGCAAACACCGGCGAGTTTAAACATCCCCGTTTCAAGAACCTGCTGAAGGACAAGGTCATCCGGGATTTGGGAGGTGCCTTGGCTTCCCCGTTCTCCGGCAGCTGGCTGCTGCAAGTGCCCGATTCCGAATCCATGGAGATCTCCGTGCTCTCGGCGATAGAAGGAAAGGGGTTCGAGTTGGACCCGTTGGCTTCCCACTTCCTCTCCAAGCAGGGCGTACTGTCCAGGGCGAGGCTAATGGGGGAAGGGCAGACAGTGCTGTTTGGCAGGGTGATGTGCCTAGGGGACTGGGCAGGAAGGTTGTTTGGGAGCTGGCAGGAGGGGGGCGGAGTTGACGGAGATGAAGGAACAGAGGTGCCGGTGTACACAGCCAGGTGAGGGATGGGAGCAGTGAACTGACACAGCTGCAGAGAAGAAAAAGAGAGAGTTTAGAGCCGGAAAAGCAGCCTGCTCGCCACGGGATACACAACATCAAGCCCCCACAGTCTCCCTCTAGCTACCAACTGGAAATAATTCCCCCCTGAGAAGACAAGTGGGAGTTTACGAACATGTTGGGGGCCATATAGTTTCCTGGTGCCAGGGATTACAGCAATGAGGGGCAGGTAAGTCTCTAGGTAAGTAGATAGGTTAACTGTGTGTAACAGACTTTGTGTGATGGCGCCCTCTAGTGACTGTCCCTGAGATAGGCAAAGGGACCTACTACTGCTAGCTGCTGGAAGAGCTCTTAATTGGCTCAAATGACAGAGGCTTGTGTTCTTCCATCCTTGGAGGCTGTACACAGTAATGGGGGGACAACAGCTTCTGCAGACCCCCAAGCAAGGCGGGGCCCAGAAGAGGCAGGGCCCGGGCAGCCAGCCCTCGGTGCGGCGCAGATCATAAGACAGCGCCCCCCCGCCAGCCCTCAGCCGCGTGAACCTCTCTGGCTGGCTGGCACTGAATTACCCCGGGGCGCACAGACTGTGCCACAGAACTGCAGAGGATTCTTACACAACCCCCGTGTTAGCACACTCCAGAAAGAGCAAGAGCAAGTGAATCACGTTAACAGTTTATGGCCCTACATGGAAGGCCTTTGACATGGCCAAGGGTGGAGAGGAAAAATACTCCAGGGGCAGAGAAACCTACTCGACCCTGGATGTGTCCTCTCATGAAAGCAGGCTGCTGGGGTTGGGACTAATGCACTGTCTGCTGGTCCAGGCTGCTGTCTGATCTTACAGCACTCGGCTTAGTAGGGAGCACGTGAGGAGACCCAGTCCTCTCGAGCTACCCAGGGCACCCCTAACAGAGGAGCATGGAGCCCACAGGGAAGACAGGGAATCGAGAAAGGGAGCAGCTGGAGGGCAGAGCAAAGCAAAGGAAAAACACAGAGGACAAAAGGGAGAGGCAGGCCAGCAAATGACAAGAAAGGGAAGGAACTCAGGAGAAACAGGACGGGAGAAGGACAGAACAAACAAGTGATGGAGGCAGCTGGGTGAACACATCAGCGTCGGTCGACCAAACCCATGCTGGAAACTGCTTCCACAGGAATAGCCCAAACTTATTGCAACCCCAGTGCACCCTGGACACAGGTCAAAGCCTATTTCACAGGCCGTTAGTAATGATCAGAACCAAAATCCCACCAAGAACACCCCCAACATGGTGGAAGGCCTGAATCCAGGTCCAGACTTTGCAGCTTGAACTCACCTCTAACAAGATGGTTCTGGACTGCAAGTATCAGATCCACATGTGGATCCAAAATGCTGAGCTGGGGGATGTGCCTTGAGATCGCCTTCTTACTGCACCTTAAGGCAGCTAACTTAACTCTGATCCATCACTTTTCACCCCCAGGATCACAAAGGGCATTGTGAAAGCAAGCGAGCAGTATTCCCTCTAATTTTTTCCCATACGTGTGTGGAATCAATTTTGTTAAGTGCACCAAATCATGCGTGGATGTGCACCACCAGTAGAAACACATGCTGCTCTGCTAATCAGCTGGGCAGCACTTGAATCTCTTCTAGGTGGCTGCCTATGCATTTAGCTTACAGGGAACACTGGGAGTGTCATTCTCTCCTTTATAGAGCTGGGTAAAACAGGGCATAGAGATGGGACTTGAACCCACAATTTCCTGACTCCCAGTTGCAGACCCTACCCCTGGCCTAATCCCCTGGGCCTTGGTAGGGATGTTAATACAAGTTGATTGTATCCTGTTGCCTTTGCTTGGCCTGTCAGCTCAGCCACCCAGCAGGGCCGCCAGCTATTCTTCACTGCAAACTGACTTTTCTACAAGGCTTACAACATGGTGTTATTTTCAAAGCAGCCTCCCCCAAAGCACTGTGCATTCAGGATAGGACAATCCCCACCTGCCTGCCTCTGGATCAAAGAGCCAGAGGGAACCCAGCTGCAGTTTTGTTCTGGCTTGTTGCCTGTGCTGGGCTTCCACACAATACGATGAACTACTTTTATTATGTTTCTTTATGTTTGTAATATAAGGAAGAGCGGGCGGGAGAGAATAGGGAATGAACAGCCTTGAAGAACAAAGGACAGAAGAGCTCAAAAAAAAAAAAGACAATTCCCTGACAGTTCTCTATCACAAACTTGATTGTCATGAGGACCCCTAACTCATGGCACTGTGAGATGTGAGGGATTCTACTCTTGCATTCATGCCTGAGGACTTGATGGGATGCTTTGAGGGTTTGCTGTCCCTTCCATGACCTCTCTTCTTCTGGCTTAGACTTCGGGGATCTCTGAACTTGTTGCTTTGAGCTGCAATGAGCAAAACGAGTGCTATCCTAGCAAACCAGATTCTTCCATCCTCTGAACGCCTTCCCCTTAGCCCTGAAGACTGCAGATCTGCAAGGGGAAGGAGGCACTGAAGGTTTCATCTCTTCTTTCTTTCCCTTTCTTGCTGACGTGGCCAGTTGTGAGCATAGCTGGGACTGCCCAGAACAGTGTTTCTCAACCTTTTTTTATGAAGTATCCACTTTAAAAAAAAATTATAATTATAAGTACCCCCAGTACCTACCATTTTTTTTTCCACATTGCAACACGTTTGTTTAAACGACTTAATTGTAGCCAGGTGGGCAACAAAATGTTTGGGGTGTAAAAAAATACAAAAATAATAAAGCACTGTAAAACTTAAAACAAAAATTCAGTTTTCTCTAAATTTCAGTTGTGTTGATGCATCCCTCCATGTCTCCTCTCAAGTACCCTTAGGGGTACGTGTACCACTGGTTGAGAAACACTGGCCCAGAACAGCCTGCGGCTGAGCAATGCTTAGGTAGAAACGAGAACGAAGGGCAGATTCATTTCAAGCCACAGTACAGGTCTTAGGGAAGCAGGGGTGTTCATAGAATCACCGCAGCAACAGAGTTCTGAGAGTGTAAGTCTGTCTCCAGGTGCTAGCAGGGAGACTGCACAGGTTGGATGAAGGGTGGCAGCTCGCCATTGGCCTTTGGGAATTGATTGCTCTCAAGAGAGTTGGATCTCTCAGGAACCATGTAAAATGATGCACTAAAAGGGGAAACAAGGGGACACCAGAGACCTGACCAAGCATCTACTGAAGTCACTGGAAAGATTCCTAGAGGCTTCAGTGATGGTTGGATTGGGCTATGGTTACCAGGCAAATTACTGTAAGGGAGGTCATCTTAACCTCAAGAGAGGTAAGTGGTTAGCTAGGAGTTCTGGGAGACTACAAGGCTCTGTTACTGCTAGTTACAACTAGGTAGCAAACCTAGTAACAACCTGGTTAGCCCCCGAATCAGTTACAACATGGTTAAAGCATGTAGTGAGGGCAGGAGTTTGGTTATGGAGGGCATAACCAGGCTAAAACCTGACTTGAAGGTGTATATATAATGGATGCCATCCTGGCCACCTCTCCAGAACAAGCACAAGCACAAGCTGTCTGGCTGGGCCTGTTACAGTCTCCTGCTCTCTGAGGGAGACCTAGGACATACCCTCATACAAGCTCATGAGAATAACTGACCTTAGATGATCCATTTCTGGCTTCTCCAAGACTTGGTTTTGTCATAAGGTTCTAAACGAGTCCCTACCAGCAGAAATAAAAATATGCTCAACTGTTTAAACAAAAATGTTAAAAGCAGCACCACCAAAAAAAAAAAAAACCACACACATTACAACAAGACAAACACAATGGTCTCTTCCATTTTCTACATGCACTTTTATTAGACAGATGAGAAAAGCAAATAAAGCATGGAAAGGATGACAACACAATGACAGATAAACACAATTGTCTCTTCCATTTTCTACATGCACTTTCATTAGACAGATGAGAAAAGCAAATAAAACATGGAAAGGATGGATTAAAAATCAACTAGAATTCAATTAATGGAAACAAACTATTTCTTGGCAGCTATGGAGTGAAACTGAATTCATAGCATGCTGTGTGGGATGGTCAATAAAAAGGCTTCCGCAGAGAAGATGAACAGCAAGGAGTGACATGAGTAGAGCCCTTGTGTGGATACAAAATTGGTATCTGCAAAAATGATCTGTGGATATCCACATCACATTGGTGGATGCAGATGCCTGTGATTATAAAATGGATATTTGCAAATTTGCAGGGTTCTAGATACAAAATTGGTATCTACATCTGCAAAAAGGAGCTGCAGCTATCCACATCTATGGATGCAGGTACCAGTGGATATAAAAGCAGGTATCTGCGGGTTGGCAGGGCTTTAGCTATGAGGTGTCCGATCACACTGACCTATTTGAATGCAGCCAGCTCTACAAATGGAATGTAGCCTGAGAGCAGGCATCTAAAGTGAGCCTATTTCTAAGAGCGTTGGTATTTGGTCATGACCGTCCCAGCCGTGGGCAGATGTTTCACACTCATGGGACCCAACCTGCACTGCATCATAGGTGTGACTGCAGCACATCCCGGCGGAGCTCGGATCTAGCTAGCGCGCATAACAAAACCGCGAAGCTACAGCAGCACGAGCTGGCCACGCCCATCGAGGATGCTGGGTACACACGCCAGCCGCTAGACCAAGCTTCTGCTCCTATTGCTGTAGCTTCACTGCTGCTGTCGTTGGCGCTAGCCACACCAAAGCTAGCGGGTCTCCCCAGGCTGCAGTTACACGGCTGGTTGCAGTGTATAAACCATGACGGCAGGACAGTGTTGGGACTCAGCTAAATCCTGAGGAAACCCATCAATGGCGATGAGAATGAAAATCGTGTCATTAACCCAATCGAATGTAGAATCAGAGACTGGAACCTCTTTGATGATTTGTGTTAGGACAGCACCTGGGAGCCCCCGACCTTGATCAGGGTCCCTTTGCCCGTGGTGCTGTACATCCAGAGAGATTCTAGCGTTCATCCAGTCCCTGGTTTCACTTAGCCGCTTGTAAGTTTACGGGAGATTCCAAACAGCCTCGGATTGAACCAGCTAACTGCTCAGTGCCCTCATAGCCATTTAAGTTGAGGGTAGCTGACAATGCCCAGCACCTTACAGGATTGGGCCTGCCAAGTGTTGGATGAACTAAGTGCCTGCTCCAGTTCCCACTGAAGGCGATGGGGATTTTGCCGTTGACCTCATCCTTCTGCCTCCTGAACAGCAGCCAAGCACCACTGCAGCCTCCATGTGTCCCTGCTCTCTCCTATTGCCACGTGGGTGTGAGATAGAGCTGACCAGCTGCACAGGCCAGGGCTTGGGATACTAGGGAATGCTCACCCCGCATACCTGCCAGCACCAAGAGATGATGGACCTTCTTGTGCTCCCCCATGGGTGGTGTGTGCTTTGCCAATGGGGAAGGGGCAATGGCCATGAGGCCTCATGATTGAAAAGGACTCAGGCCCCTTTAAATCACCGCCAGAGCACTGCACAGAGCGCTCCAGGCAGTTCTAAGGGCGGCACTCCGCAGTCCAGGTGGCACGGAGTGCTGGGTGCCCTGGCCTCATACCTTTTACCCAAAGCCACGCCCCTTCTGGAGCCTGGAGCCACACCCCCTTCCTTGCCCAGGTGCCTAGTGAGGCTGTTGGCTCCCTTGGGTGGTATGGCTCTGTACCGTCCCTAATCCCACGACTGTGGGTACAAGCTTAGGGTGACCATATTTGAACTTTCCAAAAAAAGAGGACATTTCTGAGAGGGAGTGTATCGGTATCAGTATCTACCAGCTCACATTGTATTAATGTGTTATATATGGCTATGTCTACACTATAGCCTCTTGCACAAAAACATATGCAAACGAGGTGAAGCGTGGACTATTGCCGTGCCTCATTTGCATAATTAATGAGGCTCTGTTTCTGTGCAAGAAGCTTTTGCGCAAAACCCCCCTCTCGTGCAAGAGCCATTCTTCCTGAAAAAAAATGCAGAAGAACGGCTCCTGCGCAGGAGGGGGATTTTGCGCAAAAACGGAGTCTCATTAATTATGGAAATGAGGCACAGCAATATTCCACGCTTCGCTTCATTTGCATATTCTTGCGCAAAATGGGCGCAGTGTAGATACAACATGAGTTGGTAGATACTGATACCGCTACGCTCCCTCTCAGCAGTGCCCTCTTTTTGAAAGTTCAAATACGGTCCCCCTTTACAAGCTCCATCTGACCCAGAGGGTGAGGACAGAAGAAGGAGCTGTGTGGTGGGCTGCTCTGTGCATCCCAACGAATCACTCCCTGAGTTCTCTGGGCCGAGGGTAGGGAGGTAAAAGGCAGAGGGATGCAGGTGGAGTTTGGATCCCGGGCTGGGTTTGGGGCACTTAGAAAACACCCTTCCCCTGACTTGTCCAACGAGCCCACTGAATGGAGAAAAGTCCGGGGGCGACTAAGCACAGGGACCCACGATGCGATAGGGACAGAGCCAGTTGTCAGACTCCGAGCAGCATTTCACATCTGCTGCTCTAGATGCCATGGCAACGGGCAGGAAGAAAAGGCTCTGGAAAGGTAAAGCAGCACTGACACCTGCAGGAGGGGGGCAGGAATCTCAGCCCCGGCTTCGCCAGCAGCCCCCACCCCCGGCTTGTCTTTTCCTGCCTTGGGCCCTGGGCTAGGATCTGGAGCCTACTTGGGAGGCTCCTGCTTGAGCTGGCTCCTGCGATCCAGCTTGCTCATAACCTGGGTAATATCCACGTTGGTTGCTGCTTCTTTGGCCTTGGCCTCTTCTTCCTGCTGCCTCAGGATGACGGGGCTGGGGCTGGACCGGAGGTGACGGCGAGCGAACGGGAAACTGGAACTAAGGAGAGAGAGAAAAAGAGAGAGAGAGCAGGGAGTTACTGGGGGACAGAGAGAGGCAAATGGTCCAGAAAATGGGGTCTTGCCACCAAAAGCCCACGGACCCTGGGTTTTTGTGTGTGTCCTCCATTTACAGCAAGTGACCTGCTCAACCCAGGGTGCAGAATGTGCTCCCTACACACTCGCATCTCAGCAGGGGAGCCAACAGACTCACCATCCCCAGGGCAAAGTGGGCGGGGGGAGGGGGGAGTGCCACACTCCCGGAAGGGGCGGGGCCTTGGGCAGAAGGGGGCGGGACTGGGACAGTCAGCCCTCAGAGCTGCCTGGAGCACAACGCACGGTGCTCCGGTGGCAATTTAAAGGGCTTGGGACTCCATCCACCACGGCTGGAGCCCCAGAGCCTTTTGAATTGCCGAGCCCCAGGGCAACTGGCCCCTTTGCCCTCCCCCTCCCCTGACATGTTGGTGGGGCCTGCATGCCAGACACCCCCAACCAAGGGCTTGGTCCTGCCACAAGTAACACCAACATGAGAACTCCCTTTAACTTCTCCAGGTTGGGCCCCGGACTCAGTCCTTGGTGCTGCCAATGTTTACATCTGCATGGGACTATCGTTCTGACTCCACAGCAGCTCAGCTGGGCAGACTTTTCCCATGGCATTTTCGGCAGCCTCCCAGGCCCTTTCCTCATCTCCCAGATGTTCCGTGGTTATAAATTGGATGGTGAGACTCTGAAGACTGAGGCACTCTGTGTAAACCACTGAACTGGGAAAGGCTCCACAGCGGCATGGAAACAGGAAAATGGGAACCAGGCCAAACTGCTTAAACTCAAATTGTGCTGGGAATATTTTGTCCGTCTTTGGTCCATGAGGGCCCATTTCTGCCACTCTGACTCGCTCTGCGTTCACTCTGAAATCAGCTGAACTATCCGCACAGGAAGGCATGACTGATCATGAATAAAGGTAGCAGAATCTGGCCCTGACCAGGGAAAATGGCTGTACAATTGTAGCAAGCCCCCTCGCCTGTCTCATTTAGGATCACATATAGGGGTGTGGTCCTGACTGTACATAGAGAGGACGCTGGATTTACAGAAACACACAACGCACAGTTAACCTGTGGAACTCCTTGACAGAGGATGTTGTGACAGCCAAAAGTATAAAAGGGTTCAACAACTAGAGCTAGATACATTCATGGAAGTTAGGTACATCAATGGCTATTAGCCAGGATGGGTAGGAATGGTGTCCCTAGCCTCTGTCAGAGACTGGGAAATGGGTGACGGAAGATAGATTGCTTGATGATTCCCTGTTCTGTTCACTCTGGGGCACCTAGCATTGGCCGCTGCTGGAAGACAGGACACTGGGCTAGATGGACCCGTGGTCTGACACAGTGTGGCCGTTCTGATGTTCTTAACACCTGAACTCTGACACCACCCTAAGATCAACAATAACCCTGAACCATAAGCAACTAGTGCCTGCAGTGGGAGAGGGTGCAGGGGGGGGCCACCCAGATAGACAGGAAGGGAGCTTCTGGGGGCACCCCATTTATCAATTAAAATGTTGTTGCGGATACCGGGGGGTGCACTTCCTGAATGCTACCACGAGTCACCTATGCCCCCGAATTTCCTTAGTTCCAAACTACATTCATTTTCAACATATAGCAAGTAACACAGTAAGTCACCAAGCAATAAGCTCCTGGGCTGAAATCCCTGAGCATCCAGATGGCCCCGGGTAGAGAAGAAATGCCAATTACAGAAACAGCCTGTTACACTAAATCCCTGAGGCTATTGCATTAGGTGTGCGTGTGGGCTCCTGTCACTGTGTCTGAGCAAAGGCTGGGCACATAGGAGAGAACACATGATGCGGATACTTGACACTTTGATCGCACCTTTCAGCTAAGAAGCTCAGGATGCTTTCCAAGAGCAGCTGGCTACGAATTCCACCAGCCCTGAGAGACAGGTGATATGCCACCCATTTCTCGGAGGATACGCAGAGACACAGACAAAGAGCCTGATTTGTGAGCGTGAATTCGTGCACAGGCCATTTCCACCAGTGAGGAAAGTGCCAGGGCAAAGAGGGTTATGGAGCATGCACGTTTTAAAAGCAAACAAGGCCTCAGTGCAGCGGTGGGCAACCTGTGTACCAAAGGCCACCTGGGGCCCATAGGGGTTCTATGTGCAGCACAGGAGACATTTTGTTTACTATCGCCCATGTGCAGGGTTGCAGATTCTGCTGGTTTCCATCCACATAGTTTATTCCTACTGGTATTATAAAGTGACACATATAAAGCAAGGGCCCGTGAAGTGAGGTCCCTGCTAATTGCACACAACAGTGGCTGTGAGGGCCAGGCACACACTCTGCAGCCAATCAAAGTGCTGCTACGGTGCGATCGGCACCCCCCCAAATTCTAGGTGCGCAAGCCCCGTCGGCAAAACTCCTCTGTCCTGCGAGACCGTCTTGGTTGCGACAGACTTGCGGCCCACTGAGATGAAGGAGGACCACTCACTAGCCTAGGGGGCCAATCAATGCCTTGGTGAAACGACTGAAGCCACACAAATCCGTTTCAAATCTGCCAACAGAACAAAGGAGTCATTGCTCCTAGTTCCAACTATGGGACTAGCAGTAGCACATTACCCCCTTTGCTCTATGCATCAGAAGGTAACTAAGGCCTTATCTATACTACTGCGGGTCATCAACCTAAGTTACGCCTCTTCAGCTCTGTGAATAGCGTAGCTGAAGTTGACATACTTAGGTCTATTCACTGTGGTATCTTCTCAGCGGTAACTCGACAGCTAATGCTTTCCCATCAACTCCGCTTACTCTTCCTGTTTGGGTGGAGTACTGAAGTTGACAAAAGAGTGCTCAGCGGTTGATTTATCATGTCTCCAGTAGACGCGATAAATCGTCCCCCGCTGGAGCGATGGCAGCCTGTCGATCCAGCCCGAGCCTGATCCTGAACCATTGATGTCAATGAAAGTTGTGTCACTGACCGCAACGGGATTAGAATGGGGGCCATCATGTCAATAATGCTAGAGGAGATGGGGATGATGGGTGAGATATTTACAAGTGCTCTTCAGGTCGGCCTAACTTTGCTGCTAGCGAAGGCAACAGGCACTTCACCATTGACTTCCATGGGAGTAGTTAGACCAGTGTTTCTCAATGACAGATCCATGGACTGGCACTGGTCCCAGAGCTCTCCCTGACACAGTTTAAGAAGGCAGCATGCAGGGCCATCCTTAGGATTTACGGGGCCCTGTGCAGTTCAATTAAATGAATGCTCCTATAGCCAACAGCCTGGGGAGGGGGAAGATGATTTGCCAGAGCTGTGATTTTATCATCTTCAGCAGCACACTAATGAAAGCAAATTTCAAACGAAGGTCCTGGAGGCTAATGGAACCTCCAGAAACTGATGGTACAGACCTGGGGTTGGCAGATGCCTATTAAATGGCTTCATTACCACTTGAATGGCTCTCTCACAGGTTGGTTCGATGTGCTAATAGCGCTGGCCGGCTTTTTCACTTTTAAGTTTACTAGATCCTCTCCAGAGGAAGCAGAGCCACAGACCAGGGATAGGAAGAGGGGGGTGGATAGACATAAAGACCCAGCGGTGCCCCACATTTTTGGGTGCTCTACTCAGCTGTATATGGGTAAGGTGACCATGACAGCAAGCCAGTCCCTGGCATCAAAAAGGTTGAGAAACACCATGAGATCAATGCTCAAACCCCACCCAGACCACTTTCTTTAGTGAAAAGTGTTGCCTGTTGGCTGCAAATTACTCCCCTCCCTTCATGAGGAGTTTCCCCTTACACACTGTCCCCCCAGACAGGGGCTGCTGCCACCCCACGCTGCTGCCTCTGTATCAGAGGCAGCAGCATGGAGTGACAGGCAGCTGGTCCATGAGGGGAGCTGGTTTTTAAACTGGCTCCCCTTGCAGATTAGCTCCTGTCTGGTACCCCGTGCTGCTGCCTCTGATACAGCCAAAACAGCGGCTTAGGGCGTGGGGCCCTTTTAGGCATGGGGCCTGATTTGGGGGAATCAGGCGAATCGGCCTAAAGCCAGCTCTGGCCCCATGAAGTTAGCAGGAGTCTTTCCATTGACTTCAATGGGCTTAGGATCAGCCCTTCTGATCACGGCTCTTGCAAGGCCAGTTTATGGGCTGTGTCCGGGGCACAGAGAGAAGCGTTCCCTGTCCTGAGGCAACAGCCATCTCTTTTGGCTCTGACACTGCAAGTTTGTCCTGATGAGACAACTGTACTTAAACCAGGCTGCCTGATGTCCCTGAGACTGCTGAGGCAGCCGATCGGAGACGCCAACGTTTGGATGTGGAAACTGCTTTGTGGAGCCTAGTTTTCCAGTGCCTTGTGCAACCCACACAGCTTCTGGGTGTGGGACAGCGCCCCATCAAGAGGCACTGAGACTGCTTGCCGAGAGAATAATGAGTCCGCTCCACTGCCTTAGCTGAAAGCCAGCTGGCTTTTAGCTCATGTGGCAGCAGCTCACGCACTAAGCTGCAGAGGTCCCAGGTTCAATTCCACCCACAGACGACCGGACTCTGTTGGCATGACACTTGCCTCTTGTGCCAGCAGCGTTAAGACACTACTGCTCTACTCCGCTTTGCGCTTGTGTAAACAGCTGCCTGAGTGCAGGGCTGTGAGCGCTAACAACACACAAGTGCCATGGGGAGAACATAGTTACCCCATCCTGCCTTAAATCCCACAGGCTTTGGATGGGCTCGCTTAACCCAGTGTAGGTTCTCTCACATCTGAAGTAAAGCACCCCCTGGGGACAGGATATTATGAGTTCACCAAGCACAGCCTTCCCATGCAGCCTCAAAAGGGATTTAGCCCTTGTCAGATCGGCTTATGTACAGTCAGAGCCTTTTCCATGGGGCTCACCAACTTCATCGTAGTGAAAAACCCGCTTTCATTAAGCAAATGTCTCAATCGCCGTAATTCCACTACAACTCAGGCTTCTGGTATCCCCAGTGCAATCCAAACCCACAAAAACACTCCAATTTACTTGCCTTTTCTTCACTGTCTCTTGGGGCACGATGGCCTTGGCCAACATCTCCTTGTATATGGGAGACTTTAAATAGCGACCATAAGAGTCCTACTAGCGGGAAAAGAGAAAGTGGTAGTTATGGAGAGCAAACAGCCGAATTAACATCATCTGAGACCAGCTGCTCTGGAGCCAATGAGGCTGAGACATTGGTCATCTCGCCCAGCAACCCAGGAGAACTTGTTCATTCAAACCAACTGCTTCCTGGGTGGCAGTGAAGTCCCCGAGGTCGAATTCAGAACTAAAGGGATGGATAAGCCTAGCTTAAGATGAAGGTCTCTTAGGGCAGTGTTTCTCAACCACTGGTACGAGTATCCTTAGAGGTACTCGGGAGAAGTTTGCGGGGTACATCACCACAACTGAAATTTGGAGAAAACTGAATTTTTGTTTTAAGTTTTACAGCACTTTACCATTTTTGTACTTTTTACACCCAAAAATTACATCGCCCGCCCAGCTACAATTAAGTTGTTTAAACAAATGTGTTGCAAGGGTAGAAAAAAAGTGTGTGTGTCTGAAATCTGTAGGTACTTGGGGTACTTACACATTTTTTAAAGAGGTACTTTGTAAAATAAGGTTGAGAAGCACCGTCTTAGGGCATGTCTACAATAGCAGACAATTTCGAAAGAACTAAAATCAATTTAATAACTCCTGAAATAACAAATTCAAACTCACGTGTCCACGCTACAGGGAAGCCTCAAAATTAATCCAAGGCCGGCTCCCTTAATGTGGATGCGCTACCTCCAATTAGAGTCCCCAGAAGCACTGGGGAGAAATGAGTTTGACTGACTCTGGGGGGTAGTTATTTCTAAATAGTGTCACCGGAGAGTCCACTCTAGCACTATCTCTAAATAACTATTTCGGAAATAGTGTTATTCCCTGAGGAAAGCAGATTTTGAAATAAGCGGCCTGTTTTTTTGAAACAACGGGTTTGGTAGCGTGGTTGCTCCGCTTATTCATTTGACTGAAGGGGGTTATTTCGAAATAAAGCCTTAGTGCAGACCAGGGCTTAGGCTACATCGACCCAGCAATAAAACCCCCGTTGCACTGAGTCTCAGAGCAGGGGTCAGCCGAAGCAGGCTCACACAGCTCAGGATGCAGGGTTCCCAATAGCAGTGCAGACATTCGGCCCTAAGCTCTAAGTCCCACCTGGCTCGTGGGGTTTCAGGGCCCATGCGCCACTCCGAGTCCAAATATCTACACTGCAGCCTGAGTGAAATGTCAGCCTGGGGTCTTTCACTGCAGGGCAGACGCACCGTCGCTGTCGGGCCAGTGTGATTCAAGATCTAGGGCAGGGCTCTGCCCTCAGCTGGTGCAAAACAGCACAGCTCCACTGACCTCAAAGCCAGTTTTCCCGGATGACGATCTGGCCCCCAATGCCCCTTTTTTCTCAGTGTACTGCCCAGATCACAAACGAGAGGAGGGCTGAGCAGGGGCGTTATTTCTTCTCCCCATAGTCTAATGGATTACACAGACTCATCTGAGAGTCAACACAGCTTCCAGCACCAGATCTACAACAGGACCCAGGGAAGTGCATGAAAACTCAGAGCAAACAACTCATTTTTCAAGGGCAACACCGCACCCTCCGTTCTTGGCCCAAAAGTCACCGTTTGCGGGGCGGTTCGGCATCCCGGGATACAACTAGCGCGGGAACGCTCTGTGCTAAAATGCGCATCCTGCCCCAGGTGGACTAGATCCGGGGGTGCAAAATGACTGACTAGAGATTCTAGAATTCCCACAGAACAGCCACGACGACGGGCGCCCGCAGAACACTGCAAAGCACTAGACAAACACTGACTCATACGGCCTCCCAGCACCCATTCATTCAGGGAAGACCGCTGGCCTGTGTCATTCAGAGATCAGACTAAGTCAGGGGTGGGGAACCGCAGAACCCGGGGGCCAGATGCGGCCCCCAGCTTCCCTGAATCTGGCCCCTGAGGCTGAGGGCTGGGCTCCCTCCCTCTCCCCCTCCCCCCAGCATTGGAGACCCTGCGCTAGTGCTCCAGTTCCCCCCCACTCCACCGCAGGGCTGGAGCACACAAATCCAAAGCCAGGCTCTGGTGTGTGAGGGGAATGTGGGGAGCATCTTTCTGCTTCTCAGTCGGAGGCCACGTCAGGAAGGATTTGGTTTTTTTGTTTTTTGTTTTGCTTCTCACTGGTGTGCAGCCCCCCACTGATTTTGTTTCTGCGGGTCAGCGGCCCCTGACCCAAGAAAGGTTCCCCACCTCTGGGCTAGAGGATCATAATGATCACGTCTAGCCAGCGAAGCAAGGCATGGGGGAGAGGGGCAGATGTGCACTCCCAGAAGGGGTGGGGCTGAGGACAGAAGGGGCAGGGCCGAGCTGCCCAGAGCACTGTGCCCCCCTGCGCCCCTTAGCACTGCCCAGACACTCCAGGCAGCGATTTAAAGGTCTTGGGGCTCCAATCATCACGGCTATCATTTCAGCAGCAGCAATGACGGCAGCCGGAGCCCTGGGCCCCTTTGAATTGCCAGACCCTGGGACAATTGCTCTCCCCGCCCCCGTCAGCAGGCCTGCATCTAGCCTTAGGGTATGTCTACACTACCCCGCTAGTTCGAACTAGCGGGGGTAATGTAGTCATCCGCAGTTGCAAATGAAGCCCGGGATTTGAATTTTTAAATGCCGGCTAGTTCGAACCCCGTGCCGCGCGTGGAACGAGGAGTATAGCTAGTTGGGATTAGGAAGCCTAAACCGAACTAGCTACTCCGTGCCGCGTGTAGTCGCGCAGCACGGGGTTCAAACTAGCCGGCATTTAAAAATGGCGCCGGCCGGCTTCATGCAAATGAAGCCCGGGAAATTCATTTGCAACTGCGGATGACTACATTACCCCCGCTAGTTCGAACTACCGGGATAGTGTAGACATACCCTTATAGTCTAGGACAATATTCTCGTCCCTACTACACACAGGAAAAATGGGACACAGGAGCTAAGTGAATTGTCCAAGGCTCAGTGTAAGTCAGTGGCAGAGTTTAGATTCCAGACTGAAACTTCCGAGCTCGGGGGTTTTCAAACTCTGGGCTGTGGCTTGCGAGGGGAAGCTGCTTGCGGGCTGCGAGATGCGTTGTTTACCTGAGCGTCCACAGGCCTGGCCGCTCGCAGTTCCCCCTGGTGTGGTTCGCCATTCCTGACCCACAGGAGCTGCAGGAAGTGGTGGCCTCACCCACACTACCTCCTGCGGCCACACTACTTCCCGCGGCTCCTGTGGGTCAGGAATGGGCACCCCCCTTGGCCGGGAACAGCGTACTGTGGCCACAGGGAGCTGCAAGCTGCCATGCCTGCGGCCGCTCAGCCAAACAAAGCGTCTCGTGGCCCTCGCGAGCTGTGGCCCCGAGTTTGAAAACCCCTGTCCTAGCTCAGAGCCCTGACGTCTATCCGCTAACCAGATGGCGAAGGGATCAGCCATTTCTTTCCCTCTGCAGGGCAGCAAGGTGCCTCCTTTCACACAGAGGAGACTTTGGGAGCCACGGTAGCTAGCACGCCGGGACCCGGACAGGCACAGACACGCCGGGGACGCCCTCAGGGCGCGTAAGCCAGTTGCAAACCTTTTTCATGAGCATGTAAATATGAGTCTGCGCCGCATCTAAAACGTAGCGATGAGGGTGCTTGAGACCCCGGACGGTGATGCCCATGGTCGTGCCGTCAATGTTAATCCAGCGCCTCGCCCCGGGAGCCAGGAAGAGTCTGAAACCAGAAACGGGCGAGGTCATGAGGGGAGCACTCATGGAGGCTGTTGAGCGTCCATAGAGGGAAAGAAAAATGTGCTTCCAACTGCCAGCCAGACCTGAGCCGTGGCTCTCTCACACCCATGGGCAGTAATGAGCGCCTCAGGTGCAACCAGACACCACGTGCTTTGAACAGGAGGGGGGCAATTTGGTACTGCCTTCCCACACTGCCTCACCTAGCCACGCCCATGCTCCCCCAGAGTCCCCCTGCAGAGGCTGGGGCTGCGGCCTGCTGGCTCTCTGGGGCCGGGGAAGCCTGAGGACAGGGAGGGAGGAAGGGTCAGTGGCCACATGTGGCAGGAGGTAGGCAGGGGCCAGCAGTGGCCACCCTGAGGGGGGTGGTCTGGGCTCTCGTGGGCATGGAAGGGGCAGGGCCTCCCCACGCCACGGGATCACCTCTGAGGATTAACGATGTTTTGCACTCAGGACCTGCTCCAAAGCCCGCTGTGGGGCTGTCTCCCCCCAGACGCCAGCAGGCTTCGGGGTAGGCCCTCAAAGAGGGTCTCTCCTCTGGAAAGCTCTAAGTACTTTCACAAATATTGATTAATGAGGCCTCCTAAGGCTAAGGAGACGTACAGACATAATACTGTTCCTGTTCTCCCGACCGGGAAGGGGAGGCTGAATGGCACAGAATAAGACTTAACTGAGAGGTTTTGTCTTCCAATCAGACTAGCCCACTTCCTTGTATGAGCCACCTGGATAGATGGGGGTGAGGGGGGGAAGTTGCTTTATAACAAAATAATGTTTGTTAGTTTTTATGTAAAGGAGCATCCTCCTTACACTGGGACCAGTGTCCCCTGTGAGTCATGCGCTTGTGCAGCTGCTCAGGAAAGGTTCAGATGGCACCCAGCGGATTATTTTGGTGGTGCACCTTCACACATTCCTCGGTGCGCACAAAATTTATGCTGCACGTGAGTGGAAAAAATCCACACAGGGTTGGAAAAGATGAATGGGCACATTGACAGGGACGATCTCCCACGTGTGCTTCTGGCCGGCTCACAAAGGAAATCCTGGCCGATACTCAGGACTACGCTATTCCCCCAGGAGAGCGGAACAAGGCCAGGATGGGGATAGCCACACATCAGGAAGGTTGGCTGCAAACCCAGGAGTCCTCACACTCACTTGTAAATTTCTTCTGCTTTTTCTTTGACTTTGGATTGGTCGCCATATTTCAGGTCCTCACAGGCTTCCCAGAATCCCAGATTCTCTCCTGAGCAACGAGGGATCCGTTACAAGAGCAGGAGAGAGACAAAGAAAACAGCGGGGAAGCGAAATAAAAACTCGACATTGAATTCACACGATTCGATATTTGTTGGACATGCTCCTGAAACCCGGATTGTGACAGTTACATCCGTTTGAGGGCTCTCTGCACAAAGATGAATTTCACCCTAAGTGCCTGTAACATTGACACAAATCTTCTTTTGTTTTTAAACACCAGTCAATTTGCAGGTGCTCCAGCAACAAACTCTCTTTGCGGAGTGGTTTCTTTGCTGCTGTGTTTTCCGTCCTCTGCCACTAGATGGTATTGCATGCACTGACTCCACAGCCCAGCTCCTCTAGGCCTTCCCATTATTGCGTAGGACCCGGTTATAAGGTTTCTAAAAATAGCCCCTGAGCTGCCCCCACTGGATTGGAAATGTGCCGTAGTGACGCAGAGGGGCTGAACGGGGAGGCACAGGGACACAGACCCACCACTGAATTCTTTCTTCAGGAAGAGCTGGAAGTTCTGCCGGCCTTTCGGGTCCCTGATCAGCTCGTTAAAATTAAAGGCCCATCGCTCCACACGCATCCTGGTAGGGATTTCCACTCTGCAAAGATTTCAACACAGACACCACTGTTTCCCGCTGGAGTCAGCTCACTGCCGGATTGGAGCCACACATTTCATTAAAAGCAGCGCGCCCTTGGCTGGCGTGCCAGGAGAGTTCCCCGCTCTGCCGTAACGAGCTTGCCAGGTCAGCCCATTAGGTAAGCGGCAATTAAATCGCCCTGGGCGCAGCGGGATCAGGAATGAGACTCGGAGGGGCCGATTCTGCTCTGATTTACACCGGCTTTATACTGGTGCTGCATCATTAATATGCTGCTGCTGATTTACACTGGTGTGAGATTCAAAACCAACACAAAATGCCCATCTGGACAGGAGGCTGCCAGAGCTGCGGCTGCTGTGCTCCTTCAGCAACACAGTACCGCCATGTACCCATAGCCGCCAGTGGGGGCAGTCGCCCGGAACAGCAGCAGCTGAAACCCCAGGCCCTTTAAATCCCACGAAGCATGGTTCGAGCAGCACTGAGGCCTGGGTGTAGGAGGCTAACAGCTAGCCCCGCCCCTTCCCAAGGGGCACAGAGCCAAGCCCCTCCCACTTTGCCCAGGGGCCCAATGAAGTCTGTCACCAGCCTTGCGTGTACCCAGTTTAACTGACCAGTTCCTGTGAGCATTGGCAAGGGAAGAGATTCCTAGGACACACAGGCTGTGTCTACACTGGGCCACTTATTCCGGAAAAGCAGCCGCTTTTCCAGAATAAGCTGCGAGCTGTCTACATTAGCCCCTTGAATTTCCGGAAAAGCACTGACGATCTACTGTAAGAAATCAGCTGCTTTTCCAGAAAAACTATGCTGCTCCCACTCAGGCAAAAGTCCTTTTTCCGGAAAACTGTTCCGGAAAAGGGCCAGTGTAGACAGCACAGTAGTCTTTTCCGCAAAAAAGCCCCGATCGTGAAAATGACAATCGGGGCTTTTTTCCGGAAAAGCACATCTACATTGGCCACGAACGCTTTTACGGAAAAAGGGCTTTTCCAGAAAAGCATCCTGCCAATGTAGACACTCTTTTTCCGGAAATACTTATAACGGAAAACTGTTCCGTTTTAAGCATTTCTGGAAAAAGGTGCCAGTGTAGACATAGCCATAGTGTTTGAATCAGGGTGCTTTGGCCCTTAGGCAAAGAAATCTCTTGGGGAAGTTTTGCCTGCCTATAGACCTGAGAACTGGGGTCCATGCCCATAATTTAGCTGAGCTATGCTACAGGTTGGACCTCTCTAGTCCGGCACACCTCAGGACCTGACCGGTGCCGAACCAGAGAGTTTTCCAGACCACAGGAGGTCAATACTGTCTATCAGCATTACCAACACTTCCACTGCTTCCTGGGCTATTAGAAGACATTTAGGGGTACATTAGAGCTAAATAACAACACAGAACACTGAGACCCAGGACAGTGGCTGTAACCAAACTTTATGGCACCACAGGAAACTTGGCCACACCCATGAAAAGTGGACATCCGGCTAACGAAAATCATGCCGGACCACACATGGCGCTGGACTAGAGAGTGCTGGACTAGAGAGGTTCAACCTTTACCTTGATCGTAATGGGCCAAATTTTGCTCTTGGGTGAAGGGGAGCCTCTTACACTCATCCAAAAACAGAATCAGGCCCACAGAATAGGCCTGGTATGACTTTTAAAACTCCCACACCGTTCAGGAAGACCACACCTCGAGAGAAAGCAGATGATGCAGCGAGTTCAGATGTCAACCCTGACAGAGGATCGCTGACCACTTCGCTGTCAAGCTACATCATGCACAGGAAAGCCACACTTCTCACAGGAGAACGGATAGCACGATTACAGCAATGCTTCCTCATTTTCAATCTCCAGCAACATAACGGCCACAAGCGGGTGGGGGAGTAAATACATACAGCTTTGCATTGAGCTCCCAGAACTCCGCGTCATCGGTTATCCAGGGATTGCTGGGGAGGCATCCAGACATGATGGGGTCATTGGAGAGGAACTGTTCACTGTACTTCACGATCCTGAAAATAGTTCAGATGAACTAGGTGATCAGCTGCAGGCAGCATTTCAACCAGCATGTTTGTAAACCTAAGACAACTATTTACAAAGGACTTGGGCCTCTTCCTAAAGCCAGGTCCACACTAGACCTAGCAGCTTGGCTTCATTTAAACCAAACTTGGTAGCATCCCCTCAGCAGTAGGCTGACGGGAACAAACGGTTCCATCAGCTTCCCTTACTCCTGACAAGAGCAGGAGTTCTGGACGCTGGTGGGGGCGTCCTCTGAGTTTGATTTAGCGAGTCCTAACTAGAATCGCTAAATCGAACTCCAGAAGATCGATTGCGGAATGAAGATGTGGCTTAAGTGCATGCAGGGGTCTGGATCCTGAATGGGATCTCCGGGCATGAAGGACCATTCAAAAGAGCAATGAATCTTTTCCCAACAAGATCACCCACCAAAGGTGGCCCTCTATGTTGTCTTTCAAAAGCAGCCATTGATTTGGGGTGGGAGGGTCCCAGAGTTTGGGAGCGGCATTTAAGACAGCCGATGTCCCGCAGTGACGTCGGAAGCAGACAAGGGAATAGAACCTGGAGCTCAGTCTCTGTCCAACCATTGGCTGCTTTGATAGGACACCCATTAGAGAGCAGAAGGTAGCAGACAGGAAGAAAAACAGATGTTGCAGGAACCTGGACTGGCATCCAGAGGGGCTATGGGGAGACTTCAAAAAGGGCCCTGAGCAGCTTCCTTGCTAAAAACGTGACATTTTTGTTTTGCCCCAGGGGGTTCCCTTCTACGGGATGGGTCATGGTGGAGCATGCGCATGCTGGCTACCATGTTCCTGCCCACGGCGACTGTCCAGCTCATTGCTCTGCAGAGCATTTTGAGCCGTTTTCTCTGTGAAGACAAAAGCTCTTCTGCTCTTGCAGGAGCAAAGTAGAAAAACACTTAATGTCCCACCTTGAGTTCAGGGACCAGCTGGACTTACCATTACAACCAATTTCATTGACACCCGGCGAAAGGCAGGTTTTTTCCCCCCTCACTTCTGAAAAATTTGTCTAGGTTTCTGTGTTTAAATTCATCCCAGGCTAAGCTGCTCTTGTATGTTCAAAGCTGGGTGTGCACTGGCCAAAGCTGTGATGCGAATAGACTCCTTGGCATGGGTCCTATAGTGATAAGATGCTGTTGCGCAAAGCAGACTGCGGTTTGACACCAGCATGCTTGATACTATCTTCTCAGTGGAAATGCCCTGGCATTCAGCACTCACATAATTCAGTTTAATCCATATATTCTAATTGAGCTACAAATCTAAACTCATCTGCTCAGGTTACATTGCACTGTCCTGCTAACGATCCAGGCTTTCCAGCGCCTCCTGGATCAATAAAATACTCTCACGTGGGCATATTCTCCATCTCGGAGGCTCGGATGAGGAGCAATGGGCGTAAATTGCAGCAAGGGAGGTTTAGGTTGGACATTAGGAAAAACTTCCTGCCTGTCAGGGTGGTGAAGCACTGGAATCAATTGCCTAGGGGGGGTTGTGGACTCTCCATCCCTGGAGATTTTTAAGAGCCAATTAGAGAAACATCTGCCAGGGAGAGTCTAGATCGCGGCGGGGAACTTGCAGGCCAGACTCTGTGCCTGCGGACACTCCGTAAACAAACCACCTTGCAGCCCGCCAGCAGCTAACCCTGATGAAGCGCATGTAGCCCATGGGTCAGAGGTTCCCCACCCTGATATAGATGGTGCTGGGTCCTGCCGTGAGGGCAGGGGACTGGACTTAATGACCTCTCCAGGCCCCTTTCAGTTCTAGGATTCTGTGTTGTCTGGAGACTGATTCTGCCCTAACCAATACGGATTCGAGTCAGGCCTGATCTCTGAGCTTGGCTCACAGCTGAGGAAACTGGGTTTGGCCCAGTATAGAGACGGGGCTAGTCACTCTGTGACGTGTCGGCCGATTAAGCAGCACAGCGCCCCTGGGAGCTATGCCAGTGCCGTCAGCTCCAATTCCCAGACGGAGGCACAGAGAGACTGATGCCACCACAGAGGGGAGACAGAAGCAGAGGCAGGCCCTGAACAAGAACTCCTAAGGGCCTTTCCCCTGCTGTAGCCACTAGACTGCAGTGCCTTCCTTCCAGGCCTTCCTCAAGCAGGTGACCATTTCAAACACGTGTGGGGAAATCCTCTCCCAGGTCATGGCTCTGTACCAGGTGGGCTGCAGGGCAGGGGGCAGAAAGAATCCTCCCCGGAGTGCATCCGCCCAGTGATAGGAATGGTGGCCTCCATGTGTAAGGATCATGGGACAGGACTTGGGTTCTCTGCTGTCTTTCCCTGCCCTTCCTCCATAGCCCCCTAAATTCTCTCCCTCCTGCAGCCCCACAGCCTGAATACTCTCCACACCCCCAGACACCCTGTATCCAACCCATTCCTGCCCCCTGGCCGGACACCCTACTCCCAGCCTGCTCTAGCGCCCTACCTCCTACCCAGATCCTGCACCCCCATCCCTATCCCATTCACTGTTAGCCCTGTCCCGCTGCTCCTCATTTTCTGCTCCACCCCAGAGGCGGGGGGAGGGGCACAAAACCCACCAACCCTGGAACCCCAAAAAACTAAATCTGGCCTGGTGCCTTGAACTTCAGTCCTCCCTGTCCCTCCCTGCACCATGGGGTTGGAGCACCAGGAGAGTGAGGTGTTTCAGTTGGGGGTCACATGAGTGAGGGTTGGAGGTTTTTGGAGGGCTTTTTTGTGTATTTGTTTGGTTTCTTTGCTTCTCGCTTGTGTGGCCCCTGACCCAAAAAAGGTTCCCCACCTCTGGCATAAATAAATGCAATGCTGAAACCTTTTGTGTTGCACATAATATTTTACTTTATTTAAAAATGAAGCCTGGCCAATAAGCCCCCAATTGGGGCCCAGCCCCCATCTGGCTGCAGCGTTATAACACTCCTGCACCCCCCCACACACCAACCCGGAGCCCATCATACACCAGAACCTCCTGCCCTGAGCCCTTCATGCCCCCACACCCCCAAACTCCTGCACCCCCACACCCCCAAACTCCTGCACCCCCCACACCCCCAAATTCCTGCATCCCCAAATACTCAGCCCTCTGCCATAACACTCCTACACTCCCACACAGCCCAATCTTGTTCCCTGAGTCCATCATACACCCCAACCCAGACTCCTGCACCGCCGGCTCCCTGCCATAAGATTGACAGAAGACAGCCTGAATGTGCAAGAAGCAGGATTTGACCTGTTATGATGTCAATTTCAAAGAAATGTGCAAGAAGATGCAACAGCAGAAGTCCCACCAAATAAAGTCTGTGAGTACAAGGTTCCATTTATGCTATGAGTAATCATTATGGCAATGATAAACGACTGCAAATGGTCGTTTTTATACGGCTCTTTGTTGACCACTAGTTCTGAATCGTGATGTAGTTTGGCTCTTTGGTTTGAAAAGGTTGCCAACCCCTTCCCTAAGGCACGGGCAAGGAGGCTGTCTCTGGGATAGGAAGCCCTGCAGGCACCGCTCTCATGCAGAGTGGGGAGACAGATGCAGAGGGACCTCGGCCCCTGTTCAGTGTGTGCCCCAGAAGGGGTTGTGAGTGATTCGCACCAGGCTGTGCGACTCCGCTGGAGGGCTGAGCGGGCAAAGATTTTTCTTTTGTGATGCTGCTTTGTTCCGCTTGGTTTTCCCAACTAACTCTTTCCTCTTAACCCAGAACTTGAACGTAACCCAGAACTACATTCATGGTCCTTCAGCCTCGCTAGTCGTGGATGCTGGCCAATGATACTGACTCCCTGTCGAAGCACCGAGCGTGGTGATGAATATGACAGGGTACCTACCCCTTAGTCCCTGCTCAATGTTTCCCTGGGTTGCAACTGGATGTGACAGGGCATCTGCCCTGCACTGGCCCTTTCAGGGCATAACCCAGCCCTGAGAAAGGGCTGCGAGCGAAGCCCAAGCTGAGGCAGTTATTGCTAATTAGGGCCCAGCTGGGGGCTATATAAAGAAGGGCTCTTGGAGTGAAAGGGGAGGACTGAACTCTTGTTGGAGAGCAGGAGGGACCTGGCTACTTGGGAAGCAGGAGGCTTCCTGGAAATATTGCAGTATTGGGGGAGGCAGGCAGGGCTGGGGAAGCGCTGGCTAGGCAAACTTCCCAGCTGCAGGGCCTGAGGCCAGACCTGAGTGCAGGAAGGCTGCAGAGAGCCAGCCAGGATAGGCCAAGGCAGCAGGTCCGCACCCCCTTGCCAATGGTGAGTGGCCATGACAGACTGCAGTCTGCCCCGGAGGCAGGGGCTAGATGAAGACTGACAGTGGGGCAGTGAAACAAGGAGGGTACAGGGGAAGTGCGTGTTCCCTGGGAGGGGAACTGAGTGTTCCCTGGCCCTGGAGTGCAGAGACTGATCAATCCCCACAGAAGGGAGCCAAAACAGACTGGAGTGGGCCCTGACGGCGGGCAGTGTCCTGAAGAGGACACCGTGGCCCAAGAGTGAAGCAGGTCCGGACTGCAGAGGGAAACAGGGAGACCCCAGCCAAAGGGAGGCATCCAGCGAGCAGACAAAAACTAATTCCCAGGGCTACCAGCAGGAGGCGCCGTGGTGGTGAGTCCACCCTGGGACACTGGAATATTAACTAACGACCTGATCCTGGTCCCATATAAGTTTACGGCCAAGCTCCCACTGGAGAACTGGCTTTTCATGCTGGGACGGGGTCTTGGAGCCTTCTCTGCTTTATGGGTGCCCTTGGTTTTCTTCCCAGTTTCCAATCCAGTGATTACACTGCCTAGAGATACTGCGCCCGGAGAGCACTGTGTGCGGCCGTGCTATCGATTGCACCAGCTGTCAGAGTAAATAGGTTAATCAGCTCATTAACGGGAGAGAATTTAAGACTAATTAGGGAATAAGGAAGCATAAGGGAATCAGAACTTACCCTCCGAGGGAGACGGAAGATTTCACTGTGGACTTCATGATGGCTTGCTGGTAGTACATGATCTAAGAGGCATAGATAGGTTTTGTAGTTAGCAGAACTGCAGTCATTTGGGTCAAAGCTGGGCATCTGCTCCCCCCTTCTGCAAGGTAGCAGAACAGTGACAAGAATTCCAGCATCTCTCCTAACACGTGGGTGCCCATGAAGGCCCAGAGTCACTGAATTATTTTATCACCACAGTTATTTTCATTGGGGTTTTTCAAATGTCACGAAAATGTTCTATCACGTGCAAGTAATTAGCTGCAGTTCCCCATGCTCTGTAATAACGACATAATGGCTACAATGGCACTACTGTTCTGGCGGATGGAGGTGCGCAATTATCATTGCTATTTAGTTGTTTCTACGCTGGCAACTCTGGGGGTATTTCCCATCATGGCTGTACCACTGGTGAAGTTCCACCGATGTTCAGCAATGGTGCGAGTGTTTTTACCCCATTATCTAGTCCCACTCAGAGTTTTCCCACTCTTGCTAGCATTGATAGCAGTGCACGCAGAGTGTTTTCTTGAAAATGCATTAGGCTGACAGCTATTGGTGGCAGGAACCATGATGACCTGTGTATAAGAAGCACTAATGCAGCACATATTCCAACAACAGACAAACACCTCATATTGACAAAGAAGTGACGGTCAAATTACCTCTCTTCTATAAACATCAATGGTTTTTTTCTGTAAAAGAAGCAAAAATATTAAAGGTGGGTGGGTGCTGAAAAGTACTCTTTAAAAGAAGAAAATGCAGTTTCAGGATTCCCTCTTGGGCACCTCTCTCATGTTTAATCCTCATTACAATTAAAAACAAATACAGGCAAGCAACTCATCTAATCAGGGTATCGTCAATGCTAAGTGCATCTATACACTCTATGTGGTTCCATTAGATGTATATATTGTCTAGAGCCGCCCACTCCATCACAGCCTATGTGCAGTCAGTTACAGGGTTATTCTAATGGCGCTAAAGTAGATACATTTAGCAGACACAGATTAGATCATTCAAGATCAGTGAAAGGAGACAAGAATACATTGCAAAATGTAAACAGCACCATTAAAAAGCCGCAGAAACAATATCTGCCGTGCAAAGGTGCTTAAACTGTGAGTTGAATCGCTCCAACTGTGTTATATGTCATCCACCAATGAACAAGCAATTGAAGGCAAGAAATTAACTGCAGGGTGTTTATTCAGGCAGCTGCCTTTGAAGCGCAGCGCAGTTACCTTGTCTTGAGTAAACTGGGGGAGAGAGAAGAAAAGGCAGGTAAAGACAGGGATCTTCCAGGCAAGCCTCTAAAACAGGGGTGGGGAACCTTTTTTTGGGTCAGGAACCGCACACAAGTGAGAAGCCAAAAAAAACCAACAACCCGCAAATCCTCATTGTTGTGGCCACCAACTGAGGAGAAAGACACTCCCCACCTTTCCCTCATATACCAGCGCCTAGGTGGGCCTAGCCTAGTAGATTTTTCATGCTCTCGGGCAGCAGGGAGGCTGGCGTGCCAACACTGGGCTCTCCAGTGCTGGGGGGAGGCGCCCCATGAGCCTCGGGAGCCGGATCCAGGCAAGTCAGCGGCTGCAAAATATCCCTGGGTCTGAGGTTCCTCAACCCGATCTAAAACCTTGCTTTTTAGCACCGACTTCCCCATTACAAGTATGCAGCTAAGCTGTCCTCAGTGATCTTCAGAGCTGCCGCTCAGACTTATCCCATCTAATTAACACTGTGGGAGAATCAGTGACATGGACTGCTTTGTGGGAGGCTAGCATTGGCCAAAAAATGCGGGCATGACAACCCTACAGATCCAAATCCTTTGTCCACTGAGCTGGTCCAGGACTGACAAGACCAGCAGCACTAGTGTGTGTCCTCCCCCAAGGCTCACCAGTGAACACTAGCCTCCCCAGGAATTGAATTGAAATTAGGGAGGGGTTCAAATTTACAAGAGGGGCGTCAGCGTGAGGGTGAAGGTGGGCTGTATGGCACCATAGTTCACAAAACTGGGGAGGGGGTGTTGGGGAAATTCACAGGGGGTATACATGGGGGGGGGTATAGGGAAATCCTTGCCAGAGAACCTCAGCCTTGAGCTTGGCAGCTGCATCTGTACTGAGGACAGACGGGAATTCTCCCACCTTGTTCTAGTCCCTGTGCCGCTCAGCCGGGAAGGCCCCAATGCAGATCGGCTGCTGGCTTTTTCACACCTAGCTGTTCACAGCAGTTCCGTTTGCATGATATTAGAACCTCCTAATTGAGAACACTGGAAAACTGACTGAGGCTACCAAACACAGCACCAAACCCAGTTCAAAGAGGCCTCCTCGCAGATCATCAAAATCAAATATGTTGAACCATTTTCCACCACATTTCTTTCTGGAAAGCGTACCCTAACTTGGACCTTCCTTTGAGTAAGACCCAGACTGCATTTTGTCATGCCCTGCTCCGTGATATACAAAGCCAGAGTCTGCTAACATAGGCTATAGCTTGTAAAGAACAAAGAGGGGTCTCTAGTAATCCTTCAAGAGACAAGGAGAGACATTACAATAAACCTATACTCTTAGAAAAGGTCTGAATGGCTTCACCGCCTTGTAGCCGGAATGGTTCTTCATACAGATGGTCACACGCAATCTCTCCCATCTAGTGCTCATAGGCCAAGGCAGGACTTACAAGTTCAGATCTATGCCTCAAATCTGAGGCAGCAATCCCAGGACACTTCTTTGCTACCCCAATGTTTGCAAACTTGATTCAAAGTCTAGTGCCATGCTCTTACTGAAGATTAATTGCAGGAGCAAAGGGATTGCCTTCCGCTAGTTCCTGCCTGCCTTCCACAGGCAACACGCCTATAGCCATTCATGGGACTTTTGACTGCAAAGGGGATGAAGGAGTGAGCCCTTCATTTAGGCTTGGCATCAATATTGCTGCCCTGGAGTAATACCATTTGAAGGTTACATTTGCAGACATGAGGTTTGATGCTTCTCTTTTAAATGAAACCATCCATTATTCAGAATTTGTCCATGCCATGTGAGTCATATACATATGCCCTACACAACAAATCCAGTCCAGGGGCCAGACCCCCTCTGGCCCACCCCCCAAAAAGAATTCATTCCTTCTGCTTTCTCCTGACTTCTGCGTACTCCCCTCAGACCACCAACACCACGCTTGCTTGCTCCGATCAGAGAGCTACAGCTGCTCACAGCACCTTTTTACACCTACAGAGGGAGACAATCTGCACACTTAGCTAAACCCCAGGGCTGTGTCTACACTGGCATGAATTTCCGGAACTGCTTAAAACGGAATACTATTCCGTTTTCAGTTTTTCCAGAAAAGGAGCGTCTATATTGGCAGGCTGCTTTTCCGGAAAAGCGTCTGTGGTCAATGTAGCTACGCTTTTCCGGAAAAGAGCCCCGATTGCCATTTTCGCGATTGGGGCTTTTTTCCGGAAAAGACTACTGGACTGCCTACACTGGCCCTTTTCCGGAACAGTGTTTTGTACAGTAGAGCATCGTTGCTTTTCTGGAAATTCAAGGGCCAGTGTAGACAGCTCGCAGCTTATTCCGGAAAAGCGGCTGATTTTCCGGAATAAGTGGCCCAGTGTAGACACAGCCCAGCTGTTTCCTGATGAGATAAAACTCACCACCTTAGTGACTATGGGATATGCAACAGAGCAACCCATAGCCACCATGTTAAGTCATTAACACAAATGCGAGCAGCATGATGCTAATGCAAACTAACAGAGCTAACCAGCATGACATGCTAAGCAGCAGGAGGTCTTTTTCAGAGACATCCATTGGACATATGAAGAGCTCTGACCTGCAGCAGTGAACACAACCTCAGCTGAAACAAACAGGCTAATAGGAAAAGCAAAAACAATTTCTGCACCAATGGGAACGATTCCCTACGAGGTACATGTAAGACCTGATGTGAATGAGAGTGAGGCTAACACAAGGGGGAAACGCAGCCACTCAAGAGTGCAATATGATTTTTACTCGTGTGGGATCCAATAGCCTTCCATTTCCAATGGAAATCAGTGGGTGTCCACAGCAGTCAAGGCTTGGAGTTTAAAGCTCCCATGATACCAACTGATTAGTACTGGAAAACTTGAAGACAATGGGAGCTCTGCTTGAGTCTGGGCTGCAGACTCATTATCAAAGGGCATGTTATTCTGCTCAAAATTAAATAGTTAGTTAAGATCTGCAATCCTGTGTCTGTGACACTGGGCCTGATTCTGGGCCCAGGGGAGTCAATGGGAAAACACCTGCGTCTTTCAATGCCACATCAGGTGAGATCTGATGGCATACTACATATGGGGGCTAACATTCACCTGTGTTTATACACATTTCCTGTTCTGACTTGGTGCTGCCAGCTAACTAGCACCACTGAAGACACAGAGAGATTCCTCACATTTCTACGTGTTGTCTTTCTTGCAGATCCAAACCATGCAGGGCAGAAAAATCATCTGCTACGACTCATTCCCATAGGACCGACTGAAAACCACAGCACTTCTACTACCTTAGAAAGTATCTTCTTCGGCAAACTACCGCTCTATTCCAACCAAGCTAGTTCATGTATCATAGGAACTTTTGAGCTTCCTGAGGAACCTTGAGACATAATCAGAAGTGAACCCTTCAGAGGTAACAAGTGCTGGTTCAACTATGCCATTTGTAGAGGTATGAGGATGGTTGAGGCGGCTGATTTAAGGCTAACGCTTCATGCCGCAGAAGAGCGCCACTGCTGTGAGTGATCTATCGGAGTTTGATTTAGCATGTCTAGTTAAGGCCCCCGCTGGTACTCCTGCTCTTGCCAGGCGTAAGGGAAGCTGATGGGATCATTGGCTCCTGTCGGCCTCCCTCTGGCTACGTCTAGACTGCATCCCTCTGTCGACAGAGAGATGCAAATCAAGCACATCGAAACTGCTAATGAAGCAGGGATTTAAATATCCTGCGCTTCATTAGCATAAACATGGCCGTCGCTTATTTTCAACATGGAGCTTTCTTTAAAAAAAAAAAAATGGCAGTCTAGACAGGGAACTGTCGGAAAATAAACCCTTTTTCGACAGATCCTGTATTCCTCAAAAAATGAGGTTTACAGGATCTGTTGAAAAAGGGTTTATTTTTCGACAGATCCCCATCTCAGCTAGACTGCCGGGGTTTTTTTCAAAAAAGCTCATGTGTTGAAAAAAAAAACAGCGGCCATGTTTATGCTAATGAAGTATGAGATATTTAAATCCCCACTTCATTAGCAATTTTGACAAGCCTAATCTACATCTCTCGTTCGACAGAGGGGTGCAATCTAGACACAGCCACTGTGGGAGAAGCCTCCAAGCTCGGCTTAAGGTAAACCAGCTCCAGCTACATATTCTACATAGCTGGGAGCGCGTACCTCGAGCCGAGCTGCTGGGTCTAGTGTAGACCTGGCTTTAGATCAGAAAGAAAAATAATCTAAATTAAAGCCACTTCCCCCACCCCAAAATTTATTATCCCGGGGGGGATGTTTCTGACAGACACGGAGGATGCCAGCACAAGGGGTGGAAGGCGGCTTCCATGGAAGTTGCGATGCCCTCATCTTCTACAGCACAACAGTTCCCGGGTCTCAGAGACAGGCAGACATGCCACACACAGGAGAGACAAATCACTGGTGGGAAAGAGAAAGAGAGAGAAGGAGAGAGAGTAAATTAAAAGTTGCTTGGCAATAAAGTCGTGAATGATTTTGACACAGCAGGTCTTCAGACTAAAATCAAAGCTCTTCTCCGCTCTCTCTGGGCTGTAATGCCACCCCCGTTCCCGCTCAGTGCTGGGCAGGGTCCATTGGGAAAGGGTTCCAGAGGGTTCGGCTGACGTCTAGGAATGAGGCCTGCCCTCCCCCAATGCCCATTGCATTGATTGCCATGAGGCACTCCGGGAGAGCCAGGGATGCAGGGAGCCAGCCTTTCACAAGACACGTGGGTTTGTTTCTGAAGCAGGAGGAGCGACCTTAATTTGGCCCTGCCGCAAGAGGTAACGTGGCACCGAGCTGAAGAGGCCGGCATAGTGAGCCCTCCGGGGGAGAGGTCAAAGTTCAGCCACCTGCTGCGTTCCCAATTTGAGGGCCACAAGCAGGTGTCAGAGGTCATGGCTCCTGCCTCTCCCAAATTGCTACGCTAAAGGGGGATCCCAGCTAGATAGGAGGCGAGTCCAAATTGCATGGGGGGGGGGAAGCGTGTGGTGCCAGAGGCACCATACTGAAGGGCTCACGGCATGGAAAGGGTTGAGAGCCACTGAGCACACCGAATCTGGGGTGAATGGAAAGATGAGCACAATACAGAACATACAATCCCCATCCTCTCCAAAAGGCTCATGGGAGTTTTGCTGGGTTTGCAGGATAATGCCCGTCGTCTCTGGCTCTAGACAGTTGTACTTGCCGCTTGCTTTTCCTAGTACTGAATTCACACCCAAGAGCTGTGATTTAAACACACGGATTCTGAAAGAGCAGCTGGGCCCTCCCAAAGGCACGACACCGTTAGGAGGCAACTTCCTTCTTGGGCACTTGGCTTTCTCCTAGAGCGAGGCCCCCAAAGCCACCACCTCTCCCTGCAGCTTTGTGGCAGTGACTTGTTGATCCTCAGCCCAGCTCCCAGCGGACAAACCTTCCTCCAACTCGCCAGTCCGCAGCGTAATCAGCCCAGAGTTTCAGGAGAAAGCTGAGGACTGGATGGGCCGCTGGATGGTGTAACGGGTGGCACTCACTTCCCGTGAGCGCCCCCATTTGACCTACCAGGGGTCCATCCTGGTGTCCCTTTTCTCACAGTTTGGTTCCTCACTCAGGAGCGAGCGGTGCCTCCAGGGCCTTTCCTCCTGGAGACAGTTTCTTGCTCTTAGCTCAAGATTTTACCTCAGTTCATCACTCTCACTAACTCTCTAGTGGGAGCTGTTCCTGGTTCTGCCAACCAGCCACCCCTGACCCTCTCCCTTTCAGGTCTGGGCTGCAACTGAGAGGCCACTAGCCCTGCAGGTCCTTTTGTAGGCTCTCCTGGCTCCTGATTGGCTGGAGCCACTCTAGCCTGCTGGGAGGACTTCTCTATGGCCCTTTTGGCCTTCGGGCCTGGCCCCATTACAGATGTGTTTCCCCCTTCACCACTAGGAATCACGCTTTATGCAAAGAGGGAGAGAGCTGCAATCTTCAGAGCTGTTCCTCTGGCAGCGTTTGACAGTCCTTCCTCCACACTTAAGCATTTTAAGACAACAAAAGAAGAAATCCCAGCCACCTCGCCCTCACAGCTGCACTTCGCTCCCCTGAGCGTCCTCCCACAACATTCCCCACCCACGCATCTCTACTGTTCCTGCCTCTATCTCCGCTAAAATCCCATCCCAGCGACTTGTAAAAATGCTCTAGGCTTCTTGGCTCTCCACAGCTTGTCCACACAGAGATTTAGTGCCTGGCAAGCTGGGGTGCACTCACTCGCCATGTGAACCGCTGCCACCATGTCATGGCTCCTTCCCCACTCTGGCATGATAAATGCAGAATTGGGGGCCAGCAAGTGTACCCCAAAACCTTATCTACCAGGCTTTGGTAGAAAACTCCCCCCCCCAAAATCTTAAAACCCTAGGTTTTGGGAATAAAACTTCTGCTGCCACCACCCAAGTACTGATGTGAAAAATCAGGGGAGAGATCACTTGGGAAATCTCAGTCCTAAAATACAAAGCAAGACATCACCATCACCCAATACCAGGTTAATTAAAAGAAAAGAGAAAACTTTTATTTTCACCACAATATGCCTGTTGCAAGCATAATAACTAGATGGAAAAGTAACAAATAATATACTCGTGGAGAAACTCCTCCTAGAACTTAGTTACAAAGAAAAGCCAAAACATCTTTTAAAAAGTGCACAGACATCAGATCCCATACCCAAAACATAAAACAATAAAACCTAACGCAGTGGTTCCCAAACTTTTCGGCATCATGCCCTCTTTTTGATTTTTGTGAAACCCTCACTCCCCCCGCCAAAAGCAGCAAAACTTGTTGAGTTAATTAAAAATTAAAAATAAAAAAAAAAAAAAAGAAGAAGAAAGAAACTGACTGGGGCCAAAATAGCAGCAAAACTTTGGGGGGGGAGGTGGGATTGAGGGGGGACTGGGTTGCCTCACGCCCCCCCCCCTGGAATTTCTTCACACCTCCCCCCAAGGGGGCACGCCCCCCAGTTTGGGAACCCATGACCTAACGGATTTATCTAAACTTTATCCTACTTACAGAAAGTGAAGAAAGAGCCTTTTCTTGGAGGGAGACATAGTGTCTGTCCCCCTCAATAGCTGGAGAGAACTGCTCAGAGACAAAGGAGGAAAAAAACAAAAATTCCTTTGTCCCAGTTTGAAATTCCTACCTACATTCCTATTGGCCCCTCCACCTGGCTAGGTAAGGGACATAGTTAACCCCTTAGTCTCCAGGCTGCTGGCTAACCCTCACGATCATGACATGCACACTGAAAGTTTCCTAGCAGGTCCTGACATGCAGCTCCTTGGACTGGGATTACAACAGTGAACTTTTAGCGAGAGGACACAGGGTCCCTGTGGCCAGCTACCGAGCAGCAGCTACTGCATCATAGATCTACACACACCCCCACGGCTAGCTGCGCGCTAACTCGCCAGTTAGACAAGCTGTTAGGCTAATTTCAGATCCCCTCTGAACATACCGCCACCTTCCCCCAACCCTCTACGCATATAGGCCCCATTCCGGCTCAGAATCACCCTCCCATGCACCATCTCCCAACAGGGAGATAAATCCAATCCTTGGATTTATAGAGGAATTATCATTCAGCAGCCAAGAGCCATTTACCCTTAATGAGTGTAAAACAGATTAATTGAGTAATACCCTTCCACCCGCAAATTATCACTATTATCCAGTGCAGCAGCTTGTGGTCCCAGTATAGGCTTAAATCAAAATGCCAATTAGCAAGAGGCTCCAGCCGGTCTCATCTGACCATCAGAGGCTCTGCAAAGTGTTCTCCGGTGCGAGGTTCACATCGGCGTTCAAGCAGCACGCACAGCCCCGTTTCTCGAGACGAAGCGCCCACAGCAGCAGGATCCGCTGCTGGGCACCCCATTCGGATGCACCGTGACTGAAAGAGGAAAGCGTCGGTCTCCCAAGCAAGACTCTCCCATGCGGTGCACAGAGCCCACAAAGAATTCATTTCTGGATCACAGTTCAAAACTAAAACGGGTCCAGGTGGCATTTAGATCTGGAGTTTTGGGTCAGCCCCATCTCTTCCATAAAAGTCCTCCTTTGCTACTCCATCATGGGAGGAAGGGATGGGGAGGTAACATTTAAGGGGCTCTGTTGCTGGTTTTCATCCAGATTCTGAGTTGCTGCTGCCCGAAGGTAAAGAGCCAGATTCTCAGCTGCTGTAAATCAGCACAGCTGATCTGAGGAGAAGATCTCACTGTTCAGGATACAGGTGTGGTTATGAAGTCTCACCGTGCTTATGCATCTCTTGTTACCGCAGGACTGGCTTTCTCCTCAGGCATTTCACCGAACATGCTTCTCACACCCGCCCCCTAGGGGCCAGTAAACGAGGCCGGCCATTCGTTATTCGATGCCCCATGGAAATGAGCAATGGGGGTGGGAGGGTTAACATCCACCCACAGCTCCCATGGGGCAGCCAGTTTCTGGTGCCTGCTTGCTTGTCGAGGGAGGTGTGGGTTTGGTTTTAGGCATCAGTCGAGACGCAGCAAGATGGCCCCCGGGCCTTGCTTCACCAAGGGAAGGCGTTTGGTTGTGGGAGGGGGTGAGGCGACCGGCGCTGGGAGTGAATTTGGGTGTGGGAGGTGGTGAGGGGTCAGGCTCTGGGAGGGAGTTTGCAGGAGGAAAGGGGGCATGTTTGGGGGTCAGCAACCACAGGGGAAAAATTAGAGGGTGCAGAGCACCCACCGGCACCAAGCTCTCTCCCCCCTCCCCCCCCAGGCTGACCTAACCTTCCCCCTCCCTCCAAGCAATTTCAGAGTGCCGCAAACAGCTGATTCACAGCATTCACGTTCTGGGAAGGAGGGGAAGTGGGGGGAAGAGGCAGGGAGGGGGGTTGGCAGGAGGAGTGGAGGGGGATGGTGCCTGGAGCAGAGGATGTTGAGCACTCTCTCGGCAAGAAGAGAAGTCGGTGCCTATGGCTAGAGGCAGGAGGGCGTTGGGAGAAGGCGTTTATCTCAGGGTATGTCTACACTAGAAAGTTAGTTCGAACTAACGGACGTTAGTTCGAACTAACTTTCCTATGCGCTACACTAGCGCTCCGTTAGTTCGAACTTAATTCGAACTAACGGAGCGCTTAGTTCGAACTAGGTAAACCTCATTTTACGAGGACTAACGCCTAGTTCGAACTAGCTAGTTCGAACTAAGGGCTGTGTAGCCCTTTAGTTCGAACTAGTGGGAGGCTAAGGCTTCCCAGGTTTCCCTGGTGGCCACTCTGGCCAACACCAGGGAAACTCTATTGCCCCCCTCCCGGCCCCGGAGCCCTTAAAGGGCCACGGGCTGGCTACTCACTTTGTGCCAGTTGCAAGGCTGCCAGCACCCGTGCCTGCACAGCCTGCACCTGCCACAGGATGAGCCAGCCATCCGAGGGCTCCCAGCCCTCCACTGCTCCCCACGACCAGCCTGGCGGCTCCCGGGAGCCTGCCCGGGGGCGCAAAAGGCGGGCGCCCGCCTGGTCAAGTGCGGAGATCGTGGACCTCATCGAGGTTTGGGGGGAAGCCTCAAATGTCCACGATCTCCGCACTAGCCACCGGAACGCGGCCGTCTATGGACGCATGGCTGCCAGCCTGGCCGCCAGGGGCCACCAGCGCAGCCGGGAGCAGGTGCGCTGCAAGATTAAAGACTTGCGGCAGTCCTACTCCCGGGCCTGCCTGCCAGAGGCTGACCCGGAGGCCTGCCCCCACTTCCATGCCCTGGACCGCATCCTGGGGCCTCATGCCGTCCCTGCCCCCCGGGACGTGATTGACCCCGGGGCAGAGGGACCGCTCCTGGACACCGAGGAGGAGAAAGAGGGCTCTGAGAGCCAGGAGCCTGCCGCCAGCCTTCCCAGGACCCGGGACCCCCGAGGCACCCCACAGAGCCGCTCGCCTGCATCATCAGAGGCCGGGGAGGCGTCCACCTGTGAGTACCCTCGTGTTCCCCTTATGTGTATGGGGGGCTGGGGCGAGAGGGAGCCCCGGGACCGTGCGCCTGGGCCTTGCCCACTACGGAGCAGCAGCTGGGGATCCTGCAGGGGCCCTGGCCTTGCAGAGGGGAGCTGGGTTTCACACACCTGGGCCCCTGGGGTAATTGACCGCTGGTCTTCTTGCACCACAGCTGCAGCACCGGGGACTGCAGGGCGCACCACACCGCCTGCAGCAGCCGCCCGCGCCCGGGCAAGCAGGACAGCCAGGAACCAGGAGGACTACCAGAGGCGGCATCTCCGGTTCCTGGACCGACAGCTCCGTCTCCAGGACCACTGGGTCCAGGAGGACCTCAGGCTGCGCCAGAGGAGTCTGGAGGCCCTGGAGGAGCAGGGCCGTGCCCTGCGAGGCCACCTCCAGAGCCTGCTAGACCGCTTTCCATTTCCTCCTCCCCCTGCTCCCCCTCTTGCTCCCCCTCTTGCTCCCCCTGCTCCTCCTGTTCCTCCTGCTTCCGCTCCTGCTTCCGCTCCTGCTTCATCCACACCCCCTGTCCTCTCTGCCCCCCCCTCCACAACCATTCCCCACCGACGCCCCCGGACCCGCAGTGTGGCGAGACGGGAGAGGCACCCAGACTCCCACCCCTGAGCTTTCCTTTCCCTTCCTCCCTTCCCTCCCCTCCCCTTCCAGCTCCCTCGTCCCAGGTTTCCCCCTCCCTTCTCCCACCTTCATTCCTCCCTCCCCCACCCCAGTTCTCTGAAATAAACAGACGTTTTTGTTTGAAAAACAGGTGTCTTTATTGTACAGTAGATAGGGAGGGGAAAGGGGAAGGGGGGGGGTAGGGTGGAAGAAGGCCCCGGTGGGGCATGCAGGGAGAGGTCAGTCCTCCTCCTCCTCCACCTGGAAGCTCTCCCGCAGGGCTTCCCGGATCCGGATGGCCCCCCGCTGGGCTTCCCGGACGGCGGCGGTGCGGGGCTGACCGTAGTGTCCAGCCATGCGGTCAGCCTCAGCCATCCAGGCTGGCAGGAAAGCCTCCCCCTTCCGCTCACACAAATTGTGGAGCACACAACATGCCGCCACCACGGGAGGGATGTTGTGCTCGGCCAGGTCCAGACGGGTGAGGAGGCATCGAAAGCGGGCTTTCAGTCGCCCGAAGGCCCCCTTCACCACGATGCGGGCCCTGCTTAGCCTGTTATTGAAGGCCTGGCGGGAGGGATTGAGGTGCCCCGTGTAGGGCTTCATGAGCCACGGCTGCAGTGGGTAGGCGGCATCCCCCACCAGGCAGACGGGCATGTCCACGTCCCCGACCCTGATGTGGCGGTCGGGGAAGAAGGTCCCGTCCTGCAGCCGCTGGCACACGGAGGAGTTCCGGTACACCCGGGCGTCGTGTGCTTTGCCGGACCAGCCCACATTGATGTCCGTGAACTGTCCCCGGTGGTCACACACGGCCTGCAGGATGACGGAGAAGTACCCCTTGCGGTTCACGTACCGGGACGCCTGGTGTTCCGGGGCACGGATGGGGATGTGCGTCCCGTCGATGGCCCCCCCGCAGTTGGGGAAGCCGAGGGCGCCGAATCCCCGGATGACGGCATCCGGGTCGGCGAGGCGGACCACCCTGCGGAGCAGCACCCGGTTGATGGCCTTGACCACCTGCGGAGAGAGACACAGCAAAGCGTCAATCAGTGGGGCGCCCGGGTGGCTGGGAGCATTCATGCCCTGGCAGTGCCCCGCGCCCCACTCCCGGAAGCAATTCCCCTGGCAGCGTGTAGTACGGCCGGGACAGCCCGACCCCTCCGGTGCGGGGCGCCTTCGCCTCCTCCCGCCCCCCCCTTTGTCCCTGGGGCGGCCCATCCCCTCCTCGCAGCCCCCCTCCCCCCCGGCTCGGTGGCTGACGAGCGCCGTACCTGCATGAGCACTGCTCCGACAGTGGATCTCCCCACGCCGAACTGGTTCCCGACGGATCGGTAGCTGTCCGGCGTGGAGAGCTTCCAGAGGGCGATGGCCACCCGCTTCTGGAGGGGGATGGCGGGCCTCATGCGAGTGTCCCTTCTTTGCAGGGCAGGGGCGAGCCACTCGCAGAGCTCCAGGAAGGTGTCCCTCCTCATCCTAAAGTTCTGGGTCCACTGTCGGTCGTCCCAGCGCTCCAGGACGATGCGGTCCCACCAGTCGCTGCTGGTGTCCAGACGCCAGATGCGGCGGGGCACGCCGGTGCCGGGGCGCCGCCGCGGCTCCTCCACGGCCCCCAGGGCGGCCAGGCGGAGAGGCAGGGGGCTGACGTTCCCCAGGTGGTGCCAGGCAGCCTCGAGCCATTGCTGGCAGGCTTGCAGCAGCAAGTCCAGAACGTGCACCAGAAGGTGCAGGGCGAGCCGTGGCTCCATGTTGCCACCTGCGGCGGTCCCCCCCGAAGGGAAGCACCGACACAGACGGGCACAGAGACCGACGCTTTGCTGTCCCTCGGCGAGGTTGGCAAGCAAGCAGGAAAAGCTGAGAACCGGCTGTCCGGGGGGGTCCCTTTAAGCACGAGCCTCAGATAGCCTCAGACAGCAGCCACACAAAGCAACTGCTGACCTGATGCCCTGCCAGAACCGGTTTCAGCTGCCCTTAAATGCCCCCCTGCGTCCAATCAGTGTGGACGCGCTAGTTCGAACTAGCAAAACGCTAGTTCGAACTAGTTTTTAGTTCTAGATGCGCTAGTTCGAACTAGCTTAGTTCGAATTAACTAATTCGAACTAAGTTAGTTCGAACTAGCGCTGTAGTGTAGACGTACCCTCAGGCAGCTCCTGAAAGTAACTGGCACACTCCTTGGGCAACAGCTCCCAGGTGGGAGGGGCAGGTGGTCCTGCATGCTGCTGCCTGCAAACACCACCCCCACAGGCACCGCCCCCACAGCTTTCATTGCCACACATCCTGGCCAATGGGAGCTGTGGAGATGGCACTCAGGGCAGGGTAGTTTGTGGAGACGCACCCCCCAGGACTGCAGAAATCTGCTGGCCTCTTCCAGGAGCAGCACACAGCAAGGGCAGGCAGAGGCGCCCAGTCCTTTGAAATTGCCCAGGCCCCTGGGCACACACCCATTGGCGGGTCTGGGCTACACTGCTGGCGCTACCCAGACTTTATTTCCCTTCTCAGCCAGAACCGTGCACTGGCAGAACTGGATCTTAGCAAAAACCAACCTGGAGACAGCAGGGTGGGGCATCTCGGCCAGGCACTGCACAGTCTGGCTTCGGGACAGGGTCTCAGGACAAGCCCAGAACCATTGGGGAACATTTGAAGTCTCAGATAAAGCCCTTTTGAAGGTGCATCTCTAGGCCATATCGGTCACCTCTGTCATGACCATGGCTACATCTAGACTGCAAGCCTCTTTCGAAAGAGGCTTTTTCGAAAGATACTTTTGAAAAAGCCTCTTTTGAAAAAGAGCATCTAGACTACAAACAGTACTTTCGAAAAAGCAACCTGCTTTTTCAAAAGAGAGCACCCAGGAAGTCTGGATGCTCTCTTTCGAAAAAAACAGTTTGCATGACATAGCGCCTTTTTTTGAAAGAGCACTTTTGAAAAAAGGCTTTCTTCCTCGTAAAACGAGGTTTTCTGCGGTTGAAAAAACCGTCATGTTCTTTCGATTTACTTTCGAAAGAATGCGGCAGCAGTCTAGACGCAGGGGAAGTTTTTTCGACAAAAGGCCTGTAGTCTAGACACACTCCATGAGGGATGGCCAGCAGCCTGGGGACTAAGGGATTAACTATGTTCCCTGTACCTAGCCAGGTAGTAGTCAGCCAATAGAAATGCAGGTAAGGATTTCAAACTGAGACAAAGGAATTTTGGGGTTTTCCCTCCTTTGTTTCTTGAACCAGTTTTGCTCTCTAGATACTGAGGGAGACAGAAGACATGTCTCTCTCCAAGAAAAAGACTCTTCATAATGTGTAAGTAGGGTAAAGTCTAGATAAATCCATCATGGTTTATTGTTTTCTGTTTTGGGAATTTGGATCTGATGTCTGTGCTGTTAGAAATGGGGTTTTCCTCTTTTTTACAGCTAAGTTTTGGCCCATGGGGGAATCCTACATAAGTATATTAATTGGTGGTTCTTACCAGCTAGCCATTCCAACTATGCTTGTAACTGGGGTTTTGTTTTAATAATAAAAGTTCTTTCTTTTTCTTAATTAACTTGGTATTGGTTCATTTCTGTGTCCTGGAAAATCGGTCTGTGGGATCTGTATGCCTGTGACGAGGGGACAGCAATCACAGACTGCAGCTTGCATTTTCTTTTTTCTTGTCAAGCTCTTTGGAGAAAAGAGCTTGGGGTGGCCTGGGGTTGGTTTCAAGTGTCCACCCCTGTTTGTGGGTTCAAAAGCACTTGATGGTGGCAGCTGATTCCCCAAAATCTGGGTATTAGGATTTGGGGGGGAGTTTTTGTACCAAAGCCTGCAGAGATCAGTTTTTGGGGTTGCTTTTGCAGGCCCTCACTTCTGCATTCCTCGTGCCAGAGTGGGGAATAGCCTTGACAACCTCATACCTACAAATCAAGTTTTGAAACCTTCCTGCCACCAGCCTCCTTAATGGTTACAGATCTCAGTTCGAGCTTACGCACCTCCCCACGCCCTACTACTGGCCTTTGTATTACTGCTCCCAGGGTTGGTCCATGGCTAAAGATGATGCAGTTGCTCATACTGCCCCTGCCTGGTAAAAATCCCCCCTATAACTTTATTGCTGACTTCCTTGGCTATCATATCCTAAACAGAACATACTGCCCCAGTTAACTTATCCTTAATTTGCTGGATCATCCAGCTTATGCATCTTGTTTATTTGCTTTATTGTCCCATTCCCACAACATGTATGAAAAGTGCAACAGAAACGGCAGAAGTTGTTATAATAATTGTAGTAACAAATGCTACAATTTTAATAAGAAACTGTTGACTAACATGGACCTCGTTAGCTGAAAGCTCTACTGATATTCATAGATTTTAAGACCAGAAGAGACTGTTATGGCCATCTAGTCCAACATGATGTAGATTTTTACCCTCTAATCCCTGCATCAAACCCAGTAATTTGTGGTTGAAATACAGCCCTTCTTTTAGAGCAGTGGTTTTCAAACTACCGGTCGTGACTCAGGACAGGGTGGTGAAATGTCAGGCGCTGGGGTCTCATGGCTGCAGGGGGATCAGGTGACCAGTGGGGGCACTAAGGCAGCCTCCTGCCTGTCCTGACAACGCAGACTGAACTGCACCTCAGAAGTGATCGGCAACAAATCCAGCTCCTACGTAGGGATGGGGGAGAGAGCACAGGGCTCTGTGCATGGCCCCCACCTGAGCACTAGCTCCGCACTCCCATTGGCTGGGAACCTGCTGCTGGGGCACAGCATGGTCTGCAGTGCCAGGACAGGTAAGAAGCTGCCTTAGCAACCCCCCACTGCACCGCTGATCCGGACCCACTTAAGATAAGCCCCTCCTGCCCTACCTCTGACCCCCCCCCCAAAGCCGCAGCCCCCTCCTATCCCCCAAAGCTCTCATCTGCAACCCCACGCCAGAGCCCACACTACAGCCAAATTCTGCTGGGTCACAGACATCAACAATTTTCTTCAACTGGGTCATGAGAAAAAAAAAAAGTTTGAAACCCGCTGGTTTAGAGAGACAACCATTCTTGTGTTAAAGGAATTCAAGCGACAGAGAATCTATCACAAGTTGTAAGCTGTTCCAGTGGAGGACTGCCCCTTATTGCTGGAAATCTACATCTCATTGGACTTTGTCCAACCACAACCCACTGGTCAGGTCTAAAAGCCACCTCAGAAGTTCCATGACTCAGCTGCTCTTTATTCCAAAAAGACCCTAACAAACATCTAGAGGATGAGAAGCTTGTAGAACTAACTATCCCAGGCCAGAAGCAAGTGCTTTGATGTGGCTCATTCAAGCTGATTTTGGAAGCAATTTTGAGGTCTGAAATTAATTATCAATGGGAATAGTATCTCTTCTGCTAGTGAGATAGAAGAGTCCCAAATAAAGCAAACTGCAGTTGTACGAATGCACATTTCTCCTGTCCTCATTGCTCCTCGTGTATTACAGCTACCCCACACACGGCAATCCACCTGTCTCTCTCCAAAGGCCAGGGAAATAAACATGCTCTGCAAGGTGTCCTGAAAGCCAACACATCTGCACTGATGTGGGAGGCCTTTGCAGAGAATGACCTGCTGGACGCTCCCTCCCTATTATATCAAGGAGGATCTAACACATGGGCAGCAGGTATGAGAGGCGGAGGAAGGCACTGCCTTCCCAAACTGCCAAGAGCGGCCCTGTCCACGCTCTGCCCCCTGCTTCGGCATGAATCCCAGGCTGCCCCCTGGCTTCAGCCACGCAGAGGCTGCAGCCACGTGCTCCAGAGCTGGGGAGGTTGGGCTGCACACTGCCTGCTCTCCCTGTGCCCTGGGGGAAGGGCTGGAGACCTGCCTCTGCAGTGGGGGGTGGCTTGTGGGGGGCTTGAGAGCGGGGCTTGGGGCCAGGCCTTGGGTGGAAGAGGCAGGGCGGGGGTGGGGGGGTTGCCTCTCCCAGCTCTAGGTTCACCCACCGCCTATGACCTAACAGCAGTGCTTCCACAAACTTCAGCTGCAGCCATGGATCCCAGGGAGAGAGGGAACGCGAAGCGTCGGATTCTGATCTCCCACTGATGTCAATCAGGAGTAACTCTACAAAACTCAGCAGTGTCACACTGGCCTGAAGTCAAAGAATGGAAAACGCAGCCCATAGCGTGACCAGCGAGAGGCACAGTCCCCTTGCCTCTCGTGTTAGCGTTCATGATGCATCACTGGTGCCCCGGTCTCTCTAGACCTGCAGTATGAATTCTGGAGTCCTTTGCCCTGTTATTACTGCCTCCAGGGGCTTATTTTCCCTCCCGAAATTCAAGTGTAAAATCTTTCCTGATCATGTGCAGACTCTACAGTATGGCACGTGGAACCGTAGGGTTGGGCTTTTTCAACCTTGGCCTTACAGTGGACATGTGTGTTGGTGGAAAGGGTCCCCCAACAATTCAGAAGCTTGCAGGCGTACACTCTGCCAGTATACTTCAGCTTGAATCCCTACATAGACCCCTGTACATCTGCGCATAGCCGCTTTATATCTGCGGGCCTCTCAGTTTTGAAGATACAGACGTGGACACACATTTGTATCTAGAACCCTGCAAATTTGGGTATCTGCATCCGTGGCTATGGGTGTGGATATCCGTGGCTCATTTTTGTAGATATGGAGGCAGATGCAGATACAAATTGTGGATCCAGAACCCCGCAAATTTGCAGCCGTCTGCTTTATATCTATGGGTATCCGCCTCAGCGATGTGGATGTAGATAACCACGACTCATTTTTCCAGCTACGGATGCAGATACAAAATTTTGTACCCAGGCAGGGCTCTGTCCATTAAGCTGAGAAAGTATTAAAGAGTATGTAGGCTATTCAGGGCCTGATCAAAGCCCACTGAAATCAATGGAAACTCTCCTTGGGCTCTTTGCTGACATGCCAACAAGAGAGTCAACTGTGCTAGGGAAAAGTTTTGTGGTTGTTGTGGGAGCTTTTCCCCGCTGGGAACTGTACTGAGAACCATTCACAGAAGCCAGTGAACAGCCATCAGATGGGTAATGACTTTGGAAAGCATTTGCAAACCTAACAATCTTTCCTGGACAGCTACAGTGTTGTGTGTGTGTGCAGGGGGGTCTACCTTATTACCCTTTTCAGTCCTCACCCCAATAGCCACTGCTGCTTTTGTTTCCTTTTAAAGCACCTTTCGGCAGCTCCCGCTTAAAGCAAGAGAGAGAAGAGGAAACAGGAAGCATTTTACTCTGCTTTTCACTCTCCCAGGCAACAGACTCCACTTGGCCAAAGCAATTCGCTGCCTCTGAGGGCAGAGATGTTTACGGGCTGTTATGAAATGAAAAGTTTACTGGAGATACCATGAGCTTCATCAAAGCAACCATCCCCATCTGCCCTCCGCCCCCAGCAATGTTCTGCATTCTCTTAGCAAGCACAGGCCCACCAGCTGTCAGCTGGGGCTCTAGGCATGTAAACATGGGACCACTTGAAATAACTGACTCACCGTCTCCGCTGTTTACCTTCCTCAGAGGCCCGGGGGGAAGATAAGGATTGTTCTAGCTACTTAGTCCTACAGGCCAATGGCTCTCAACCTTTCTGCAAACTGTACCCCTTTCAAGCATCTGATTTGTTTTGCCTCCCCCAATTTCCTCCTCACTTAAAAATGACTTGCTTACAAAAGCAAAGATAAAAATACAAAAAAGTGACATAGCTCACTGTTACTGAAAAATGGCTTCCTTTCTCTTTTTTGCCATGTAATGATAAAATAAATCCACTGGAATATAAATATTGTACTTACATTTCAGCATCTAGTACATACAGCTGCATAAACAAGTCATCATATGGAATTTTTGTTTGTACTGACTTCGCTAGTGATTTTTATGTCGCCTGTTCTACAACTAGGGAAATAACAAGGTGAAGTGATGTACCCTCAAGAGGACGTCTGCATGACCTAGGGCAGTGTTTCCCAATTTTATTTGACCACAGAACCCCTAGAACTGCCAGGGTAAAATTTGTCAAACTACAACAACAAAAGACCCACCATAATCGGTCAGCAAAAAAAAAAAAAAAAAAACCGCAAAATGGACTCTGTCACTTTAAGAGGGGGCAGGGTTCGGGAGCACCGATTGGGAAACACTGCTCTAGGGGGGTGCAGAGTCCTGGTTGAGAACCAACGCTACAGACAAATCTAGGCAGCAGGGGTCAGTCACTTACATCATTTACATTCTCAGATCAATAGCTCTACTCTGTTTGATTTAACTAAGATGGTGAGAAACCACGGAAGAATTGATAAGTGAAGCTGCCAGATAATATTCCTAAGGCCAAATTCTGCTCCCTCATTTACCAAACCAGCACAAATCCACAGTAACTTCACTGTGCTCAGCAGAAGTGAAAAATCAAATAGCTTTGACGTCACAGTCCTAGTTGTGGGATAGTTTTACATTTTTATCAGTTGTTATTTGGCTTGATACGGCTTGTTCAGGCTGTTGCCATGCAACACCGGAGACGCACAGCGTGCCAGTCAAGCAGAACAAGGTCTGCAATGCAATCGGAGATGTGACTGCAGCCAGTGTACATATGCCCATGGTGCTTTTGATACCGCCAGCTTGAGTATTAATTAGGGATGTAAAATCCTGGTTAATCAGTTAACTGGTTAAAATGTGAAGTTGACCTAATGCTGACTAAAGTGAGATCCGGGATGGGGACTAAACCGACTAAAGTGAGATCCGGGATGGGGACTGCTCCAGCCCATGGGGTTCCTGCCTCCAATTCCGTGCTGGGGCTGCTGCTGATTCCCAGCTCCCAGACTCTGCTGGAGCAGCCACGGTGAGCCCCCTGCAGGGTTGGAGCAGCCTCCTGCCCACAGCAGGCGAGGCAGCCACTCTAGCCTCCACCGGTTACTGGTTAACCGGAACCACTAAACATTACCCATTTAGGGTGACGCTTACTAGCAGCATGGCCTGGACAAGCTGGGTAAGTTCTCGGGTGCCTAGCTCGTGCTCCACCTTCACCTCTACTGTAATGTGAGCAATCAAGATCAAAGCTAGTTCAAATATCTCTATACATACTTCAGAGGTGCAGCCCATAGATGTACCCTCTGAGTGTGGTCCATGTCCTTAGATGGTCAGTGAGTTTGAAAGCAAGCAAGCTTACCTAGTTTACCTTATTTTCATTGGGATCAGTTACTCGGTCTAGTCCGTACTCCAGGACGTCTTGCATGCCGGGCTGTTACAAAAAAGAAGCAACAAGACGCTTGTGTCTGCTTTTTCAAAACCATCTTAGCCACAGGAAAAAATCTGCTGCTAAGGAATAATTTCTCCAATGAGTGAGAAAAAGGTAAAGAAAACTCAGATTGATCTTTCTTGAGATGGCCATGGGGCTTGGCTGGGGGACCATGGGAATGTATATAGGAAACCCTAGTCAACAGAGACAGCTATAGAAAGAATAACCATGAAGCCCTCTAAACAGAGGTAAGACCGTGCGGCCATCCAGGAAAGATGTAATAGCAGAGATTCAGAAACAAAATACAGGACTATGTAGCACTTTAAAGACTAACAAGATGGTTTATTAGGTGATGAGCTTTCGTGGTCCAGACCCACTTCCTCAGATCAAATAGTGGAAGAAAATTGTCACAACCATATATACCAAAGGATACGCCAGACTAACACGGCTACATTTCTATCACTATTCAGAGATTCAGAGACATCCAATCATTGCAGATCAAATAGTACATATACTATGCTCACTCCAGCAATAATCTATGTAGAGGAGACACTCTTTGATATAAGCAATGAAAAGGGACAAGTGGCGTTTACAAGTGATTTTTGAGTTGTTACTTAGACTCACCAGAGTTAGAGAATAGTCAATAATTAAATCTGGGGAGTGAGCTCTTACGGGGAAAATGGAGAAACAGACCAGGAAAAGAAGGACTTAATCAAAGTTTAAATTAGAACCAAATTCAGCCCTGGAATAACCAAAGGGGATGCATCGGGCATGAATTAGTGGCGAAGGCATTTGAGCGGTGCAAAGAATCTCCCACCATACTCTTTATCTGCAATCAAAGCTTGAAAGACAGGCTGACATTTGCCTCAGGCTTGAAGCTCTCTCTGTATGTGCACTGCCGGGTTCTCCCCTGGCCACTCAGATACAATTCAACCGGCGTGTTGATTATGACTGGGATGAGGGAACGTAGCTCCCGGGTACACGTCAGAGTCTGACCGCACACTGGGACCAGCGTGGCTTCACTCAGGAAGCGCCCTGGTGACATCTGTCTCCAAAATAACAGCCCCCCTGGGGCACAAGCAGTTAGGATGATCTGTTCACAGCATGGATAGGGCAAGCGAGTTCTTACTTCACCTTTAAGAGCAAGTCCTACGGGTTCGGGAAATTAGTAAACAGAGACAATTCAAGTCTCTTTTTTGCCTCAAAGTCCATCTCTGCAGGCCTGCCGAGGGGGAGGGAGGGAGGGCAAAGAGGACAGTTGCCTCGGGGCCTGGAGAGTCAAACGGGACTAGAGCTCCCAGCTGCTGCTAATGCTACTGCGGCACAGCAGACGGAACACTAGGCCCTTTAAATCACCACAGGAACATCATACTCTGCTCAGCACTCAAGGCTGGGGTAAGGGGACCCTCACCATGGTCCAGGCAGCGCTGAGGGTTGCCTGGGGGCCGGCATGGTACGTTCCGGGTGGCACTCAGGGCTGGCTGCCCAGCCTTGCCCAATCCACCTGAGGCCCCGCCCCTTCCGGGAGCAGAAGCCGGGCCCTCCCCACACCTTGCCCAGGTAGGGTAACCAAATGGTTTAAACTAAAAATACCGAACACCCCTCCCCCCCCTCACACACACACACACACCAGGGAAAAAATTCTATTGAGGAAAAAAAAAGGGGGGGGGGGGAGAAACAAAGTTGTTGAGTTTTTAAGCAAAGAGAGTTAGCAAAAAAAAAAAAAAAAAAAGAATAAAAAATAAAACAGCATGGCCCCTTTAAGAAAAGCCTTTGAAGCTTTTTGCCAGCAGCCATCGTTTTCCTGATCGAGCCAGAAGATAGCTTCCCTGCGGAACCCTGCAGAACCAGGTAAGCAGGGGAGGGTCTGAGGGAGCTCGGAGGGCCCAAGGAAGGTTCGGGGGGCCCTGGGCCCAGTTACTGAGTGTGTCATAGGGTTGCCAGGTGTCTGGTATTTTCGCCTCCTGGCAGGGGAAAAAAAAAAAAATCAGAAAATACCGGACATTTTAGGTGTCCGGTATTTTCTGAATTTTTTTTACTGGACAGGAGGCAAAAATACCAGACTGTCCACGTCAGTACCGGACACCTGGCAAGCCTATGTCCAGGGGCCCATGGAGGCTGGCTCCACTTCTGTGGCAACTGGCCCAACTCAACCCTGAAGGCAATGCCCCACGGCTGCCTTCTTAAAGGTGCAGTAAGTTGCTCCTGGCTGAGCTCTCTGGACCCTGTATCACCAATATAGACTTTACAGCTGCGAAGAATGATATTCTACTTACAGGTGTTCGATGCACTAGCCAATAGGCCTTCTCCTGACAATCCAGAGCGTACCTGTCTGCCTTCTTCCGTTCCTTTCCTGTCCTGCAAAGCACAGAACAGGGTTTCATCCCAGCCGAGGAAAACGTGGGTCAATTTTCCCTTTCGGCGACCTATTCTTGCCCATCAGCCCCCCAGGGAATTTTCTCTTTAAAAACTAGAAGATCGAGAACATGATCCTGTTCTGACATTTCCTTGGCTTCCTGACCCACAGGCTCACCAGGCTAAATTCCTCAAGTCAGGAAGGCTGCTTCTTTAGGCCACAAGGAAACTCTGCTATTTCCTGACTGCATGTCATCACAAGACCTTCCAGTCCTAGTATTCTATGAATCCTGAAGGGAGGTTCCAAAGAGGATGGAGAAAGGCTGTTTATAGTAGTGATGTACGGCAGAACAAGGTCTCAAGTTGTGGTGGGAGAGGTCCAGGTTGGATATTAGGAAAAACTATTTCACTAGGAGGGTGGTGAAGCACTGGAATGGGTAACCTAGGGAAGTAGTGGAGTCTCCATCCCTAGAAGTATTTAAGTCTCGGCTTGACAAAGCCCTGGTTGAGTTGATTTAATTGGGATTGGTCCTGCCTTAGGCAGGGGGCTGGACTTGATGGCCTTCTGAGATCTCTTCCAGCTCTATGATTCTATGATCACGTCAACACCCTATCATCTCTCAAGCCCCCAAATCAAGAAGAAGGTAACAGAGTTTGAGAACACTCACCTATACTGCTCTTTGGCCTGCATAACAACAAAATCCCATTTGTAGTTTATTTTTTTATTTAGCAAGTTGTAATGTTCCTGAAATAAAATGAAAACCTGTTACTATACAATGATTAAAAACCTGTTACTATAAAATGTCACAATTGTGACACGCCTGGCAATTTCCTGCAGTATCCTTTGGAAGACCTTATTATATTGAATTTATGTATTGCTAGAGATATACCCGGCATTGCTTGGGTAACAACAATACCGTTCATTCCAGAGCTTTCGTCAGGCAGAGCATGATAAAAACATGCCATCCTCTCCGAACCACACAAGAGACGGGCTGGCCATTTGAGCTAGAAAATCTGAATGGCTCTGAAATGAATTCCTAGGAATGACATGCACTCTGAACATTTGATTCCGACATCCTGGAAAAGGTACCACTAACACGATCGTTTACTTTAAGGATTTTTGTGCATCAGCATCTATTCCACATCCACATCCATTCAGAGGTGCCACTGGGCCAACATGGGGTTTACACTGGCAGCTTTTTGTCACTTTTCCCCTTTCCCGTCTAGAGAGCAGCTGGCTCTAGCTAAATCAGCCTCCAAGCTCACAAAAGCACAAGCACTAGAACAACTTCTTACCTTTTCATACTCTTCTAACATCCCTTTCCTCTTAATATTTTTCTTGGCTAGGTAGATTGCTGGGAGAAAAGCAAAAAGGTTCCGTTACTCGGCAGATTGATCCAGCTAGTCCATGTAATTGACGTGCTGACCCCATGGCAAAGGAGTGGAGCTTTGTCCCTTGTGATCTTTCCCAGACCCAATCTTTCCCAGACCCAATCTTTCCCAGATCTTTTCACAGAAACCTACGCTAGGAAGAGACCCATTCTGTCAAGGACGTGCCACTTCTCAACACAGCTGTGGAAGAACAGCTCTCCTCCCTCTCTCTTGAGCTTGATGTGATTAATTATGCAGTTATATGCCAACGAATTATTCCTCCTTTAAGGCCTCGGCCAAAGTACACTGAAGACAATGGGAGGGTTTCAATTTGTCTTCAATCGGCACTGAATCAAACCCTTAAAAGAGTTGGGATTTTTTTTCTGATTTTAGGGGCAATTTCTTTTTTTATTTCTAAAGCTTTTTAAATATTTTCTGTTAACATTTAAAACTCAAGTGTATTATTTTCAGAAGGTCAGTCCTTCAGAGTGCAGGACACATATATAAGGGACAAAAATATCAGCTAAACAAAAGCTGGTGACACAGGGCTGAGAACAGGAGCGGCCTGAGACTGGCTGCGGCAGCTGGCGCTCCAGGTGGAAGGCGCAATCGGCGCCCCTACCTGCATGGCCGTCAATGGCCGTGACGTAATCACGGGGCACCCTGGTGCCCCGTGACATTATAATTGGGCGCCCGGGCCAGCAGTGCCCTAGGCAATTGCCTAGTTTGCCTAGGCTCACAGGCCGCATCTGGCTGAGAAGCAACTTGGCTATGAAAAAAAAATCATTGTGTACTCTAAACAGCCCTAGAATAAATAAGCAGAATGATCAGCCCAGTCTTCATAAATAGTCCTACTAGGGATATGACTAGTTAGCCGGTTAACCCTTAATGGATAAGGCTAACTGGTTAAGGTTTACGGATGGGGGCTGAAGTAGTTCTCTGCCTGCTCTGGGCAGGGGACTGCTCCACCCCCACGGGGGACCACAACAAACCCCCTGCAATCAGGGGATGCTCTGGCATCTGTAACAGTCTCTGTCTGTGGTGGACCCCTTGCAGGTGCACCCCTCCTGCCTGAGATGGGTGGGGGGAGCTACTCCAGCCCATGGGGATTTTACATCCCTAAACCCTACAATAACAAAACCTCACCAATGAAGGAAAACAACTGATACAGAGACTGGTTTGGGTTTCCAGTTCACAAGGGGTTATCGCAAGTGACTGTAAAACTGTACAAACAGCAGAAAGCGGCCGTTTAATGGAACGTCTATATGACCCAACTCCTGATCCAAAGCCCTTGCAAGGCTTCATGATGGGCATCTACCTCCCATTGACTTCTCGGTGGGGTTAGGCATCTAATTCCTAGGTGTGTTCCTAGCCCCGCACTGAACCTACAGGGCCCAGCCAGGGTTACCTGGCTGCAGAGGCCCCTCCCCCACAGCCCTACCGAGCATGCCCGGGCTGCAGCAGGGCTATAAAAGCCTGGGCCATGACTCAGTCAGAGGAGACAGCCGAAGGAGAAGGACTGGAGAGGGGAGCTCCCCCTCAGCTGTGGCCAGGGACTCCAGGAGACGCCGGACGGGACGCGGAAGCGAGGTGGTGCAACCCGGAGACTGCCTGCCGAGGGGACGCCGGTCTGGAGATCACAGCCAGCTGGGCAAGTCCAGGGGAAGGAAGCCCGGGGATCCAGGTAGGAAGTGGCCCAGGGCAGGAGCGGGAGCCGCCTCTCCCGGCCCGAGAACCTCGGTTTCGGCTGGAGGGCCCCGCCGAAGAAGTGACCCGCTACCTGGTCGCTCACAGGGCCTTGGGCTGGGACCCGGTTGAGTAGGGTGAGCCCGGGTCCCCCTACCTGGGGTGCGTCCCCACTACAACGATAAACTGCTTTGTGGACTCGGCCTTGCTTAAAGGGCCAGTTATAAACTACTGTGTGGACTCAGGCCGGAGGGCCTTAACCCTGCTTAAAGGGCCAGTTATAAACTGTCTTACAAGGGTGTTGGGGACCCAGGCAGGCGGGGCCCGCCACAGTGTGCCTTTGAAAATCTGCCCCCAGCTCATGTTATTTGCCCTGCCAGATAAGGCTCTACCTTTTGCCCTGCCTCGTCAGTTCTCCTGCCTCCATTGGTACCCTGATGCTTTGAAAGAAGATGAATCCTTTTCCTCTCACACTAGCCTGCCCAGTTTATGTGCTGCAGAATGGGACATGGCGGTGGTGGAGAAATGTAGCTGCTAACCGCTATCATGTTAACACTTACCATAGTCGGTATCATCTGCTGCCCATTGCTGGGTGGGCCAGAAATAGGGTGCCTGCCGAAAGAAGCCAAAAGACAAGACCTCGGTTTTCAAATAGCCTACATCAGCTGCTGTTTAAAATCCTTACATTTAATGGCATTGTATTGGCTATGTTGTATTTTTATATAGTCAGCAGGAGAAGGGAGTAACCGCCTTTGCAAATATGCTACGATATCATCCTTCAGACTTCTACCATTTAAGGGGCTGAATCAACACACACACAAAATATCCATCTTCTTAGTGCAGATTCATAAACAGTTAGGAAGACAAGGCAAGGTATTTTTATTGTTCTTGTTAAATCAGGTTTAATGAAGTCAATTACATAGCCACTTCCTCCGCTTGGACAATTCGTTATTGTTAACAAAAACGTGAGTCTTTCAAAACCATGCAAGCTTTCAAAACAACAAAGCACAGGCTTATCATAGTCTTACTATGCAATGTTCTTGCTTGGATTGGGGAACAGACAAATGATATTAATAAACCTCATTTGAAAATTATAGAATAGTAGCCTAATCTCTCATTGTATGTGGAAGCAAATCCAACCATGAATCATCTCAATTGCTTATCAGATCCTCTTACTAAAGTATACTCTATTTGCTCATCTGTAGAATGTCCAAAGAAGAGCAACAAAAATGATTAAAGGTCTGGAAAATCTGACTTATGAAGGAAGACTGAAAGAACTGGGTTTAGTTCGGGAAAGAGAAGACTAAGAGGGGATATGGTAATAACTTTCAAGTACTTAAAAAGGTTGTTACAAGGAAGAGGGAGAAAAAATTGTTCTCCTTAACCTCTGATAATAGGACAAGAAGCAATGGGCTTAAATTAAAGCAAGGGAGGTTTAGGTTGGACATTAGGAAAAACTTCCTAACTGTCAAGAAGTTAAATTGCCTGGGAGGGCGTGCAATCTCCATCTCTGGAGATATTTAAGAGCAAGTTAGACATCTATTAGGGATGATCTAGATGGTGCCTGGTCCTGCCACAAGAGCAGGGGCCTGGACTTGGGGATCTCTCAAGGTCCCTTCCAGTTTTAGTATTCTATGAGCCTATGATTGTACCATCTCCTGAAACTGTTCCACTGATTTCATTTGCTAGTGTGAAAGCTGCAAGGGAAAATAGATTCAGAAGGAACCACTGGTGTTCCAAAGCTATAAGGGAAAGTAATTTAATTAAACAGAAGCACAGACTGTTCTGTTTCTAACCCAAAATGCAGGGCATGTTACGCCCAGCTCATGTTTGGCGTGTAAGATACAACTTGCCTGAAATCTGTAGAGGTTGCTGTCTGTTTTGAGGATGAGGTTTTTCGGCTCTTGCAAAGGGTAGATGTAGCCATACTTGACAAGTAGATTCCCCAAGTTTAGTGCCTCTAGAAAGAGCGAAGTCAGATATATTGATAATACACACAGACTGCAGTAGAATTAAGAAGCAACCCAGGAGAGAGGAATTGAGGTTGCATCTAACAATGAACTGCAGTTTCACAGTACAAAGCTAGGAAAGCATGAGATGGTTATACTTCCTACCTTCCTCCACGATTTTCAGATGCTGCATAATCCACTGCAGTATGTCGCTACCTGCAAGGCAAAGAAAATACCAGACACTATAAATCTGAAGTAGTGTCAACCCACAGAGCCCTGCAATGGTCCCTTTGTGCCAAGCCATATCTTAAGCCAGGCAATCAGTGCACATTAAAAATGAAGCCAACTGCACTGCATTCCCATTTATTCGAAGCAGGTGTGACCCACAGGCTTCTGGGCTTATAGATAGTTCAGCTCTTGCTTGAGCTGTAAATGTACAGTCAAACCCATGCAGTAAAAAGGGATCCTACAGACTACAGCAGGTCCTTGACAATGGTACAGGCTGAACCTCTCTAGTCTTCCACACTCTGGTCCGACAATTTCCGTGGTCTGGCATGATTTTAGTTAGCCAGATGTCTACTTATCAGGAGGAGTGTGGCCAAGTTTCTCGCAGTCCCATGAAGTTTGTTTGCAGCCACCAAACTTTGTCCTGGCTCTCTGTGTTCTGTGCTGTTGTTTAACCCTAACTTACTGGGCTCTTGGAAGACGTTTGGGGTAGGCAGTGGAAGTGTTGGTAGTGCTGCTAGACAATATTGACCTCCGGTGGTTCGGCAAATTCTCTGGCTCAACACCTATCAGGTCTCGAGGGTGCTGGATTAGAGAGGTTCAACCTGTACTTGAGCTGATGTTTCCCCTGTCAAGCAGGCCTCATCTGTTGGCTTCTCAACGTTTCCTGGGCCATGCAACTAATGCCCAAGGATTTCATAGCTACCTGAAAAGCGGAGCCTGCTCTGAAACAATGTGAGTAGGGAACAACTGGAGTAGCTGGGAGACTACTCCATAGGAGCCCAGCTACTGCTGCCCGTCTGCCCCCGGCTTCTATAGCCCCCACTGAGCTGGGAACCCAGGAGATCACCAAGAAGGGGCTGTAGCAAATACGGTAAGAACCCCCCCTCTAAAGAGGGAGGACGCAAGACTTATGGACTATTTAAGCCCTCTAAATAGAACTTCAGTGGGACTGCAGTGATGCATAAGCCTCTTGGGCTAGCTGTTTGAATACAAGTGAATTGCACCCCAGGGAGACCATGCCAGAGACAAATACGTTCTTCTGTAGGTCTAGAGATGTTAAATTTCAATTAATCAGCAAATCGAGTAGTCGATGGAATTTCCATCGACTACTCGATTAGTTGGTAAAGGGGGGGGGGGGTGCATGCTATCCCGCTGCGCCTCTCCCTTTGAAATGTATAAGAGCTCTTGTACATTCCAAAGGCAGAGGAGCAGCAGTGGGATCAGTGCGAGCAGGACTGTTTCAATCCCCACTCGCACCGTTTCCCCGCTGCCCTCTGCCTCGCCTGCCCCCCCACGGAGACAGTGCTGGGGGGAATTGGCTTTTAAGTCATCTCCTCCCAGCACCAGCTCGTACTCCCCCTGCCCCTTGCTGCCTCTCTCTAATAGAGGCAGCAAGGGATGGGGGGGGGGGGGGAACGACTAGTCTAGTCAAATGCTCATTGGGTAGTTGACTAGTCACTTACATCCCTATGTAGGTCTAGCTTTTCTATTCACGTATGTAGAGCTGCTTATCACATTCGCTTATTGCCCACCCCTGTCCTAGGTGCTAAGGCAATACAAATAATGAATAATAGTAATTGGCCATTACATGAGCCACTCAGTCAGTTCTTGCACAAGGTATTTTTAAACATCTTTTAGCAGCTGCTATTGCGCCTTCAGATATCTACCAAAACCTTCATTTTGAAATTAATATTTCTGCTGGGTTTTAATGAATATCTTTCTGCAATAACCACACACAATCTTTTATAAAAACAAATGATTTTCAGTGTTGCTAGTGAAACACCACATCAAAATTCAAGCTAATTAGAAATGCGAACTAGACGTGTTCTTTGTAAAGTTGACATCATAAGGAACCTTTTATTGCCAGCATGAAAAGGAAGAGAATGCTCATCAGGAATCGCACAGCTCAATTAGAAGCCTTACTGGAAAATTACATTGAAGCATAAAGACACAATTCAGGTTTCAAAGGCTGCAAATGTATAACTCAGTGACATAAAAATTGTTCTTGAATCCAACTTGAAAGGGGATTTATCATTTGAATAGAAATACATTTCAGTAGGCAGGGGAAGTAGAAGGCTTGGGGAATTGGTAATGGGAAACAGAGTAGAGCGACTTAAAAAAATATCTATTTCCACAGGAAGTTTTGCAAAAGCGGCGAAGAGTCCTGTGGCACCTTATAGACTAACCGAAGTGTTGGAGCATAAGCTTTCGTGGGAAAAGACCCACTTCGTCAGATGCATGTTGTGGAAATTTCCAGAGGCAGGTATAAATATGCAGGCCAGAAGCAGGCTAGAAATGATGAGAAGGATCCAATCAGGGAGGATGAGGCCATTAGCATATTGTGCACTCATTTGCATATCCTCTTCCGATCCTTTTTGTGGAAGAGGTTTGGCCATTAAGAAGCCTCATGTAGATGGGGCTATTTGTCAGAAAAAAAAACCCTTTTGCACAAGATCCTGTAAACTTCATTTTTTGAGGAATAAGAGATCTTGCTCAAAAGTTTTTTTCCGACAAATGGCCCCGTCTACACAGGGCTTTTTAACGGCAAAACCTCTTCCACAAAAAGGATCAGAAGAGGATATGCAAATGAGCATGTGATATGCAAATTAAGTGCTCATTAGCATATCGTCTGCTGGAACAAAAACACAGTGTAGATATAGCCTCAGTCACCCTGGGCCAGAAGGCTGGGGGCTGTAACAGGGACCTCAAAGGTGAGGAGTATTAAGGGAAGAAATGTGAGGGCAGAATCTTCAGGGCTCCAATATTTCCAAGAACCGTCTCTCCTCCATATATGAAAATATGCCCCAAAGATCTGTTCTGTGGAAACAATGGTTTCCCAATTAAGGAAATTTTTGATGGGGGCATGGGAAGGTTCAAAATGGCGGTGCTAGGAATTTTGGTTGCCCACCCTCACAGAGAGTGAAAACACTTTGGCACAAAGAACCCACTCGGGTCTAGGAATCATGTCAGCCCCAGTGTTCTGGCTTACGTGGGACGCAAGCGGTGCAGAGGTCTCGTGTGCATTTTCCACACGGGGTGCGCGTCACAAATGGGAATTCCCTGCGTATGCAATGCATGCACTTTCCTGCCACCTGATCTCACAGACTGGACACGGGTATGGTCAAAGGAAGCCCCTGGAAGCGGGAGCAGGCCTGCAACCCCAAGGAGAAATGGCTGGATAAAAAGGACTGAATGACGAAAGAGCGCGCACCTTCACTTGGCAACATGTAACCTTAAAAGACAGACCCAAATGCACACAGCCCAGTTCTGTAGCTGTTGGACTAGAACAGGCCTGGGCAAAATCTGGCCCGCAAGTCGAATCTGTCCCACCAAACCACCAGATCCAGCCTACAGACACTGCAGGGAGCCCCAGGCAGACTCCCTGCTTGCTTCACCACACCCACACGCCACTCAAACGCAGCTGTGGGGCGGTTTTTCTTTAAAAACAGAGAATCCAGAGGGGAGGGGGAAAGCTTTAGGAACTGCTCCCACCCCCAGCACAATCCCATTGGCCGGTTTCTGGACAGAAACTGGCCAGTGGGAGCTGCCTGTTTCAATAATAGGCAGCCATGAAGCACAAGGGGCTCCAGAGCACATGGCTGCAGCCTGTGCAAGGGCTGGGCAGGAAGGTGCTGGCTGGTAAGTCTCCTGGCAGAGCCTGTCTCTAGCACCTCAGTCCCTCCCTTCCCCAATCATCTGCCACCCACTCCTGCCCCCTACTCCACATACCCATATCCTCTGCCCCCTCCTGTACCCATAGCCCCTCCCAGATCTGGCACCCCAATCCCCTGCCTCAGATGACAGTCCCCTCCTTCGCTAGCTCACAACCCAAATTCCTGCACCCCCTCCTTACCCCAATTCCTGTCCTAGGTCACAATCCAACCCCCTGCACTCCAGACCAGTGCCCCAGTCTCAACTGCCTCCTTCACCCAAACTCCCTCCCTTACCCCCAAGTTCCCGTCTGCACCCAACCTTCCTCCCAGACTCCACACCAACTCCATTAATACAGTAGACTTCTGATAATCTAGCACCTTTGGGACCTAGGTAGTGTCAGATTGTCGGATATGCCGGACTATCAGGAGGTACTATAAAGGGGCATACTCCCAACCCAATCTCCCCCCCTCCCCCGCTCTAACCTAATTCTTGGGTCCCAGAGCTGCCACTACAGCTGCACATCTCCCTCCAGGCACTGGGGCACCGGAAGGGGCATAGCCTCAGGCGGAAGAGACGGGGCTGAGACGAGGCAGCCCTTGGTGCTGCTTGGAATGTGCCATGTGGTGCTCCGGCGACAATTTGAAGAGACTGGGGTGCCAATTAATGCCGCGGCAGCGAGGATGGCCAGCAGTTTCGGGCCCTTTAATATTGCCAGGCCCTGGACGGTTGTCTCCTTACCCTCCCTCACATTGTCCGGCCTGGTGTTCTCCCTAAAAGGAGACCCCACTACCTAGAGGTTGATCTGTTTTGAAGCACCCCATAGTCAATCAATGGATATGCAATCCAGGAGACACTTTGAGCATGAGCTGGCCCCGGACGCTATGCGCAACTCAATCCCTCTCCTCTCCCCTCCCCTTCCCCAGTCAAACACCTCCCCTCCCTGCTGTAACCCAATCCCCCTCCTCTCCCTCAACCTTATGCTCAGGTCCCGGAGCCAGAGTCGCTGCGCCGCATCCGGGACGCCCTGCGCACCACCCCCCCCCCGATCCCCTTCCCCTTCTCCAGAGCCAAGCATCTCCTCCCCCCAACCTTACTTCCGGGTCCTGAAGCAGCTGCCTGCGCTCAGCAGGCAACTGCTAGCACATGCAGGCTGGGACACTGTGTGCGACATGGCACGCACGTACAGGGTACGACGCAATGTGCTGGGGGCTGTGAGCGGAATGGCGCGGGCCATGAGCACACATGCAGTTCACAGCGGCCCGGCCGTGAGAGCGGCTGACCTGAGCGGTTCCGGGTTTTGTCCCGGTTCCGTCAGGAGCCTTGGGTTGGCCACCCTTGCACTAGGCTCTTGCCATTTTGATGCCAGACTATCAGGAGTGCCAGATAACTGGATACCGGACCATTGGAGTTTTACTCTATCATGGAAGAGTGTGGCCCTTGACCATTTTCCAAATTCTTGGAGTGGCCCCCCTATCAAAAATTATTGCCCACCCCTGCACCTGAAGGCCACCTCAATTAAATAATTGGTCTTCGCTAGCCCCTAGGGTGGTTCAATTTGTTACCTGCTTTTGCAAATACCAAACACTTTCTCTTTCACATTTCCCTTTGAATTGAATTCTGCCATGACCACTCTTGACAGACAGGTTAATACGATGTATCTGAGGGAAGCCACGTTCCAGGTACTCAAATGCTCTTCAGTTTTCACAGGTCTCTCGGAGGTGACATGGCCTGTACCCATCAGCTCAATACAAAGTCGGCATCAGCTTCCCCCAGCCCTTTTATTATCTTCTGAGGAGCAAACAAAATGGGGAAGCTCTTGCCATTTAAACAAGGCCAAGCTAAATCGCCTTCCGTCCCCAATCACTTACTAGTTTTTCCCTTCAAATGTCACCTACCGTTGCGGATTGAAATGTTGACCTTTCCTGACATTATCCTGATTACTTAGCCATGTACCAGGAGACAGGAGCTTTTCTCCCACTGACTGCTTCCGTAAATAGATTAAATTAAAAGATTATCCTGTCACTCAGACCTAGAGAGCTCTGCTCATAAGTGTTCTCCAGCAGGGCTGACAGCCTCGCCGGACCTCTAGGCCAGGCGGGAAGGACCTTGCTCCGTACCCCCGGAAGGGGCGTAGCCTCAGGCGGAAGAGACGGGGCTGAGGCGAGGCAGCCCTTGGTGTTGCTTGGAACGTGCCATGAGGTGCTCTGGCGACAATTTGAAGAGACTGGGGTGCCAGTCAATGCCGCGGCAGCGAGGATGGCCAGGAGCAGCAGCAGGTTTAAAACAAATAAAAGGAAGTTCTTCTTCACACAGCCCATAGTCAATCTGTGGAACTCCTTGCCTGAGGAGGTTGTGAAGGCTAGGACTATAACAAGGTTTAAAATAGAACTAGATAAATTCATGGAGGTAAGTCCATAAATGGCTATTAGCCAGTATGGTTAAGGAATGGTGTCCCTAGCCTCTGTTTGTCAGAGGGTGGAGATGGATGGCAGGAGAGAGATCATTTGATCATTACCTGTTTGATTCATTCCCTCTGGGACACCTGGGATTGGCCACTGTCAGCAGACAGGGTACCGGGTTGGATGGATCTTTGGTCTGACCCAGTATGGCCATTCTTATGAAAGCGCCACGTGGAGCCCGGGGTCAGCTGACCCCCGAGTTCCACGTGGCGCTGCCACTTTGAAATGCCACGAGAAGCCTGATGCTGGGCTCCCCAGCGTTTCAAAGTGGCAATGCCACATGGAGCCTGGAATCAGCTGGGGACTCTCCAGCTGATCCCGGGCTCCACACAGCGCTGCTGCTTTGAAATGCTGTGTGCAGCCCAGGGACAACCCAGCTGACCCTGGGCTGCACATGGCGTTTCAAAGTGGCAGCACCACTTTGAAGTACCCCCTCTTCTTCCCACCCTTGGCTGCCTCTTTCTGATAGAGGCAGCGGGGGTGGGGAAGCAACTAGTCGACTAACCGATAAGCATTTGCTTATCGGATAGTCGACTAGTCCTTCACATCCCTAATAATCATTATGCAATATACCTCATAAGGGTGCATCTGACAGTTTCAAGGGAAGGGAAGGCGTTTATAGTGTATTTCCAGCACTGCGTGAAAAGAGCTGCCATACACAAAAGGAGAGTGTGTTAAGAAGCTAATGCCAATGACAAATTTGGCACATCAAAGCACAGCTACCTGTCTATTTCTTCTTGCACATACTGAAATGAGAAAAAGCTGTAATTTAGAAGCATAGAAGTGGGTTGAATATTTTGCTCCTCTCCAGTGAATCTAAGAAAAAATTATTATTACCAGAAAATGTAAAAAAGGAAGATTAATTAGTTGCCATTCATTTCTAAAGCTCCATATTAGAGTCTGGTATCACTCTGCCTATTTTAATTCTTTCAGGAAATGTATATCCATGTGTGATATGGCACAGCCTCATCCCCTGCAAGTCCTGGAGTTAAGACCCAGTGAATGCACCTGTAAGTGACTGACTGCCTCCTAACCCGTGCGGATCACTAGCAATGTTCCCTGTAAGCTGAGCGCTTGGGTGGCTTCCAAGAAGAAATTCAAATGCTGCCCAGCTGATTAGCCGAGCGTCCACAGCTGGCAGCAGTCTTCAACATGTTTCTACTGGTGGTACATATCCACACATACCTTGGTGCACCTAACACAATTTATTCTGCACACGGGTGGGAAAAATTAGAGGGAAGATTCCTCGTAAGTGGGCAAAACATCTGATGTAATCAGGTATTTGCGCAGGCACATGGCTCATTTTAGGTACTTAACTGGCACACATTGTTTCATCGATCCAAGGCTACATCTACATTGGTGAGATTTTGCGCAAAAGCACCTGCTTTTGCGCAAAATCTTGATTCCTGTCTACACTGGCCGCAAGTTCTTGCGCAAGGACACTGACATTCTAATGTACGAAATCAGGGCTTCTTGCGCAAGAACTATGACGCTCCCACACAGGAATAAGCCCTCTTGCACAAGTGTTCTTTCGCAAGAGGCCAGTGTAGACAGGCAACATGAATTTCCTGCACAAGAAAGCCCGATGGTTAAAATGGCCATTAGGGCTTTCTTGTGCAAGAGAGCGTCTACACTGGCACGGATGCTTTTGCACAAAAGCACATCTCTTGCGCAAAAGCACATGCCAGTGTAGACGCTTTCTTGCACAAATACCCTAACGCAAAAACTCTTTGCGCAAAATCTCGCCAACGTAGACGTAACCCTAGAATTTTAGAACATTAGCTAGAAGGTCAGTATTAGTCATACGCTTTTAAGTCAGCATGGTTAAAGAGTTTCTGCCCAGCCTATCCAGATTAAATCCCCTCTCTGGGGGAGTTAATTGTGTATTAAATGCTCATTTGTGCTGCACTTCCTTGCTTGTCAAAATTCTCAGCACTCTTTACACCTACGATCCAGCCTTTAACAAAGGAACAATATTCCTCCTCAGTGGTAGTAAATGGAGACAGGATCTTGATTTTATCCCTAACAGAGGCCTCCTGCTAGAAGACAAATAGTTGTATACACAAAAAGCTAACCAGGAGTTTTAACCAGCCTGACTAAAAGCTCCTTCCCCTCTCAGTTGACCAGCCTGTAGTCACCTCTCTCGTCTGATGTTGTCATCTCGCAAGGTCTCCAGTCATCCATAGAGTCTCCTGGGTAGATTACACTTGGCTTTCCAATGTAAATAACAAACAGATTTTTTTATTATTATTAACAAAACCCTCTCAAGCCTTGTGTATATTTCACAGAAACACAAGTAAGAGGAGGAAAGCACAAGCCCATTTTCCCCTTTTTTACCCCCAAAAAACAGCATTCAGGATGATGGGAGCCTTCTATTTATATAACAGCAGGAAAAGCCAGTTTTCTGTGTATTGCTGTTTGTATGAAGAAACTGTCTCTTCTCAGGAAACTTAGAAAAATAGCCGGATGGTGCCATTGGCATCTTACCTGTCATAGCATGCGGGATGTTAGTGATCATCACTCTCTGAGTGTGCATTTTGATGCCAGTGTCTGGATTCTGCATCTCCATGAGGAGGGCTTCAATCTGCAAAGCAAGATGGGGACAGGTGGTTTTGTGAGAACGAACACCCTCCTCAAAGTACCATCTTGCAATTATTACCTGTCAGGCTCTCCCACAGAAGAGAGACACCCTGGTGATTAGCTTGTTTACCTGCCGACGTGGCTGTTACGCACAAAGACTACCTCTACCTACCACGAGGAGGCAGGTTCTGAGATCGATCCACCGGCCGTCGATTTAGCAGGTCTATTGAAGACCTGCCAAATCAACTGCAGATCACTCTCTTATCAGCCCTGCTACTCAACCCCCAACAAGACCCGGCAGTACCTTGACTTTAACTATGTTAGTCACGTAGCTGGAATCGCATACCTTAAGGTCGACTTTCTGTGGTAGCGTAAATGAAAAATCAGCGAAGAATTCAACGTGGCTTTTTCAGGGGAGATCCTGACCAACTGACAATCTACAAACATTGGTTCCTTTTTGCTCAACTAGCAACCTGTTGAGGTCTCAAGAGAACAGTTGCAAGTCCATGGGAGTGAATAAGACCCCAAAAGCTAGCTCCATTGCACCTCTAGCCCCTTTTGCTTACAGACAACTTCAAAGTGCATCACTCACAGGGTGAATTAGCAAAGGTGTCAATGCAGAGGGAGAAACTGTCTGTTTTTAAGTCTGCAGATAAGAAATGAGTGGACTTTTAAAATAGGAATGTAAAATCCCATTTGATTAGTTAATCGGTTAAACGTTAAGTTCAACCGGTTAACCGATTAAATCGGGACAAGCAGGGGTCGCTCCAGTTGGGCTGGAGCAGTCCCTCCCTCCACAAATGGGGGCTTCCCTGGCCAGGCTGGCGCACCCCTTACCGCAGTGAGCGCTGTGGGGCTGGAGCAGCTGCCACCTATTAACCACCGAAGTACTCTCTATGGCTCATGGGCTGTGCAAATAGTGTGAGACAGTTGAAGCCAGACATCAAATGGAGCTCAGGGTGACCAGAACCTATCAGGCAGCACTCAGCAGGATGAGACCCTAGATACGCCGGTTAAGAAGATGGCTAAGGAGCCCTCGTTTTCTTGACTCCTTTAGGGATCTGTAAGGACATCTGGGGGAGCACAGTGCCACTCAAGAAACAGAAATAAGGCACCACTCCTAGCACAGAGACAGCCTACGGGTTCTTGTGGACCACAGAGCAACACTGGGCCTGATACTCCTCTCGCAACAGCGAGATCCTGGACAACCCCACCGAAGCAAGTGGAATAACAACAGTGCAAAACGCCTGTAAGTGAGGGGAGAAACAGGCCCATGGTGCTGCTATTTGTGAGTTCTTCTAAAAAGACTACACAGCGCCAACTTTCGAAATAACTCATTCTTCCAAAATTTCCCTTAACCCTTGTGGAACGAGCATTACTGGGATGTCAGAATAACCCCCCCGTTATTTCAAAATCTACTTCGAAATAACAGACTGCTTCAATAGACATGGGGTAGCTATTTCAGGATACTTCTGGTAGCTCCACAGTGTAGACGTACCCTTAGGGACCTGAAGAGGTAGATAAACTCCCAGGTGCCTGTCTGCATTTTCAGGCATCTAAATACATTTGAAATCAGCCTCTTAGACCTTTTTCAGGCTTTGCCTATGCTTCTAAAATTAAACGCAGCCACTGCTGAGGCAGGTGCAGCGCTTTCAGCCAGAAGAGTGGCCACAGCATGAGCCCAGTGTCCCGAGAGGGGAGTAGCAAACGGCACTGGGAACCCGTTTATACTGGAGCTTTCCAGCGCTGTCACTTGCTGCGCTTGGGGAAAGGGTGTTTTTTCAGACCCCTAAGCCAGCAAGTTGCAGCACAATAAAGGGGCAGTGGAGACTTAGCCTTGAAGAATGCAAAATAACTCTTTTTCCCTTGCCCAATTTTCTTGACTGTTAGTGACCAGACTTTTCTCTGAGGATGGAAGACAACAGAATGAAGAGAGTAGGGATGATCCAGTGCATAGGGCCCTGACCTGTGACCTAGGAAATCCCAGCTTCATACCCTTTTTTGTCACAGATTTTGTGTGTGACTGAGTGAGTCATTCTGCCTCTCTGTGCTTCTGTTCCCCAGCTATAAATGGGAATAACAGCAGTAGCACCTTCCCTGGCATTGTTCCGATTTTTTCCATGTGTAGAATAAATTTTGTTATGTGAACCAAGGCATGGACAGATGTGCACCACCCATAGACACACATGCTGCCAGCTGTGCTAATCAGCTAGGTGGCACCTGAATCTTTCCTGGGTGGCCACCCAAGCGCTCAGCCTACAGGGAACACTGCTGCTCCCAGGTTGTTGTGAAGAAAAATACACTAAAGATGGGGCACAGACAACAAGACCACGACAGCTACGCTATAAGGCCACGTACACCACAGTTCTGATCCCCTGGCAAATCCCAGGAGCTTCAGCGGGAGCGGCACCTTTCAAGACCTGATTCTTGGAGCAAGCCTGTTGTGTAGCCCATGTTCCATTTTGACCCCTTGTATCGGAGTGGTCACAGGTCCCTAACTGGGCCTCTACTAATCAAGAGCCAACCGTTGGCTCACAAAACCCACTCAGTCTTCTGGGGATGGATGCGCTCTTTTCCTAATGAGCAAACCGCTCCAGAGACTTGTAGCTTTCCTACCCCTGCTGAGTCCCCTCTGGTCATTTAAAGAAATAACAGATCAAAAGACACGAGCGAGCTAAGCAAGGGAGCGCCCATCGGGTGGTGCCTACTGAGTCGGGCAAACCCTGTACTTTGCTGATCAAAACTCAGCAGGTCTTTTCCTCTTTCCCTTAGGGAACCGGCTGCTTATTAGGGATTCCTAGAGATTAGATGCTGCTGCCAGCACCAGCTTGTCAGCAGGAGGCAAGAAGGGCTGTTTAAAATACAATGAGGACATCTGCTTTCTTTTCTGCAGCTCTGTCGCATTCTGTAACATGCTTTTGCCAGGAGAGCTCTCTGGCTGATTTTCGTTTTGTACATATTGTCGCCAGGACTTGGCCTTGGTCCACAGGTGGAGGTTCCTGCTGAAATCAATTCATAATAGGTGACATGTACCACAGGGGGGGAGGCACAGGCTAGTAGATTTTGTGTGCTCCATCCCCAGTGGAGAAGGGATTTAACCACATTCTCACAAAGCCGTTCACACTCCCCTGTACACACACTCCCCTGTACATTCTATATCAGGGGTTGGCAGCATACAGCACGTGTGCCATAAGATGATTTTACGTGGCACGCGCAGCATGGCGTAGGAGCCGGGCAGGCTGGCAAACAGCGGGTGGCATGACCCTGCACTGGGCTCTGTGTCCCTGCATGCAACTCCCAGGAGCTAAGGGGTTAACACCCTTCTCTCCGCTCCCCCCTCCGCTACAGGCTGTGCCTCCTGCTCCAAGGCGGAGTGGGGTTGGGTCTGTTCCACAGATAGGGGTGGCATGGCTGGTCACATGCTGCTGCTGCTGCTTCTGTGGGTCTAAGCCGTGGCTGCTCGCCGTGGGCAGGGCGGCTCTTCCCCAGCACCCGCTTGCCCAGGAGCCGCAGCCTGCAGGGTGAGTGGCGAGCCCCAGAAAAAGAGCTGAGCCAGGCATAGAAGTGACTCTGCCCCCGTCCCCAAACCCTCCTCACCCCAGTGCTGCTCCCAGAGGGCTGCAAGTCCCAGTGCTACTGCCCTGCTGGTGTGTGCATTGGGGGCACAGGGATGCGGGCGAGGAGGGGGGCGAAGGAGGATGCGGAGGCAGGGGCAGGATCTTGGCATGCCACTTCTGAAAGTCTGCCGACCCAGCGACCAATAGCAGAGCTCTAATTAAATATCTGCCACCTACTCCATCATAAATACTCACCCAGCTCAGCTCCTCCACCCAGAGCCTTCCCTGATCCTATTTGTAAAGATCACGCTTCCACCTCCCACACTCCCTTTCATCTTCACCCGGCCAACACTCTGCTGATTTTATTCTTTTTCAGGCCTGCAGCTAATAATCACATATAGAGCCAGGGTCACCACTTTGACAAAACATCCTATAGTTTGGAGTCCTGTGGCACCTTATAGAGTCCCGCATCGATCTGACAAAGTGGTTTTTATCCATGAAAGCTTATGCCCAAATAAATCTGTTAGTCTCTATCTGCAAAAACAACAAGGATTCCTACGGTGCTTGAGAGATTAACACCACCCCCCCTCTGAGACGACTCAATAGTTTGTCAACCCTGAAACTTTTTTTTTTTTTTAAATAAAGGTGGTTGAGATGGAAAGTCTCTTTCCCTGCAGTTCACTAGCTCCCATCCAATGCATACTATCAGGCCAGGTCTACACTACAGGGGGAGGGCGAATTAAGATACGCAAATCCAGCTACATGAATGATGTAGCTGGAATTGATGTATCTTTATTTGCATTTCCGCAGCTGGAGGTTGAACTAGCCCTGCTCTGTGCTGGGGAGAATCAGAACTGCTCAACTGAGTGTCATGGACTTGATAGTGCAACAGCTACTGGAGATTTGCCTCAATCTCATCTAGAAGGCACCTGTGCTTTTGAAGCAGGAAGGGCTGAGTTCTATCCTCGTTGTCACCCTGAATACTTTGGGAAGGGATTTAACAGCATCTTTTTAACCCGCCACTTAGAACCTCTTAGGCCAGTCTCCCTTAATGCAGCAAAGGAAGCTCTCAAAGCTTATTTCATGCTTTTCATTTCCACAGCACCTTTCACCTGAGGAGCACCAAGCGTTTTACGAAGGTGGGCAAATATCATCCCCACTTCACAGAGTAGGGGACTGAGGCCCAGAGAAATTCACATTTTCCAGACGACACACTAATTCTGTTGGTAGCTCTGCTTTTTGGTACCCAGCTTTGGACACCACCCAAAAACAAAGGCTCCCCTAATTAGAAGACGCTTTTGAACATGTGGGGGCAGAGAGACTTCCCCGCCCCCCCATGTCAAGCGTGTTATTAGAATGGAGTACTTCTCTCTCAACTTCCCTGCTCCTCAAAACCAGGCAACGTCATCAGCCAAACCATTTGGTACCCTTCCCTGAGGTCAGGTTACTGCGCTGGCTGTCATGGATTGGAGCTGGATTATGAATCAGATCAGATGTGAAAGTCAGTATGTTGCTCAAAACCAACTACCCTATGGATATCTGGGATACCCCAGAACTTACACCCGCTTGACATTTCTATCCTAAAATACAAGCAGGAGGCTAACAGCTACTAAACCTGAAAATGTGTCAGGCCAATAAATGTGTCAGCCTGTTTTGTGGCTGCTTTAGCTGATGCTGCTGGTGATTCCTTAGAAAAATGTTTGCAGTTGTAGTTACTCCCGACACAAGCAGCAGCACCATGCTACCCACATTTGCTTTCGGGATGCATTGCTGCAGCATGTGGCTATGCACCCTATGCCTGGAGCACACCAGCTCCTTGTGCACAGTTAGCTTCGGGGTGCTGTTCAATTCACAGCCCACCCTGGGAACCCTTGCACAGTGTGAAGCCATTTCAAGCTGACCATCAGCTGCACGGAGAAGCGACACCGCAGATGCACCGTGCCACCTGCTCGTGCGTGGGAGAAAAGAATCCATTGTCACCCACATCATGTGTATTTCAGTAACAAGCTGACAGACAGCTCACATGGGTGCCATCCAACGCCCTGGGACTGCAACTCTCACGCTGCCTCAAGGACCAACAGCATTGTGACAGCAGCAGAAATTCCATACGCCGGGCTGCCACAAACACCTGCAGGGAGAATATGTGACTGTTGTAGGTGCCAGCTGGTGGCAAGGCACTTGCACAGACTTGAGCAATGAATGAAGACTGTATGTGGGTTTCTTGGCTTCACAGAGGCCTGATCCTGCATGGTGTTGAGCAGATACATCCCAAGTATCCTCAAGTCCTGCAGTCGGTGAGGTTAAAGGTGCTCAGCATACGGGCAAAGGTTGTGGGGGCATGGGAGGCGGCACTGCCCCTCCGAACTGTATTATCGGTCCCTGTGCGGGCAGCGGAGACTCATGCTGGCTGCAGAGCGCTCTTTCTGCACCAGCACTGCCATGAGTGTCAGAGCCTGGGTCAACTGGCTTGGGCTAAAAATAGCAGTGTAGACATTCCTACCCCAGGTTTCAGAGAGAGATTCCAGCTTGAGCGGGAATGTCCACACGTGCTACTTTCAATCCCATCGTGCGAGCCCAAGACAGTCGACCCTCCCCGCCCCAGGGTCTTTCTTGCAAGACCCGGGAAGTCTTTCCACCACTTTCAATGGATTTTTCAATCAGTCCCAGGAAAGGGAGCTTCCTCCCGCTGGACTGCCCAGGGCTGTGCTCAGCACGTCGCAGATACGGATCCCTGTGTTTTAAAAGATTCACACGTGCCGGAGTAGCTGTAAGTGTGCACCAGTCAAGCTAGGCTTATACGCCTCTGTACGAAGCCTCCTGGAAACTTCTACATGGGTGCAATAGGGGTCTCATTCAGACTGGTGCTGAGCAAGCTCCCCTCCCACTGAAGCCAAGGACACGGCTCTGTACAAGTAGCATGGAACCACACAGAGCAAGCTTTCCAAACAGGGAAACAGGAACCACAAAAGGTCCAGCTTGCTTCCTTTAAAAATGTGGACTCCATATTGAGACTCCCACATGGTAATGAAGAGCCAGATTCTGCCACCTTTGCTCACATTGAATAGCACTATACCTCACGCACGACTAACCTCATGGATAAATGTCGCACGGTCATATATAGCTCAATGGAATAATACAATATACTCCTCTTCATCCAAAGCCCTGCTATTATGCAAACTTCTGCATTATCCCAGTCCCTTCTTTCTCTCCCGTGCAGTTTATAATGGGGGACAAGGAAGCGATTCGGATAATGCAGTGGCTTGGCTATTGAGCAGATACCCCTGACCAGGACTGCAAGGAGGAGGGCCACTTTACAGGGAAGTCACTCTGCTACCGAAATGCTCCTGTCCTCTTGATTATCCAAATGCCTGATTAGCTGAACAAAATCCATGTCCTACCTGCTAAGCAGATAATCTGGAGTGCATTGGCATTCACGACACCTCTACAGACCCTTCCATTTTGGAATCTCGGCACACTTTGCAAAGGTTGATAAGCAGCAACCATCCTATTTTTCAACTCAGTAACTAAATATTGTGCATTTGGTTTTGTTTTTATATATAGGTTGATTCTCTGGACCTGCCCATCATCTTTAATACAATTTCAGAGTACAAATCAACCCTGAAATCTTGCCCGCTATTTTTTCCTTTTGACAGGACAGCGCTTCTCTGCCAAAGCTGCAAGAAACAAACAGCCCCAACAGAAGTATTTTACATGCCTCCTTCAACGTGAAAAGTGCAAGTGTTTTTGTGGCTGTAAGATTCACATTGTGAGACTGAATAAATTTACACTCAATCTCATCTTACTTGGAAATCTGTGCTACCACCAACTCCCTCTGCTGATGTATTTACATACCTGCGCTACCAAAAAAACTACTTTTTGTTCGTTTGTTTGCTGGCCCTCTTTTTTGCAGAGCGAACCACATTACCTGAAAGGACAGCTGTACTTGTCACTGGAAATTCCGCTAATTCTATTCAACAGGATAAGCCATAGACAAGAAAAATAGCTATTAATCCAGCTTTTCTCCCATGAGTAGGCTATCCTGTTTAAAATCTTTTCAAATACTGGTTACATTAAAATGCTTTCAAATGAGTGTCAAAAAAAACCACTTTTCACAATTATACGTTTCATCCAAAATATAGTTTGGCCATCTGCATGCTCTGTAAACATCTAACAATTATAAATACACACACCTTCCAAAATGCTATAAAACAGACAGCCCACCTTTTGGCATGATGTTCCCTTTGAAGAATGAACATTGGCTATATGTCGTATGTAACTAAGAGAGTGATTCCTGAGGGTGAAAATAAACCAGATTATGGCTCAAAGCAAAATTAGGGAATCAAATTCTCAGTAGGGTGATTTTTTAGCCCAGCAAATGATATAGTTAGAATGGCTTGGGGTGTGTGTGAGTGGGGAGGGGATCTAAAAACATTCTAACAGGAGGGATTGTATACAACTGCATGATTAGAGCAAATAATGTTTTTGTGGCTGTTTTCAACAACCCCTCCTGTTCAGTTTTAATTATTATGCCTCTAGGACTCCCATGATGCAAACAGTGCCATGTAACAGGTTGCCTTCCTTTGGAGCCTGCAAAAAATAGGACACTTGCCTCAAATCCTTTAGTAACAACAGCACAGGAAAAGAGAACTTAAAAGGGATTTCAAAACACTTTCTAACCAATAAGACTCACAAGGGCTTTTGAAGACAATTAATTCAACAAACTATCATGAATAATACAGGCTAACAAAATGCCTATTCTTGCCCTACCCATCCTACTATCCCCTGGATTAGCCAGACAGGTGGCAGTTATTTTACAGCTGTGTTTTGATATTTTACAGATGTGTTTACAGCAGTAGATATCGTTGTTCAGGTAGGATTGCTATTATATTTTTTTTAAACCGCGTTACCTTTTTCAGGAATGCCATTCTTGGCCTGTAATGCTGCCCTTGGCCCGTCTGTTTGACAGTCATCGTTCCCCCACGGAGTCAAGGCAAAAGCCACAAAGAAAGCAAATTAAAAGCAACAACAAAGCAATTAACAGCCAGGTATCCACTCCCCAGCTGCAGGAAAGCTGCTGCTGCTGCTGGAACAACCCCCTGTCTAGAAACTAAAGACAGTGGTGAGCAAACCCTGCTCCGCCGCAGCCAATGAACAAGCAGCTCCGAGGTCCTCATTTGCATGGCTGTCGGGCCTCGGCGCTTCCCACCTCTCAGCACCAGGTGGAGCTCTCCTGAGCGCCGGCGAGAAGAAAGGCTCCGGGGTGGGAGGGGGGGAGCTGAGCGCGTCTTCAGCCAATCAGCTCTTTCCAGAGTCTGAACGTTCCAACCCCTAAACACATTGTTACACACTGTGGAACGCCAAGTAGCCCCCTCGATATTTCTGTTGCTATTTTAAAGGCTTTCGTGGTACGAAGAGATTTAATAAAAACTGTCCTTCCATCAACATGCTCTGCTGATGTATATCGATAAGAAGATGCTTTAACATTCAGTGTTCTGGCTGGGGCTGTAGAACATAATAAAAAAATGTTACCTATGTCTGCCCATGGGGAACATTTCCTTTCTAAAAAATCAATCAGCACTTTCAGTGGGTTAATAAAAAGGGCCTTTGCCAACATTTCTGCAGCAGTGTAAGAGGGGGAAAGTGTTTTTAAAATCAACATTCCTGATGGTGTTTAAAAGCAGTAAGTTGTGAAAAAGTCAACATTCGTATTAGTTAGTGGAAAACATTTTTTAAAAAATTTCTACTGATAAAAAGTGACACTTTGTGTTTAGATTATTTTTCTTATTATTTGTGTAGTACCTTGTGGTAGACACCACCCATAATATAAGAATGAGGGGCCACCAAATGAAATTAATGGGCAGAAGGTTTAAAACAAATAAAAAGAAGTTCTTCACACAGTGCATAGTCAACCTGTGGAACTCCTTGCCTGAGGAGGTTGCGAAGGTCAGGACTATAACAGAGTTTAAAAAAGAGCTAGATAAATTCATGGAGGTTAAGTCCATTAATAGCTATTAGCCAGGATGGGTAAGGAATGGTGTCCCTAGCCTCTGTTTGTCAGAGGGTGAAGATGGATGGTAGGAGAAAGATTGTTTGATCATTACCTGTTCAGTTCACTCCCTCTGGGACACCTGGCATTGGCCACTATTGGCAGACAGGATACTTAGCTGGATGGACCTTTAGTCTGACTCAGTCTGGCCATTCTTATGTTCACTTCATAGAAAACAAAAAAGACAAGGCCTTGCCTTAAACAGTTCCCAGTCAAAGAGCCCAATCTGGCTCCAGCTGTATTCAGTGGCCAAACTCCCAGTGAGCTCCAAAAGAACAAGATAGGGTCTTAAATCAGCCACATCCAGGGGACAACAATTAAGTTCTAAGAAGCGCAGCCTACCAAACACGTACATATGTGAGTAGTCTCAGTGATAGGGTTGCCAACTCAGTTGGTCCAGTCCGGGAAATTTGGCAACCCTACTCATCAAGGTCTAATGATTTCAGTAAAGTTACTCACATTTGCAAGACTGGAGTTTAAAAGCTTGAAGGGATGATGATGGTGAAATCAACATGCTGCTAAAGGAGAGGATCCTGCAAAAATGCGGAATGTTTTCCACTGAACAGAGATTGCTAAAAAGTGCCCCTTGCAGGATCAGACTCTTAGGGCTTTATCTTAGTTGACCTCGGTTGTAGGTCATGCATGAGGAGAGAGGAGGGAAGGAAAGGGACCCAAAAAAGACAGAAGCCAACTGAGTGCTTAGGACAAAGAAAAAGTGCAGGAGGACCCAAGGGAAAGCCCACTCCGAAATCATGTCCAAAGAGTCAGTGGACGGCACCAGAGGAATTCTGGCAATGCAAGCTTGAGGAAGCACTCAGAAAAAGGCCCTAAAATCACACAGTCTCCTCCATGATTGTACTTCCTGCTCTTGGACTGATGGATGGGTGAATGGTGTCTGACTGACAGCGCTGCAGACTGAAACTTCATTTATCCAGGCACAAAGAAGCAACAGTTATGAAAACTTCCTCATCCCTCCTGAGTGAAGTACTTGAACCCTGATCTGGAAGGGATAGCCTCTGCAGGTGAGACCTTGGTGCTACATGAAAACAATAATAATTGTGCCATGTTTCATAACCAATGTTCCACAGAAACACCCCAATACATGCCATACACACTCATCCATACATAGAACACATACACCAAGCACATGCATCTATAAACACGTATCACATACAGCCACATACATGCTTTTGTAGTGTGCACAGATCACACATACTAACACTAGGCGCACACACCTTGGCATGCACTCTCATGCATACTACACCCCCACATACATCCTGTACATGCAAGTGCCCACACACTGTCAGTGGGGCCAACAGCTTTGCCAGGCCCCCAGGCAAAGCGGTGGGAAGCCTAGCTCCATGTTCCTGGAAGGGACAGGGACTCAGGTGGAAGAGGCAGGTCTGGGGTTAGACATAGGGTTGCCAGGTGTCCGGTATTGAACTAGACAGTCTGGTATTTTCGCCTCCTGTCCAGTAAAAAATTTCAGAAAATACCAGACACCTAAAATGTCCAGTATTTTCTGATTTTTTCCTGGCCAGGAGGCGAAAATCCCGGGTGCTTAATGGGTTCCACTGCCTGGTGCAGGGAGGCAAGATGGCAGGTGGCCGCCGGCAGCCTGTTAAGGCCAAAGAGCCTCAAAAGAATTTCTTAAAGGGGCCACGTTGTTTATTTACTTATTTAGCTTAACAACTCTCGAGGTCCTTTTTTTTTTTTTGCTCAACAACTTTGGTCTCCCCCTTTTTTTACTCAACAGAATTTCTCCCCCCCCCCCTCCCGCCGGTGTTTTTTTTGGGGCGGGGGGGAGGGTTGGTATTTTTGGTTGAACCATCTGGCAACCCTAGCTAGACAGCCCTTAGCACTAACGGGAGAGTGCCACCCCCAGCAGCCCTTAGTGCTGCCTGGTGCGCACCACACAGGACTCCAGCGATTTAAAGAAGCCAGGGGCTCTGGCTGCCACCGCTGCCACAGCAGCAGCGGCCGGGAGTTCTGGGCCCTTTTGAATCACCGTGCCCCAGGGTCACTGCCCCTTTTGTCCCCATTAGTCGGCCTACACACTGTACAGACAGATGCACCCGCAAAGTGCATGCTTGCACTATACACACAAATGCACCCCAAATAGATGTGCATATGCACACCACACAAACATCTCCGTGAGTTTTTTTCATGGCACTCTCGTGTGATTTGCATGACATCACAGCTCCCCTACGCTTCAGCGAAGTACACATTGCAAGGTTGTCTCTCCATTAACAGTCTAAAGGCACTGATGACCTCCTCCACTGCATTGCAACCCTTGGGAAAGTTTCAGAGGGGTAGCCATGTTCGTCGGTTTCAGCAAAAACAATGAGGCACATTCTTTGGAAGGATCTGAACGAGCAGACTCTCCTCATAAAGATTCCCATATGAATGTTTGCATCTCTCCCAGCCATGTGACAGTCAGGACATTTGGAGGTTTTCTTCTGGAATGCTCTGTTTCGTGCTGCTGCATAATTTAATTATTATTAATGACAGCTGTAGTTCTGCCTGTGAATGCCAGGGGAAATAGATCTCTGGCTTCCGGGCATGAGCTGAGTGCCACAGGGTACAGGAGGGAAATTTTTCACTCATTTTCAGCCTCTCGCAATTCACACTGTCTCACGGTTTGGTTTTCCCCCCCCCCCTCCCTTCCCCGAAAGGATTTAATCTATACTAGCAATCCTCAGGAGTTGGCAAAGTAATGACAGGAAAAATAGCAGCACAGAAATCTCCTAAGGACAATCAGAAGCAGGAAGGGGGTCGCTAGACTCATGTCTGGTCTCCATCTAAAACTTAGGCAGTGTCTACACTTGCCCTTGCTCAACAAAACTTCCGTAATTCACAGGTGCTTAAACACTCCCCCTTCTTGTGTGAACCACAAGGTTTTGCCACCACAAGTGAAAATGTGACTGCTGCTTTGTCAGCAAAAGTGCTTTCCACCTCCCAACTCCTTCCCCCATTCAATGTGGCTCCCCCAGTTTCCTGGGGAAGCTTGGGCTTCAGCCCTGCCAACGCTGGGGCCACAACACCAACTCTCCCAGGGCCAGGGTTGCTGGAGCCACACACTTCTCACTCTCTCCATGCTCGGAGTGGAGGGGAGGTGGGGCCATGCAATCTTCCCTCTAATCTTTTCCATTCAAGAAAGATTTTTTTCCATCCATGTGCAGAATAAATTTTATGTGCCAATGTGCATCACCAGTAAAAGGAAAAAAACCAGCTGTAGGCGCTGTGCTAATCAGCTGGGTGGCATTTTAAGTCTTTCCTGAGCAGCCAGATAAGTGCTCAGCTTACAGGGAACGCTGCTCTCACAGGGGCCCTGGGCAATATGCGTCCCCCAGGCCCAGGTTCGCCTACCACCTATGATTCACACAGGCTGACTTTTAGCAACAGGGCTGTGTCAACACCGAATTTCACACCCTGCCTTTCAGAGAAGAGGATTACTTCCCTCAGTGCAAAATCTCCTTCCGTTGATGTAGGCAGAGAGTACACTACAGCACTATTGCTGCACAGCTGCAGTGCCACAGCAGTCTCACTCAAACTGCTAGTCTAGACAGACCTTAGATGAAGAGGAAGCACAGTGATGTTATCTACATTTGCGCAAGAGGGCTTTTTCCCCAACGGGAGCAGCATAGTATCTGCGGAAGAACATTGACAATCTTACATGAGATCGTCAGTGTTCTTGCGCAAATTCAAGCGGCCAGTGTAGGCAGCTGGCAAGTGTTTCCGCAAAAGCAGCTGCTTTTGCAAAAAAACTTGCCAGTCTAGACGCAGCCTTAGTGTATTAAAGCTAGCTGGAATGTTTTGTTTATTTTAGCTAAGTAACTTATCTTGATCTGTCTGTCAGCATTTGCAACCATTTATACCCCACTTTTTATACTTAATAAAATAACTTTTCTTTATTACCAAACCCAGTGTAAATAATTGTTACCTGTGCAGGGGGGACCAACAGCTGTTCAGCTCTCTTTCATTGAGAAAGAGGGCACACTTCACGAGCTTTCTCTGTGTAAAACTTTTATATAGCGTAAAAGGGATTTATTTGGAGTTTTGATTCTCTCGGAGCTGTGCTCCTGGGTGCTGACAAGTCCCTGTAATGGAGCCGTCACAGATCTGAGCTGTTATCAGTGTCTGTCTTATTCTGCTGGAGGGGCTCTGACCCCAATTCTGTGTCGTTGCTGGGAGGAGACCACAGGTTCTGGGTCAGCAGAACAGCGGGGAAAGGGCAGAGGACAGGTTGGCGGGCTCATTGGTATAATCAGCCTATCAAGTGAACGTCTCAAGGGGGCCTCTGTGATCCAACCCATCAGACAGGTTACCTGGAGAGCTTGTGGGCTCCCCATTACTAAAGATTTTTAAGAACAGACTAGACCAACATTTGTCAGGGATGGTTTAGGTCTATTAACTCCTGATTTAGCATGGCAGGACTAGATGGCTGCCTGAGGACCCTTCCAGTCCTACTTTTCTATGATTTCACACAATCAAGTGCTGATCTAATGGTTCCACTGAGGGATACAGATGCCCTACTAAGGAGTTTGCATTTGAAAACTCAGCCCATATGTAGCAGGAGATCCCCAACTGTGATCCACAGAGCTGCTTTGTCCAGATGCTGAAGAAACACCTTTCCGAGTGCCAACAGAGACTTTCTCACCTCAGAGAAACCCAGCCCAGGACTCTTTCAGGGTTTCTAGACGTTCTCTGACCATGGCTGCTTCATGTCTTCTGCCAGGAGTCTCTGGTGTCAATTCAGCTGTGATCAACTTTGCAAAGGAAACCAAACTCAGAGAAGTAACAGGCATGCAAGAGGTCAGAGGTGAACTGCATGGAGACCTAGTTAGATATGGAGCTGTCCCTAGGAGGATGCAGAGCCTAAGGCAACCCCCCAGACACAGGGCACAGGACAACCCTGCCTGCTGCAGGCTACTCCCCTGCTCCACACCTGCCCCACTACATGCCCTTTCCCAAGCTCTGCCCCCAGTGCACCCTTTCCTGTCCCTGCTCCGTCCCTTTTCCCCCTCCGCACTCAGGAACCGAAGAAAACACAGCAACCTGCTCTGCTCTGCCCTGCCTCCCTCTCCCGACCTGCTACATTCGATTTCTCTGCGCAGCCCCGTGCTAGGCCCCCAAGTAATCCCCTGGGTCCTGTCTATAGGTCGGTTGAGGTGGCCGCTGCGGGATTCCCTCAAAGTGTGGGGCCTGGGGCTTATGGATGGAATGGCTCTGAGATGAAAGCACTATGGGCTGCAGACAACATGGAGAGATTTGATACTAACTACAGAGGGAGGCCAGCCACTCCATAGTTAAGTTTACAGCAGGATTTCTCTTTACAGTCCAATTTAAATATAAGGACTGAAAACGAGGAAGGGGAAATAAACTACATGGAACCCAAACCATTCTCTTGATTAGACATCAAGAGCTAATGATATTTCCTAACTTACATTATTAAATGGTGACACAATTAGTGTCAAGTGCCACTCGATCCAACTCCTTCTACAACATGTGCTTCATAATCAGCATTTCATGAAGCACACTGAAGGGGCTGGAGCATCCAAAGAAGAGAGATAAAATCAGGAACGGACTCTGGCCTCCACGCTGAGAGTCAGGAAAGTCTGCGCACCTCACCAAAATCTGCTCTCCATTGTGGGTCCCACGGTTGCCCTGCAGAGCATCAGAAGCAGAGCGCCGGCTCTCCTATTAAATCAGATGCAAAGTGGCTTGGAAAGAGCTGTTAATGATTAAAGTCTAGAGAGCAACAAATCAGCAAATTCCGGCTTACGGTGGCTGGGCGGATTTCGAGTTTTCTTTGTTTGATTTATTGTACGAGTCTGCTGGGACTCTGAGAATTGGAAGGAGCCAGACAGAATGAAGGCAGGAGCAGTGCAAGAGTCTCTTCCTACTCACTGATTTCTGCCAATGCATGTCAGCACTGGCCCTGTGAATTCAGCCCAGAAATATACCCACTAGTGAAATCACCTCCCATTCCTGAGTCTCAGTTTTAGAATGGAGCCAATTACACTGGTATAGTTACATGCCTTATAAGAGTGTTGGTGTAACTTGCTACTGGGCGAATTTGAACCTGGGACCTATCTCTGAAGCAGTGTCTAGGAACCTCTACCTTCTGAGCTAAAAGCCAGCCCGTTCCCAGCCCATGCTGTAGAGGTCTCTTGGTCTTAACTGTTGCTGTGGTCTAGGTACCACTTGCATTGCTCGGTAACCACACTAAGGCTATGTCTACACTGGCGCAATCTTGCCCAGAGATATGCAAATGAGGCTAAGCATGGAATATCGCCACGCCTCATTTGCATATCTAATGAGCCGCCATTTTTGCAGAAGAGGCTCTTGCGCCAGAAGGAGCAGTCTACACTGCCCCTTCTTGCGCAAGAAAAACCCTCTTGCGCAATGCCGCTACGCTGATTATTTTCAGGAATAACGGCATTGCACAAGAGGGTTTTTCTTGCGCAAGAAGGGGCAGTGTAGACAGCTCCTTCTTGCGCAAGAACCTCTTCCGCAAAAATGGCAGCTCATTAGATATGCAAATAAGGCTCGGTGATATTCCATGCTTAGCCTCATTTGCCTATCTCTGGCGCAAGGTCGCACCAGCGTAGACATAGCCTAGGTGTGTGGGTTACATAGGGAAGCTACATTTATTAGGGCCAGATTTTGCCCGGCCAGTCCACAGATCCTTGGGCAGCAGTGGCAGTCCCTGGACTTGCCAAGCCCATAGACTATTTCTCCAGAGTGTCGACCAATGTGCCACCAGACACGTTTCCTCATCTCTGTGGTGAGGAGAGGGCTGTCACAGAGCCAGAACAATTTGCTGCACCTTTGGAGGCAGAATTCTACAGAGAATCCTGCCTGGGGGAAACGCCACAGTGCACCCAAAGACATACCACACCTTAAAGCAGGAGTCTCAAATTCCCAGCTCAGGGACTGTCTGCAGCCCACGCACTTCCCTAATCTGGCCCCTGCCAGGGGGGAGGAAGTGTTGGGTGGACAGCCTACAGGGACTCACCTTCACACGCGGCTCCAAGGAGCACCCAGGCCTCCAGCGCCCATAGTCCTGGCCACAGCGAGAGCCACTCTATCTGGGAAGCCATGCTGGCTGTCTCCACTGCGAGGCGAACTGCACTGGCCAAGGAGCTGCCCAAGCTGATGCGCTTCTGCAGCCAGCAGGTGGGGCGGGTGGGTTTCACTTTTGGTTACCCTAGGTGGGGGATCCCAACGTGAGGATGCGGATATTAGCAGTGGGAAGCGGGGGAGGTGGGATTCCAGTGCAAAGGTGCGGATGTTAGCGGGGGCAGGGAGGTTAAGGTTATCCCAGCACAAGGACATGGGTGTGTCAAGGTCAAGGACTCAGTTTCACGTCTTGTAGGATCCTGGTCTCCATCTGGGCTCCTGGACACAGGGAAAACTCTATCAACTTGCATGTACTGTACTGCCAACCCCAAGCTTTTAAAACGCATGAATCGGTCCCTCTACCTTGCAAAGAGAGACTGGCTTCTGGTGTTCGTGGTCTTTGGCTGAACTTGGGGCATATTTCCAGCTTTTCGCCTCAAACCATGAAACAGACAGACAGACACAAAGAAAGGTTTTCTAATACCATGTACCAAAAAACAAGTATAATCTACTAAATCAGAGCGATCACGGTTGATAGTGGTGCATGAGGCAGACACGTTCCTAGATCTGGCTTAATTCTAACAACATGGCTGGGGCTTTCCAGAAAAAAAATAAAGCCCCAAATTATCAGGAGGCTTGTGACCAAATCAGGGGAGTTGGTATCACTGATATCTAGTCAGTTTCACAAAAGGAGCGAATAGTTTCACAACTTACACCTATGGACAGGATGGCTCTGCATACCCCTACCCCGGACCATAAGGAGGTTCCACCAGTAGCATGGAGCCAGCGCCAGGAAGCCTCTGCAGCCCCACAGCAAGTCTCTGAGTCTTGGCGCTACATTGCAGGGCTGAAGTGTGAGTGCTAGCTCACCCTGCTCCTGGGAGAAGCCCCAAGACAGAGCGTGAGTTGGGCCCCAGCACTCTGGGTTGAGCGTGTGTTCTTCCTTCTCATTTGAGGTCAATGAGAGGTTGTTGGGGTTTTTTTCCACCTGTGTGTGGCCCCCAACTGATTTTTCTGTGGGTCAGTGACCCCTGTCTTAAAAAAAGGCTCCCTGTCCTCGCCTTAGAAAGCAAAATTGAATTCTTAATGATTGAAAAATACTCTAGATCTTTAGAAAACATACATAATAACAAAACTCCACAGCAGCATAATCTCTGTCAGCCTGGGTTAGCTCTCTTCCCTGTTTCTTGATTAGTAAGAACCCCAATTTAATGCCAGGAAAAGGTCCCATCACAACCAATGGTCCCTCTAATTTTCCATTTATGTGCACATTTTTTCCATTCATGTGCAGAATAAATTTTACGTACACCAAGGCACATGCAAATATGCACCACCAGTAGAAACCAAAAACCTAGCTGTAGGCACTCTGATAATCAGCTGGGTGGCATCTGAATCTCTCCAGAGTGGCCACAGACGCGCACAGCTTACAGGGAGCGCTGATCACAACTTAACTTTGAGCCATTGTCCTGATTTTGAAGTGCATTGAAATTAAAATCACTCTTGACAAATCAGTTCTGTCTATTCACACCCAACCAGTCAATCCTCCTTGCTGTCTCCTCTCTGAATGAAGGTAAGGAATTCTTTTTAATTCTACTTTTTAAGAACAAATTCTTTGGTTTTTTTGTCCATAAATCACTACCTGCAACCAGTAACACTAAAAGAATGCAATATGTAACCATTTTCTTATAGGAGGAATTGATGGATAAAAGTAATGAAGAATGATACTGTAAGCATGCCAAGCATATAGTTAAGGCTGAATTTCACTAACTAGCTTTTTCATTAGTACATCTCAGGACTCCTTATGAAAGAAGTAAGTATCATTATTCCCATTTTGCAAATGGGAAAATGGAGGCACAGAGAAGCAATTTACCCAGGTGGTGGGGGCAGAGCGAGGACTAGGTCTCTATCTGCTAGGCCATAGTGCATAAATGAAGATGCTTCTACAGCAGAAACATAAAATCTATGAGCAGGAAGGGGCTGTGTTTACCTATTTCTCACCTCTCCCACTGATAGGCTTGGTAGGCTGGAGAAGGACCCCACATATCCTTCCTCACTGATTACAGCTAGTTGCTGGGTGGCGGATCTCAGCTAGAGTATTGCTAAGGAGATCCAGGGTGGAGCTACTCTGTTTTCCCAATGGAGCTGTCTTAAGTGCTGACTCCACCAGCATCCCAACCTCCAGAGTCTCAAGAAGATCAAGACAGGTGGCCACATACTAAAGTCAGCCTCGTTTCACTGCTGTAATGAAAGCTAATAACCAAGTATTAAATAAATACGTTAAAGCCCTTTCTCCACTTTTGGTAAAATGCTAATAAAGAACAAAATGTTCCGTTTCCTCTTCATTTTCCTCTCATCCCCGTCCCTGAGTAAACGTCACAGCATCTGGAAGTTTGAGCCCCATGGGATTCCTCGTTCTAATGTCAGGTTCCAAGAATTCCTAGCTCTTGTTGCACTTCAGAGGGGAATGCTTGGACCATTGTTTTAAATACCCTGGTGAAAACGCACAACTGCTCAAATCTCTTCCTCTACCATTTGGTAGAACAACTCCCGCTCCAGCTTGCTTCTCTGTTTCCTTGAAACAAAGCCCTATGCCTTGTCTATGGGAAAGTTTTACCAATTATAAATTGGTACAGGTTGGATCTCCCTGGTCGAGCACCCTCGGGAAACTGACCAGTCCCACACCAGGGATTTTGCTGGAACAGGGAAGGTTATATCTCACCCCCCAGTACCGCCCCCCCAGCTCTGGACTGGCCACCCAGCTGGCTCCCCCTACCTGCCACCAGCCTCGCTGCCCTACTGGTTTCCTCCTGCCTTCCCTGCTAAGCTGAGCAGCCCAGCTTCCAGCGTGCTGGGCTGCTGGTCCCACCAGGCAGCCCTGCTGGGGCACACCGGACTCCCGGTTCCAGCTGGCAGCCTCGCTGGGGCGAATGTGGCAGCCCAGTGTCCGGGCACCCAGTCACCAGCCCTCCACTGGGACTCTCTGGACCATGGATGTTGCTGGACCAGAGAGTCCAGTTTACAGTGGTTCAATCTGTATGAGATATTGTACACACACTCACACAAACTGGAATAAAAGTAGCTACAAGGCAGACTGTACCAGAATAACAATATGGGTTTTATTGAAAAGTCTTTCCCATGTAGACAAGGCTTTATGCAATGTCCAGTCCAAGGACGGATTTTACCATGCATGACCTCATCACCTCCACTGAGTGAGTTCTGTGACTTCATTACTTCCCAGTCCTGCTAAATCCCACTCATCTGATGGAAACTCCATCCTTCGTTTGTGTCCATTTCCAAATCACTTTTAAAGTTTCTCCTTGTTGGAAGATTTGCTTTTGCTCCGTTTGTTGCCGTGTGTGTTTAAGCGAGATTTCAAAATCCGGATTGGTTTAAGCAGGTACAATTCCTAGAGGTCAGCTGGAATGATGCCCACCTAACACTACCACCAAAGCTGAATTGGATTGTGTTTTGAAATGATGCAGCTTTCAACCATCACAGCTGCTTGGCATATTGTGTTTAAATATTTAAATGAGCTTTGCATTTACAGATACAAATAAACACCTAAATTGTTCTATCATCAGTTTGATCTATACACTTCCATAGGTGCCGGAACTAGGGGTTCCGGTGCACTCCGTGGCTTGAATTGATGTCCCTCATATACAAGGTTGACAGTTTGGTTCAATGGTTACTTTACAACTTGTCCAAGACACTCGCACACTTCTGCTTCTAATTATCCCCATTCCCTAATTAATTCCCTATTTATGAGTGCCACCACCTGCTCTACCATCCCTAAAGGTGCGTCTACACAGCACCCTAAATTCGAATTAAGATACGCAATTTGCGCAATGCAAATTGAGTATCTTATTTCGAATCTATTTCAAAATAGCTTATTTTGAAATTGGGCGCATCTACACAGAGCCAAGTTTCGAAATAACGCGGTATTTCAGGCCATCTCTTATCCCTCATGAAACGAGGTTTACTGGGATGGTGAAATAGCATGCCCATTATTTTGAAAAATCTTTTGAAATAACAGGCAGCTTGTGCAGACACGGGGTAGCTATTTTGGGATACCTCCGGTATCTCGAAATAGCCATACAGTGTAAATATACCCTAAGTAAACACATCATGCAAAATTCCCTGGAATGTTATGTTTTCTCCCTAGCAGGAAAAGAGTTGGTGTAGTGGCTCCTACACCACCCCCTTCATGTGCAAGGAATATTGGCACATTTTGCTATGATTATCCTGAGCTGGTGCATAGTCCCAACCAAGACATCTTAACCCAGGGGTGGGCAATAATTTTTTACCAGGGGCCACTTTGGAAATTTTTGATGTGGCCCCCAACCATACTGGAAGGAGCAGGGCCAGGATACATCCCTGCTTCCCCACCCCCAGACCATGATTGATCTGGGAGTGGGGGAGCGTGTGAAATCTTTGCCCCCCCGGAGAGGTTCCCCCTAGGCATCCATGCCCCTAGCAGTGGGAGACTTTGCATGCTCCCCCCTTCTATCCCCAGCCAATCAGGGATTGGGGGCAGGGCAATGCATAAATTCTCTTCCTGCCCTGCCAAGAGCGGGTGGTGCTTCTAAGTACCTTGAGCTCCTTGCAGGATGGAGGCTCCACACTCCTTCCCCCCCCAATTGGCCTGAGGGGCGGGGGAGCAGTAGGGCCTCTGTGGGCCGGATCCAGCCCATGGAGGCCCTTTAACCCAACCCTACTCTAACCTTTAGCAGTATCAGACCTGTGTGAAAGGAAAGCTGGGCAAAGTCACTTACTCGCTAGTAGCCTTCCTTCTACTGCATCAACTGGATTTCAGCTACAACAGAAAATCTGGTCCATCTATTTTAAGGAGAAATTGTAGTAGTTACGATCGGAAAAGTAACTGTAAAAATGGCACCGTCTTATTCCACAGATCTGCTGTCTCTGTACTAATCTGCTTACTTTGCTGAGTGAACTGAGTAGATTCATGAAAACATGTTAGCTCTGAATCACTAAGGGAAGACCAGTATGCAGTTCAGCCAGGTGCATGCCACTGCCACAGAAGTGCCAGATCCAGCGTATTTGCAAAAGACGAGCGTTACTCGGATGGGCGCGCAGAGCAAGATAGACCATCACCGCACAGAACTGGAAGGGACCTGGAGAGGTCATCGAGTCCAGTCCCCTGCCCTTGCAGCAGGACCAACTACCAGCGTGTAGTCAACCTGTGGAACTCCTTGCCAGAGGAGGCAGTGAAGGCTAGGACTAGAACAGAGTTTAAAGAGAAGCTAGATAATTTCATGGAGGTTAGGTCCATAAAAGGCTATTAGCCAGGGGATAAAATGGTGTCCTTGGCCTCTGTCTGTCAGAGGCTGGAGAGAGATGGCAGGAGACAAATCGCTTGATCATTGTCTTCGGTCCACCCTCTCTGGGGCACCTGGTGCTGGCCGCTGTCGGCAGACAGGACACTGGGCTAGAAGGACCTTTGGTCTGACCCAGTACGGCAGGGGGGGGGGGGGCAAACTCTTAGCAACTTCCCCGCCCCCAGCCCCCGGGCAGGGGCTCTGGCAGCACATGGGAAGGGCGAGCGTGCAGGCAGGCTCGGTGCCCCGCCCCCACCAGTCCCGCGGTCGGTACAATTGTGTCCCCCCGCGGCCTCCTTATCCGCCCCGAGCTCCCATGTCAGCGCACGGGGGTCCGCGTGCGCACGGACGTGCCCCCATCGGCGCTGCACGCATGCGCGGCTGAATGGGCCTGTGCTAGGCTTGTCTGGCGCGCGCCGTCACGTGGCTCCGCCGCCCCCCCGAGCGCCTTCCCTCTCGCAAATGGCGGCGCGTGGGAGGAGGAGCGAGCTGCGGGGGGGGGGGGGGTCCCCTCCCCGCCCGCGCGCACACACAGAGTCGGCATCAGGTGGCACCGGCCTCCTTACGTCATCGCGCAACCAGGACCCGTAGGCTTCCGGGCCGTGACGTAATGGGTCGAGGGGGAGAGGGGAGGTAGGACCGATCACGTGATAGAGGGCGAGGCTGCGGCTTGAGGAAGAAGAGGCGAGGAGCGCCGTCACGTGACGGTCACGTGTCTCCTTGCGGGCGGCGGCAGCCTCTGAGGCGCCTGCGCAGGCGCTCGCGCCGAGGGGGCCGCTGAGCTGCAGCTGCGGCGCGGGGCGGCCGCTCCCTGGCAGTGTGTGCTAAGATGGCGGACTTCCTGCCGTCCCGCTCCGCGCTGTCGGGCTGCTTCCCCGGCTGCCTGCTGACCAGCAGCGAGGCCGAGCAGCAGCGCAAGTCCAAGGAGATCGACAAGTGCCTGAACCGCGAGAAGACCTACGTGAAGCGCCTCGTCAAGATCCTGCTGCTGGGCGCGGGCGAGAGCGGCAAGTCCACCTTCCTCAAGCAGATGCGGATCATCCACGGCGCGGACTGGGACCTGGGGGACCGCGAGGAGTTCCGCGCCATCATCTACAGCAACGTGATCAAAGGTGGGGGCTGGGGGCGGCAGTTGTGTCAGGAGGCGGGAGGGGCGAGCGAGTGAGAGCGCTCGGGGGGGGGGGGGAATGCTCCCTGGGGTGAGCGTGCACAGGGGCCGCGCCCTGGGGGAAGGAGTGTGGGGAGGCTCCAGGCGAGAGAGACACGGGGGGGGGGGGGAGGGAAATGCTCCCCTGGTGTTGAACGGGGGCTGTGCCGGTGGGGTTTGAGAGAGCGAGCATGGGCGTGCGACCCCAGCGGGTAAGGTGGCTGAGGGAGAAGGGCGTGGGGATGGCTGGCAGGGCGGTAGGAGGCGTTGTAAGCATGGTGCTATGGGGAGGGTGTGAGATTATCGGGGTGGAGGGGAGGGAGTAGGTAGGGTGACATGACCCTGGGAGGAGGGGGGGGTTTACTAGACTCTTTTTTTTTTTTTTGGCCTTCCTCAGATTTGTCCAAGAAGCAGCCTATCTCTTGCCATCTGATAATTTGCTGTTTTATTGGCTTGGTTTTATTTTAATCACTTCACACTTTCCTGCAACCCAGCCTTCGTTGATGCAGTAACCACTGAAAAGAGAGTCTCCTTGCTGGTGGGCCACTTTACAGGAAGTGGCCATGGCTGTAACCAGTGACATAAAGGGATCTCTAGTATGAGGTTCAGCAGTGGGAGATGCCAGCTTAGCTTTGAGCATTTCCCCTGTTATTCATGTAAAACATGTACACAAACCATCAGTCTATTAGGTTTCAGCTTCACCACTTCTGACTAACATGTGTCGCTGTGAGAAGTAATGGAAGGAGGGAAACAGTGCTCTTGAAAGCACTGTATATGGAAGAGAAATGACTTGTGTTTGAGTTGGGAGGTTAGCCTATCAAATTGATTTAGGAGAAGTAGCATTATAGTAAATGTGGAAACTCAGACTGATGTAGCTAAGAGAAGCCCACATATATATACTCACCTTTGACCCCTCCAGAGCCAGAGTGCTATAATGGAAATGTATACATGGCTTAAATGAACGTGCCCTTTGACTGCTGTCATCCCTTTATTTTCCTTATCCTGGTTCCTCTAAAATGTTGTTGTTCAGTCATGTCCTTTTCCAATTACGCTGTAAAGTTTTCAAGGTAGATAAATCACTTACGTACTTTGAAAAGCTTGAGTCTTACCTTCCATTTTCAAAGTGTGCCTGTGATTTAGGAGAGAAGTTCCATTGACTTTCAGTAAAACTAGACTAAGAGCCTTTGAAAGTCACTTTTGAAAAAGGAACCAAGATTCCAAAATTGAATTGAAAAATGTATCTCCTGTCTTTGTTTCATCAAGTGCCTATGTTTCATCAGATGCCTAGTATGTGATAGGAGTTGCAAAAACTAAATAATATTTTCCCTTGCCTTGAGTATCTAATAGATATTTGTTCAAGACAGAGGTGTGTTTATAAATTCAGGTGATTCTGCTGCTGTAAGACAGTATGCAAATAAGGATTGCAGATTAATCTTCTCATCTTTTAGTTTTCTTTTCATTAGCCAGTCTGGAAGGGATGGTTAAGTATTATTTGAAGAGCATGAACATTTTAAAGTAGCTTGTATAATTATTATCCTTGTGGTGATAAAAGATATTTTTCTTGAAAGTATTTTTCACATTAAGATATTTTGATCCTATGTGTGAGTCCTGTACTTGCGTCATCATGCTGATTTCCTCTTTTCAGACTTTCTCCACTCTCTGTAAAACTAATGGTAGCATTTAGTCTTCAGTTGTGGTGTTTTTAATTAATACTGCCTTTACATATTTTAAAATAAAAACACTAGTTTGAGCTGCTTAGTTCGTTCTTCTCTGATAAATCAGAGTGAAAAATGAGAGAGAAACTGCATGTAATGGCACCAATCAATTATAATGCAGATTTAATCAAATGCTTTAATCTTTAAGTATAGAAGTCTATATTTTCTGAAATGTTGATTGCCACATTTGGTAAACATTTTCTAAACTACAGTGTGTGCTCTTTCAGGCATAACTATAGGAGGTTTGGGAACAGATTGTAAGTCTGTGTTTAATTTATCAAAGACCAAATGGTACTCACCCCAAGAGTTCTGAAAACTCAAAATATGAAATTATAGAACTACTAATTGTGGTATGTATTGCTTACATCAGACAGAAGAATGGATAGTGAGAGTGAGGTGTCAATCTTTTAAAAAGGTTCCATAGGTGATCCTGGCAATTAAAGGTTTGTAAGCCTAATTTCAAAGGTTTGTAAGCCTAATTTCAATACTATGCATATTGGCTGAAACTATGGTAAAAATTAGCTATATATCTGATCTTTCTGAACATCCTCTGTTCACCATGGCTACTGTAAATGGAAATCATACCTTATTAATCTATCAGACTACTTTAAGCAAGTCAAAAAGTGTATAGACGGGTGATGCAGGACATTATCAAAGGCTTTCTGAACTTCAGCAAAGGCTCTCAAGCTAAGTAAGCTTTCATCAAATGAGGGAAGGTCTTCTCAGGATTGATAACTGGTTAAAAGATAGGAAACAAAGGTTAGATGCAAATCGTCAGTTTTCGCAATGAACACAGATAAATAGCTGGAACCCTCAGATCATCCTGGGATCATTGCTGTTCAATGTATTCATAAATTCACTCAAAAGGGAAATGAAAAGTGAAATGGAAAATTGTGCAGGTGGTACAAATTTACTCAAGATAGTTAAATCCAAAACTGACTGTGAAAGTTACAATGGAATCTCACTAAACTTGGGTGACTGGGCAAGAAAGTGGCAGATGAAATTTAATGTTGAGTGCAAAGTAATGGCTGTTGGAAACAATCCTTATTACATAGATCCCATCATTTTCTAACAGGTGTTTATCATTCAAGGAAGAGTTCTAGGACATACGATGGTTGGGTCTCTGAAAGTATCTGTATAGCAGGAACTGAAAAAGATGATTGTTAGGAACTATTAGTAAAGAGATAAAATATCAGTGCTATTACATGAAGCCATGTATTCCCACACCTTGAAATACTGCATGCAGTTCTGGTTGCCCCATCTCAAAAATATATTGGAAATGGAAAACATTTAGAGAATAGTGACTGAAATTATTAGGGCTGAGGACTAGCTTCTATGTTAGGAGAGATCAGGACAGTGTTTGTTAAACTTTTTAAGACTGAGGAACACCAAACAATTTTTTTTTATGGGGAACACCAAGGATTTTTGTTGTGCCAAAAAAAGGAAGCTTGCCCCTTTTAAGGACGGCCATTTGAACTCTGTTCTCGGTTTACTATGCCTCTGACTCTCAAGGTCAAGATGGACACATGGCCAGAAGTAAAAGTAACCCCTGCTAAGAACTTTTCCCACCACCTGTCTACCCATAGGGGATGAGTTTGGCCCTCACCGAACTCTCTCTCCTTTGGTGCTGGTCTCTCCCCTGCGGGTGTCTTCCCTTCTGCTTCACCCCCTGGCACCTGTACCTTCCCTTACCCCTGCACCCTCCTGGTCCTTCCTTCTTCCCTCACTGCTCCTGCCCCCTTGCCCTCTTTTTCCCTGATGCCCATCCCCTCACCAACCTCTGCCACAGTTCCTTTCATGCCCCTCTGTGCCTCACATGACTTGCTCCATCCCCGCCTTCCTCATGCTCACCCCTCCTTTCAACCCTTCTCTCAGCACCTCCCCCTCCCCTTGCTTCCTCTTGCCCCCAATACCCTTCCCCTCTCCTCTCCCATCATCAGCCTGTCCCCTCCAACCTCCACTGACACCTCTCCTCCCTCCCTCCTGCCCTTTTCCTCATTGTCTCCACTTGGCCTCCTGGCATTTGTCTCTCTTCCACCCTGTCCCTTGATGCCTTCCCCTTTCTTCTTCTGCCGTGCCCCCCTCCCCTCAGCACAAGCCCCTTCCTCTCCCGCCCCTTCTCCCTAGTTCTCTCTGAGCCCCGTACCACACCTTTTGCCGTCTAGTTTGTGGGGCTGGAGTCTGTTGGGCCTCAGAAGTCCCCGCAGTGCTGGGCCCAGCTGCTTCCAAGGCAGGACCACTTGCTGGGCCGCCTGTGGTGCTAATGTTAGTGCAGCATTCCAGTCCCTGCACCAGCTTTGGCTCCCATTAGGAGGAGTGTGGCCAGAGTGTGTGTGGGGGGGTGTTAGAGAGCATCCACCCTCCCAGATCTGGCTTGCGGAGCGTGGCAGAGTGAGCTTCACCAGCGGAGTGGGAAGGGATGGGCGGAGAAAGGTCTGTACACAGAGTGCGCCGGCAGAGCCCGAATGTTTCCAGCTCTGCAGCGCTCCAGCCGGGCTCTGCGCAGTCTCTGCCTGGACTCTGGTGGCAGCTCCCAGGAATGGGTCACTAGCTCTGACCAGCACCCCTCTCCCTACAGCAGTGGCAGCGGCAGCAGCTGCCTGTGTATGGAGGAGGAGGCGGCGTGGCCGTGCTGGTGGCCGCGCATGGCGGAGGCAGTCCTGCAGCGGGAGGGAAGGGCCACATGGTGGTGTGGGCTTGCCAAACAGCAGCGTGTGCTGCATGGGAGCTCAGAGCTCTGGACGCTGTGTGCCACCGTCAGCGGCTCTGGCTGCCCATGCAGAGCACCAAGGGAGCTGCTTGGGTCCTGGGTGGAGGAAGGGAGTTGCTCCTTTAAGTCTGCGCCTGTCCCAGAAAAAAGGGGACATATGGTCACCATATCTCTGCGGCATACCTCAGACTGCTTCACAGCTCACCGGTGTGCCACGGAACACAGTTTAAGAAACTCTGGATTAGGAGTTTGTGACTATTTGGCTTGGAAAAGAGACAGCTGAAGAAGGGTGATAGAAGTCTATAAAATCACGAATGGTGTGAAGAAAGTCAATAAGGGTTCCCTTTGTGCACACAAGAACCATGGGTGACCCAATGACACGAATAATCAGTAAGTTTAAAACAAACATAAGGAAGAGTTTCTTCACGCAGCCCGCAGTCATCCTGTAGAACTCTTTGCCAGTGTGTGCTGTGAAGACAAAGTATATTTGGATAGTAGGTAAAAGAAAGAATTAAGTGCTTGGAAGATGGTGAGCGCTACAACCCCATGCTCTGGGTGTCTCTAACCTTCCGACTTCCAGAATCTTGGACTGGCCAACAGAGGGTGGATTACCGTTTTGTTTTATTCCTTTTGATAATTGTTCTGTTCCCTCTGACATGTCAGGTTGTGGCTATTTTTGCTGACCTGGTATAGATATTCTTATGTTCTTATCTGTTAAGCATGTTACGATGTTTGGAGGATAAGGAGATGCAGGATCCTACCTACTTCACTGTATTCTGAAATGGTGCTTAACATAACTAATTTATAGGCCTGAAATCTTGGGCTCTTGCCAGGTAAAATCAACTACCATAAATTGGTTTTAAAGTTTTGAAAATTGACAAATAGGCCTTGTAAAGTGACAAAGTGGGTGAAGTAATATCTTTTTATTGGACAAACTTTCTCTGAGACGAGCTTAATATTTATACAGCACTCTTTTTTGGGGGGGGCGGGGAAGGGGAGAAGAGACAGGACTTTTGACAGTTGGTCCAATAAAACATTACTTCAGCCACTTTGTCACTTTACAAGGCCTGTTTGTCACTTGTCCCTCATCCATGTTGTGTCTCATCATCCTGGGACCAACAGGGGTACAATGCTACATACAAATAGGTCTTGTGATATTTTCTATTTGTTAGCTTATATTGCTTGCTTTGGTGGTTAGGATATTATTTATGGTCCATACAAGATTTTTTTTTTAAATCCTTGTAATCTGGACCTTACAATATTGCTGGTTGTGTTATTCATAAGGATCTTCATTTTCTGATGGCAGATATTGTCAGCTTTCATGTTCTAAGATGGAGAGCCTTAATAGCTAGGATCCCAGGACGTAGTGTTACTTCCAATATCTCATGTGTCTAGTTGTATCTAATCCTGCAACTTTTCAATTTTTTTTTTTTTTCAAGGTATAAGAGTCCTCGTAGATGCTCGAGAGAAACTTCATATTCCTTGGGGTGATCCTGCCAACCAAAAAAATGGGGATATGATGATGGCATTTGATACTCGGTCAGCGATGGTGGCACAAGGGAAGGTGGAGACTCGGGTTTTTTTACAGTACCTTCCAGCAATAAAATCACTGTGGGCAGATAATGGAATCCAGCATGCCTATGATAGACGCAGAGAATTCCAACTGGTAAGATGTGGTTTTCTTAATTCTGTCAATGTAATGTGGTGTTCGTGTGTTATTTTTCATTAAATGCAAAATTAAATCTGCCTCCTTAAGGTTGTTATCATTGACTTGTCTTTTAAGTAGGCTTGCTAGCAATAGCTTTTACTTTTAACCAAGAAAAGTAAATCAAGCTGAAACAAAACATAAGGAAGTACAATCCCCACTTTGTGGAGAAGAGAAGTAAAATTCAGAAAGGTTGACTTATTGGTTACACTCTGAGTTTATAACAGAGCTAGAAATTTAGTCTGGATGACTTGTCTCATTCCAATGCCTTAACTGCAAGATCATTTTTCCTCTTCGGTACATTGATATGTCTTCTAAATGATGTCACGGAGAGAATTCATATCTAATATTTTATTGATCTGTTTTTAAGTGGTGGTTTTATTAAGAGAATGCTTAGCAAAGTTAATAGAAAAGAAGTTTAAACCACTCTTCTGTATTCTGATCTGAAGCAGTGCTGCAAGCATTCCATCTGTAGGTTCCTGATTACATTAAAAAAAATTATATTAATTTAATCAGCTATTTTCTTTTGTTGAGGTTCAGGTGGAGATATGGACTGCTTGAATTGCTTGATTCTAGGTTGGGTGGATGTTAAGGATGACACAAACACAGGGTGATAACCAATTGGAAGCTTCATTTTTAATGTAACTGATATGAAGATACAAATTGTCATTGTGCCTTTAAACTAGGAAAAGCCATTCCTGGCTGAAAATCATATTTAGTGTTACTCTATGCTAAAGAGCAGAAGTTCTGATAACACTTGAAATAAAAATGTTGAATTTATAACTGATCCATTGTAAAATTCTTTTTAGTATACAAGTGATTTCACTTAATTTTGTATGCTTAAAACAATGGGCTTCCACTTGCTAAATAATAACAGTATAGTTGAGACTGTGTTGTGTATACAGTGTAATTTGCAAGAGACTTTGGTTTCTTATAGTTGACTTCAAAGGATTTAGATTTTCCTTTTCAATTCATAGTTCAGGCTGTTCAAGTGATTGATCCACTGACTAACAATTTATAAAGTCAAGAAATTCTTAGTTTACTTCTCAGTCTTTCCTTGCAATAATACATGGCTGTGATTTTGCTTTCATGTTCCCTTCCCACATCCACTGCAAATTCTTGCAGGTTTAATTAACAGCCAACACCTCTCATTTCTATCACTATCAGATTTATCAAGGCCATTATTCCACTGTGTAATTTTAAAAGGGAAATTTGGAACTTATAATTTCTATTGCAGGCATTATTTCTCCTAGCAGAATAAATGTGGAGGAAAGAAAAAAAAAAAAGGGGGGGGGGGGGTTAAACCACTCTTCTATATTCTAATCTGAAGCAGTGTTGCAAGCATTCCTTCTGTATATTCTTGATTCATTTTGAGTGTGTCATGTAATTGGCTATATTTTGTTGAAGTTCAGTTGGAGATATGGACTGATTGAATAGCTTGATTCTAGGTGAGGTAGGTATTTATATGGGATGGCAAAAGAAACAGTGTGATAACCCAGTGGAAGTTTCATCAGTTTTATTCTTTTATGGCTATTCTGCTGTTCTGTATTTGCCTTTGGTATTGGATTTGCGTGTATAAAAGTTAAACCACTTCAGTCTTGGATACAGGAATTCTGTTTAACTCTGTTTAGTAAATCTCAAGTTACAAAGTTCTGCTACCTGTGTTGATATTGTGAATTTTTGTTTTGTTTCAAAGTTAAAGCTGATAGGGTAACAAAGTTTGCACTGTTTGGTTTCCACTGTAGGTAAACTAAGGCTAGCATTCTCTTTTTTGATTTGTCACTTTCAGGTTGGTTACAATTGCAATTAACCTAGATTTGTGTATTTTAAGTCTTAAAAGTAAATCCCCTATTAGAAAACAGACTGATGTCTCCTAAGCTTTTATGGGCTATTGTGTAAAATGATTTACAATAAGTTGTGCAAAAACTGTTTCCCTGAGGCTAGACTAGCTTCTAGAGAACATACATAGGGTGAGTATTCAGGTGGTATGAATATTGTGTCCAGTTTAGTAGCAATGCTGTACAATTCCTGCCAAGACTGGTTGCCACCTGTGTTAACAAGATGTGGGGGAGTTGATGAGGCAAGTGTGAATGACTATAAAAGGAGTCTGGTCCAACACAAGAAGTTGAAGAGAAACATAATTTTGTCTTTAGAAATAATTATAAAGAGGTAAAACTTACCAGTGCTCAGGATCCTCTTCATCTGTGAAGGTGATAGTTCAGATAAAGTATGATGGCATAGCCATCTTAACCACAACAAAAAAAAGTTTGAGTGTGACTTAAAGGATTTGGCATTGTTCATCTTGAAGCTTTTCCATGAAAAATCTTTTCTCATTAGTCACACTTACTGTTTTTAATTAGCTTTTATGCTGAAGAGTTCCTGTCTGTTGCTAGCTTCAAATCTTCCTTAGTCCATGAAGTGTGTCTTAACAGTTATGGCATATGCAGAGTTCTGTTTTAAGTAGGAGCTAGTGTAGGTGCGCTCTTCTAAAATTCATCAGACTGATTAAATTGTCCCCAAATTAGTATCTTTGGGTGTGTACATCTATTAAAGAGGCTGTTTCTGCCTTGGCAATCTGTATTTTTAGAATTTAAAGTATCTGCCTTGACTGAATTAAGAATTTAAACATTTGTTTATACTTGTATTGCTTATTGCCAAAAACTCATCCCAAGGTATGTATGCTAAATTGTAAATCTGAACCTAGATAAATGGTATTACTATATTGAGTGCAATATGTGATCATAGTGTGCAATCTTATGAGGAGACTTGGTTCTTGCCCCAGGAAGCTTACAATGTAGATCTAGCTCAGCTCTGTCATGTACAAATGGATGATTGCCAGCTTGGTAAAGTACAGATTATTGCTGTGTCATTGCTGAATGGCTTTGTAGAAGTGCATTTTTAGTGGGTTTGATTGAAGGGTTTGTTCAAGTGTGTGGCGTGGTGTAAGAGGAAGATACAGAAAGGTTGGTTAGGAGGAAGTCTGAGTAATTAAGGCAGTGGGAGAGAATGAGAAGACATGAGTAGAGTAGTAGACAGATGAGTTGTGCAAGGCCTTGAAATAAGGATAGAAATTTGTATGCATCTCCTCCTATGCTCCCATGAAAGTTCAGAAAAAATATTTCATTTGTTGGATTGGGGATGAATGAATCTTGGACAGACTCTCATTGCGGGGGTTTGAGATGACAACAGTGAAAGAGTTGGACTTGAGCAAGAGATGTAATTATGGGACTTTTTATTTAATTGAGGAGGGAAGCATGGAGGAGAAAATGGAATATGACATTTTGAGGTATTGTAGTGAAATTTTAAAGATCAAAGTTTTCAAGAAATGATGCAGTTTAGTTTCCACAGCACTGAATTTGAGGTGGTATAGGAATAACAGCCAGGTGGAAATATTGCAGGTGTAATTTTGAGTTTGGACAGATTAAGAGAAGTTAGTGAATAAGTGGAATGGGATCACGTGCACAGGGTGAAATGGAACTAAGAATGGATGAAAATTGTGTACATTAAGGCACAAGAAAGCAAGTTGAGAGCCGAGCAGTAAAGGAAATAAAGTGAAAGCAGTGAAGATTGTGCAATGGGAAGGTTGAAGGGGAGAGAGCAACTTAATTAAATCAGTGTTTCTCAGCCAGTGGTATAAGTACTCTTAGAGGTACTCGAGACAAGTCTGGGGGCGGGGTACGTCAACACAACTGACATTTGGAGAACTGAATTTTGGTGTTAAGTTTTACAGTTTATTTTTGTACTTTTTACACCCAGAAATTTTATCACCTGCCCGTACTTGCCCCTTTTTAAAAATATATACTTTATAAAATACTAAATTAAATGACAGAAGGTGGAGGATCAGCAACAAAGAGGCGGGTTGGGATGTAGTCATCTCAGGTACACAAACTTATTTGCAGCAATAAAATCTCTCCTATTTGAGAGCACTGAGTTCATCCTTGTAACAAATTGAAACCTGGGGGAGGCTGGTGAAGGGTAGCTTTGAGGAGATAATTAAAGATGAACACAGTTGAAGGATCAACTTAACCTTAATACAGTGCTGGTGGGATGTTAAATCTCAGCTGTAGCTGCTTAAGAGGCAGGGTTACTCTGGAATTTACAACTTCTAATCCCAGCTTTTCCACTAATTGGTGTGCTCTAGAGTAAACCATTAATTTGGGTTATTCAACCTGCAAAATGGGGCTGTTACTTGCCTATTTCACGATGCTTATGAAGATCCATCCGTTAACACTTACAGTTGTTTGGCAATGAAAAGGTAAAGCTTTTAATGAAAAGATAAATAAAGCTTAATGTACTGCTTAGCACTTTTTTATAATGACTAATTCTTCAAACAATGTCTTTAAAAAACAATTCAGGCTGTTCAAGTGATTAATCCACTAACTGCTTAAAAGCCAGGAAATTCCTAGTTAAGGTCTCAGCCTCTCTTTGCATACACAACCTTGATTTTATCCATCACTTTTCCTTCCCACATCCACCACACTCATGCTACCTCTTCCCTCTGCTCAAACCCTGCAGTGCTACCTGACCACAGTCATTGGCTGCTAAGAGAACCCACAACATCCCATGTTTCTCACTTAATAAATATTAAACATCTGAGCCAATACATTCTATTATAAACTGTTCCCTCTGTCTTCCTACGTGACACACAAATATAGTCAGCTATAATCTATGCTGTATGCACTAATAATATCCTTCAAGACTATACCAAGTCAACATTCCAATCAGTTACAAAACCTCCCTCTGTAACCACTCCACGTGCCTGGAGTGAAGTATGCAATGTTTTGTGTGGAGGTGGAGGGAGGAAGCATGTGTTTTTTGTGGGTGGTAGATGTGGAAGAGGTAACGCAGAGAAAGTGAAATGATAAATTGCAAGGGGTGGCTGACAGTTTAACTAGGGGTTTCCTGGCTTTTATGCTTCTAGTGTTGGAATATTTGTGCAATTTAACAGTTTGTTCTAACTTTGAGAAGAGGCCCAAAGAAAAGTGACCGCTGAAGAGGGATCTTCTAGTGCCAGTGTTGCCTTTTAGTACTGAAAAGGTGCTTCTGCACAGGAATACAGATGGAAGAGTGGGAGTATCTGCATCCTAATAGAAGGATCCAAGGGCATGTTCAGGGGAAACAAGCTCCTAGCATGGTGGGGGAAGGCAGGATTTCCTTCTAGAATTTTTCCCTGTGTTTTGAAAGAGGCGGGGGAGAAGCAGGACCAAGCTGAAAACTCAATTTCTCAGTCCTGTCATTACTATAACTGAGATTTAAAGGCTTTTCATCAGGTGAAGAATCTTTTTCAGATGGATTTAGAGTTTTGATATCAGCACTTTGAAGTATCTATTTCTAGAAATGTAAAAAATGCTCTAAAGTATTTAACCTGTTAAGCATTTTGTTGAACTGGAAAGCAAGCTCCTGCTTACCGGTTGACCACTTATATCCCTAATATATTTCCCCATTCTGCATTTTTGAGTGATTGCTCACCAACATATCCCTTAGTAATCTGTACCAGTGTTTCTCAACCTTTTCTTATAAACTACCCCTTACATTTTTTTAAGTACCCCCAGTACCTACAGTTTTCAGACATATACAATTTTTTTTCCTACCATTGCAACACATTTGTTTAAACAACTTAATCGTAGTGGGGCGGGCGATGACTTTTTTGGGTATAAAAAGTACAAAAATAATAAAACGCTGTAAAAACTTAAAACAAAATTTAATTTTCTCCATTTCAGTTGTGCTGATGTACACACCACCCCCACCCCTCTAGATTTCTCTCAAGTACCCCTAAGGTACTCGTACCACTGGTTGAAAGACACTGATCTGGACAGTCACTGTTTTTGCTCTACTTGTAAATTACAAAGATTGGCAGTGTCAGGGTTAAAATGCTTTACTGCATCCATGAACTTAATTCCACATTGGTCTTTGGAATCACCATTTGCAGTGAGATGCAGCTAATGTCAGCATTAATGTTGTGTGGAAACAACTGGATGTGCATTACCTCTGGATTCCTGTTTACTTGTGGCATTGCCTCTAAGTGAGATCAGATTATAGAAAACAGGAAAAGGTGTGTTCAGTTGAAATCTGTTTTGCTTACAGTTGCTCTGTAGCTTTACATGTTGCTGAAGGAAGGGGAAATGCTTATGGGATATTGCCTACATTTGAGTTCTCTGCCTGATTCATCTTACTATGAGAAGATAAAATGTTACAAATCATGATTCCTGATATTCTCTGGAAAGAATGACTCCCTAAAGGGCTGGTTGAGAGGCATGAACAGAACTTACTGTAACTAGATTTCATGTGACTGGGTTGCTGAAGAGATAATAATAAATAACCTCTTTCCTCAAGGTCATAGGGGTGGAAATTGGTCCAATAAAAGATTACCTCTACTATCCAGGGACTAGCATGGCTACAAATACTCTATGTATTGCCATCTCTCACCCATCTGAGATAAGGGTAGAAGTAAAAGTTACATTGCTCATAATTCTGGGAAGTGGGGGAGACAGTGTCCAAATTGTCTTTCAGATTTTCAGAAGGATTTAAAGTTCTTGAGAATTTGCTACCTATTCTTCTAAAGTCAACAGAATTTTGTTTTTTAAATATCCTAATTTGTTTGTGATTGCAGAACTTCACACTTGTATTAAGTCTAGCTTTTAGATAACATGAAGAAGCCTGAATTCTCATATTAGGGTATTCTGGGCCTTTGGCCAAAAATATTTGCATTTCTTCAGGTATCTTAATTTCTACAGGTATGTCTATGAAGATGTAGACGCTTACTATAGTGACAAGTTTTTTTCATTGCTGTAGTAAATCCACCTTGAGGTCTAGCTTGATGAAGGAATTCTTGCATCAAGCTCATGGTGTCAACAGTAGGGTGTTAAGTCACCAAATGCATCACCAAGAGCATGAAATTTTACACAGCCCTGAGTGATACAGTTGGGTCAAGCTGAATTTTAGGTATAGACTAGACTTATTCAAACAATTGGTTATGCTCTTTTTATCTCTATTTATCTGAAAATTTTTCATTCCAGTGATGCTTCATACTATAAGTGCCAACTTTTCTCATTTTCCAAAATGAGGTTAGTTTCTCCGTCAGCAATTTCAGTTGTGCAGTAACTGCATTTTGGCACTGTATTCTCCCCTAACCAACATTCTTTCCTCCTGTCCCATTAACTTGTCTATTTAGTTACAAAATTTAAAGTAATTGCGGAGCTGTGGTGTGACATAGCACATTGATCTCCTTGTGCAAGTTGGTTTGGCTTGTGTTGCAGAGCAATTCTGCAACACCTGGCCAAAAAAAATTTCATGTTGCAAGTCAATATGCTGTTTTCTCAGCAAACATTATGATGTTCCTGGTAGCTTTGTTCATCTCACGCGTTGCCCCTTGTGGCTGCAATTCTATACCTAGCTAGTGATGTAAAGTCTGGGTGTATTTTTCCTAGTGATGGTTCATTTTCCTTCTGTTTTTTGGTAAAGGACAGCTGATAAAATGGTTCATACACTTTGGGATTTATGAAATACGAACTGTATTTTGATAGGTGTGAAATGGATATCCAAAACGTTGCAGTTGGCTCTCCCAAATGTAAAAATATAACAAGATCTTTCCAGTTGAGACCATCACTAGCAGTTTGCCAGAGACCTGGTGGAGCTGCCTATGTCTTTCCCTCTTCTCTCCTCCTCCTCTCCCCCCCTTGCTGCCTCTGGGTAAGGAAGGCTGCTGCAGAGGCCCTGGGTTCCCCATGGACAGAATCTGCTCCAGAGGATGCCGGCACAGTCTCTGTCCATGGGGAGATTGGGCCCCTCACTGATAGGTAGGTCAGGGGGCTCCCTAGGAGTAGGGCTCTGAGTGCAGTGGCTGCCAGCCCCACCCCAGGGACTATCAAATAATCCTGTTGAGTGTGTAATCACTCTAAGTTTGATCCAATTACATGATTATTAAATTAATTGATATCTAGCTTCCCTACTATAAACCTAACTGCAGAGGAAGTTCTAACTTGGAGCATATTGCCTAACCCCCAAAGCAAGCATAGAGAAAACATAAGTATGGCTGACCTTACTACATTTTCTAGAACTGTCCTTTTCAAGCTACGTCAGGCACTGTCCCATTACTGCAGGGGATCAGGTGACCAGTGGGGTGCTACAGCAGGCTACATGCCTGTCGTGTCACTGCAGAGTGCGCTAGGCCCTAGAAACTGCCAGTAGCAGACTCCGCTCCTAGGTGTGTGCTTGGAGGAAGAGAGCGCACAGGGCTTCACACAATGCCCCTGCCCTGAGCACTAGCTCCACACTCCCATTCACTGGGAACCTGCTGCTGGCTGCTTTTGGGGTGCAGCATGGTCTGCGGTGGCACAAGACGCAGGGTCTGCTTTAGCATCCCTCAAGGTAAGCCTCTTGGTAAGACCACTCAAGGGAATGACAGCAGCAGCAGCAGTAGCTGCCGCCTCCTGCGGAGTGGGGGGGGGGTGGGGGTGTGTGTGTGTGTGTGTGTGTGTGTGTGTGTCAGCACAAGCCCCGCCTCCTTGCCACTCTGCATTTTTAAAGGGACAGAGCAGCTGGCCAGAGGGTCTCAACACAGGCTTCCCCTGCTGTCTCCTTACTTCCCCTTCCTCCCCCCTCCACTCTGCATATTTACAGGAACAGAACAGCGGCAGCTTAAGCAGTTGCCACTCCACATTTTTAAACCTACAGAGCAACAGCATCTGGGGTGGTGGGATGGGGAGGCTTGTATTGAGACACCCCCTTGGACCTGGCTGCCACTGTTCTGTCCCTTTCAGAATGCAAAGTGGCAGTGGGGGGTTGTTCTGAGACCCTGCAGGGGATCAGAGATTGAGCCAACGTCTTTGCGTGCAGGCTCCTCTGTGTCCCTTTAAGAGTGCGGTGGGGAGGGGGTTGTGCTGAGACCCATAAGTGAGGGCTCTAACTGCCTTTCCCTAATGACTAGTCAAGTAGTCAATGGAAATTCCATCAACTACTTGACCCACACATTAATCACTACTTAACATCCCTGCTTGGAACACATGCGCAAACAGCTTTGGCTGTCAAATACATTGTAAAAACTTAAACAGCAAATGGTCTGGTAGTACTTTATAGACTGACACAACATGTAGATGATATAATGAGCTTTCATGGGCACAGCCCACTTCAAATATATGCAGCCAAAAATGAGCAGTTGAAGGTGGACATCTTTTCTCCCTTCTAAGCTAAACTTACTACATTAATAAGAAAGCAAATCCAAGACCAGTTGCTGGCCATTTTCTGTGAATACACAGAGACTGAAGGTCAGGGACTTGGCAACTGGAAGAAAGGTGTATGTTAGGTAGAGAAGTATTTATGCCTGTAGGTGTTGGAACTGATGTCTGTACTGATGACACATGGTATATGCATCTGAAAAGGGTAAGGAATTTTGAAAGCTAAAGAATTCAAGGGATTTTCTAAAAATCTCTTGGACTATCTCATAACCCGTTTGTCCTCAGAATGCTAAGCCCCATTTACATTTGCATGTTTTAGAGCAAGCAGTCTTGGACTTTGTCTGCTCTTAACAGTTTAAAGCACAGCCTCAGCAGCACTTTAAACTGAAATTGTGGCCATGGTGCGAAGGGAATAGCTGTGTTCCCAAGCTGGTTCGCATTGGTGCTTTACAGTACTGTAACTTGCTGTGCTTAGTGGGAGGGATGTTTTTTCACACCCCTGAGCGAGAAAGTTACAGTGCTATAAAATACCAGGGTAGACTTAGTCTGGGACTCTAAACCCATTCAAATAAACACCCACTTTCACAGCCTCCGAACACAATGTACTGTACTGCTTCAAAAATGTTACCTGAATTCATCTGTTTCTGAGACAAGTGTTTCCCTTTCAGGAGTCTGATTGGTCTTGCATGCCCGAAGTCTCATGTCTCTTGAAATGCAGCTCCTACTACATTTCAACTGCAGAGCCACACCTGGTTTAGCTCCTGGGCATGGTGGGAGTGAGGACTAAGCAGTCCCAGTTCATACCAGACAGCTCTGCCTTTTAAATGTATGGAATGTTTAAAGGCAGAGCCACAGCAGTCAAGGACCTGTCACAAGTGGGGACTGCTTCAATTCCCACTTGCGCCAGGTCCCACACTGCGCATCTGCCTCTCCTGACCCTTCTCCTCTGCCTTCGATATAGAGGCAACAAGGGGGGAGGAATGCAAGTAGTCAACTCAACTATCTGATAACTACTCAATAAGTTTAGGGTTAACTATTTGACTACTCTTTTACATCCCTTCCTGGTAGACAGCCCCCACTGGCAGGGCTGGAAGGGGGGGAGGGGGAGCCCCTCTCCCTGGCCAGGGGATAAGCCAGTGAGTGCAGTGTGCCATTCCCTGCTGCCCTGGGCCACCCCTGGAAGAATCCCTGATTCCTGCGCCCCCCACACACACTTCAAGACCCCTGCTTTGAAGTATCTGGGCAACACCAGGTAAGTCTTCTAGTTGATATGTAATAGTGTAGTTAAAATTGCTTGCTTTCTCTATTTTCAGGAGAAATGTGCTATGACACTTGCCATTGTCTTTCTGTGTAAGCAAGTCATTTTTAAGTGAGGTGAAACCTGGAGATGCACTAGATGAATCAGTCCTGAAAGAAGTACGGTAGTCAGAAGTTGAGAGCCATTGCCCTAGTACATCTATTTCTGTTGTCACATAGGCAACTGACATGTCACAGCTGAATGCTGTACACAGGATTGTCTGGACTTTGACTTGGATCTTTAGCTTCCTCCCCCTCAAGGATTTTGTAGTCACAGCTCTTGTGTCAATTTGTAGATGGTTAATGCACAAAATTAGCAATGTATATAGTGTATTTGCAAGCTGTAGTGATTTCTCATCCTTAAATGTAACTAAAAGGTTTATAACGCGTAGCACACTTAGGCCACAAAAATATTTAATTACTTTGGTTTAATATTGTCTTTGATCAACCAGAGTCTATTTAAATTGAGTAATGGAAAACTCATTCAAAGCTTCTCATACTGTTGGTGAAAGCTCCAAATGGGATTGGAGGCTATTACATGGGAAGTGACAGGGAGCTGGCAACCTTCACCCACAAACTCTGCTTCACCTTCAGCACTTATAATGTTAATTTAAAAGCACTTATAATATTTAAATGGGGCGGGGTCACACTTAAACTTGCTGTGAAAAGGGGGTCACCTGTGTGTGTGTGTGTGTGTGTGTGTGTGGTTTTAAAAAAAAAGTGACAACCACTGTGCTAGATTTTAATCAAATTGACTGAGTAGAAACAGCCAGTATATATTTGGTCTGCTGTCTTTCTCATTAGATTGGATGGGGAGAGAATTGATGCTATAAAATATGATCCTCACCATAAGGGATACTTAGCCCAAGTTGATGAGTAGGGTCTGTAGTCTTATGAATCTCTCCTTTTCTAGGACAAGAAACAATGGGCTTAAACTGCAGCAAGGGAGGTTTAGGTTGGACATTAGGAAAAACTTCCTAACTGTCAGGATGGTGAAACACTGGAATAAGTTGCCTAGGGAGGTTGTAGAATCTCCATCTTTGGAGATTTGTAAGAGCAGGTTAGATAGATGTCCATCAGGGATGGTGTAGACAGTAGTGGGTTCTGCCATGAGGGCAGGGGACTGGACTCGATGACTCTCAAGGTCCTTTCCAGTTCTAGTGTTCTATGATTTTTCTAGTCATTGTCTTCTGCATAGCACACACAGCACTAAATATAACAAGTTGTCTGTTTGGCTGCCCATAATATAGGAAGGTGACTTAACCACTTATTGTTCTAACCTTTGTAACTTGTATTCTAATGCAGCACTTTATAGTGCTGACACTTCCATGTGCTTTAGGGGGTAGCCGAGTTAGTCTATAGAGTGCTGCCAGTCCATTTGTTTGTTTATCCTATACAGACTAACAAAACATATAGATGTATCATGAGCTTTCGTGGGCACAGCCCACTTCAGATTGCCCACGAAAGCTTATATCACCATCTACATGTTTTGTTAGTCTGTAAAGTGCTATCAGACCATTCGTTGTTTAAGTTTGTTTTCATGTGTCAGACTAGTGCTTGTCATGCTTTTGGTACACTTGAGAGAGTCTTTGCCAAGCTTTGTCCAAACTTTTTAGGAGGGAACATAGTTCTGAATGACAAACAACAGATTTGCAGATTCATTGCTGCTTCAGGGCTAGATTAAAAGCAATTTAGCCTTGCAAATGCATGATGTCATGGAGCCAGCTGGTCAGTGCACTGAGGGGAAAAATGTTTACGGTGCATTAGTTCAGTTCTAGTTGGTTTTGCACATGACACCTGAAGTTTACAGATGCTTCCAGAGTATAAAAAAGTACTTGGGAGGTGGCAATCTGGTCTTCGATTGTATGTGTTCCCAGTTGATTTCTGGATGTGCTGGCCTGAAGTGTCGTCTCACTGTAGAAAAGGATTCCAAATAGTAGTAGTTCAAAAGTATCTGCTGCAGGCAAGTACTTCTGCAGTAAGTGAAACAGTACATTCCCAATTTTATATCTGAGTGTGAAGGATCTGCAAGTGCAAAATGGTATGCTCTGGCCAAATGGTTACTATCTGCCATGCCATGCCTTGGGCTGCCTTGAGACTTTGTGGAAGAGATTGGAATGGTCTTAGGGAGGTCAGCCTCAGTTGGAAGCACTGCTGTGGCAAACTGAGACATAGAAAATAGTCATCCATGTTTAAGCTTTTGTCACAGTTAAAAACTTGTTCCAGGCTCAATGGATATTGGGCGTTGGATTTTCTTTACATTCTGTATGCATGTGCAAGTCTCTTCACAGCCCAGTGCTGTTCAACTTTTGTTGAAGCCTTGGATCAGTTGGGTGACTTTAATGTGATGCATCTTGCTGTCTGGGTCTCTGGTTTGAAAGTATCTCCCGTTGTTAATGACTGAAATGTTTTTATAATGGCCATTTGCAAAACAAAGCTGAAGTTTTGCATCCAGTTCATAGGAAAATTGTTCTTCTTCTCACTCTGAAGCAGTAGTAAGTTTCCAAGTGTTTTATTTAGTTAAAATAGTTCTTACCCTTTCCCTGCTCCTCCCCCGGTCCTCTGTGCACACAAGGTACACTGCCTGGCAGGCTCTCTTGTCCATTTTAGCGAAAATGTAAAACCCTGATTGCCTGTTGTACAGAGGGAATTCAAAACTAGAATACCTTGATTTATTGTAAACTGAACTGTGGCTTAAAACTTTAACTTGATCATATTTCTTTGAACAGTTATATGGCAGGGGTGACCAATGTAGGGCAGGGGTGAGGAACCTTTTTTCAGTTGAGAGCCACTGACCCACAAGAAAGTAAGTTAGGGACCCGCACAAGTGAGAATCAAAAAGAATGTGCTGAACTTGGACCTGGCTGGAGCTCGAGCACCCATTCTCCCTGCTAAGGGAGACAGACCCGTGCCTCACTGTGGGCTGGATCAAATTAAGCTGTGGGCCAGATCTAGCTCATGGGCCATAGATTTCCCCATCCCTGATCTAGGGGCTGCAGCTTTGCAGGAAACATGTGCTGGGACTAAGGTCTTCAGCCCTTCTCTTGCTAAAGTTCCAATTGCCAGCAGGTGTCTCCTGTAGGACTGAAGCCTCCAGCCCCACCAACCTGCTTCAGAACAGAAGCTTTGAGCTGGTATGCCTAGCTCTTGAACTGAAAGCTACCATATGTGGCTGGGAAGGTCAGTAAATTTGGCCACCTTTGTTATAGGGAGTTAATTAGAATATTATTGAACTCTGGAAGAATGAAAGTGTTAATTGGAGCAAATCTGAGACTCAAGGTGATACTTACTAAATTCAAATTACTGTAGTGAGTTTTTGAATGACCCATGTAAAATCAGTTTTAGGACTCAACAAATTGCTGTTTCTACTTGCCTGTGGTGAGTAGATTTCAGCTGGTTGCCCCGTTCACCGGCGGCACGCGCATGCGCAGTGTGGGACTGACGAGTAGATTTCGCCACTGTTTGTCAGCCCTGATCATAACTTGGATTAATGCTGTGCTATTTTTTTTTGAATATACTTTAGGTTAGAATCACTGTTGTCTGTATGTCCCTGTCCTTACTTCCCCTCCTATTTGCAGTGGCATGGGTAACTACAATGTGTCTTATAGAAGAGTAATATCCAGAAGGTATGCGGTGTATTTTTAGAATCCTTGATGGGAGAGAGTAAGAGCTCAAAAGAGAACAGAACAGCTTTTTTTGTCTGTGGGACAGTGGTTTGGGAACCTGTAGTTTAAAAATCAGAATAATCATAGGGCTGGAAGAGAAGATGGAGTCAGCCCCCTGCCCAAAGCAAGACCAATTTCAACCAAATCAACCCAGCCTAATAATCTGAATGTTAAACTTGTTTCACCAGTGATTTTTTTTTACTAGTTTGTTTTCCTTGTCTGTTGCACTTTTAGCTCATGTTTAGTTTTCATGTGGTATAAAATTAGTGTAATGGTTGGATCACAAATCTTGCAGAAGTCTCTTTAAATCCAAATGATACTTTCTGAATTTTGAAAAACCATGCAGTTGCTGCTTAGTTGTTGTGAAATCCTTTTAACGAATGAAAAATTCTAATCCTAATTTACATGTCTTTTTACTAAAGTTGATTCCTTACTTCTCACTGTCCAGACAGCAGAAACAAGCAAAACATTTTCACATTTCATTCTGATTTGAGTCTGAAGCTTGTCTTTTCAGGGCCGATACTGAAAGAGGGGGAGTTCAAGCAGCGTAGAGGTGAAGCCTTCTTTTTCATGATGAAGTTCCAATTGAGGTTTGGCTTTTTTCAAAGCCTCTAATGTGCACAAAGTGCTTTAAAAAAGGAAATAAGATTACGGTTTGAAAAGATGTAGGGCAAGTTGTGGTGCACTTGTTTTGGGGTTCTCTGTGAAAGCAGATTCAATCTGTGATTGACATGCTCCATCTGTCCAAGGAGCTACAACCAGTCTAAGGCTGTCTACACTAGTGGTTTTGCTGGCATAGAGTATGCAAATGAGGTGCTGATTAGCATATTGCAGTGCCTCATTTGCATAATTTATTAAGCTGTTTTTGTGCAAAGGGTTTTTGCGAGGGGGGCTGGACATTTTCTTTTTGTGCAAAAACCCCTTTTCCTGACAGATCCTTATGCCCCTAAAAAGGAGATTTATCCATCTAACAGGAAACAGCACTACGCGCCCCCCCCCCCCCCCCCCCCCCTCCCCCCCCGCAAAAACAGCTTGCATGAATTGCGCAAATGAGGTGTGGCAATATGCTAATTGGTGCCTCATTTGCATACTTACTGCCAGCAAAGCCGGCAGTGTAGCTGTAGCCTAACACTCTTAGCATTTGTCTACACTACACAGGCTTTAGTCACACGGCCATGTCCTTTTGGTAAAAGTTTGACATTGTATACGCTAGCATTTGTCATGGCAGACTTTTTTTGTTGGGGATAGGGGTTTAATGACCTCTGAATGACACAAGCTTTGTTACTCCATTGCCTTTATAGACTAGGGATGTTGAATATTGGTTAATTGAATGGGTGATTAACATCACAAATTCTTATCGGCTACTCAACTATTCTGTTGTCGTCCCACGGGGGGGAGGGGAGGGTGAGCCATTGTGTTCCAGCCCCACTTCTGAGCAGTGGCAACAGTGTGGAGTGCCAGGCAGGAGCTGGTCCGTAAAGGGAGCCAGTTGAAAAACCAGCTCCCCTTGTGGATCAGCTGCCTGTCGCTGCTGTCTCTGATGCAGATGCAGCATCATGGGGTGGCAGCAGCCCCTGTCCTGCGTAGCGTGAGTTCTGAGCTCCAATTCCCAGCATGAGCTGGAACTGAGCTGGGCTGCCTGCCTGCCTGTCTCCTACACTTTAAATGCAGAGCTGCAGCAGTGGTAGGTTCCAAACCCTGCGCAAAACAGGACTGAGCCAGGCTGCTGGCCAGCCTGCTAAAAATGTACTGGCATGGGCAGTGGGTGGGGAGAATGCGTGTGTTCTATAACATTAAGCTTTTGCTTTTACAAATGGGTTTAAACAATGGACTACCTTTTCTGAGACTAGAGGATAATAGTGGTAATAGGGATACAAGTTCTTTCCTTTCTGCCACTGACTTTTGTGACTTTTGTAACCTGCCTGTGACCTAGTTTCCCCCTCTATAAAATGGAAGATACTCACCCAAGGCACTGAACTCCTTGGGGAAAAGGTGCTTCTACTTGCAGCTCCCCACATGGGCAAAGATTGCACTCAGAGAGAACCCACTATTGTACTGTGGAGAGGTGGGAGGTGTGAATAGTGTGAGAGTAGTTGGATTTGAGGTGAGGGAGGGATTACTGCACAGAATCCCTGAAATCTTAATGGTAAGTTAAGGGATTCTTGAATGAAATAGGAAGCCAGTGAGTGAGTGACTGTGGTGATAGGTTACTCTGCAGACTTTGGTAGGCCCATCTATGATTTTATAGACACTAAAGGTCTCATGGCTTCAGGAGGCCACGAGAGAGGAATTGAGTAGCTTTGGATGTATATGAGTGTCACACTCAGCAGATGCAGGGGCATGGGCAAACTCAATTTTGATAAACTAAGGACAATGGTAGCAGGATCAAAGCTGCAGCAGAGGACTTTGTTTGGCCAATAAAACTAGACCAGAATAAACAATGAAGGAAGTTGAGTTAAGGTGAATATCTAACTCAGCAATAACTTAACTATATTTGTTGCTAAGATTCGAGAATACTACAAGTGGTAACATTGGTAGCAGCTGTGTTGCTTAATGATCAACCCACTTTGAAACGACCTGTATGAGTTTGGGGAAATAAACCAAAGGCTCCTTGTATTCCAAAACCCACACCTATATGCTGTGTATTTAGATAAGACATTAAACAAAAGCATGCACACTTAACATTTAGTTTTGAAGTTTATTATGGTGTTGGCATGCTATAGAGTTAAGGATTCTGTCTAATTTCCCCCTGAACCTGCCTTCCTAACCAGTTACCTGCATTTTTCCCTCCTCTTCATAGTTTGTGCGCACTTTGCACCCCATCCCCAGATGCTCTTCAGTAGTATCAGCACTGATTACCTATTGTTCTTAGTACTGGCCGCTGCTTCTGACTGGTTAGCCTTATCTCCTCCCAAAATAACACGGGAACATATGAAAGCTTTGTACTCTTAGTTTAAGAAATGAGGGAAGATATTGGTACTGAGTGGGTGCCTTAAAGCCTAGACTACTTGAAATTAGAAATGAGGGATAGCTGTGTTAGTCTGTAACTAAAAAAAGGTCCTGTAGTATGTGAGGCTACATCTATGCTGCACCATAGTTTGAAATAAGATACGCAGTTTGTGTAGCTCAAATTGTGGATCTTATTTTGAAATACCTTATTTTGTAATTTGGCACTGTCTACTAGGGATGTTTAATTGCAAGTAACTAATCGAATAGTTGATGCATTTTGCATCAACTATTCGACTAGTCGATAGGGCATCTCTGCCTTTGAAGTGTAGAAACAGCCATAAGGCCATTGCTACACTTTAAAGGCGAAAGCGCCACATGAAGCCCGGGGTCTGGCCCCAGGTTCCATGCGACACTGCTGCTTGGAAGTAACCCCTTCTCCTCCCCTCCCACCTTATGATAGAGGCAGCAAAGGGAGGGGGGGGGGGGACTAGTCAATAAGTTTGACTATCCAACAAGCATTTGCTTATTGGATAGTTGACTAGTCCTCCACATCCTTACTGTCTACACAGCCCCAAGTTTCGAAATAACTCGCTATTCCAAAATGTCCCTTACTCCTTGTGGAATGAGGTTCACCGTAGGGATGTAAGTGGCAGATCAACTAGTCGCTCCCCCCTCTTGCTGCCTCTATTGAAGAGGCAGCAAGGGGGGGAGGAGAGGTGGTGCTGTGGGGAGCCAGCTTAAAAGCCCAGTTCCCTCCAGCTCTGTGGGAGGGGATGGGGTGCAGCGGCAATGTTCCAACTTTGAAATGTAGAAGAGTCCCCGCTGGGGCTCTTGTACATTCCAAAGGCAGAACGCTACCCTAGTCCTTATTGACTAATCGAATAGTCAATGGAAATCCTATCGACTTTGTTTAGTTAGTTAATAGAAATTTAACATCCCTATTTACAGGGACATCGGAATAGCAAGCCCAATATAGCGGGTTTGTTGTGAAGATGCAGGATGATAGCTATTTCGGGATACTCTATCTTGAAATAGCATTGCAGTGTAGATGTAGCCTTAGAGACTAACCAAAAAATATATTAACAGTAGCATGTGCTTTCATGGGCACAACCCACTTTGTCCTCTGAAGAAGTTGGTTGTGCCTATGAAAGCTCATGATACTACGTATATATATTTTTATTAGTCTCTAAGGTGCTACAGGGCCATTGTTGTTAAGGTGGTGGGGGTGTGGTTTTTTTTTTTTTGTATGTGTGCACACGATTGGGAATGTCCTTCATTTCTTTCTCTCCTTATGCAAGGGTAACCCGAATCCTTAAGGGGTTTCCTCTTCCAGATGTTTAAAGTAGACTTCAGTCCAGTGTTGCTCCATTGGATCTATGCCCAAACAAGGACAGGTGAATAAAAATGTGAACACTTTAGTCTTCAAGTTGTTTCAAATTGAGTTATGGCTCTTTAAATGCTATTGAATGAATAGCAAAGCACATGCTTTACTAAAATCCTTTAACTTTTAATTCTAAGAACAATTTGGCTTGGTTTTAACTTTGATTACTTGGTTTGCATGTAAATTAATTCACTTTATGTTTCAGTGAATTGGTGCCACTCAGTAACTGTTTGGGTTTAAAGGGCGCATTCATTCATTTGTTGTTTCATTTAGTCGGGCTTTTTAATACTTTCCTGTTTTAAATTCTAGCAGTATACTTGAGCTGTTCGCTGCTTGCTTGTTTTTTAAGGGAACTATTAAGTTAAAACTGAGTATTGGACTTTGGGAGCCTGCTAATTTTTATAATCTGCTAGCCTCTCCTGTAAGGACTGAAAACACATTTAGTTATTACTGCTGTCTTCTGGTGAAAGGTAATTGGACTGTGTCTCAGGCTTGGAAACAGGCTGGATTGGACTTGGAAACAGGCTGGATTTGTAAAGTATCTAATATAACACTGAAAGGACAGCTGCTAGTTAGTATGTCTCAATAAGGCTGTATTAGGCATTTTCCTCATAATTTGTTTGAAATATGACTTGTTTGATCACACTAAAAATAGTTTGCTTTGACTTTCTTCAGAAGAGATCACAACTCCAGAAGGCACCCAAGCTGTCTGAATCAAACCTTTCAGAAAATGGAATATTTGACAGTTATGAATCAAGTTATTTAACAGTGAGTTTCCTGTGGTTAACACAGACTTCTGAATCAGAGGGAGGATTGAGGTCTGCAACTGAGCTGAGCCCTGGACAACTTTGACTCCATTTAAACAAAAGAACACATCCATGAGCATTCAAAGCAATTGGCTGAAATCCAAGATGGTAGAGGTCTATTTTCACTTTTGTACCAAGGGTGCAAGGGGCCACTGTTTGAACAGAGGAAGATCTTGTAAGGCCACTCTACATACCTGATCTCCAGAAAGCCATGCATCTTGTGTATCATAGTGAGTGTAATTTAAAATACTGCTTTATCACAACTACTTGTTACGTGAGCACATTTGTGCCCTAAAGTGAAACACTGTAGCACATAAGCTGTCAGAATTCTGTCCTTGAATCCAGTTTTTTTGTCACGAACATCTTTATTCTTAACCATTCCAGTAGCATATTTCAAGCAATGTATATGTGCCACTGAATGATTGACAGTGACTTTTTTACATTGACCATGCTTTGAGAGCTGCTTGAAATTGTTCTTGAATTTAAAAACATGGCAAAGTTAATAGCTTTCACTTCAATTTCACACACATTGAGGCTTCCATTTAAAGTTCTGCCATGCTATGTTTGTGTATGCGTGACCAAACAAATGCCTAGTTTACACTTAAAATGTAGGTTAACATTAGCTACATCAGGTTTGACAAATCCACACCATTGAGAAATGTACCTATGCTGACAACTCCCATTTACAGGTGATGTTCAGTTGACAGGAGAATTCTTCCATCATCCTAATTGCCTTTACTCAAATTCCCGTACTGACAGATTAGGTGTAGGCTGTCTGTAATATGTGGTTATGCCATTATAGCTATAATCAGGGCTCGCCAAGCAGTGGCAAGCCCCGCTTGCCAGCCGCACAGTTCTGCGCTTTGTGCATGCGCAGATGGCTCTGCGCCGGCTCTTCCGGGTTGTAATCTACTCACCCGTGGCGAGTAGATTACATTATTTGTCGAGCCCTGGCTATAATATCCTAGCCATGTTGGTCTAGTCCACATAGAATAGATATTTCCCAAAATTAAGGGAACCACACAACAATGCTAATCTTCCACTGTTACCTCTCTGATTCTCCATAGGTGCTCCCTACCTGAATTTTATAGCATGGTTCCTGGAAACAAAACTTTTTTTAAAGTTTGTATTGTGTTGGGGATTGTGGAGTTTTTGATAGGTGTGTTTATCCTTAAAAATATCAGATATGCCAAGTGTGGTCTTCCTTGGCTCTTGCTTATGGACTTGGTGATAGGATGAGCTTTCAGCTTAGTTGTGTGGCAGTGGTATTGAGTCTTTTAAAGAAAGGTTTCCTGTCTCCCAAGTGCTTAGTAGGCCCTAACTTTTAGTGTTAAAAATGACTGTTCTTTTCAGTCACTTAGAATTGTAGTTCATGGTATTTCACTAGTTTTCCAGCAACCACAGACTTAGTGTGCCCTTTATTTAGGTCTCCTTTTCCCATTGTTACTATCACTGGTGTAGCTCTAGCAGCAGCAGTACTGAGAGCATTAGCATAGATGCGGCAACTCCTTCTTACATCATATCATTTAGATCTACTGAGCTGCAGTTGGGAAAGGGGGAAGATTACTTAGGATCTCTGGATGCAAACTGATATAAATATTAAAGTTCTGCCAAATGTAAACTAACTGGAATAAATTCCTAATCTTTCATTTAGATATCTTTGGCATAGAGATGTAATAATGTTGTCGATTCACCTGTAAGCTTTTGCTTATCGGTTAATGTGATAGACCAGAGTTTCTCTACCAGTGGTACAAGTACCCCCTGGTACTCAAGAGAAGTCTGGGGGGTACATCAATACAACTGAAATTTGGAGAACTGATCTTTTTGTGTTAAGTTTTACAGTGCTTTATTATTTTTGTACTTTTTACACCCAAAAACGTAATCCGCCCAGCTACAATTAAGTTGTTTAAACAAATGTATTGCAATGGTAGAAAAAATTTGTCTGAAAACTGTAGGTACTGGGGATACATATATTTTTTTTTTTTTTTTTTTTTGAAAAAGGGATGCTTTATTTTAAAAAGACAGCTATAGGCTACACACATTCCCTCTTCTGCGTGTGTCCCTCTCCCTCCCCCAGCAGTAAGTGTTTTAGAAGGCTAGCCAGCAGCATGGCTGAGTCCCAGCGTACGCCGGCTGGGTCTGGGACATATCCCTGCCATGGCTCTGCATTTAAAGTGTATTAGGATCCAGGCGGGCAGGCAGCATAGCTCAGTTCCGGCTCACATTGGGTCCAGGATCTCAGACCCCACTCCTGGAGAGGAGCTGCTGCTGCCTCTGTACCAGAGGCAGCAGTGTGTGATAGCAGGCAGCTGGCCCGCAAGGGGAGCTGGTTTTAAACAGGCTTCCCTCATGGACCAGCTCCTGCCTGGCACCCCACGCTGCTGCATCTGGTAAAAGGCAGCAGTAGGGTGACGGGGCTCCCTGGAAGTGGGGATGGAGCATGCTGGCAGCCGGCCCAACTCCGAGGACTATAGTCTACTAACCAATAAGAATTCATGAGGTTATTTGACTCTTCCATTAACCAATATTTAACATCACTGCTTTGGCACTACAAGTGGCAATAGTAGGTTTAAAGAAACTCATACCTTTAATTTTTCTTATCTTCCTTAGTCCTCTTCAATAAGGTTCCTTGTGCATATTAAGTGGATTAAAGGACAAGAATTCCCTATCTCCCTATAATAAAAAGGGGTTGACTAATGAAGTAATATTGTCCACAGTAGTTCTCGTATTCCATTGCAAATAGGGAGAATCAAATTTGATTGGTTTAGACAACTACACTAATACATATCCAGAAGAACAGCCCTGAAACAACTATTAAATGTTTGACTAGTTATGGGCAATATGGTCCTTGTATCTTAACTGTACCTTCAAGTGCTCTTTGGAGACTAGATTAGTAGGAACTAGACATTGTTTTTTTTTCATTAGTTAGTAATCGCCACTTTACATCTTACCCTTGACTCGCTCAAGTATTTGGAATTCTAACTTTTAAGCCATGAAAATGTTTTCAATGCACAGTTGTCTGAATTCCCTCTGATTAGAAATAGTGTGGTTTGAGCAATACTTAATCTCCAAAAACTAGACCTATTCAGCATAGACAGCTTAGTGAATGCGAGTGGGACTCTAGTCAGAGCAGTGCTTAGTCCAGTGAAATTGAAGGACTGAGAATGAGGCTGAAAGTGTTAAGTTTCTAACTCTGATCCCTGTAATGTATGGAAATGACCTGGGTAAGGAGAAAAAACTCCCAGGCTAGAGAGACAAGGGGGGAAAATGTGAATTGAAGTTCACAAGAACTGAAAGACTCTTGCCTTCCCAGAGGTCTCATAAGGTAGCAGCATATTGTTAGGAACTTTTGCTCCATTGCTGGCTCTTGGAGTGTGAGAATGGTTTTGGCTAGATAAAGATCTGTCCAGCACATGCCTTCTGACACAGCAGCAAACAAGCTAAAAACCCAAGTAGCAATATCTTTCTCAGTGCAGCTGTTGAAGCGTCTGAGTTAGTTTGGAAACTTACTGTTAAATGTGTAGGTGTAGGGCATTTACTGTGTGCTAATATTTTGCACTCACGTTCTCAAGAGGGGATTTCCTCTAGAAAGCAGCTTTTGGTGCTGCTTTATGACCTTCTATTTTGTGAGTTAGCTTGTATGCTGTGACAGAACAATTACTGTTGTGGCAATAAACTCCCAGGACTTGAAAGGTAGTAGCAAATTTATTTACATGCAGTAAAGGCCTCACTAGAGCAATACACATTCCCTAAACAGAATAGTGCTGTTAAACTAAACAGTTCTCTTTGAAGGCTCTTGGGACAACACTGAACTATAAGTCCGTATTTAGGTACTAGATAATAGTCTGACTTTTTTTTTCAAAGATGCTGTGCACCCATCATTTCCCATGAGAGTGGTAGTTCTCAAAGTGCAGCCTACTCAAGGCTCAGCTTCCCCTGTGGTGGGGAGCCCATGCTGGTGTGCAAGCTCTGGGCACCTCTCCCCCACTCAGCTGTGAGGTTGGAGCACCAGTGCTGGCTTCCCACTGTGGTGGGGGGAGGTCCAAGCCTCATGGACTGGATCTGGTTCGCAGGGGGAGCAAGCGGCTCAGCATGCTGCTGTTTTCCCTCCTTCCAGCTGGGGGTACAGCATCCTAGGGAGGTGCTGTCTGGAGGCTTTCCCCTCTGCTACTATTTGCTGGGAGCAGCAGCAGGAGGTGCCTGGGAGCGTGTGTGTGGGGGGGGGAGTGTGTGTGTGTGTGTGTGTGTGTGTGTGTGTGTGTGTGTGAAGCCATTTAAGCCCCATCCCTCACATACTTCCCCTACTAAATGCCCTGCACCACCACCCCTCTCCTACGTTCCCCCCCCCCAGCTAGACCCTCCACTCGTAGCCCACTCCTGCACCCAATGGAACCAATACTGCTGGCTTCAGGACAAGAAGTGTGTGTGGGGGGGGGGGCTCTGAACCCCTGCAAGAAGCACAGCTGAGTGTAGTCAGGACCATGGTGCTGAATTCTCTCCCCCAGACCTCAAAGCTGTGTAGAGTAGGGATGTTAGTGTGTACTCGTTCACATGATTAACCCATAAGCCCAGGCTTATTGGTTAATTCTAATGGATTCCTACACTCACGCTCACGCCCACCCTACCCCTTGCTGCCTTCCATAGAGGCAGTAACACAGGGTGGGAGGCGGGTGGGAGCTGGTTATGCACAGGCAACCAGCTTGAAAGCTGGCATCTCTATGTACCCGCTCCTGTCTGCTCTCTTCTCTCCTCCTTGTGTCTCTTCTTCTCCCCTCCCTCCCCCCCGCCCCGTCTCTGTGGGGAAGGAGTGGGCGGCGGGCTCATCCATGTACACAGTTAATGGTTACACTTTCACATCCCTAGTTCAAAGGAAGTCTGGGCCCCAGCAATTGCCTCCTTTGGTGTCATCCTCTCTTCCCCAGCTCCACCCCCCCACCCCACACACACCCCGCGGTCGGTCAGCCGGCCTGCCTGCACCCAACTTCCTGGCCAGACCCCTGAAAATGTTGTCATCGATAGTGGTTGGCTGAAGGTCCATGGAAAGGTTTACATTGAATGGGGTGGGTCAGAGCTGAAAAATTTGAACCACAGTGTTGTAGCCTAAATAAGGATTTAGGAATTTTAAACATGCTTTAAAAAGTGTCATAGATTTTTCAGATAGAAAAGGTGACCTTTGGGCTAAGTAAAGATGGAGTCAGAAGACCTGGCATTTCCTGCCTCTGCTGCAAGTCGCTTTGCTGTATCTCGTTCCTCATCTAATAGGAGTGCGTACTTACAGCCTCATCTCACTGAGGCATCTGTAACTTTTATGAAGCACTGTGAGCTTCTGCAGTAGATGGCTTTAAGTGGACGAATTATACCTGAGCAGTCATACTGAATAACCACCAGTGAACTTTGAAATCTGGTATTGTTTTCCAGTACTGTAGATTGTTAGTTTATGAAAAGCAGGTGGTGATAAACCAGATAAAATGTAATATGATAGTGGTTCTTTAAATAGTTGGCTCCGTGTTTGTCACTTCAAGTACATCAAGTAATAGAATGACTCTCACTGAAGTCCCGGCCTTGTTTGTTTAAAGGTCTGCATTAAAACGGCAATTTTAAAACCTGAGCGCAGTGTATGTTTGCACTAGGTGAACTGCACCTACTAGTGAAAAAGCTAGCAAGGACATTAACTTCTGAGACTGTCAGAACTAGATGGAATTTTCTGTAGTCTTGGTTTGTTAAATCTCCTAATGCCCATTCAGACTTTACATCTTAATGCTGTCTCCTCTAGAAAGTGGTGCCCTCCTTGGTCATTTTTTAAATATTCATTCTTTAGTGAGGGACCTTACCAGAGGTTTCTCTGCTCCCTTATTTGTAGTTCTGTTATGACTCTAAGTAGTCCCTCCTATTCTTGAATATTGTGTAATTTAAAGTTTCTTGTTGCACAGATGAATTGTGTACTGCAAAATCTTAACTTCCTACTCTTACCTTCACCAGCAAAGGAGTATAGACTGCTCTCTATTTGAATTGATGGCCAAATGAGCAATATTTCGATTGTTTTGTATTTAAGAACTGGTAAAGTGTAACTTACAACTTTGCCTTCTTGTTATGACTGAATAATTCTATAAATTTGTTTGCATATGATGGTGTTCAAAATGTCAATTGTCACATGAAAAGCATGGTATTGTCTTGAATTTGAGAGAGTCTCTTCAATAGAAGAAATATTATGCACAATTGCAACTTGGAGCACTATTCATAACTTTCTAAACAAGGTGTGCTTATCCAGGGTAGTCTTTGGCACGAAGATGTATTAAAATGATTTAGATTCCTCTGCTCGTTATGGTTCTCTGTCGTCTTGCTATGGTCAGCATCTAGAAGAGTTGTTGTACAGCTTAAATAAACTTATTGCAGTTGACCTGTATGTGTCTGTCTATATACAGTTTTCTCAGGAATAGCAAAAAATATTAAATGTGATTACTTTATGCTGAAGTTATGAATCTGTGGTTTGTATAGTGATTGCCCAAATGCACAGCATTGATAAAAAATGAGGGGATCCTAAACTTTCAAGTAGTTTTAACTATTCCAATAAACTGGACATGCTTGTTTACATGATTGAATATTAATCTGAGTGCCAACCTCTGTAAAATTCAATTGCGTACAGAGCATATAGATGACAAATACTTAATCCAAACACACTTGGTATGCAAGTAAGTAAACTGGACTTCAGGATGAAAAATTCTGTGACCAAGTCTGTCATCTGTGTGAGAGACTAATCAGTTAATTTTGTTTTTTAGGGAGAGTCTGTAAAATATTTCCTGGACAACTTGGATAAACTTGGAGAATTGGTAAGTTTGATTTAGTTGGGAAGTTTAAATTGTTAGCTTTGGATATCAGTAGGGATTTTGCTGGTGTAGTTTAAATATATAACTTATGGTCCTACTGTGGTTTTTTTCTCAAGTAGGTGAAGAATTAATACAAGTGCTGATGGCAAATTGATCTCTCCACTCTTCCAAGGGCTGTATGTGGTTGGGATGTAAGCGTGTACATGGTTAACTGATGAGTCTGGGCTTATCAGTTGACATGCATGCTTACACATTTACCTAAACACATTTTAATGTCCCTTATTTACAGGCTGACAAAACTTTCAGATGTGAGTGGCTTGGGGTACAGAGTAGAATAGGATGACTGTTCTGTGTGTAAAATCTTCACAAAACAAAGTACGACTGTAGCCAGATAACTGCAATTTAATATCTTTATTCTGGCAAAACATATAGTTGATAAAATTTGTTGATAAGGGCCGCTGTGCAGAGCCACAGCGGAGGTAGCTCCAGGAGCTGGCTCGAACAGGAAGTGAGTAGTCCCGGCTTGTGCTGGCTCCAGGAACCTTTTGTGCTGCTGCTCTGCATTTTGAATGTTGTAAGAACCACTGGGCTCTTACTATATTTAAAATGCAGATGTACAGCATCCCGAACCAGTGAGCTGAGTCCAGCGGCCCCTGTTCACAGCGGCCAGCCCTGCCAGAGCAGCCTCTGTGTTAAGCCAGCGTCCCCCAGCACCAGCTCGTGTCCTCCCCACTCTCTGCCTCTCATGGAGGCAGAAAGGAGATGGGGAAGCGACTAGTCAATACTCCACTTCATTACTCGCTAACATCCCTAGGCCAAGAGACATCTGTAGGTACAAATTGCTGAATCAGTAACTCAAACAGAATATATGAAGTCAGTAATTTTTCCATAGAAAGTGCACAGTTGTGCTATGGTCTGAAAATGCATGTAAAAATAGTAGTTTCCTTATTTGTTGTATTTAATTTGAAAATCAGATGTGTTCTTTTTACAAGTGTGAGGTTTTTTTTAAAGCCTTTTTCTAACTAGTTCCCACCAGGATTTGAGTCAAGCTGGATTCCTTGAGCTTTCATATACTACGTTCAATAAAGATTACAACATTAACGTGTAGCTAACTATTCTGATGTATGAGCCATATTTAAATCCTGCTCAGCTTCTTTTAACAGGGTTGAAAAGTGGTAAGCTTATTTTTCTCAGGAAACTGACTTCATGAGTACCTGGAGCAAATCTGTAACGAAGGGTGGCTTTTATTTTTTAAAATTTTTTAGTCATTCTTATGGTCATACGTATATTAAGTTAATAAGTGTTTCTCCAGTTTATGTATTTTGGTATGCTAGTAATACTGTACATCCATTGATCTGGATGGCTAGAGGGCGGTGTTTCTTAAACTTTTTAAGACTGAGGAACACCAAGGATTTTTTTGTTGAGCAAAAGAAAAAAGGGGGTGGGGAAAAGTTGACACCCCCAAAAAGTCACCTGTCCCTTTTAAGGGTGGCCATTTTGAGCTCTACAGCACAACTCCAACTGCCTCGCAGCACACTAGTGTGCCACGGAACACAGTTTAAGAAACACTGCTATAGGGCAGTTCTAATCTGATTACTCAGCTGCTTCTTGCTAGAAAATTTTGAACTTTTGTGCTTAAATGCAAGAAACCTCTAGAACAAGAAAATTATGTGAATGTACAGATAAATGTTACATTTTGTAATGTCTTACATTAATATAGTTAATACAGGGTGGAATCTTTGTTTGCTAGGGAAAATATTTCAATATTCAGTTTTTCATGGGATTGTTTCTCCCCAGTGACCAGCATTTTGATTGTTTTGCCTTATGGGCTTCTGTGTATTTGTAGGGGCAGTTGGTATCCAGTGGGCTTGTTCTGCAGAAATTTAGCATGGAAATTTTCCTTAAAATGGGAAGCTAACGTCAACATAACTGGAGACACGGCATCACTGTTATTTTCCCAACCATAGGTGCCAAGTTTGGGGTTCCTTCGCGGCTAGAATACCAACAAAAAAGGAGTGCTCAGCGCCCACCAATTATAGCTGTTTGGTGGCTCCGAGAGGGTAGTGGGCAGGGAACTTAGGAACAGGTGAGATGAGGGCAAGGCCTCAGGTGAGGGTCGGGGTGGGGGCTAGAGGCAGAAAGAGGGCCAGGCATTGGGGAGGGGAAGGAGCCTAGCGTAAAGCATCCCCAGGAAAAAATAAGTTGGCATCTATGTTCCCAGTGAATGGTTTGACTCAGCATGGCCACTTTTATGTTCTTCCAAATCAATGATCCATCTAACTTGAACAGTAATAGTTTTGGGCTTCACAACATCCCCTTTCAGTAAGTTCCATAGTCTCTCAAGATGATCTAATTTGAAGTGGGTTTTGCCCGTGAAAGCTCATACTATATGTATATTTTGTTAATCTCAAAGGTGCCACGGGACTAGTTATTTTTTTAAGTTGTTTTAAAGCAGTTCCATAGGTTGACTGTGCATTGTGTGAAGAAATACTTCCCTTTGTGTAAAATGTTCTACCTATTGCATTGGGTGATTAGGTTCTTGTGTTCTGGGAAGGAATACGTAACACTTCCCTGTTCGTGAGTTTATAGACCCCTATCATTTTCCTCCTCCTTAGTCTTCTCTCTTTGAAGCTGAGCAGTGTGGAGCTCTCCTCCTATGGAAGCTGTCCCATACCTCTAAACTTTTTTTGATGCTTCCGTGTACGTTGTCCAATTCCAATATACTTGAACCTCTAAGCCAGCAAACCTGGGAAATGTGTATGCCACACTAAAGAATTTTTTTGGACCATGCTTGGGTACTGGGGTGGGGTGTGAGAAGGTGTATGAAGGGGTGCTTACCTCTCTCCTGGAGGCACCTGTGGCTCTGTGGGCCCCCCCCCCCCAATCACTCTCAGGCACTGCCTGTTGATATGGGTGTGGCAGGAGAAAAGCCTCCAGAGAAGTGCTTCCCTGTGCTGCTATTCCCTCGCCAGAGCCGCTTCCTCTACTCCCTGCCTGGGTCCAACCTATGGGTATTCCCGGGTAAGTGACTTCCCCATTAGGAAGGTTCATGTGTGTGTCTTTTTTTTTAAGTGACAAGAACTATGTTCACCTCTTGTTTGTTTGTTTTTTTAATGGTTGAGTGAGGAGAGGCTAAGCTACTAGCTAAACTTTAAACTATATATAGAACCAAAGCAGTCTATCCTAACTTGATTATCAGGTTGGATTCCACATATCTCATAGTGGGTCTCCACTTGTTTACCTTTTGATTTATTGGGAGCCTGTCTGAAGCAATAAAAGGATTCGCTGGCTTTTTAAATTTTCTATTCAGATTTTTTGCATCCATTGTCATATCTGTCCACAAATTACCTTTAAAGCAATCATTGAGGAGACTGCTTCTATTTTTGCAGTCACCTTTAAAATTTTTAATCAGACAATAATATCAGAAATTCCAGTTAACTTTGCCTTACAAGTCTGTAGCTATAAATAAAATAGATAACTGCATTTCTTTAGCACAGTGTTTCCCAACTTTTTTTGGCCAAGAAACCCCTTTAGAATTTTGAGGAACCCCAGTCACGAAAATTGGTTGAGAGCTATGGCTTTTTTTTTTTTGCGATCTCTAACAGAAGACGGGGAGGAATTCCAAGGTCTCGCCGGACCCTGGGGTTCCGTGGAGCGCTATTTGGGAAACACTGTTAGCAATTGCATCTTGAACCAAAATGATTTGTCGCAATCAGAACGAGCTACTTTTAAATGTAGATAATCGTATTTAATCAGCTGTAAGTGATAAATGTTGTGTAGTTTTCTTCAAAATCCACTTTTAACGAAAACGATTACATATTTTCAGGCAAACACTAGGTAACTATGTTATGAAAGAGTAAGTAAAGCTTTGGACTGATTCTTTGTTCCTTCCCATTTGTATGATTAGAGCACAGCTTTTTGCTGGAGGTTAAAGATTATTTTTGTACTTTGGAATTGTAGCAGTTCGCATAGAAGCACTCAATACTTAAGTCATGCAAAGACTGATTTAAAGGTACATTCCCAATGAAAAGACAAGATGTGCTTTTGTCTCCTTTTGAAATAAGCTAGAGAAATGGGTGTACATAAATCCTACTCATTGTTCAGATTGACAGGTCACCAGACAAGGAAATCTGCTCTTATTTGCATATGTAATTATAACCAGGCATGTGTATTTCAGAGTTAATTGTAAATTTGTTTTTAGTATCTTTTTAACTATTGACAAAGTAAAATATTAATGGCAAAAGTTTCATATAGATCCAGAGCTTTGCATAGCATGTTATATTAAGGCTATGCCAGCACTACAAACTAGAGGTATGATTCTCCTGTTTGTGTAACAGTGTGAGTGTAAATTAAAGATGTTAGCGCATAGCCATTTACACAATTAGCTGATAGGCCTGGGCTCATCAGTTAATCATAACTGTGACATGTACCTACTCACTCCCATTGCCGTTGCAAGTGGGGGAGGCAGGAGCTGGTGCCCATGGGGGAGCTGGCTTTTAAGCCGGTTCCTGTTGAGCCGCCTCCCACAGAGGGGTGGTGGGTGCGGGTAGGCAAGGGATCTAGCTTAAAACTGGCTCCCCATGAGTACCAGCTTCCACAGAGTTGTCTCTCCCCATGCTGCTGCCTCTGTATCAAAGGTGTGGGGAGAGGGAAGGGGAGGGCAGGAACTGCTTTAAAAAAAAAATCCAGCAGTTACACATTCAGCATCCCTAGTATCATACACAGCCAAGCCAGGAAGATGCATGCTTTGCACAGCTGTTGTGCCTCTAAGTCCTGTATAACTGTAGCTGTACTGCTAGGTGTACTTGTCCTACTCTCATTGATCTGTCTCCAAGCATGGGGATCACATCCTTATGCTCAGACGTGGTCCTTGCCTTGAGCAGATTCTGATCTTGATTAGGCAGATATAGTATTGCATGAAGATAGACAAAGGAAGTGAGTCTCAATAGCAAGTGACACATCCTAATATTTTTAGTAGCTTGGGAGAACAGACCAGGAATGGAAGTAGAGGAAGGAAAATAAGGCCATAGCGTAATGGGTGTTGAGGCGGCATTTGGAGGAGTTGGAGATGCTTGGCTCCTTGGAATGGAGATGTTATCTTTCACTGCATGCTGCTTTGGTCCAAGTTGCGGAGGAGCAGGAGAGAGGAAATGGCAACGCTTAAAAGGAAGTGAAGTGCTAGGAACAGGGATGAGTGTGACCTGAGGAGCGCTGCAGACTGAGGAGCTAGAACTCGAAGCAAACAGGTGAAGAAGCACTAAAGGATTGGAATGGGAATGACATGGTTATTAGAGCAGTGGCCAGGGGAGATTGGATAGAATGAAGAAGGGAGCTTCAGGGAGGCTAGTGATGAAGGTGTCATTTGTAATGGCTGAGAAAACAATTGCACAATCCGGAACATTGGCAGAGAGGATGACTTCAGAAATTGTACAGGAGCAAGAAGGCCTCATGAGTCTAGATGTGAAGAGGAAAGGAATTAATGCCCTGAATACAGGGAAGAGTGGATTGTTAGTTTGGAATATGAAATTCAGGGGTTTTCTCCTATGCTTGGGCATTGGGAAATCTGAATTGATGGGAATCTCACCAGTCAGTGGTGTTTGTGCACAGAATACTTGACTTGTATTTTATGTATTGGGATTGGTCCTGCCTAGAGCGGAGGGCTGGACTTGACGACCTTCTGAGGTCTCTTCCTGTTCTGATTCTATGATAAGGGGATGGTTGGATGAAATAACATGATCTTGGTAACTAATTGACCATTCATTTCCAGTTGGAAATAGGTCAATGGAGGGATGATAGGAGTTGCTATAGGGAACTTTCTGGGTGTCTGGCTGGTGAGTCTTGCCCACATGCTCAGGGTTTAGCTGATCGCCATATTTGGGGTCAGGAAGGAATTTTCCTCCAGGGTAGATTGGCAGAGGCCCTGGAGGTTTTTCGCCTTCCTCTGTAGCATTGGGCACAGATCACAGCTGAAGGACTCTCTACATGTTGGGGCCTTCAAAGTATTGGAAGGCTTCAATATCTGAGACACAGGTGAGAGGATTATTCTAAGAGGGGTGGGCGAGATTCTGTGGCCTGCACGGTGCAGGGGGTCAGACTAGATTATCATAATGGTCCCTTCTGACCTTAAAGTCTATGAGTCTATGAGTCTATGTACTCCTCAGTGAATTAAATGCAGCAGCTTTTATGTGCCAATAACACTAAACACTTGAAGTGGGGAAGTGAAACTTTTTGATGGAAATTGCAGAAGAAATGTAAGTCTAACATTAATGCCCATAACCAAAGTGTCCTGGTCATTGATGGTGATCTTGCAGGCATAAGTATCTTGCGAGATCTAATAGGTAGTCAGGGTCTTGCATTTTATCTGCTGGAAAGCAGTTGTAGAAATGTTTTGTGTATTTGAAATGTGTGCTCTGAAAGTTTTTCTCACTTCAGGAACATCTGATCTTCACTGGCTTTGATGGAGAACCTCTGAGAGGGAGTTGATATCAGGAATGGGTGTGATATTTTGCTCTTTCACTGAAAGGGTGGCAGTGTTCGCTCTTCAGCAAAGACAGTCTCTCTTCTGAATGTGCATTAGGCACTGCAGTTAAGTGATTAAGGGGGAGGGGAGGTTACATCTGACTACAGTTAAACAGAGGATTTTTAGTCTGATATTGTAACCTCTCAGATTTTTCCTGAGAGTCTTTACCGGTCAGACCAGACCTGACTTTAATGTAGTAAAGCAAGCAGAAAAATGTACTAAACGTTCAGTCTGCATTCATCCATCAGAAAGGGGCAAATGCCCAACTTCTTTTTCCCTGAGCCACTTTTAAGATAGGGTGGAGTTCTAAAGGTTTCAGCTTTTATTTTGAGAAACTAGGTGCTATTGTCATCAATGTGCATTAATACCTTAAAAATGAGAATAGTGTCGTGGTGGCTCACAAATATCTTGGTAGCTGAGTGATTCTAATGGAAAAAAACAGTGTCTCAGCTGTGCCCAGCTAGAATAAAAGAATCAGAGTTCAGACAAAACAGTTGCTGTTCCCTTTGTTCTCATGCGTGGAAACCAGAAAGTGAAACTAAGTGCTATTTAAAATCTTCAAAACTATTTTTGACACCTCACTTGAAATTTTTACCAATGCTTTTATTTTAAGTAAAACTAGGACCCCTTTCAAAAATTCATGTTAACGGATGTCTATTGAAATAGTCCCATAATTCACTATCTGTAAAACTTCACGATATTGATATCTTCACATTTTTTTAAAACAATTTGTCTTAAATTTATAACAATCCCTTGTTGAAAAGAATTAAACATCCAAGTTTTATGTAGCTTTAATATAAAGCAAATCAGGCACATCAGTATGAAGGGATTTCAAAATCTGAATTGTACTACAGTTAGTTAAATAAATACAACTAGAATTTAACCATGTGTTTATCCAGGGATCTTCTTTCTATCTCCAGTAAAAGTTGGTTGAATCAAAATTCTCTTGATCTTACCTCATGAGCGCCCCACCCCCCCAAAGGCCTCATGTTATGACCCGTGATCCTTCATTGATTGACTGGGATTATCTGGATAAGGTCTTGGAATAGGTTTTAAAGTGAAGAGACTTGCTTTTGAGCTTCTGTGTTTAAAACCTAGAACTTATTTTTCAAAACTGCCATGAATATCAAAGCATGTCTGAACAGTGATGTAGAATGATGGATTTGTATTAGAAATATGAAGGACTAGTTGACTGTCCTATAAGCTTATCAGAAAGAGGGAGCTAGGAGGGGGTACTTCAAACCGGCAGCACCGCTTGGAGCCTGGGGCCAGACCGTGGACTCCACACGGCCCTGCCACCTTTAAATGATGTGTGCAGCCCAAGGCCATCTGGGGTGTCCCCAGGCTGCACGCGGTGTTTCAAGGCAGCAGCACCACATGGAGCCCGGGATCAGTTCTGGACTCCCCCCGCTGACCACAGGCTCCATGCAGCGCTGCTGCTTCGAAATGCTGTGGGGAGCCCGGCATCGGGCACCTCACGGCATTTCAGAGGCAGCACCGTGTGGAGCCCAGATCAGCTGGGACTCCCTTACTGACCCCGGGCTCTGTGCAGCACTGCCACTTTGAAATGCTGCTGAGAGCCCACAGTCAGGCTGCACATAGCGTTTCAAAACATCAGAGCTGTGTGGAACCCAGGATCAGTCCCCAGCTGACCCCAGGCTCCACATGGCTTTCTCCTTTGAAGTATAGCAACATCCCCCTAGCTCCTTGTTTTGGCTTTTGTGATGGCATCTGTGGTAAAAACTAGGCCAGTGGTCCCCAACCTTTACGGGCGCCCGGGGGCGGGGCCACTCACGCGCCGGGCCCCTTGTGCCGTGGGCCCGGGTCTGGCGCCGCCGCCCGAGCTGCGTGCCTGGGGCCGGCACCGGCGCCCGCATGTGCCGCGGGGCTGGGGCCGCCCGAGCGCCGTGCACCAGGCGCCGGTGAGTGTCGCGCGCCTGGAGCCTGCGCTTCCAATGCGCCGGGGGGCGGGGCCAGCCCGGGTTGTCGGCGGGTGCCTACAAATGCCCCGGCGGGCGCCATGGCGCCCGCGGGCACCGCGTTGGGGACCACTGAACTAGGCAGTCTCCGTACCTGATCAGTGGTGTTGGATGTGTTTTAATTAATCATGAGCAGTAGTCAGAGGGGAAAAGGGTAATGAGTGAATGCTTACTGTTTAAATTTCATACTCATTTTATGCAGCCCCCTCTGGGGTAGAGGATGGCAGCCAACAAACTGGGTCTGCGAGGGAACACTTGGGTCTCCAGTCCCCTGATCAGCTCTTCTCCCCTGCCCGCCCCCCGCCTCCCTCCCCCAACTGCTCTCCTTCCTAGGGCTAAGACAGGCACCATCAGTCCTAAGAGAGACTGCCAAGGAAGCCCCACCCATGTGCTGACCCCCCTTCCCTCCCCAGCATGCATTGGCTAGGAACAGTGACCAGTGGGAGTTGTAGGGCTGGTGCCTTGGGTGTTAAAGCAACTTGCAGAACCTCCCTGACTGCCCATGTACCTAGGGGTGCAGGGACCTGGGAGAGACAGTGTCACCAGGATCCTGAACCCCTCCCATATCCTAAGCCCTTGTCCCATCAGTCTCCTCCTATACCTGAATGTCCTCCTGGAGCCCCTTCCTGTACCTCAGAGCCCTAATTCCTAGCCCTACCTTAAAGCCCACACCACCTGCCAGAGCCCTCCCCACCCTTCTGTACCCTCAACTCCTGCTCCAGCCTGGTGAGGGTGATTGAGTGGAGGGGAGGGAGGATGGAGCGGGGACAGGGCAGGGGGTCCCTGAAAAAAATTAAATCAAAATAGCATCCCCATGTTGCTAAAGTTTGAGATCCACTAGTATAACGGATGAGGGAAAAAGACTTCTTGCATATGAATCTGTAATGAGGGAATAAAGGAAGTGGGTGGCTGGAGGAATGGGTAACATGACTTTCAATATTGTTTACCAAGGACAGTTGAGATGTAGCAGATGGAAGGTTTCAGTTCTCTAGAGCGATATTTCTCAACTTTTTTTTTTTTTTTTATTATTCCCACTTGCTGCCTTCCTAAACCTTGTCAGGGATATCTCAGGGACTGTATCAGTCCATGGACCAGTTGTTGAGAAACATTGCTGTGGAGGGATTCTCATTTTTTGATTGGTTATGTTAATTCCAGCCTTAAAGTCTGAACTCTTTTTAAAGTGGAATAGTGCATGAAGACTGATCAGAAATAACTTTCCTTCCAGCAAAAACTAGTCCTGTGGCACTTTACAATAACATTTATTAGGGCATAAGTTTTTGTGGGCTGCAGCTTATTCTTAGAGGTCTGCTAAAGCCTTGTCCCCTAACCAGAAAACTTTGCTTTATTTTTATTTTTTTTAGGATTATCTTCCATCGCAGCAAGATATTCTGCTGGCACGAAAACCCACAAAAGGCATTTACGAGTACACCTTTGAAATAAAAAATGTTCCCTTCAAAATGGTTGATGTAGGTGGCCAGAGGTCAGAAAGGAAACGTTGGTTTGAGTGCTTCGACAGTGTCACATCAATACTTTTCCTCGTCTCCTCAAGTGAATTTGACCAGGTGCTGATGGAGGATCGGCTAACAAATCGCCTTACAGAATCTCTGAACATTTTTGAAACAATAGTCAACAACCGGGTTTTCAACAATGTCTCCATTATTCTATTTTTAAACAAGACAGACTTGCTTGAGGAAAAAGTACAAAAAGTGAGCATCAAAAACTATTTTCCAGAGTTCGAAGGGGATCCCCACTGCTTAACAGACGTCCAGAAATTCCTGGTGGAGTGTTTTCGTGCCAAACGCCGGGACCCACAGCAGAAGCCCCTATACCACCACTTCACCACTGCTATTAACACAGAAAACATCCGGCTGGTTTTCCGTGACGTCAAGGATACCATTCTTCATGACAACCTCAAGCAGCTTATGCTACAGTGATGTGCAAAAAGACATTTTTATTTGAATACCTTTTGTGTGTTTAAAATTTTGGTTTACAACAGAAGTATAAAAATCAGGTCCTGCCAGACTTCTTGATGTGTGACTGAAAGCTGCTGCTGACCATATTATTGCCAGTTTCTTCTGAAATTAAGGCTTTAATCTCACTGTAGCTTTGAGTTGACTCGAGTTTATAGTTTTATGGCAAACAAGTACAGAACCTGTAAAATGACTAAACTTGACCTCCATTGCTTGTATGTTGCGCGCAAAAAAAATCTCTAGAAAACACACTCCACCCACAAAATGCCAAATCTTCTTCATACATTCTTCAGAATTGCATTTGATGTTTAATTTTAAACTATCACCTCGTAAAAACAATAATTAAGACTGTGGTGATATAGCTGACTGATTTTTTTTTCTCAGGTCCTTCATTGTTTAGATATTCCATAATTTCTTGTTGGAGTCATTTAGAAGTTAGCACATTTGGCAATAATGCCTCCCCTACCTTAAATATAAAGCTTTTCATGGTTTGAGAGTAGGGTATGCTGTAGGTAAGAAACACAAAAGCTGGGAACTGTCAGCATTAATCCCTTCTCCCAGAAATGTTTAAATACTAATACTGTCAGGAACTAGTAAACAGCACAGTTCACGCTAAACTTCATTTTCTATTGCATATTTTAAGTACTCTGCTTCTTAGAGCTACACTAAAGCACAGAGCATTTTGCAGGAAGGGGAGCCAAATGTTAAAATGTGTATTCTCACTTTGTCACTGTGCAAAATAGCTTACATCCAGGTACCTTGCTGCAGAATTATGCTGATTTAGAGTGCTTTAATATTTTCACCATCACTTTTACAGTGAGCCTAGTCCTATATCAACAAGCATTCACTGATGCACGGATATATTTACTAACATAAGTGCCTCCTGTCTTCTATCCTTCTGCAGTTTTTTCCAGTGGCCTTACCTGAAGACAAATTACCCGGAGAGTGGCCTTGTGCAGATATGGGTAAATAGGCCAAATACCGTTAGGCCTGCCCTCTATACAGAAAGCTGCGCATAACGTCTCCCAGTAAATGCTAAAGTATGAAAACTTCAGAGACCATCAGAATTGAGTCTAGCAATCAATAAAAATAAGAACTATAAGAATGGTCATATGTGTCAAACCAATTCTCCATTGAACCCAGTATCCTGTCTTTTGACAGTGGCTAGTACCAGATACTTCAGAGGGAATGAACAGAATGGGGCCACTGGTTGACTCATCCCCTGTTGTCCAGGCCCAGCTTCTGGCAGTCAGAAGTTTAGGAGCATCCCTGACTGTCTTGGCTAATAGCTTTTGACGGATTTATATTCCAGGAACTTACACAATTCCTTGTTGAACCCAATTATGCTGTTGGCCTTCAACACCCACTGGCAACAGGTTTTGCAGGCTGGCTGTGGGTTGTGTGAAGAACCATATCCTTATGTTTAACACCTGCTGCCTTTAATTCCATTTAGTGACACTTGGTTCTTATGTGACGTAAATAACACTTCCCTGTTCACTGATTTTTTTTTAAATAGATCTTCCTGCTTCTCCTTTCCCCTCCCCTGTCATCCTTCTGAAGCTGAACAATCTGAGACTTGTTAGTTTTGCTTACATGGAAGCTCTTTCACTCCTCAGTCATTTTTGTGCCTTTCTTTGTACTTTTTCCAATTCTAATATTCTTGGAGATGGGGCAATCAGACATTGTCATGGTGTTCAAGATGTGGGCATACCATGGATTTGTGTAGTGGCACTGATATATTGTCTTATTTTTCTGTCCCTTTCTTGATGTTTTCTAACATCCTGTACCTCTTTTGATTGCTGCATGCAAGCTGTTGTTTTCAGAGAACTGTCCATGATCTGTCATGAGTAGTAACAGTTAATTAGACCCCCATCGTTGTGTCTGTTTTGTTGCAGTCACCCAATTTTATAAAATTCCTTTATAACTCTTTGCAGTTAGCTTTGAACTTAACTCTTTAATTTTGTATCTGCAGACTTTGCTACTTCATGTTTACTCCTTTTTCCAAATTACTTATGAATATGTTGAATAGCATAGGCCTTATTAGTACAGGTCCTTGAATGAACTCCATTTACCTCTCTCTACTGTGAAAACTGGCCATTTATTCCTACCCTTTGTTTCCTGGCTCATGAGATGAGCTTCCATCTGCAGAGTATGACTACTTAATTTGCTTAAGAGCCTTTGGTGAGGGACCTTATCCAAGACTTTCTGACAGTCCAAGCACACTGTCTACTCAATCACTCTTGTTCATGTTTGATCTCAAATGATTTTAATAGATTTGTAAAGAGAAATCATGCTTCACCAAAGTAGTGTTGACCCTTCCCCAACGAATGTTCTTCCATGTATCTGATAACTGTAGTTTACTGTTACTTAAGTTAGGCTTACAGGCCTATAATTGCCAGGAATGCCTACGGAGCCGTTTTTTAAAATCAGCCTTACATTAGCGATTTGTCAGTCATGATAACCAACTGCTTAAATCAGCCTATATACTACAGTTAGTGGTTCTGATACTTCATATTTGAGTTTTCAGAACCCTTGGGAGAATATAATCTGGTCCTGGTTACTTACTACTGTTATCTTATTAATTTGTTCCGAAACCGCCTCCAGTGACACCTCAATCTCGGCCAATTGCTCAAATTTTTCACCTAAAAAGAATGCTTCTCTGCAACGGCTTTGTCTTCCTTGAAAGTGCCTTTAACCCCTTGACTTTTACACAGTCCCCACTGATTGTGTGGCATTCCTCTTGCTTCTGATATACTTAAAGTTGCTATTAATAAGTCCAGGTCACTGCTTTCTCCTGCCAGTGTTCTGCTTTGCTACTTGCCCCCGTAGAACTGGCTAATTCTTGTGGCGGAGAACAGTTTTTAACATGGGTGGTGGTAAGATGTGCTGCATGTGTGTTAAGCAGTCTGCCATTGAAGTTCTAATTGCTTAAAGTCTGCATTGAAGATGGGCTCGTTTTGGGAGGGGTCAGGCAGCTTGGGCTCTGTTTTCAACTCTGCCTCTGACTTCCTGTGACTAGGTCATTTAAACTTCTCTGGACCTCAGTCTCAGTAAAATGGGACTAGTGCATACCCATCACTGTGAAGTGCTTAGAAATCTCTGGATGCCGTGTGATAGAAACCTGTCGGTTTAACCAAAAATTCACTTTCTTTAAATTAAAAAAAAAAAAAATTGAAATTTCACATCATAGGACATGTTCGTTAAAATGGATACCCAGGTGGGAAAAACACCTGTCTTTCAGTGGGATTAGGCATCCACAAGTCCAGCCTAAGTCAATAGGAGGTGAACGTTAAGAATCAAGCCCTAACTTCACTTTATCAAATCCTTCTGACTCATCCCTTAAAATGAGTAAATCTGCTTTTCAAAATGCTTCCATATACCTTGGCCTAATCCAAAATACATGTTACTTGGCTAGAACAAAGTGTCTATGTTCTTCCAAGAAAGGTGCTTTCTTAACTAGAATTCTAGCCTCCCCTCCTCTCCTTGGATTACTCAGCCTAATACTTTGACATCAAGACAGGATAGAAATTCAGTGTGTGAAACTCTACACCTCAGATTGCATTGAGGTAAATAATTTTCTGGTATTCTTTGCCCTGTCTTCTCTTTTTCTGAAAACTAACCTTGAAATGTGTATTTGTTTCTTTGTGACAGAATGGCTCCAAACTACACTGTGGCCATTTCCATCATCTTTGCACCTATTGCTTGCAGACAAAACAGGTGGAAAAAAGGTTACGCTGCTTTATTTTTTAGGATTTGTTACTATACCTTGCACCCAAGCCCATTAACTAATATTGCTAAACAAGTGCTGAAGCAAATAAGAGATCAAAACCAAATTAATAAAAGTGAAGACTGAGTGTAAACTGCTAAGTATGGTACAAAGGTAGGACATAGATTTCCAGTAAAAGTGGGAATGCGAGACACATCCCAGGGTTTTAAAGGGAAATGCTACTTTTAATTGGACTAGTTTTCCAGAGATTGTTGGGTAGACACTGCTGTACTGAATGATCAGTAACTGCATTGAGCTGTGGTTTCTATATACCACTATCTTGTACAGTCTTTGTTTGACGGTAAAAATGACATTTTTTTTTGTTGCTTGCTGCATTGTTTTATTGGTACCTGAACATAAATAGTAGCTATTAACCAGCTCTTTTAAAAAATCCACATACCAGTGGAGTAGGTCCCCATATTCCTCAGGTACATTAAACCATCAGTTCCTGCAAAATGTAAACTCATTTAAAAAAAATTTGGCTCTTAAAGGGAGAGAGGAGCTTCTTCCTCTTTCATCTTTCCCTAGAGACCTCTGGCTAATAGGCTTAGTCCTTTGCTTAATGAGTGTCTGGTAAAAGATTTTTAATCTTGTCATCCAGGGTTCTAGCAAACCAAAAATACTGCAGATGTGCTCGAAGCATTTCCTGACTTCTGGATGATACTGAGTCAGTATTTTGAACTCCAGAGTCTTTCCAAAGTTTCTGCTTAAGTTGTCGGCTTTATTTCATCCTCCCATTAATGAATGTAAAACTTTAAAAAGGAAAAAAAAAAAACCTGATAGTTTTGAACGCAGCCCTTTGCAGGGATATGGCCCTATGAGTTTATAAGCAAGTTGCCACTTGAAGGCTGCAATAGTTGTGCACCTCTTAACTTTCCTGCTGGTTGCCAAGCTAGTAAAAAATTTCTAGGCATTTATCTTTGAAGATGGTTGCAGGAGTTATTTTCCCAACAGCAACATTTCCTGTTTCAGAATGATCAGTGTTTCATGCTAAATTAATCACAAGATAACTCTTTGGGTCTTTCTGTATTTGATGGTACCAAGATGTAGATATATCTGAGATGAGGGTGTTTTAATTCCACAGCATCACAATACAGTGCCATTTGCAATTTCTTTGCATTGTACTTGAAAACAAATAATTGAATTGCAGAATGTTTAAAACTGCTTTCCTGCGCTTTCAGTGGCAGTAAGAACTTACCTTCCATGAAGCCTTATGAAAAAATATATTTTGTAACAACCTCATAGATTCTCTAACAATTCAGATTTGTATTAGCTTTGTATAAATGTTTGTCTTACAGTTTTTATGTGTAACTTTTTTTAATAACTTTCCAGGTGCTAGCAGCATCTTTGTACATTATTCTCCTTGCTTTAGTTCAGAATTGGCAATAAATTATTTCTTAAAGGGGAACATGACTTGCTTTTATAAAATAGATAAATTGCTAATAGATTAAAGCCTCTTACATTCAGCTGTACATTGCTCTGTACATACTCTGCAAGCGTGCCTTTCAGCTATTGATATTTGCCTTGTGTTTAAAAAATTACTGACCGACAAATAAACCATATACAGCCTCATTTGAGTGTTCCGAAGTTACTTTGCCTTCAGTACTTAATGAAGATTGACAGGGTTTAAGGGTTAAGAGCAGAGAAGTTTGTCCCTGATTTTAAAATATTCTTTAATGTGTCTTGAATTCAAACTCTTGTGGCAAGGACGTGGTAATGATTTCTGGTCTTGCACATAGTGCAAGTGTATAGTACATAGTGTAGACCTGTCGTTGGTGTTGCAGGGCCTCCTTCTAAAGCTCTGGGTGCCTGTGGCATCCTTTAGCAAAGGAGATGCACTGTAAAAACTGAGTAAAGCAACAGCACGGATCAGTCCTGTGACCAATTTTTCCAAACTCGTCTGACATCCAGTCTTCTGACGTCCAGTCTTCTGACTGGCGCTTAGTTGCTTTTTATGAGGTTAATTTATGCAGGGCTTTCCCATTTAACTGGTTCGTTCAAAATATAGCTGCACTTTTTGCTATAATATTGCAGCTACACAAAATACTAAACTGTCAAGAGGAGAGTGTTGATCCCTTCTGCAACTGCTGAAGTCCCTCTGAATGCTGTGGAGTTGAGCACATTGCAGGACTTGGCTTATTTGTTTGAAATGTCAAATACCAAGTTACCCTCTGAGAAATGCCTGATAGCTACCATCATCTGCACAGAATTTTCTGCTTTGTCCATCACTCCACACTAATGTTTCTACAGAGTAATGGGAGGGAGGGGCTGTATTAGCTTTGCCAATATGTCATCTGATATGAAAAGTAATACTTGACCTTGTGGAAATTAAGTAAAAGGCAGGTACAAGATCACTAGAAAAGGTGTCCTTCCCCCCCCCCCCCCCCCGCCTTACACTGCAATAAGTTTTGATCAAAGTCCTCGAGTTGCAGTAACTTAGCTGTTCCTGTAGAATTGTTCCTTGATGGTACCTCACTTGCTTTCACTTTGCCACTCACCTTCACCCTGTAGAAAAGCCTGCACTTAAGTGGTTTCCTGTAACTGATGCCTATAATAAAATGATGACTGATTTGAACTGCTTTACGTAATCCTGTGGTGTCAACACACTAGCCACATGTGGCTATTTGGCCTGTTGAGTGTGGCCAGTTTGCTATTGCAGTAGCCGCTACTGCATCAGAGCTGGTTGGACACCATGGATATAACTTTTTTAACTTACCCTCTCTTCTGTCTAGAAAACAGCCTCTTTCCAAGGAGGCCTAAACTGAACATCATTTAGAACAGGGCTACTCAATGTGTTTGCGACCCGTGGTGCGGTTTGGGTTTGTGGGGCTCAACACATGGCCCGCAGTGAGAGCCTTTGAACATGGCCTCCACTGGAACACACTCTACTACGGCAAGTCAATATAATGGTCTTCTGTTGAGATGCGTTTTAGTAGTTAAATTCCTGGGCTGTCATTGCTTGTTAAAAGTGCTGTCATATGGGTGGAAATCGGGTAAATATTGCATTTTATTAATAGCAGCAGAACTGGGGCTTGTGTTGTATAGTCTTGCCTTAATCTTTGTATTCCTGCCCCTCTGTGTGGAAGAAGCTATTTGCATATATAGTTGCATGTATATGCGACCACACTTAGGTTGCGGCCCTCAGCATGTGCTGTGAGTATTGTGGTCCCCGGGGCTTCCAAAGTTGAGTAGCCCTGCTTTAGAATACTTAATGACCAGCCATAGTGCCAAGAACTAGCTGGTACCACTTATCCCACTTCCCATCATCAGAAGGCAGAAGTATCTGAGGTCCCTCTTACATCAAAGGGTTATTTAGGCTTCCTCTTTTGGCGGGTATGAGTGATGTAGATTCTGGACTTCCCAGAGCTATGTGGGATTGATGGTTCTATGCTATTAATCTTTTCTGAAATGTTCAGGCTGAAAGACTGATCTATAGTAAGAACCACAGGTAGTTCAGTTCCAAACGGTTACAGATGTAAATAGGGTAGGTTTGGAGGAAGGCCCAGAAGGGGGGGAAGGGAACAAGAGTGGCTGGGATAACAATCAGCTAATCTATTAATGGGGTTAAGGAAGCATTTTGTATCTCATGGAGTTGCCCCTTTGAGCAAGCTGAAGGGTGGTTCACTTTTTTCTTGCATTTAAAAAAAAAAGCTGCATAGTGAGTAGTTTTTCTTTCTTAAACCTCTTCCTTCCTGTCAAAGTAGCACAGATTACACAATGAAGAAACTGACACAGGGGAGCAAAGCTTGCTTGAAATGGGTGCCTGCATACAGTTGTGCAGCTTCTCTGTTAGAGCAGCCAGGGATGCTGTTTCAAACTGACTTGGGGTTCTCATTCCTGGGCAGGTGCTGACTTGCCCATTTGTCCTGTGCCTCAGCTTCAGTGCAAAGTACAACAGGGGCAGCTGCCTAGCAGAAGACCCCTTGTGCTGCAGAACAAGTGTGTAAACAGGACAAAAGTCTGCTCTGGTTGAGTGCTGGGCTCCTCTGTATCCAGTAAGAGATGCTGGTGAAGTGAGGGGATAAGAAAAATGCTTATGCTTTCGATCGGTGTTTCTCAACCTAAAGTATCCCCTTTAAAAGAAAAAAAAAGTACCCCTAGTACCTACAGTTTTCAGATGCAATGGTAGAAAAAATTGTGTGAACACATTTTGTTTGAACAACTTAATCATAGCCAGGTGGGCGATGAAATTTTTGGGTGTAAAAAGTACAAAAATAAAGCACTGTAAAAATTCAGTTTCTCCAAACTTCAGTTGTTGACGTACTACCCACACTTCTCAAGTATCCCTAAGGATACCTGAGCCACTGGTTGAGAAACACTGTTTTAGATCACAGTAAAATGAGGGTCTATTTTCTATATAGAATAGCGTAAGTCACTTAATTTCTGTTCTCATCAAACAGCTCCCCTAATAGCTGAAGCCTTGCCTGGCCGAAGCTCAGCCTGTGCTGTCTGTCAGGGACTTCAGAAAGTATTGCATATTGAATGACCAGCCTGGGAGGGGGGACTTATCTCAAAATGTGACTACCCTGGAAAGCTGCATGAAACATCTCAATTTACTAGATAGCTGCAGAAGTAGGCAGCTAAATATTCTGTCGGTCATGCACATTTGTGTGAAAGTCCCATAACTCATTCTCCCATCTTAATGAATCTTAAAAAAACCTCAGAGCAGAAAAGCCCCTAAGCAGAAGAGAACAAAATGGAAGGGTTCCCCCCCTTCAGTTAAGATATATTAAGGATGCTTGCTCAAAATAGTGTTACTTAGTTTTTTAATTAGTCCAATAAATTAGAGGCTTTAACTGTTTGGAGAGATGAGCCTGATGCATCAGATTCTGACGTACTACTTACCACTGTGGTTGAACATCTGGGTAGGTATCCGTTTTTTTTGCAGCATTTCCATAAATCACAAAGCTCAAATCTTCACAGGGTGGAGGGTGGGCCCGCTGAGGCTGATACATGGAATTTTAGACCGTTTGTAGGAGTGTTCTGGGTAAGAGTTTAAACAAGGGAGCTGTCAGAAGTCTGATGCTATTTGTAAGAGTGGTGGTTGAAGGCTTGTCTTACTGCATGGGAAGTGTTAAAACTGAAAGCTTTTAAGACTGAATTTCTCTTCTCTTCCCCCCCCCCCCCCCCATCCTAACCTCCCCCAAGCTATTCGTTTGGGGGGGTGTGGCCATTTTGTCTCTTGCAGAATGGTCTGGTGGATCAAGTCTATGATCCGGGAGATCCAGGGTTCTGATCCTACTTCTGAGTCTGTAGGTGATTTTTGGCTCCTAGTTTAGTTTTTCTCCACTGTTTGCAACAAACACGGTGAACACTGGGTGCTCAAGCTAGTGCAAAATATGCTAATGCAAGACCTGGCTAGATACAGCGCACCAAAGGAATGACAAGGAGGGAGGGGATATATGGGGCTTCCATGGTGAAGGCTCATGCTACATGCTTATCTGGACATCTGGTCGGTTTTTTATTAGGCAATCTTTCTATTAAACGGCCACCATTCTTGTCTGTCTGTCTCATGGGATTTTCAACTTGCTGATCCTGTGCACGCGCGCAGCAATGCGGCTGCCCCCACCAGCTCCTACAGGCATGTTCTGCCACCTGGCTCTGTACTGCAAGGCTCCCGGGACCCCACCAGCTCCATGCTGCGCAGCTCCGCTCCCGGGGAGGTCCTGCCACTGTGGCAGACGCAGCAGGCTGCCCCCGCTAGCTCTGGCTCCTCCGGTAGGCCACCCCCACCAGCACCTGCAGGCAGTCTGCTTGGCTCTGTGCCATGTGGCTGCTGGACACCCCACCTCTGCCCCAGCAACTCCCCCAGCTCCTGCAGGCAGCCCGCATGGCTCCGTGCTACGCAGCCGAGGTTCAAGGGGACACTCCATTGGCACAGAGAACTCAGTGCTGCTGGCGGTTGGGCTGGCCGGGCCGAGGGCCATGAAGCTGCAGTGCAAGGTGGAAGTGTGGAGCTGCCTGCTTGTGGGGCCGGGCCAAGGGTGCCCATGCACTGCTGTCCCTGGGCAGGCAGCCTGGCCATGCTGTCTACCTGATGATCTTCACTGTGCGGGACCAGGCCGGCAACAGGTACAAGGTGAGGTCTCGTCTCCTCCCCTACAGCAGGCCTGAGCGTAGCCCCCTGCTGGGGCAGACCCAGGTGTGAGGGGAGACCCCATTGTGCCTCCCTCAGGGCAGGGCACGAAGAGATCCTCCCAGTGATCGCTGTTTCCACCCCAGGACCAGCCCAGGTACAAGGGGGACACTCCATTGACAGAGGGAGACCCCAAGGGAAGACCTCCCTTCCAGAGCCCAGTCTAAGGAAGGCACCTTGTCCTGCTCATGCTCTCTGTTCTTCACTATTGCCTGGGCTGGAAGCAAGGGGAGACTCTGCCCTGTCTCCATCTGGGAGAGACCAGACCAGCCAACTAGGGCAGAGCACAGGGAAAGGGGAGGGAAAGGGGAAGGAGGGGACTGAGCCCCCAGAGCATGGGGGTGGAAGCAGAGCTGCCCCCAGGCTTGGATGGGCAGCTTTTTCCCTGCTGCCTCCGAGTGCCGGACCAGCAAGAACCGTGTCATTTTTAGTAGTGGAAACACACTACATTTAAGACCAAAGACCAAAAATATATTTAAAAAAACTTTAAAAAGACAGTCTTTCTAAAATCTCACCAAAAGAGAAAATAACATTTTCAGCTACCGATTTAGGAGAAAGATTGGATGGCTAACAGTTAGCAACTACTTTGAATAGTATTTAGCCATCCAATCTTTCTCCTGAATTGGTAGCTGAAAACTTTATTCTTACTCTTTTGGTGCGCTTTTAGAAAGATTGTCTTTTTAAAGTTTATATATAATTTTTTTAAATGTGGGCCCTAAAGAGGACTGGAGGTGGAGGGTTTTTTAAAGTGAACATTTTGCACACAGATCAAACTTTTTTGGATAAAGAGCCTCTATGCATCCTGTCTGCAATTAGAGAGTGCACAACAGCTGTAACAAGACCCTACTTGAACAATTGCTTGTTCTTTGAAATGCTATTTAATTACAACATGTCTCTCCCTATGCCTGCAAACTGAGATCTGGGGTTTTTTTGGTGCTAATCCTCAACTGCAAATATAAAAAATGAAATGATGACAAGGGTTTGGAATAAACTGACTTTGGTTATATGTGGCTCTGCATTTGTGCGACGCTTGTCCTGAGGTTGCATGCAGTAAGATTATTTTAACTCCCTGTTCTCCCTCTGCACTGTGTATGTGCAGGCTGTCTAAATGGAATTTAGATCCTTCTAAGCTCATGTCTTCACTAAGTGGAAGATCAATGTTGCTGCGATCATTCTTCCAGAGTTTGATTAGCCTGTCTAGTTAAGACCTGCTAAATCAAACTCGGGAGGGGATGGGGAAGCTGTTCTCCTCTCCTCTTCCCTCTTCCCCCCCTCCCCCCCCCCAAAACTCCTGTTCCTGTGATGAGTAAGGGAAGTCAGCTTTGCTCCAGCTGTGAGGATGGCAGGGAACTGCAGATTAAGATACTTTGAGTCCAGCTACGTAGTTACACTACTTCAGCTACATTATCTTGATGCGACCTTCCCCTTTAGGGTAGCCCTGGCCTGAGACTGCGTCAGAAGCCGTCCCCTCTGGCAGGGGACACTGTGGTGGCAGAGTCCAAGATAAAATTCTTAAACATTTGTTCAGTAAACAAGCTGTAGACTATGCAAGACAAGGAATCAAAACATCCAGAAGAAATGAGAAATACACCCAATAAAGGCAAGAGAAATGCTCCCTGCCCACATGTGTGCAAACACTGCCTTGTGCACTCCTCAGGGCTTGATCCTGCTACCTCAGTCTGTCCTTGAAAGTAGAGCCAAGCATAGTTGTGCTCTAGAGCGAGTGGAATCTAGGTGAGGCTGCACGTTAAGGTAAATGGGTGTGGGAAAGCACCTTCTACAGTAGAGCAGTAACTACCAAGCTGTCTGTGCACATGTGCCCTCATAACTAGGCTGAGTAGTCGAGCAAAGGGACAGAACCTGCCTTTAGTCTATTCAAGCTGGTCTTTATATTCTAGCCTGCTAAGAAGTGGCTTTAAAATCCTTGAAGAGAGAAACCTAAACGTTGTGTCTTGGGCTTACTACAGTGCTTTTGCTTATCCCTTGAAAGTGCAGAGATGCTTTGGCCTGTAGAACTAGGCTGAGCGAAAGGAAAGAACATGGGTGCCTGTGCAACCTAGTATAGAAATGCATGGGGCGGGGGGGAATGATTTGATTTTGTTTAGTACAGTTCAATACAGTATTGAACACTGCATCATACATCTGAAGCCTCTCTGAAGGAAGATACTCTCCAAGTGCTGGTATCCAGAATGGGATGTTTTGTTTATTTTTCCCCACAAACGTGGGGATTCGTTGCTTAGACATGGGAGGAATCATAGTTCTGGCTAGTGTCAGCAGGTTCTGTGCAAGCTTCCTGCCCTCCAACTCTGGCAATGTACCTCTTTCCTGCCCTACAGACCTGCTTGCTTTTGCAGTCTTGATGAGGGCCCAGATAGCACTGCTCCCCAATGCACTCAGTCCTGACTTTCCTGCTCCCCCAAAGCCTGTGTCTCCTGTGCAGGACTTACTAACCTGGGTAGTGGTTTTGTGATGCAAACTGTGGTGGTACCTGGAGTACTAGGACCAGATCACTAGGATCCATTTCTGCTTGTGATTTAAATCAGATCTCCAGAAAGCTAGTTTGTTAATCCAGGGCCCATCTTCTGGGGCACATCAGTTCTTCTTAATATTTGCCTTGTTTTACAACAGGCTTCATGAAAAGCACTAGGGAAGTCAGTACAAATTATAGTTTCATACAGACAGACTTGTTTGTACTGCCCGATACAGTAAACACTGAAATGTAAGTGCAATATTCACATTTATTTTACCATTATATAGTTACGAGTCACTCATTTTTCAGTAAACGTGTGCCAGGACACTTTTTTAGATTTCTGTCTGGTTTTGTGGGCAAGTAGTTTTTAAGTGAAGTGAAATGGGGTATACCAGACAAATCCAACTCCTAAAAGGGATACAGTATTTTGGACAGACTGCATTAGTCCCATGTTCCACCAAATTAGCCCTCAGGGATCATCATGAATGTTATGATTGAAGTTTAGAAGGGATTCCTGTTACAATCTGTGCTCTAATTCCCCAGCCAAATGAATGCATGTTTCTTTTCTCCAAGATGTGTGTCTATATATAGTCTGGAAGACTTACCAGTGGTATGGTGTTCCCTGCACTAGACAGGCAGGAGGCTGCACAGGCCTCCCACTGGTGCTTGCCAGGTCAGGCAGGGAGGAAGCCAAGCAGATGCTCCTGTGTGGGTGGGGACTGGGGATGTGCTGCCCAGACCCTGTGGTGGGGCCCAGCATGGCTTCTCACCCCATCCCCCTCAGTCTGGCACTGCAGTCGAAGACCAGGGAGGCTGCTATCCTGGTGCTGTGGCCAACAAGATGACGAACCACACCCCCAGCTGGCCACTCCCTTTCTTGTACAGCTGCCTCTGGTGGCCATTCTGCAGTGTTGCTGTCCCTCCAATTGGCCCTCTCCCTTTCCATGTTATGGAAAACCATTGAATTCCAGCCACATCCTGTTTTCCTGGCACAACCAAACCCTGACTTTAAAGCTGCACACCAAATTTGGAGGTCCTAGCTCTTACTGTTTAGGAGTTCTTGAATAAACAGGCTATCTGACTCTCAAATTGCTAAAATATATATAGAGAGAATATTTGATGGCTTGCATTATTATCTTCAATTTTTGGCACACTGTTAATACTGGTCTGTAGATTTGAGACCTTTGTGCCGCTCCCGCTCCCTTCTTCAGGGATTTTGAAAATAAATCACTGTATGTGTTGCAGAATGTAGCAAAGTCCTGTCTCTCTCTTTTTTTTTTTTTTTTTAATTTAGGATGTGTATTGCTGCTGTTCATCACGGTATAAATCAAAGCAAAATAATCTCTGCTATCCTTTTTCTGAGAGAGACACTGAAGAAAAGGGGTGTTGCTTTAAATGTACAAATGTCCATGACCAGCCCTCTTGGGTGTTTCTCTGTCAGAGCTTCAGCCGCTGTTCCATGGTGAAGTTTCAGCAGGATTTTTTCCTTAATTGGAAGAAAAACCCCAACTGCCTAAATCAGTAGGGATGGTATTTAGACACTTTTTGTAATTAACATGTATGTTATCACTCATCTAAAACATTAGGAAGGTAAATTGTTTTTGTTTTCGTTATTTCCCATTCACTGAAATGGACCTGGACGGCAGCCAACTGTACTCCACCAGAGCCAAGCTTAGCTTTTCTTCCTCCTTGTTTGATTTGCTTGTAACAGGCCAGATCCATCCCAAGTGTGACTCCATTGAGGTTAGTGGAGTTACATGAGAGATTAATTTGACCCACCACTCTTAATATTATGACTTTCCTCTATGATGGAGGTTGCACTGCCTGGTGCTTAGACTGGGGCACTATGAATCTAGCCACCTGAGAGTCTAGGCTTGGTTTCAGCCTTGCTCTATGGTGGTGAGAGAGTCGCTTAATCGTGTTGTGCTTTGGTTTTCCTCATCAATTGATTGTGAATAAACCCTGCTTCAAAAGGGTGCTAGAGGGGTTCATGAATTCTTTTATAGCACTTGGAGATCCTTGGAGAAATTTCTCATACACTTGCAAATTATTGATTGATCGATATAAGATCCCACCGCTTGTTTCGATGGGATTTCACAGGTCTGGTCTCCCATGTTTTCCAGATACTAGCTTTTGTGAGTGTACCTAGGTTGTTCCTGTTGCTGGAGTTGTTTGGAGCATGTACACTTGCAGTTTTTACATGATTTTTTTTCCCACTGTGTTTACATCAGAATGGATTTCTCTTTGAATAGACATGCCAAGCCTAAACGTCATTTCATCTCTTAGTGGGATAGCCCAGAAAACAGTGATCTCAGAGCAATGGCTGCTTAAAAAGCAAAACAAAAACAAAAAAACCTTAAAATACTAACAAGATCCATGCTATGGAATACACAGCTAAGTTTGTTGGGAATAAATAACAACTTCAGAATACTAGTTACTAGTCACAATTATGTAGGAAAGATCCTGGAACATCTTTAAGCAAATCTGCTGGATTGTCAGGATTATGCAAATGATTGCAAACATGTGAGTTCAGAGATTCCAGAGGTATCCGACAAGTCAATTTTCTTCACAACCTCCTTCCACAGGTAGATGGTGCGTTGTGAAGTACTTCTTTTTGTTTGTTTTTAAATCTGCTGCCTATTAATTTCATGTAGCGACCTCTCTAGTTCTTGCATTACAGTAAGGAGTAAATAACTATTTTTTGTTTTCTCTGCTGTTAGCCAGTTTTTGACAGAGTTCATGTCAGTTGTGTTTGTGGCATTTAACTGCAATAACAATAAGTACATCAGAAGCAGGAAGTCAAACAATTTGTGGGGACACTGTATGATCATAGTGCTAAACATGCACTTAGGAAGACACAGTAAAGAAACTAAATTAATTCTTTGTTTTGGTCTTCACTCCTGAGGATGCAAGGGAGATTTCCACACTTGAGCCATTCTTTTCAGGTGACAAATCTCAGGATCTGCCCCAGCTTGAGGTGTTTATTGACTGAGGAGGTTTTGGAGGAACTAGATAAGCAATAAAACATTAACAGGATCAGTGGTATTCTGAGGAAACTCAAATATGAACTTGAAGCATCACTGTGCTATGTATGTAACCTATCAGTTAAATCAGTCTATTAGATGACAGAAGGCTAGCTAAAATAATGCTGATTTTTTTTTTAAAGGCTCTGTAGGTAATTGTGGTAATTACAGGGCCATAAACCTAATCTCAGTGCCAGCTAAGTGGTAGAAACTATTCTAAAGAACAGAATTATCAGATTGATAGATGAACATGATTGGAGGGGGGGGGGGGAATCAACACAGCTTTTATAAAGGGAAAGCCTGCCTCACCATCTGTTAAAATTATTTGAAAAGGTCTACATATGTGGATGAGGGTGATCCAGTGAATATAGTGTACCTGAAATTTCAGAAAGCTTTTGACAAGGTATCTCACTAAAGGCTCTTAAGCAAAGTAAGCAATTGGGATAAGATGGAAAATTCTGAAATTGATCAGTAACTTTTTTCTCTCTGAAGTATAGGAATTAATGGTGAATTTTCAGAATGGATTGAGAATAGTAGGGTGCTTCAGCGATCTGTGCGGGGACCTATACTTTTCAGCCTATTCAAAAGTTATCTGAAAAAAGGGGGGGGGGTAAACAGTGAGGATACAAAAATTACTCTTGATAGTTCAGTCCAAGATAAGTCTCTGAAGAGTTACAAAGAGATCTCACAAAACGGTGCTTGGGTGACAAAACAGCAGATGAAATTCATAGTGATAAATAAAAAGGACTGCACAGTGGAAAACATCCTGATAATACCTACAAAATGATGGGGTGTAAATTAGCTGTTACTACTCAGTAGAGAGATCTTACAGTCATTGTGGATAGTTCTCTGAAAACATCTGTTCAATGTGCAGTGGCAGTAAAAAAGCTTACAATTTTAGGAATCATTAGGAAAAGGTTATATAATGAGAGAGTAAATACAATGCCACTGTAAAAATCCACAGTTCATTTACATCTTGAATACTACATTCAGTTCTGCGTGCCTCATCTCAAAAAGATATATTAGAATTGGAAAATATACTGAAAAGGGCAACAAAAATGGCTAGGAGTATGAAACTGTTCCCAGAACAGGAAAGATTGAAAGAGTGGGACTGTTCAGCTTGGAAGAGAGAATTCTGGTATAATAGAGATCTATAAAATGAATACTGTGAAGAAAGCTTCAAATAGAACAAGAACCAGGGGTCACCTAATGAAATTAATAAGCAGCCCATTTAAAACAAACAAAAGGAAGTACTTCACACAATACACAATCAACCTGTGGGGCTCAGTGCCAGGGAATGTTTTGATGGACAAAAGTATAACTGGGTTTAAAAAAAGAAAAGAATTAGATATGTTCCTGGAGGATATTAGCCAAGATGGTCAGGGATGCAACTCATGCTCTGGCTGCCCCTAGCCTCTGAGTGCCAGATGCTTGGAATGAGTGACGGGATGGATCAGTTGATATTTGGCCTGTTCTGTTAATTCTCTCTGAAGCATCAGGTATTTGGCCACTGTCCTAAGATACTGAGAGGTAGATGGACCAGCTGTCTGATCTAGTGCGACTACTCTATCCATATATCTCAGTCGAGGAGAAATAGCTATTGAATACATTTCCAGAGATTGGGCAAATTCAGTCTGACTAGTCTTTTGGTAATGCAACATAACTTTTTGAAGAAGTGTTTCCACAGCAAGCATGATTTTCACAATATTGACTCCTTATTCCCCCTCAAAAGGGTCCATTCACCCATCTAAATAATCAAAAACTAAAACCCTCCTGAAAAAGGGGGAGATGCCAGAGACTCCATGAAGTTTGGTAAGGAGTTTGCTGTTACCACTGTTTTTTTTTTTTTTAAACACGGGTGGCACTCAGATTCTATGATAAGCTATCTCATTACCAAGCCACTCTCTCAAAGCCAACAGTTCACATTTGTTCTTGGTTGTAACTTTGCTGATGTCAATGGAGGTGACACCCTAGAGGTGAATTTGCCCAGTATATGAGAGCGCGTCTCTTCTCCATGCTTTGTTGTACAAGTGTAACGAGACACCCAAAAATACAGCATCCTCCTCAGAAATTGCAGATGGGCATAAAACGATGGCTAGACATCCTAAAGCCAGACACAGCGTCTTTCATAGGGCACTTCCGTAGGTCTCAGGATGCCGTGCTAATGCAGCCAAAATGACAGGAAATGACATCTGAGTTTGAGGGGGATTTTTTCTTTATACAGTGGCAGCTGAGAGAAACTGCTTTCTTCCTGAAAACCCTCCAAGAGGCAGAGCTAGTTAATTCCTGTAAAAACCACAGATGCATCAGCTGAATCTTTCAAAGATCCCCTCCCTAGATATCATGCAGCACAGAGTAGCTGGAATAACAGGAAATAACAGCCATTTGTCAGCTGCCTGTAGCAGCTTAGTTAACACTGCACCACTTGCTATCCCAAAACGGGTTAATTCCTGCAAATTCATTAGTTTTCAGCCTGGTCTACACAGAAACATTGCACTGATTCAACTAAATACTAATGAATTGAATTAAGCTAAATCAGTATCAGTCTGCCTCTAACCAATATAAGTGAATCCACTCAAGGGGATTGCACTGATTTAATTAAAATCAGTTTAGCATTTGATTTAGTTAAATTGGTGGTGTTTGCCCTGAGAGAGAAGCTCCAACCGTTATGTCATGTTTCATAGGACAGCTGGTTTTTGCAGATTGACAGCAGCAAAACACTATTCTTCAGAAACACGCAGTACACAGAATGATGGGTTATTTCCTGTAAATGCCCTGAAGGTTTGCTTACTTTTTGAAACTGTTCCGCAGTTGTCTCCCCCTACCCTCAGTATCTTCCCAGACAGTAGAGATGGAGTCACTTCAACTTAATGAGACAGGATGCATGAGCTTTCATGGAGGTAATTGGGATTTGCTGAACTATAGCATCATATTCTGGAATTATTCAGGTCCTGGGTTGTATTCCTAGGGTAGAGTAATTTGGGTTCTGGAGGACTGTCTGGCTGCTTTGGTTTCAGACATTTGAAAAAAAGAAAAACAGACTAAAGGTTGTCTTCACTTTCTGAGTTTTGGTAAAGACCAAGAGATTTTGAAGAATGCCCAATGGCTTTAGATTGTCATACCATCAGAAAAGGTAATGTCCAGTTGGAGCTCTCCATTTTGACTGATGTTGTGGATCTCGACTTATCAAGGGTACTGAGGTCACAAACTCCTTCAGTTGTAGGCAGTGCTATTCCTGAGCTATTCATGTGGCTCTGCCTTGGGTCACAAGGGCCTTTTTAAAATCCCGCAGCTGTCATAGGTCTTGAAGTTCACTTGTCTAGGGCTCTGCATGGAGAATTTCCATCATCTGTGGCCCTAAACTAGTACTCTCCTCACTTGCACCCTGGTGCCACAACAGGTTGAGAGAACTCTGGTATTCTATAGTGGCTTCATAAGAAAAGTAAAGGCTCCCTGGATACAATCAAATGACTCCAAACAACTCAACTACAGCTGCTGGGATTGAATTTACAAAACTGATAGTACTTTCAAAAGTGAGAGTGATTTCTTGTGTGCCAGATTTTTTTTTTTTTTGTAAACTTAAAAAAAAAAAAAGCTCTTGTGCTTGCAAAGAAAATCTTTGCATTTTGAACCAAGTACAAACTGGTGAAAGGACATCTGTCTGAGACTGCACACATCGCAAACAATACACCTGCAATAATTTCTGTGCAATAATTACATCTGTGTAATTTAAAGGCAATACAAAATCCCGTGATCAAAATTTGCAGAGCGGTAAGGTTTAAGAAGAGAGGTGACCATATTATTTTGAGAAATGGTATGGTCTTCTGTGAGTAATGTCTCATTTCAGTCTCTCATATCAGGGCAGCATGGGAAGAGGCCATTATTTTTCTTCCATCCCTGCCCCCATCAGGATACCTCTATTGAGGTTTAAAGCAACCAGAAAAGAGACACGCAGGGACAAAATGCAGTGTGTCCTTTGGATGTCATTGCCTGGTGGGCCATCCACACACCCTGGCTGTGGCCCAATTCCAGGCAACTGTCCTTGCTGAGTCAAAAGGAGGGAGCCCCTATGGTTCCTGAAGAGTAAGGCCAGGTCTTAGCATTACTCAGGCTGGAACAGGGAGCATTACTGGTAACTCTTCCATTCCTGTGACAGGTCTTACAATTTTGGGGTGCATTTCTGTAAAGCCCCAGCTGCTAGCAGCAAGAGATGCCAGCTGAGGTTCAGCTTTCTTTCAAGTAACTTTCTAACCCTCATGGCTGCAGAGAAAAGCTTGAGAACACAGAGCTCAGAAAACAGAGCAGCAGCACCTGCAATTCATTAAAAAGCATGAAACTTATGGAAAAAATAATTTGTCTCCAGTGTTGTAGCTGGGTTGGCCCGAGGACACTAGAGAGACAGGGTTGGTGACAGAAATAAGCTTTGGAGCCACAGAGAGCTCGTCTTTGGGGGATGTTTGGGAAGTGTATGTGTGGGATGGCATGTGGACAAAGGGGGGATGGTGTGTGGGAGTATTATGGGATGGGGAGTAATGGAGCTGCTGGGAGGAGTGGGGTGTGAGGGGAAGTGTTATGGGGTGGAAGTGAGTGAAATGCTAGGGGGTGGGTATGCTGCGTGTGTGGGGAATTATGGGGTGAAAATGCAGGAGATGCTGGGAGAGTGGGGTGGTGGAAAAATGAGGGGAGGTGCTGGGAGGAGAGTGGGGGTGGTATGGAGTTGAGGGGATGCTGTGGGGTTGTTATGGGGAAGGAGTGTGAGAGATGCTCTGAGGGGTGGGAGATGCTAGGGGTGAGATGCTGGGAGATGTGGGGGTGGAATAAGGACAGGGGGATGCAGTGTGAGGAGGAGGAGGGTTATGGGGAGGGAGACGCTGGGAGGGGTGGGGGAGTGTGGGAAATGCTGTGGAGTGTGGGGGCTGTGGGGATAGTATGAGGTATGAGGAGAGATGGGGGGAGGGCTGGGAAGGGGGGGAGAGGGTTATGGGGGGGGGTGGGGGGGAGTGCAGGGAGATGTGGGGTGGGGCTGGCAGTGGGAGGGATGGGGGGAGGGAGGGGGCTGCTGGGAGTGGGGGGGGTGCAGGAGTGGTATGGGAGGGAGTGTGAGGGGTGCAGTGTGGGGGGAGGGGAGGGTGTGGGGCAGTATGAGGGAGCAGGGGATGCTGTGGGGGGAGGGCTATGGGGTGGGAGTGCAGGGGTGCTGTGAGGTTGGGGTGGTATGAGGTAGGGGGATAGTGGGGCTTATGCAATGGGGGTGCAGTATGAAGGAGCGGGGGATGCTATGGGGGGAGGGCTGTGGGGTGCGGGTGCTGAGGGAGCAGGGGATGCTGTGGGGTGGGAGTGGGGTGGTGGTATGAGGGAGTAGGGAATGCTGTGGGGGGAGGAGTGCAGGGCGTGTGGGGCAGTATGAGGGAGCAGGGGATGCTGTGGGGGGGGCTGTGGGGTGGGAGTGGGGCAATGCTATGGGGCAGGAGGCGGGAGCAGGGAATGCTGCAGGGGGAGGGGTATGGGGTGCGGGTGCAGGGCGTGTGGGGCAGTGGTATGAGGGAGCAGGGGATGCTGTGGGGGGACTGGGAGTGGGGCGATGCTATGGGGCAGGAGGCGGGAGCAGGGGATGCTGCGGGGGAGGGCGTGCAGGGTGTGGGGGGGTTGGGGCAGTAGGAGGGGGCGGAGGCCGGGCTGTGGGGGGCAGTGGCAGGGGGGCGCGGGGCGCTGTGGGGGGGGGGCGCTGCGGGGAAGAAGCCCCCCCCCCCGTGTTGAGTCTCTGAGGCGCTGGGCCCGGCCCCGCTCTGGCTCTGGAGCCGGCGGGAGGGACGGGCGCGCAGGGCCCCGCCTCGCCGCTGGGGCAGGAGGGTAAGGCCGCGCCCCGGCTCGGCGGCCTTGCGAGGCGGGGGGGCGATGGGGGGCGGGCCAGGCGCCGCGGCGGGGGGGGGGGGTCACTGTGGGGATCCGAGGGGTGCTGAGGGGGTGGTGTGGGGCTCGGGGGGGGGCTCGGGACGTGTTGTGGGGGGCAGGGGGTGGGGCCATTCTGAGGGGCAGGGGGAGTTCTGGGGTGGCTGTGGGGGGAGTGCTGGGACCCGTGTGTGCGACCCATAACCCGCGACTGCTGGTAACTAACAGGGTGTGTGGAGGAGCAGTCGGGGTGATGTGGTGATGGGATCAGGGCTATTTGCGGGGTGCGCGAGGTGGATTAGTCACTCAGCCCCACACACTTTGGGACAGGGTGTGTAGGGGTGAGAGGGTGAATTTCAGTGTCCCCCTTTTGAGGACTGAACTACCCGATAACGTAATCCCCCTTCTCTGCCTTTGATACTTTTTCTCATTTAAAAAAACAGCAGTGAGTACAATCAAGTGTATGAAAATAAAATGCACTTTTTGTGCACAATGAACTAATGGGATCAACATAGTCCCCTTAAAAATCTCCTCAGTCCTGCCTAATACTTTTTATAATACATTGTTAGGAAAATTTAAATATATATGTAATCTTTTTTCCTAAATTTACATATGTATTGGTATTATGTTGTATTCTTAATTATTGCGTGCACTTTATATTTCCTAATGTGCTCTGCAGTGCAGGCACGATTGTTACTAAAGCCATCTTGATACTCAGCAATCTGGCATTCAGTTTGCTAATCGCAGATGAAGATACATGAAGAAGCAAGAGATGAGATAACAAGATACTATCCTAAATGGTGGATGATTAATAGAAGTGTCCTTACAGAGGAAAAATTGGCATTTGTATTATACTGATAAGTGCTTCACCCAGTGCATGATGAATTGTTTATGGGGTGTTTTTTTTAGTCATAGTGACTTTTGTTCAATCATAGTGATAGAAATGTAGCCGTGTTAGTCTGGGGTAGTTGAAGCAAAATGCAGGACAATGTAGCACTTTAAAGACTAACAAGATGGTTTATTAGATGATGAGCTTTCGTGGGCCAGACCCACTTCCTCAGATCAAAAAATCCCACTTCCTCAGATCATTTTGTTCAATCAGTTATTGATAGAATTGCCTAAGCTTACAGAAGAAACAGCTTCTTGATCTTGGCTCTCCTACATCAGCATAAATCTGTTGACGTCAGCTGAGGGAGCTGCATTGTTTTTTGTTTTGTTTGTTGTTTTTGTACTGGTGCAAGTGAGATCAGAATAAAGTATAAAGATCTTTCTGCAGTGGCAGCCACTAGACTGATACAGTAGCAACAGGGATATTTTAAATGCGGAGGATGAAGCAAAGGAATGACATCATTTGTAGAACTACACTGGGAATTGTGAGTTTACAGCAAAATTTTCCCATGCTGGTTCCCTCCACCCCCCACCTCAGCACCCCCCAAAAAGCAGAAGCTGCTTCTGTTGGGGAGGGGGGCTGGGTATGGAAATTGTAGGGAAAAGAGGAAGCTAGACAGCCTGGCTGGGTAGCTAAGAGACTGTGGAAAACAGCTGTTAACTTACCAACACATCAGAAAAGGAATGAGAGGCTGGGTCATCAGGTGGTGGTAGAGGAAGGAAGGAAGCTGTTTAGAAAACATGCTAGGTATGAAACCTGGTTTTATAAATGCTTTTAGTCTTTTCTTTCTTTCCCTTGGGTCAGATGAAGGTGATTAAACACTCTGAGCAGGCCCTGAAGACAGCTTTGATCTCCAAGAACATGAAGCTTGTGAAGCTGTATGAGAATCTTGAATCTAGAGAGAAGTGTTTGCTGAATGAAGCATTTCAGCCAGACAGTGTACTTTTCAGACCCATCACACTGCATTCAGAGTCAGACTGGATCTCTTCACACCCGGAGCCCACCCAGGACTTTGAACAGTTTTATAATGATCCTTACAGAAGCAGACCAACATCTGAGAAAAGTACCATTTATGTACAGCCAATTGGTAATGTCTAACTATGATAGCTGAACCAAGCCATCTGTGTCTTTAATATGCCTGTCCAATTAAATATGACCTACTTAGGTTATATGTTTCAATTTTCAAATAAAAAGACTTTATAGAAGATCTCAAAGTTGTCTGGGGGTTAGAGCAGACTTGGGAGTCAGGACTCCTGTGTTTTATTCCTGATTCAGACATTCAGCTATATTGTTACAGAAAATTCACCAGTATCCTGCAAGCACTTATGGATGTGCTTAACTTTACTCATCTGAGTAGTCCTATTAGAATCAATGGAACTACTCATAGGACTAGAGGTCAACTCATCCATAAATACTTGTAGGATTAATAAAAACAATGAGGAGTCCTGTGGCACCTGAGAGACTAACAGATTTATTAGGGCATAAGCTTTCATGGTTTTTAGCTCTGTGGCTGTAAGTGATAACAAGTGGTGTTCTGTTATTTACCTTGTTGGGTCTGTCCTGAAGCAGGTGACACCTGCAGCCCCCAGCTAAAAACCCTCCAGCACGTCATTGACAACCTACAACCACTCCTGGAAAACGATCCTTCACTCTTACAGACTGTGGGAAACAGGCCAGTCCTCGCCTACAGACAGCGCCCCAACCTGAAGCAAATACCAGCAGCCACACACCGCACCACAGAAACACTTACCCAGGAACCTATCCCTTCAACAAACTGCATTGCCTGCTCTGTCCACATATCTACATGCAACATCCCTGCATGATGTTCCACCACATAAGCCACATTATCAGGGGCTCAACTACCTGCACATCCACTAACATGACACATGGCATCAAGTGCCAGCAATGCTCCTGTGCTAAGTGTATTGGCCAAATTGGGTTGTTTCTATGTCAAAGGATAAATGGACACAAATCAGACCTCAGGAATGGTAACTCACACAGACATGTAGGACAATATTTTAACCTCCCTAGACATTCAGTAATGGATTTGAAAGTAGCCATCCTTCTACAAAAAAATTGCAAAAACTGGTTACGAAGGGAGACATCTGAACTGGAATTCATCTTCAAATTCAACACAATCAGTTTAGGATGAATAAGGATCTCAACTGGTTAACACTTTACAAAGGCAATTTCCCCCTCTGAATATTCACATCTCCAGACCAAATGCTATGAATGACCCTCTTCCACCCAGACTTGATTAGCTTCATTAACACAAGCAACTTCTTCCTTATAGATACTCCTGCTTCTGCAACTTCCATTCCAATTCATCTGATAAAGTGGATTTTACCCATGAAAGCTTACACTCTAATAAATGTTAGTCTCTAAGGCCATGTCTACCCTAGGAGATTATTTTCAAGTTACTAAATTTGACTTCTGGGCGGCTGATTTTACAAATTTGAAGTTCTGTGTTCTCACTAAGGGGAAGAATTGAATGTAGTCCGAGGCAGGCTCTGTTAATGTGGACATGCTGTCTCGGACTCAGAGCCCCAGGAAGCACTCTGGTGAACTGCAGGAAGCCTTCTGGAGGCCAGTAAGTTTGAATTAGTGGTACCAGAGTGTCTACGCTAACATTTTGGATTTACAAATTCGGGAATAATGTTATTCCTCATGAAAAGCAGGACTGCAGACTTCAAATTCCATCGCCCCTTATTCCAGAACAACGGGCTTGGTAGTGTGGACGCAACACTTACAAAATCAAACTTGAGGGGCTAATTTCAGACTAAGGTCCTAGCAGGGCTGGCCCGAGCCATTCGTGCGCCCTGGGAACACAGTGCCGCCCCCAGGAGTGCGATGCATGTGTGTCCCTGCCCCTGGGTGCCCAGTGCATGCGTGGCCCTGCCCCCAGGTGCGCAGCGCATACGTGGTCCTGCCCCGGGGTCCCTGGCCTGGCAGTCCCGCGCGGCGCTCCCTACAATGGGTGCCCAGGCAGTAGCCCGGTTGGCCTGTACCTTGGGCCAGCTCTGGGTCCTAGTATAGACCAGGCCTAAAGTGCCACAGGACTCCTTGTTGCTTTCACGGATACAGACTAACATGGCTAGCCCTGTGAGACTTGTAGGATTAGGTCCTTCTGTGCCTCTGTTTAGCAATGTTTAAAATGGTGAAAACTTAATTAAGCATTACTGGAGAGTTGTGAAGCTTAATCAATATTTACAACATGCTTTGATTTCTTTGGATGAAAGGTGCTAAAGAAATGCAAATTACTATTATTAAATATGTTCTTTCTTGTGAAGATCCATGCTGTCATTGATCACAGTAAATAATATAGAATACATATTTTATGGTAGCTTTCACAGGTTTTGATTAACTTGTGTATAAAATTGTTTTAAGAAAAACAGGAACAGTCATAATCTTTGGGGGGGGGGGGGAACCCACTGATAGTAATAACAAGCTAATAACAAATACAATATGGTGAAACTCAGTCCATCAGTTTCCTTACTCCATCTATATTTGATCAACTGTTTATGGGAGTTGCTATTACTTTTGAAACTGATGTTTTAATTACAGTTATGAGTAATGAATTCACTATTGCAGTCTACAGCACTGATGTCTGTGTTGTCTCTTATGGTTACCATTGTAATATTTGACTTTTAAATATTATGCATCACAGCACTTGAATGTGACAGCGATTACACAATACCTTTATTTAAAAAACAAGTCTCCCACTTCCTTACTGTACAATAATTATCCCAAACGTGGCTGTATCACTGTTAAGAGAGTATTTTGGAGCATTCCAGTAGAATAACTTTGTCACCACATTTTTGGGTTAAGGGAATAGAAGTTAAATAAAAAGAGGCTTTCTTGGAGTTGCATAGAAATGATGAACAGTTACAGTTGTGTTTTGTGCCATGTATTATAATAACTGTTTGTATTTTCTTTTGATAACTTGGAGTAAATGTGATGTCCAATACCACATATGAAATAAGAGGGAATATTAAAATTATAATTCTTTGGGGGGATTTTTTAAAAAATGAGTTGATTGAATGAGTTACCATAGCAGGTTTCTAACTTGATGTTATTTTGTACTGTTTATATAGGTTCTTTTGGGGACACCAAAGTTAGCACGGAGGATTATATGAAATGGTTGAAGGATTACTGTGAAGCCTTTTACTATAGCCTAACTGTAAAAATCCTGGAGCCAGTTCCTGTTTCACACACAGGTTGTGCTTTTCGAGTGAACGAGTATACATGCAATCTACAGATTCATGCAGGTATGTAGGGAGCAGGAGAATAGTATCAGTTTGGAAACCGACTCCTTGTAAAAAGATTTGGATAATAAATGGCCATTGAGTTTCTTGAAATTCTGTCATGGGGTGCTATGAGGTTAAATATATTAAAGTTTGTGAGGTGTTTATATACTTCAGTAAGGGTATGTCTAAACTACACCCCTCTTTTGAGAGAGGTATGTAAATTAGACAGATCGAAATTGAAAATGAAGCTGGGATTTGAATTTCCCGTGCTTCATTTCTACAATGGCGACCATTAAGGGCTTTTCGGAAGTAAAACCGCCGGCTAACCAGGGTTCTTTTTAAAAAAAAAAAAAAAAAGTTTTCGAAAGATTCCATACTCTTCATTTGAGGAGTACGGGATCTTTCAAAACGAGTTTTTTTCCCCCAAAAGAACCCCATCTAGATGGCGGTTTTACTTTCGAAAAGCCCTTTTTCGAAAGACTGTGTGGCTGCCATTATGCAAATGAAGTGCGGGAAATTAAAATCCTGGCTTCATTTGCAATTTCAATCTGTCTAATTTACATCCCTCTCTCGAAAGAGGGGTGTAGTTTAGACATACCCTAAAGGGGAGGTTATATCAGTGCCACAGGCAGAAAGAGAAAAGGATGGATGACTAGAGGTTCTTTGTCAGCAGCTCACTAGAATCTCCAAACATGCAACTTACAGTGCAGTGGAGAAGTATGGGCTAGTTGTTTGAGCAAACTCAGTAATGCAAGATCCTAATCCCAGCTTTGGTTACAGATCTGATGCTGCAACCTTTATTCACATGAGTAGTTCTGTTGTCATCAGTGCCATTCATGCAAGTTAAAGGCATTCGATTAATGTCTAAAAAAAAGTGACTGTCATTCCATTACTGTATATTGATATATCACATGCTTGGTAGTGCATTCAAGCTTGATCACAAAGTTCCTTAAACTAATCAGATGGTCAGCTAGCCAAGTAGTTTTCATGGAAACATTAATTATTTAAAACTAACAGAATATATTGTATGAGTCTAAAGATCAAACAGATGTCCAAGCTAGTTTAGACTGAGATGCTTTTTCTTTAGATATTGCCTCAACATCACTTGATGATTACATATTCTGTTCATTCCCTCTGAAGCACAGGCTTTGGCCACTGTTGGAAGACTAGGGCTAGAACGACCTTTGGTCTGACCAGTACAGACATTCTTGTTTCTTACATTATCATTTTTGACCCTTATAATTATATGAAAGTATTGAAGCATTACTGTGAAGTCTTTTACTATGGCCTGTCTGAAGCCAGTTCGTGGTGGTGATTTTTGTGAATTGGCTACTGTTCTATTAGAAACTTTGCTGAGACCACCAAATGTTCCTCTGACCATTGGGATTTTTAACCTGCAAATAGATTCAAACATCTATATTTATTAAGCAGCCTGAGTACTCTTGTAAAATATTAATTCAGTACCCTGAATAGAAAAATATTATCTACTCTAAGGACTTATCTAGGGTTAGTGCTTTGTCAAAGCTCACTGTGGAACACTGAGTGTCTGTTATCAGGATCCAGGTGGAAACTTAGTGAGCACAGTAAGCTAGTATGCTGTAGCTTCACCGTGTAGCTTTCTGTGTACTTATTTAGTGCATTCTCACAAGCCCCGATTTCATCATGAAACCAATCCTGCAAGCAGAACTCCCCTTGGAAATTCTGTATATGGAAGGTTTACAAGATCTGACCATGTTAGCAGCATTGGCGCCTCCAGTTTGATAATGTAGCTGGACACTTACATCACATAATCCAATGGCTCTTAACCTTTCTGGACTACAGTATCCCTTTGAGGAGTCTGATTTGTCTGGCTTAGCCCCAGGTTTCACTTCACTTAAAAACCACTTGCTTACAAAATCAGACATAAAAATACAAAAGTGGCACAGCACACTATCACTGAAAAATTGCTTCCATTCTCATTTTTACCATATAATTTTATAATAAATACATTGGAATATAAATATTGTATTTGCATTTCAGTGTTCGCTTTGCAGAGCAATAAGGGACAAGTAATTGTATGAAATTTTAATTTGAACTGACTTCACTAGTGCTTTTAATGTACAACTAGGCAAATATGTAGAGAAACTGATGTACCCCTAGAACACTTGGGGGTACAACCAGGGGTACACGTACTCCTGGTTGAGAACCATTGGCATAATACTATGACGGCTTTCACAGCTTTCTTTTCTGCTGACTTATGCTTCTCCTGAAATGAGTTGTTTTCTGTTGTTCCTACAGGGGACATCTTGAAATACTTAAAGAAAAAAAAGCCCAGAGATGCTTTCTGTATTGTTGGGATAACAATGATAGATCTTTATCCAAGGGAATCCTGGAATTTTGTCTTTGGACAAGCCTCTTTGACAGAAGGTATTCAATTTTATATCGGGATAAAACTAAAATGACTCCAAAATGCTAGGAATCAATTTACAGTGAAAAGAAATAAAATATGCTAAATACAGGAGGAAGTAATTGAATTGATGCATAATTTGTGTAAAAATAGTGTGTGATACTGTTCTAACTCAGGGCTACGCAACATGTGGCCTGTGGGCCGCATGCGGCCCATTTCTTTGCAGCCTGTGGTGTATTTACAGTGTGGTTTGGGTTGATATGTGTTCTAGCAGTTAAATTCCTGAATTGTTGTGAAGCCAAAACAAAAAAGTAGTCAATATAATGGTCTTCTGTTGAGATGCGTTTTAGTAGTTAAATTCCTGGACTGTCATTGCTCATTAAAAGTGCTGTCATATGAGTGGAAATCGGGTAAATATTGCATTTTATTAATATCAGCAGAACTGACTTAAATGGGACCTGCGTGTTATGTAGTCTTGCCTTAATCTTTGTATTCATGCCTGTCAGTGTGAAAGAAGTTATTTACATATATTTGCATGTATATACAACTACACTTAAATTGCGACCCTCGGCATGTGCTGTGAGTATCATTGTGGCCCCCGGAGCTTCCAAAGTTGAGTAGCCCTGTTCTAACTCATAAAGTTCAAGCTCATTACATTTAAGAAACAGTCAAAAGAACAACAGATTTGATTAGTCTACCTTTAAAAGAAAAATGCCTAAGACTTTTTGTTACTTTAAATATCTTTCCCTTTCTATACTGAATCTTGCTGGATAAGTTCACAGCCCTAAATGGTTTGTTTTTTTTCTTTTTGGTTTATACAGTTAGGTTTGTGTTGGTTTCTGTTTGTCTGTTTAGCGAGTTACAGAAGTGCCAGAGAAACTGAGGTCACATTTTTAAGGTTTCTTTTTTAATCTCTGATAAGTAAACTGTGCATTTTGCTTTTTAAAAGAAAATCTTATGCCAATAAAGAAGGTTTTGTTGCCCAAAGAATTTAAATCCACCTCAGAACATGCTTAAATTACCTGTATTTCTTTGATGACTTACTGTCACAAGCAGAGGCTGGGCTGAAAAAGAACAGCAAAAAATAGTAAATTGCTGCTACAAAGACTCTCAAACCCTCTGCAACACCATGACCCATTGGCAAAGGGCCCCCTGTTCTTTGCAGACAGCTCTTACCCCAGACAAACCCAGTACGCCAAACATGTTTTATAGGGTGAAGAGAATAAAGAGAAACATGTAAGTTATCTATAGAAGACTTGTAACTTATCAAGATTCATAATCATTGCGAGACGTATGTATGGGTAATATATAGAAAGTTTGCTTTATAACTTGAAGCAAAAATTAGTCATCAAGGTTAATGCCTATTCTTCAAGGCTGGAGTTATCACCCCTCGCTGTTAAACTGAGAATGCAATGCAAGGCTTACTTGTTTAGTCTTGTGCAATAGCAAGACTTTGAATGGGAAACCATCAGATGCAACTGCAAACAGTCAAAACCACTTGAAGATAAAAAAGGGACTTTACAGCAAGATGGGTTTGCTCTGTCTCTGAATAGAAACAAAAGATTGGTTACAGTATAACAAAGAGGGAAAGGCCCTCTGGATCCATTCACTGAGGAAACCCCTTGTTGAACAAAGGTGTTTTCATACATGTTTAGATCATGATTCTTGGGAAACCAGACAGTTTTACCACAATCTGAACTTTGCAGGGGAAGCCTACTTTATTAGGTAGGAAAGGTATTTATTAATAAATGTAGACCTGTGTTCATTTTGTTGCTTTTGTTTTGCATTGTAACTGAATGTTTCAACTGCTTTATCTTGTGTCTAGTTTAATCTTTTTCTACCATATATTTTAGAGGTAGTTTGTGTGTTTGTTTATTCAAGAACTCGTAAACGGTAAGAGCTAGGACCACCAAATTCAAGTATGCAACTTGTTCTTATAATAACTAAAAGCAACACAAGGGCTTGAGTATGCCAGGAAAATGGGATGTGCCTGGAATGGGATTACTTCTCATAAAGCCAAACAGAAGAATCATGAGGTTGGCTGGGGGGAAGGAGGCTGAAGCTCCCCTCTGCCCAGATTCATATGGAGACATTGCTGGCTGTTCCCCTTCATCACTGTCAGGGAGCGAGGGAGAAGTGCACAGTTTGCTGCATTCCTCACTGCAGATGAGCTGTGCACTTTGCTCTCGTTCCCTGACAGAAACAGGTAGGGGAAGAGCAAGCAGCCCTGGTGTGAATTGGGGAAGGGGCATTTCCACCATCCCCTGCACACACCCCTCCACACCAACCCCCTGCCCTGAGCCCCACATCCCCAACTCCTGCAACCTCCCCCACCCCCCACAATAACCCCCTGTCTTGAGGCCCCTGCACTTCACTCCACACTTATATTTCTTACAGGTATTGTTGTATTACAGCTCCCCTCCTGCCCCTTGGGGAGTTGAAATACAAAGGTACCTGTAAGAAATGTAAGTTACTTTCACAAGAGCTAAGAGGAGCCAGAAAAACTGGATGATCCTGCTATAGGATCACTTCTCAATAAACCTTACAGAAAAGAGATAAAACAGAGAAATTGGGAGTAGTGCTCTCTTTTGGCACAGCTAAACCAGTGCTTTCAGGTTTACAAACTAGAAGAAAATGGTATTGCAAACCACATTGACTAAATGTATAAAGTTATAATATTTAGACTGTTTAGTTCTGAGTCTGGTGTCACACCACTGTAAATTTGGAGTCTGTACATTAACGGCAATGGAGTGATTCCTGTATTAGTGAAAGAAAACTTAGGACTTCTCTGTCCTCATTGCACATTTGCAGTATGAATTCACTTCACAGACCACGACAGCCTTTAACCTATGATGCACAAAATCTACATCTCAAAATATTGTTCTTTGGCCTTTTCAACCTTAAATAGAGTGCCTGTATTGTTCAAAGTAAAACTTTTTCTCGTCTTAGCTATTCCAAAAACATGTATGCTTGCAAAAATCTGCTCAGGCCACTGACTGGGTAAAACCATTTGCTTAGTGGGTGAGTACATTTAAATGCCAGGCTTAGTTGCCATATCTTGCCATGAGCCCAATTCTGTACTCAGTTATAATTGGACAACTACATTAATTTTATTTGGGATTGCTGAACATAAGTGCAAGTAGATTTTGGTCTGACATCTGCCCAAAATACATTGCAACTGGCTCTATTTCTCCAGAGGCTGACTACTAGAAATAAAGTCCAGTTTGCATAGGTGCTTCTGATTTGACCCGTTCCTCAATTCCCATCTTATGTGCCTGATAGAGCAAGCCCTCCACTTGCCAAATTATCATAGAAATCAGTGGAATTACCCTTATTTACACTTGTGATTAAATTGGATATTTTTTTATGTTGATTTTTTTCTTTAATTCACATTCTAACGTATTTAACAAAATACTGTTTGAAAATAATCAATTGATCTATAATTTTCATCAGAGAAAAGGCTCTCAGTGAGAAATGTTGGCCCCTTTATGTATAGCTTTAATTTAAATAGTATTTTTCTGGTTCACTGTTTGTTTGTTTTTTATGTATTATTTCCCCTGAATTGGCTAGTTGACGCCAGAAATAAGGAATCTAAAATTACCTATGTAACATCTGTGACAAAATCTGGCACAGATTCCAATTCAGCAAGGCACTTAAGCATGTGGCTAAGTTTGTTAGTATCCCTATGGACTTGAATGAGACTACTTTATAATTTAAAGGTAGTTCCATACTTAAGGACCTTGCTGAACTGGATAATACAGCTTGAGTCCTAATTCTGGGAGGTTTTGAATGTACTCATTTGCCACTGACATCAATCTCAGGATGGGCCCTAACACAGCTATTAGGGGCCTAATTTCAGATTTTGGTGGGGGGAGGGACAACTTTAACCATGATTCTAGGGGCTATTTAGGCACTTTAAAACTCTGCAAAATTATCTGACAAAAAACTAGTTAGCTGACCAGAGCCCTATATCTATTTCCTATATAAAAGACAAATATTAGATCCACTCAGCTTTAATAATAAGATGATCTGACATCTTGTGGCAAGTCACTTACAGGACACTGTTAGGTTTAAAATGTTAATGTACGGACATTGTTACTAACTCTGCAGAGAGAGAGAGAGAGAGACCCTATCAGAATCTAGATTTCTAGCTCAGCTCAGCTCTGGGATAGGAGAGGGGTCTAGTTGGGTATAGTGGGAACAGATATATCTAGGTTCTACGTAAGAACATCAGAATCACCAGACTGGGTCAGACCAAAGGACCATCTAGCCCAGTATCCTGTCTTCTGACAGTGTCCAATGCCAAGTGCTTCAGGGGGAATGAACGCAACTAGGGTTGCCAGGTGGTCTCCCAAAAAATACCGAATGCACGGGCTAAAAATTTGTTGACCCAAAAAAAAACCAATCACCCACACCAAGCTACTACCAAGAGCCACCAAGCTGGGAACAAAGGAGGAAGCAGCAGAGCTCATGCAAAGCTGCCGCCTGCTACCCAAAGCAACCATGGGTAGGAAGGTGACTCCCCCATAGCCAAGTCTTTGGGTGTCCAAGTGGGAAGAAGCAGAAATTCCACCCCAGTCAGTTTTGACTGAGGGCCCATGGAAGGCGCCTAAACGCAACCACAAAGTTCCTGCAGGCTTCTCTCCTGGACTATGGTGCCACAAAGCGCTTGAACAGCGCTCAGGAGCAGGGACAGGGCTTCTTCTCCTCCCCAAGGCGTCACTCCTCCTCAGACGCAATCAGCTGAGGGCTCCCAGCTCCAATTGCATCCCACTTCCCAGCCACTCCCCGCACCCCCATCCGGCTTCTGCACACAACCGGAGGCTCTCAGCACTGATCACAGCCCCACCTCCCAGCCTGGGAATCCCTGTGATTGCGTGCAGAAGCCCAGCAGGGGGAGTGGCTGGGACTCCCTACCACTCCCCCCACCCGGTTTCTGCATGCAACCACAGGCTCTCAGCTGGGAGGCAGGGCCATGATCGGCGCTGGGAGCCTGTGGTTGTGTGCAGAAGCTGGGTGGGGGGAGTGGCTGGAAGTCCTAGCCCCCCACCCCCGCCAGGCTTCTGTCTGGCGCCCAGCGGCAAAACAGAAAATACTGGACATTGCACATGTCCGGTATTTTCTGAATTTTTTTACTGGACAGAGGGCACAAAAATCGGACTGTCTGGTAGACCTGGCAACCCAAAACAACAGGCAATCACTGAGTGGTTCCTCCCATCACCCACTCTCAGCTTCTGAGAGTCACACAGAACGTGGAGTTAGATTTCTGCCCACACTGGCTAATAGCCATTTAGGGACTTATTCTCCGTGAATGTATCTAATTTTATTTTGAACCCTGTTATAGTCTTGGCCTTCACAACATACTTTGGCAAAAAGTTCCACAGGCTGATTGTACAGAAATACTTTCTTTTGTTTGTTTTAAATCTGCTGCCTATTAATTTCATTGACTTCTAGTTCTGGTGTTATTTGAAGGAGTAAATAACACTTACTCAATTTTTCCACATCATCCCATGATTTTATAGACCTCTGTCATGTCCCCCCTTAATCTTCTTTTTTCCAAACTAAACAAGCCTTACTCATCTGTTTTCCAAACTGAAAAATCCCAGTCTTTTTTTAATCTCACCTCGTATGGCATGTGTTCAGGACTCCTAGTAATGCCTATTGTCCTTCTCTGTACCTTTTCCAAATCCAGTATATCTTTCTTGAGATGGGGTGATCAGATTTGCATGCAGTATTCAATATGTGTGCATCAAGGTTTGAGAGGCAAATTTTCCTATGGGCAGAATAGTGGATTCAAAGTTAAAGATTTGATTCTCTGTTGCTGAATGCCTCTTTGACAGTTGTGTAATTCCATTAATCTAATTCCAGTAGAGTTGTACCCACTTTAAAGCTTGAGTAATACAGTGGTCTGAGACTCTTCTGAAAATTTAATCAATTGAGCACAAACTCTCATGCCAAAAAGGCCCATGTGCCATTGCTGAAATTAAGTAAGGAATAGTGGTAACGTTCCCTATTGTCTCTCTGGCTACGTCTAGACCATGGGGTTTTTGCGGGATACCAAAGATATCCTGCAAAAATCCTGCTGCCCTGTCCAAGAAATGCATTTGCTCTTCCGTTCTTGTTTTTTTTCCGTGGAAGAGCAAACGCGCTCTTTCGGACACCTGTATACCTCATTTCATGAGGCATAAGGGCTCCACCAAAAGAAGAGGCTTTCCCATCATTTGGCCCCATCTAGATGGGGCCAAATGGCGGAAAAGCCTCTTCTGGAAAAAAAAAGGCGAAAAAAGCTACACAAAATGCAGAATGCATTTTGTGTAGCTTTTTTTGCAAAAACACTGCAGTCTAGACCTAGCCTCTAATGTTAAGCAAACAGAAAATGTCCTCTTGTGCAACTTTGTTCATAATCCTGCTTTACGAGAGAAGTCTAATCCTTTATTACATAGTAGATCACCTGATACCATTTCAAATTCGCCAACTCTAAATTTAAAATCTGAGTGAAGTTGAGTTCAGTGTAAACTACTCGGTTGGAATCTTACACGCTTTATTTGAAGTTTGCACAGAATATAATGTAAAAGCAATATTTACATGCAGTGTTAGTGTGCTTTCTGACTAACTACATGTGTGCTTTGGATGCACTTTGTTTAGTGTACGGTTTGGCATATAAAAGCTGGGATACATGGTGTTTTATGCAGATAAAAATATGTATAGTTGCTAATATGTGCCGTCTCATAATTATTGTTGTGCAAATTTTCAGTGAGATAAAATGTACTAGTCAAATGTTAAAATACACATATTCAAAACCTATCTTATAGTGACATCACACACAAGATCTTGGAGTCTCCTTTGTGGTTTGTAGAATTACCACTTGAGTTCATTTCTGCACTGTAGAATTTAGCACTACTTCACTGTGCCGGGGAACTTTTACCGTGTTCAGTGAGCTTACGCACCTACGGGGTAGAGATGTGAACGACTAGTTGACTATCTGGTAAGCCAGAGCTACTCAACTTTGGAAGCCCCAGGTGCCACAATGATACTCACAGCACATGCAGAGGGCCACAACTTAAGGCATATACATGTAAATATATATGCAAATATATGCAAATAGCTTCTTTTACACCGACGGGCATGAATACAAAGATTAAACCTTAAGCCGTGGCACTGTACCCACACGTGGCCAGTGTGAGCCAGTCAGCACCGCTCAGGCTCCGCCCACAAGGCTGAGCAGCCAGCAATTCCCACAATGCCCCAGAGCTCCCGGCACCTCCTCCCTAAAGCCTAGAAACGCTGATACCCCGTACCCTTCTGTTCCAGCCAGCCCGTCCATTTACGTCTTTTACGGCTCACCCCACCTGGGAGACGCCTCACTGTTGTGGAGTGTGTTCCCAGTGGAGGCCATGTTCAAAAGATCCCACCTGCGGGCCATGTGTTGAGCCCTGCGTAAACCCAAACCGCACTGTGGGCCGCAAACAAACGGGCTGCGGGCTGCATGCGACCCACAGGCCGTGTGTTGAGTAGCCCTGTGATAAGCAAATGCTTATCAGATAGTTGATACACTAGTCGACTAGTTGCTTCCCTCCCTCCTTGCTGCATCTATCAGACTATGAGAAAGAGGCAGCAAGGAGGAGGGAAGCAGAAGGGGTGCTTCTAAGCAGTAGTGCTGTGTGGAGGCTGTGCACACCTCACTGACCCCGGGTTCCATGTGGTGCTGCCACTTTGGAACACCACGTGGAGCCTGATACCAGCCTGATGGCATTTCAAAGCAGCAGCACTGCATGGAGCCTGGGGTCAGAATCCCCAGCTGATTCCGGGCTCCAAGTGGTGATGCCGCTTTGAACTGCTGCGGCAAGCACGGGGCCAGCAGGGGACTGCTTGAGGTTCCCCCCCCCCAGGTCTGTTGCTACACTTCAAAGGTGGAGGCGCCCTCATCGACTAATCGAATAGTCGATGCAAATTGCATCGACTGTTCTATTAGCCAAATAATCTAAATGTAACATCCTTACCATGGGGTTGTTTGGGAGTGTTGTGGATTGCAATGGAGCCAAAACTGTGTGGTAAGTGTCTAAGCACTGTTGTGGATATCATCCTAAGTTCTCAAGCTGCATTTAATGTATGACAGTTTGCATTTTTTTTTCTTGAAACTTAAACATGATGATGAAATTCCTAACTGTAACCTGCTGACTTTACTGGGTGGTATAGATGATTTATACTTCTCAGGATGTGTCCTGGTTTGTGTCATAGAGAAAGTCACACAAGGAAAAATCGTCAAATCTAAAGTGCATTAAGGGCATGTAAGAGTATGATGCAAACATAGCTAGGAAATACAGAGTGAGAGCTCTCTTTTGAACCCTAGATATAGTGGACATCTGCCCTTTTTGCTACTTGTTTGTATTGTCCTGTGTTTTCTTTATGTACAACATGAGCTTTATCTGTAACTGTAATCTTACTTATTTTTTTAGGTCACTCCCTCGCTCTGGGAATGGCTGTGTCTTTCTGGGCCAGTTCTCTTAGGGAGGCTGCAAAGTTTTGCTTTCACACTTCCCATTTTAACATTACCACCTTCCAGGTCTTTTAAGTCAACTATCCTTCTGTCATAATACACTTGGGGGACGTCTGGACGACAAGCTTCTTTTGAAAGAAGCTTTTTCGGAAGAGATCTTCTGAAAAAACTTTTTCCGAAAGAGAGCGTCCACACTTCAAAAGCGCATTGAAAAAATGACCTGCTTTTTCGAAAGAGAAGCATCCACATTCATTGGACGCTCTCTTGCATGTGAACTGTGATTACTATGGACAAAGTGACCATCAGGGCATCTGTGCTTTTTCCTGGAGGCCTCTTCTTTCAAAAAAAAAACAAAAAACCCTCCCTCTTCTGCGTCCACACACGCCTTTTTCCGAAAGAGCTCTTTCAGTGAAGTTTTTTCGGAAAAAATGGCCATTTTTCTAAAAAAAAACAAAAAAAACCCGGAAGTGTAGATGCATCCTTGGATGGCTACTGTTTAGAAGCCCATCATTGTTGTTCCAAGGTCAGCAAGATGGGTCATTATTGGGCAACACAAGGTGATTGCTTCCTCAGTGGCAGAGTTATTTTTTCTTGTGTCACTTGTACCTCCCTCCAACCTGAGGAGTGAGAGCCAGCTGTGGAACTCCCATGCTGCATTGCAGTGCTAAGACCCTGAACATTCTTATATAGGTAGCTTTATAGTTTCTCTTTCTGCTGCTGGTACACATAGCACTTCCCTCTATTGTAAATCCTCAATGATTCTCAGTAGAACTTTTGATCATGTGGGATGTGGGCCTATTGACTTACATGCAGGACTCCTGTTGATGACAGCAAGATTTTATCCTAAAGGAATAGAATTTCAAATAGACTATTTTTGTGTTTTACAACATCCTGGGGTGGCAAATTTAAAGTAGACACCAAACGCCTCTGATGGTTACACACATGAATGTATGGAAGGGAGCCTTGTAAACTGTGTGTGACAGATCTGAGTCATCCACTCCTTCCTGAGTCATTGTGAATCAGTTGTGCCACAGAAGTCATGTTCCATTCTCAGTGAAGACTAGTGCGAGGCGCTGACCTCGTAATTTCATCACCTTTCTAATTATAACATCCAAAAGGCCAGGGTCCTACTGCCGTGTTTTTCACGGGGATCAGTTATACAGGAAACGCTCAATGCTAAGGTAACTTGTACGTCAGTTATTCTCACAATAATTTTAATTGGTCAGCTCAGAAAAATCAGCAGAATGAGAATATATTGGACTCACTACCTGGAAGATCTGGTTTTATTGTTTGAAAAGGAAATGTACTGTGTCTGGGATTTTCAATAATATCGTCCTACGGTAAAAGTAAAAGATTGGTGTGTATTTTTTCAGATCTTTGCTCTGTCGGCCAAACCCTCCTTTGACCAGAAGAGGTCGCTAGCTGTACACGTAAAGCACTTTTACTAACTTCTGAGAGCCTGCTCTTTGTAGTGCTTTCCAGGGCTAGAAACCAGCCCACTGCTGAGCAATAGCTAGGTTGCTTGGAAATAGGTAAGGTAGATTTATTTGTCCTTCTGTGCTGTGTCATGAATTGAAAGGTACATTCACTAGCTAGAACATGTGGCAAAGCAAAAAGAGGATTTTAAAGCTCAGGGCACAATGTATATTATTGTTTGCTATTGTACTTTCCATCATAGGCGGGCTCCGTGAGTGTCCAGAGAAGAAATAGTTGGTGCTCAGCGCACTCATCGGCAGCCAAGCTTTTCCCCTTTTCTCCTCCCCCAGCGCTTCTCACCTGCTGCTGGCCCTACTGATCAAGTCCTTCCCCTCCCTCCTGCTCTCTGGGTATAGCTGTTTCCCAGCGTGCAGGACACCCTGTGAGGGAGGAGAAGGAGCAGGGTGGAGTGTGCTGGGGACTGGAACGGAAAGAGAAGGGGAGACGTAGGGCAAGAGTGGAGCCTCAGAGCAGGGCTGGGCAAGATGCGGCATGGGGGCCAAATCCGGCCCACCTAACATTTTGATCTGGCCCACAGAATGCATCAGGGGGTAGCTCAGGCAGCGAGATCATATTTAAATGGCTCCCAGCTCCCGGCTGTAGCGATAGCCTGACAGAGGCTGGAGCCACGCATCTTTTAAACAGCTGCAGCAACCCCAGGCGGCTGCCGGGCAGTGCAGTAACAGCGGGGCTGAGGGCTGTGAACCCTTCAAAGTGATGTTATTTAAAGGGTTTGCAGCTCATGGTCCCGCCACTACTGCATTGCCTGGCAGGCGCTGGGATTGCTGCAACTATTTAACGAGCTTGTGGCTCCAGCCCCTTTCCAGGTAGCTCTGCAATCAGGAGCTGGGACAAAGTATAGCAAAGGACTCGCGGTTCCCGGTCCTGCCACTTCTGCATTGCTTAGCAGCCACCCAGTGTTGCTGCAGCCATTTAAAGGGCTCCTGGTTGTGGAGGACTTATAGAGGGGGGGTGGAGCCGACTCGAGACCAGTACCAAAATGAATTAAGTGGGCCTGCTGCGAAAATTATTGCTCACCCCTGGCCTAGGGCAAAGGCGAAGGGTCAAGCACCCCTTAGCTAGAGGGTAAATGAGCCCTATGCTTTCCATGCTCAAACACTTCTGTGTATCTAGTACAGTACATAGAAGTGCGCTTAAAATGAGCAGAAGTCCTGCATTTCCTAGTTTGTTTCACTGCAGTTGGGTTTATGGTGTCTATGATGGATGTGGCAATTCCCTGCAATATCTTTAAGAGATCTTACTATAATATATTTTTATATTATTGTGGGCCATGAAATGTGTGTCTTTCCACGGGAGAGTGACCACAGCTCCTCCAGGAAATAAGAACAGAGGTGAAGAGCAAAGTTCCCTCTAATCTTTTCCACCCACGTGTAAATTTTTTTCCATCCACGTACAGAATAATTTTTTACGTGCACCGAAAGCCTGCCTGTGGGTGCTCTGCTAAGCAGCTGGATGGCATCTGAATTTCTCCTGGGCAGCTGCACAAGTGCTTACAGGGAACATTGGTGAAAAGATCAGGCAAACTCACTCCTATTGTAACTAGGGATGTAAATATCGTTCAAAACCGTTAACCAGTGAAATATTTAAAACTGTATCTTTAGCCAGTTTACCATTGGTGGGCTGGCGCAGAGCAGCTGGGGGCGCTGTCTCACAGGGCTGTGGACAGGCATGGCATTGTTGCTGTGCCACGGCTGGGGCCCTGCCTACCCCTGCCCAGGGTCACTGCAGTGCTGTTGGGGCAAGGGCAGGGCTGCTAGTACGGCCAGGGTTGGGACTGGGGCTGCGGGTCCCACCTGCCCCACTCAGGACTGAGGTTTCAGGCACAGTTGGGGCTGCTCCTGTAGCGTGGATGAGGCCAGGATCCCCTTGTTCCCAGCCGGGATGTGGCTGGGGCTGCTGCCATAGCTGAGGGCGGAGCTGCTGACGTGGCAGAGGCTGCTAGGAATGCAGACGTGGCCAGGGCTGGTGCGGGAGTGGGTGGGCCACTATGGCCTCACCTGCTGCCCTGCCCTGAGTTCCTGCCATCCAACCTGTCTGGTTAACTGGTTACCTATCTGGTAGATCTAATGCTTACCGGGTAACTGGTTAACTAGTTAACCTTTTACATCCCTATTTGTAACCCCCCCCAGAAAAGTAGCGCCACCTGGTGATGATCGTATATACTGGTTCAAACTGCATTCAGGTACATACAAGGTTGTTACAAAGAGGTAAGTAATGTGTTGTCATTAACCTCTGAGAATAGGACAAGAAGCAATGGGCTTAAATTGCAACAAGGGCAGCTTAGGTTGGACATTATGAAAAACTTCCAAACTGTTAAGGTAATTAAGCCTTGGAATACACTGACTAGAGAGGTTGTGGATAGCGATGTAAAATGCCATTTAATCAGTTAACTGGTTAAACATTCTGTTTAACCGATTAACTGCTTAAACAGGAGTGAGCTGGGATCTGCTCCTCTCTGCCTGTTGTGAGGCACCAGGCTCTGGCTAGTTTGGGGTACCCTCTGCCTTCCCTGCCCATGGCATGGCACAGCTGGCCCCACTGTGGGCCCGCCATAAGCTGGGGATGCTCTGGTCTGGCTGGAGCACCCCCCGCACCTGCCATTTGGTATGGCTGGCCTGACCTTACCATCGTAGGCAGGGGTGCTTCAGTCAGACCAGGCCCACCATGGGTGTGGGCTGCTCCAGCCCAGCCGGGCTGCTGGGTAACTGTAAATGCTAACCATTCACATCCCTAGTTGAGGAATCTCTATCATTGGAGATTTTTAAGAACAGGTTAGACAAACATCTGTCAGGGACAGCCTAGATAATGTTCAGTCCTGCCATGAGTGCAGGAAATTGGAGTAGAAGACTTCTCAAGATCCCTTCCAATCCTGTGAGTCTAGGATTCTTCAGAGTCTAACAGACAAAGAAAGGACTAAATAGCGTGAGTATAAACTGACTGAGGAATACCTTTCTTCTGTCCAAGGGAGGCCCCAGTCCTTCCAAAGAGGGCTTGGAAGAACTTTGGCTTCCTGAGGACCCGTAAGACGGATGGATGACTTCTGAGAAGCTTATTAGCATGCATTCAGGTTCTTTTATTGTTTTAATGTTTTATCTGTGATGCTTTCTCCTGAAGAATAAATGCATTTGCTTATAATGAGTTGGATGATAATGTATAACTAGTGGCAATTATGTTCTTTTATAAGTCTTCACAGAGAAACCAACACACTGATGATGGCTGGTTATAGACAGTCTGACTTGCTAGGAATATCACAATCAGGAGAGAGAAGGAGTACTCCTTGGGGCAATTCTGCACCACTGCGCAATGCAGAATTTTGAATTAATTTAATTTTTTTGCACAGAATATCTCTTGAATGCAAACAGGGCTTTTTCGAAAGAGAGGGTCCAGATTGCCTGGGTGCTTTCTTTCGAAAAAGCGGATCACTTTTTTGAAAGTCTTGTGGATGTCTAGACAATCTCTTTTGGAAGAGGCTTGTAGTCTAGATGTACCCTGAGGTTGGGGATGGGTGTCTGGGCTGAGGGGCCTATGCAGCTGGGCTCTCAGAGGGCAGGGGATGTGAGTGTCTGCCCCCCAAATGGGCTCTTAGGGAGTGCAGGCAGAGAAAGAGAAACTGGGTTGTCATAGGAGTTTCTTTAACTCTTTACTACTAGACGTATTCTTTTGTGTGCCTGTGTTGTTACAGACCTACTTGCTGACAGGTATTTGGAAATAAATTACCAAAATAGTTGAAACTGGCATGGTTCTGTACTTTTTTTTGATACATTTTGCAGAATATTTCAGAATTTTAAAACATTGCTTGCAAAATTTTTAATTTTTGGCATAGAATTCCTCCAATAGTAAGGGACAGGGCAGCTGAACAAAGGTGATGGCTGAAGAGCCAAAAGTCTAAAGTGATGCTTTGCAAGGACTACAGAGTGAGTTGTCCTGATCTGTGACAGTCTTCTCTAATAGCCTGACTTGATTAGTCTCATTAACACTCGGGATGGTAAAACGTGTGTATTTATTTCAATGTGTAATCACTGAAAAATCCAGCAGTTACAAGTTTACACGCAGGAGCCAGTGCTTAGGGAGCTGCCCTTTTTATTGGCTTCCCACAAGCACCGGCTCCCACGGAGCCACCTGCCCTCCACCCTGTACTGCTGCCTCAGAGCTTAAAACCGGTTCCCCATGCCTACTGGCTCCTGCCTGCTCTCCCACACTTCTGCCTTTGTATCAGGCTCATTGGTTAACCATGTACACGTGTACACTGTCGTATCCCTAATTAACACTGGTTCTACACTTGACAAGTAACTTCTTTTGTTGTTTTTATATATACACCCCTGCCTCTGTAATTTCCATTCCAGTTCATCTGATGAAGTAAGTTTTACCCACAAAAACTTATGACCTAATAAATCTGTTTGTCTCTAAGGTGTCACAGGACTCCTCATTGGTTTTGCAGATATGTACAAACATGGCAACCCCTCTGAGACTTCTCTGATAGAATTCCTTTTTGATTGTGTCTTAAGGAATGGGGATCTTCAGCTTTGCCAGATATGACAGTGACTTTTATAGTGCAAGCTACAAAGGCAGACTGAAGAAAGTCAAGAAGCTTCCCTCCTCAGACTATTCGGTTTTTGATGGCTATTATACGCCTGCAGTCACCAGTGTGCTGCTTCTGAGGTCATGCAAGGTGGGTGCCTATTGGGATCTGCAAAGTTACTGATAGCCTTAAATTTCCATTTGGAAATACAAACAGTTTTTGTTTTGTGTTTAATTCTTCTCTTGCTGGAGTAAATTAGGAGTAGTAACACCAGTGAAGTCAATGGAGTTACACCAGTGTTAATAACAGCAGAGTCTGGTCTTGTCATCGTTTAGCCTTGTAGTTGAGATCAGGTTGGATGTTCAAGCTGATATCCTTAGACTTGTGTACATGGGAGCAGGATGCTCTCAGTAGAGGGTACTTGGCAAGGATGGATTAAAGCCAGATCCACTAATCTGAATCTTGGATTGGGAAAAGGTCTGAGGAGTGACAAAGTTTGGATCCAAGGATACAGCTAAGCTCTAGAGAGTGCTGGTGTTTGCTGTGAGGACTGAGGAGTGGGGGGTAACACAGATGGAGTAGAGAACCTGGAGTGGAATTAGTGTTTTTGCAAGGGGGAGGGGCTTTGGTTTGCTAAGAGCCCTTTGGTGGGTATTGGATCCAAGATCTATTAGGCTGGATCCACTACCAATCTGCTTCAGCTTGACTGGATGGAGCCAGTTTAGTAACCTCCAGGCCTGCCTGTTTAATTAACCACTTCTTGTAGAGGTGTGTCTGTGAGATACTCAGGGGCGGCCAATGAGCCTAGGCAGACGAGGTGGTCGCCTAGGGCGCTGCCGGCCCGGGCGTCCCGTGATCACGTCGCGGCCATTGACGGCCGTGCAGGCGGGGGCACCAATCGTGCCTTCTGCCTGGGGCGCCAGCTGCTACAGCCAGCCTCGGGCCGCTCCTGGAGATACTGTAGCTGCAGGAAGAACTTCATTGGTATTTGTGGTTCCTGTTGTCAGTGGACGGATGTGGTTTGAGAGCCTTTGTCCAGATACTAGAGGCTGTGTCTACACTGCACCCCTTTTCCGGAAAAGGGATGCAGATGAGACAAGTCGGAATTGCAAATGAAGCGGGGGATTTAAATATCCCCCGCTTCATTTGTATAAACGTGGCTGCCGCTTTTTTCCGGCTCGGGGCTTTGCCAGAGAAATGCGCCAGTCTAGATGGGATCTTTCGGAAAATAAACCCTTTTCTGAAAGATCCCTTATTCCTCTTAAAATCAGGAATAAGGGATCTTTCGGAAAAGGCTTTATTTTCCGAAAGATCCCGTGTAGACTGGTGCTTTTTTCTAGGAAAGCCCCGAGCCGGAAAAAAGCGGTAGCCACGTTTATACAAATGAAGCGGGGGGTATTTAAATCCCCCGCTTCATTTGCAATTCTGACTTGTCTCATCTGCATCCCTTTTCCGGAAAAGGGGTGCAGTGTAGACACAGCCAGAGAGTACAATAGCATTTTCCTAAATTGGAGAAATCACCTCACCTAATTGATGCATTTTAATTTCCAAATCAAGGAAGATCATACTTCCCTTTACTCAGTATTGATTGACCTAAATAAAACACAATAAATCCTTATTTTGAAGGCCAGTAAATTCAATCTCTGGGGCTTAGTCAGGGGGTCGTGAGTCTTAGCTTACTATTGCTTGCAAGGTACTTTGAGCTCCCTGGATAGTAGCACTATATTTATAAGGATAATTCTTTACACTTCAAACATCTGGTTTTAAAAATCACTTAAGCATATTCTGAGAAGCAGATATTTTGTTACAATAGTGTCGAGAGGTCCCCCTGAAATTAGGGCCTGATTGTGCTAGGTGATGTACAAAAAAAAGGAGAGAGGAAGAGACAGCCTCTAAACTTGGGGAGCTTAGAGCCCAGGTCCACAATACAAAACAAGAATGGGAGAAAGTATTACTGTCCTCATTCTGCAGCTGATGAACTGAAGCATAGAGAGACTGTGACTTACTCAGTTCACAGGAAGTCTGTGGCAGTGCTGGGAATTCAACATTCACTTCCTTTCATTAACTACAAGGCCATCCTCTTCTTTTTTCTTTAGCTAAAATTGGTACCAGCCCAGTACCAGCTCTGTTGACCTGTCTTGGAATGGGTTCGAAGTGGATCATTGTATCATCAGCCCATTTCGGAAGGTGTTATAATGGGTATTGCTGATGTAGAGAGAGCAGAAGAAAGAGGGGAAAATATAGATTACAGTACTTTGTGAAGTATGACCTGTATTTCAGACCCTGATCCATGAGATTGGACACATCTTTGGACTCCGTCACTGTCAGTGGCTGCAGTGTGTGATGCAGGGTTCCAATCATCTGGAGGAATCAGACCGACGCCCGTTGGACCTGTGTCCAATTTGTCTGCGCAAGTTGCAGTCTGCCATTGGCTTTCACCTTGTGGAGAGATACCAGGTACAGAGAAATTGCTTAGAAAGGGAAGGATTTGCCATTGAGGAACAGACTACTTCTTCAGGTCTAACGACCTGCCAATAACTGATCTTCCTAAAAAAGTGAAAATCTTTCATCATGCACCTGACTACATGTGCAGTAATGTAAATGGGAGAAGTACTTACAGATCCCTATGGCTGTCTGCCCGTGCCAAAGAGCATGATATTTGATTAGCCCGCAATTAGCGTGTATTATCCAATCCCAATGTTTAACCTTTTGACCCCTAGCAGGAGTGAATCTCACAGCCGCAAACAGAAAGAAAAAACATTTTTCTTGTGTTTGTTTCTGCCACTTTAGTTATTTGAAACATTGCTATGGAAACTGTAGTTAATGTCAGTGTGTTTTTCTTGGTACCTTTTTGGTCCTCTACTGTAGTGCTTAAAAAAGTTAAAAATTAAGGAGCACAAACATTCATGGCCTCCAGAGGAAACTGTGGTTTGAGACATGCAAAGTAAGATCATTGTTTATGCAGAATACTGTCCCCATGGTTTATTGGAAACGAAGTGTTTACTTGTTATACTAAATAGTGAGCTATAGAAGTGGCTAGTTGTACTGACAATTCTTCACATTTAAAATGGAGGACAGAATAACTGTATTTATGGTTGGCTTGTTGAAAAACTCCTAATCCCTATAAACTGGGTTTGTTCCCAGTAGACTATAATGGAGAAAGAACAATTTCAGAGTTGTTCAGTAGTTTAATTTGATCCAAAACTCACTCATGAATGGCCGTTCAGCTTGTGTATCTTTTTCTAGGCGTTACTGGAGTGGATGGATGAAGATGGGAATGGAATGGAAGCTGAACTCCGCAATGAAGCCAAGATGGGTTTGCTGAAACCCATAGAAGCATTTAAGGAGTGTCGAGAGTGGGTATTAAAATGTCTTGATGTCCTGCAGAAATAAAGCTGTAGGATGTATGTAGTATCAAAGGGGAACTATTCTCCTCTGTTTAAAGATTAACTTCCAGGTTGACCATTTCTAAAACTGTTGTAACTTGCTATAGGTCATCCACTGCATTGTAAGGATCTGTAATAAAAATCCATCCCTTTGTTGCTGAACCATTTACCTTTACTCCAGAACAGTAACTCTTTCTTCCATGACCATACAGTATTTGATCTCTGCTAGTGCTATGCTCATAACAGAAATCAAGGTACATTTTAATCTCAATTGCAGGAATATACAGAAGAATATTTAATATCTTGTAAAAAGGGCGTAATGTGTAGCTTTTAAATATATATTCTAAATATTTGCAGAGGATTGTAGTGTTTATCTAATTTCTTTCTCAAGCATTGGAAATTAGGAGCATTGAATAATGAGGAGTCAGTGGCCAAGCTCCCCCACACCCGCTGAAGCTGCAAATCTGTAGTATTCTTCAGGTCCTGTAACAGGCCTTTTCTATACTACCGCAGGCCATCAACCTAAGTTATGCAACTTCAGCTACCTGTATAATGTAGAAGTCTATGTACTTAGATCTGTTTCCTGCTGTCTCTGCACTGTGTTAAGTCGACATCTGACAGTCTCCAGTTGACTCCACTTAATCTTCTCATTTTGGTGGCGTACCGGAGTTGATGGGAGAGTGCTTGCAATAAATCGACCTCCACTGGATTGATCACTGCCTGTTGCTCTAGCCCAGTGGTCCCCAACGCGGTGCCTGCGGGCGCCATGGCGCCCACCGGGGCATTTATGTGCTCCCACCTAGTGACCAGGGCCGGCCCAAGTCATTCTTTCACCCTGGGTGCCTGGTGCATGCACGGCCCCTGCCCTAAGCGCGTGGCGCATGCATAGTGCTGCCCCTCGGTGCCCGGCAGCCCCAAAGGGTTGGGGATCACTGCTCTAGCCCATAGTGAAAACATGCATTAAGACAGTCACTGGGGAGAGGATTCCATCCCCACTACCTGCCTAGAGGCCTGCAATTTTCTCCATGTGGGTGCAGCGGCCTGTCTGTCTGCAAAATCATTTGCAGGGTCAGATCCAAAGTGAGTTTTTCATTTGAGAATCAGGAAATGGTGCCTGGGTACTTTAAATTAGGAACAGAATGAAAAGAAACTGATTAAAGAGCCAAAGCAGAACAGATTTAATTGATGTGTTGTGTGATGTGTTTAATTTCCCATGGCAGGTTATTATTTTAATTACGGACACCAAGACCCAATTATACTTCAATTTTCTTTATATAATCCTGTTAGGACACTTCCTTAGTCTGTTGCTGCTAAACTGATTTCTTCCCATCATTACCCCAAAGAAAGGCTGGAGGACTGGATTTCACACTGTGTACAATTTTCAGGATTATTTTTGCACTGTTTCACAAAGGTGTATTTGTGTTCCCTTCCAAATCCCTTTGCATTGTGAGCAATTAACTTTCTATTGAAGTTTATAAATAAATCATTGCTGTTCCAATGGAAAAATATATGCCAAATGAATGTTTTATGATTTTTAGATTTAAATCCGTTTGAAACGTGTTATAATATTTATTGCTGTTATAATTTCCATAGTGCCATGTTTGTGGAAATTTTATTTGACAGTTATATAAAAGGACACAATCCATGTCCCAGAGGCTTCCATTTTGAGGCTGTGATCTTGTAATCTAATCAGCAGAGGCAGCCATACTGAATGGTGCTCTACTCCAGAACAGAGGCCCCTCTGTGCAGATCAGATTGCAGAACTGGGGTAATCCTGCAAGCACTTCAGAATAGAAGTAATTTGATTTACATGAATTGTCACCATTGTTATCCTGATTTCTTGGGTGAATAAAGTTTACTCACATGCGTAAGTGTTTGCAGAACACAGTCCACATTTCTCCACCTCACTTAACACCTCAATTGCTAAAGGCACTGAGCAGGAAACCTCTGTGTTACCAGTGGATTTTTGTGTTCACCAATTTTGGAATAACCAAACTATACAGGATGTTCAGTACATCGCTGCTTTCATTATATTTTTAAAGTTTGGAAAACATTTGATGACAATCACCAGGACTAAAACTTTGGCAAAACTCCAAGACTTCAGTGAGGCCCGGATTTCATCTTAAATCTTAAATGTATACAGATTTTTTTTAAATGACATTTTAAAAATCAAAATTAATACTTGCACCATTCATAGGCACCAGAATTTTTTTTTTTTTTGGTTTATGCATAGGTAACCATGCATGGCAAACTCACTAGAACCTGCATTCCCATGTATATGTCCTATGTCAGGATTTTCAGGTGGAAATGGTTAGAAAGTGAGGGAGACATTTGATTTCTAAAGGCTCATTAAAACAGAGCAAAATGCTTCCTCACGAAAGATTATAAGCAGTGTTGTTATAGCCCTTTTGGTCCCAGGGCATTAAAGAGCAAAGGTGGATGAGGTAAGAGCACAGAAGTTTAGTGAGGGGACTTGCCCCCCCACAGAAACAGAAGACAGGACTATGCAGCTCTTTAAAGACTAACAAGATGGTTTATTAGGCGATGAGCTTCGTGGGCCAGACCCACTGCCCCACGAAAACTCATCACCTAATAAACATCTTGTTAGTCTTGAAAGTGCTGCATAGCCCTGTCTTTTGTTTCAGCTACCCCAGACTAACAGAGCTGCATCTCTATGGCTATTCCGACACAGAGAGATGGTGCTGTAAAAACAACACCGCTAATCACCGCACTCTCCAGATGCAGATCTGCAGGGGGTGCCGGGCTAGAGCTTTCTCCAGCAGCCAATCGCAGCAGGCCAGTGGGGTAGTGGAAACAACATCGCTCCCTTTTGCTGGGCCCGCCCTTAACCACGTGCGTGGTGCAGGCAAAGCGCTGCGCGTGAAGCCCCGGGGCTCTGTAGGGGGCCGGGAAGCGAGCAGCTGTAGGCGGCTGAAACTTTCGCTCCACCCTTCGGTGTGGCCCTGGGCGGGGCAGGGCCTCGCTCACCCGCGTCACGCTGCGCAGCGGGGAGGATTAAGCATGGCAGGCAGGCAGCTGCGGGCCGCTCTCAGTACACCAGTGAGTGCACCCTTCTTTTGGCTGGCTGTGGGGCTTGATTCTAGGGGGCCTGTCCCTGGGGGCGGCGTGTGCCAACTTTTACAAACCTGTGTGCGGGACACAGCTGCTTGTAATGAGCTGTGACCCTTGGGGGGGATGGGGCCTGTGTCTCTCTGCAGTGTGTTGGCAGCTGCCAGCTCGGAAAGTGCAGGGGAGGGCAGAGCAGGAGGTGTGGCTATTGCTGATCAACTCGCAACTGTGTGTGTGTGTTGGGGGGGAGATGTTATAGGGAGAGATTCAAATCCAGGTACAGCTCGTGGCTGGTGGATATTTAGTTGATGATGCATGAAGGAGATGGAATCCAGGTCTTGCAGAGTGAGGATCTCAGGTCTGGACTTAGGATGGTCTGTAGGATTTGCCTCATTATTACTTTGCATCTTGTCTGTGTGTTCAGTGGTGGCTCTGTGTGTGTATTATTTGCTCAGGTCGGGCACCTGTTCAGCTAGTTACATTACAGAGCAACAACCAGCCCCTGCCCACCAGTAGAAAAACCCTTGTTGGCCATAGAATACTAGAACTGGCAGGGACCTGGAGAGATCATCCAGTCCAGTCCCCTGCCCTCATGGCAGGACCAAACATTGTCTATATCATCCCTGATACCAGTGACCCCAGCACTTATGACCTAATTGGTTCCTGGAGAGCCATCATAAGTCGAGCCATAAGTCGAACCCTTATTTCTTAGAGGTGCAATGTTATAAATGGGAGTTCTGTTCCTGGCCCACTTTGCTTCCTGGGCGTTGTAGTCCCCAATGTGCTGGGCCTGAAAGGACTTGCTGAGCTGGAGCACGGCAGTCGTAAGTTGGGGGTTGCCTGTAGATGTCTGTCTAACCTGCTCTTAAATATCTCCAGTGATGGAGATTCCACAACCTCCCTAGGCAACTTAGGTTGTGGAATCAGCTTGACAGGAAGTTTTTCCTAATGTTCACCTAAATCTCCCTTCATGCAGTTTAAGTCCATTGCTTTTTGTCCTATCATCAGAGGTCAAGGAGAATAATTTCCCCCCCCTTCTCCCTGCAACACCTTTTTAGATACCTGAAAACTGCTATCATGTCCCCTCTTAGTCTTCTCTTTTCCAAACTAAACAAGCCCAGTTCCTTCAGCTTTGCCTCATAGCTCATGTTTTCTAGACCTTTAATCATTTTTGTTGCCCTTCTCCGGACCTTCTCTAATTTCTCTAAATCTTTCTTGAAATGTGGCACACAGAACTGGACACAGTACTCCAATTGAGGCTTAATCAGTGCAGAGCCATAATGCTGTGGTACGCAGAAGGCTAGAATTCTCAGGCTCTGTCAACTTTCCGGCGGGAATACCTGTACCCGTCCATGGACTGAAAATGTCTTTGCTTCAGTCTAGAGGGTGTGTAATAAAGGACCATCTGAGCATGGAGGTTGAACTTGAGGCTTTGAAAGGTGGTAGGGATTCACAGGTGGAGATTCCCATATAATTTATTAACAGGCTATTTCTTCCATTCAGAATGGCAATGTCCTCTTCCCTTTATGTAGCCAGCCTTCTCTGCTGGCTGGTGGATTATGGAGTGGAGCTATTATCCTGCCTGCTCCATCCGCTTGCTCATCCGCTTGATCCTTGGTGGCGGACCTGCAGTGGAAGAAACCCTAGTACAGGTGCATAAGTGGCGGAATTCTGACTCCCTCTGCAGCCAAGTTGGGTCATAGACAATCTCTGGCCTGGAGATGATTGACTCTAAATGGTATAAAATGCTTCATTTCAGTAAGCTTGCGTGTTGTCCTCATGGGCTAGTACGGATTAAAAGGGTATGGGCAGATGTTCGTTTCCACTGTGCGGCCTGGGGGAACAAGGCCAGGTCTACATCATCAGAGAAAGTTGACTTAAGAGAGGCAACTCCAGCTATGAGAATAGTGTAATTGGAGTCGACATGCCTTAAGTCGACTTCCCTTACTTGCGCCCCTGTGAAGTACTGGGGTCGACAGGGATGCCGTCAGCAGTTGATTTAGTGGGTCCTTTCTAGACTCACTAAATCAAACCCTGGAAGATCAATCTCTGGTGTGTTGCTCTCGGGGTAAGTGTAGTCAGGCCCTGAGAAGCAAAGAGGTGGGGATGGTGTAGTGGTGAGGAGTGGAGAACTTGGGGGAGAAGAGCAGCTTTCTAAAAGTGAGACACAAAATGCTCTTCAAGCCATCTAATTCCAATAGCCACATCCATCTTCCACTGCAGGGATGCCCAAACTTTTCCTGTTGCACCTCCCTCCTTACCAGTAATGGAATCTTCTTGCACAGATGGCTCAGCAGAGGACTGAAAGCTCCCGGTGGGAAAGGAGCGGAGGCTAGAAAAAGAGCGGGATTGGGGCAAAAAGGGAATGGGGGCAGGGCTGGGCTGGGGCCAGAGCTGTGCTAGAAGCAGAGCAGGGGACTGAGGGTTTCAGATGGGAACGGAGGGAGCTATACCCTGCTGTGCCTCCCCTCCCCCCCAATTTCTTCTCTACCCTCCTCAGGGAGCATACCCCACGTTTTGAGGACCACTGCTTCACTGGCTAATCGGACTCCACTTTGTGTTTCAAATCAGCTGCTGTGTCATAGGGGTGCAAGTGAGTAGTGAATTGGTCGACTACCCCGTAAGCCTAGGCTTATCAGGTAGTCAGGTTGACTACTCACATTTCCCCCTGCCCTTGCTGCCTCTACACCAGGGCTACTCAACACGTGCGGCCTGTTTGTTTGCGGCCCGCAGTGCGGTTTGGATTTATGCAAGGCTCAACACAAGGCCCGTGGGTGGGAGCCAAACCAAAAAAGTAGTCAATATAATGGTCTTCTGTTGATATGTGTTTTAGTAGTTCAATTCCTGGACTGTCATTGCTCGTTAGAAGTGCTGTCGTATGCGTGGAAATCGGGTAAATGTTGCATTTTATTAATATCAGCAGAACTGACTTAAATGGGGCCTGCGCATAGTGTAGTTTTGTCTTAATCTTTGTATTCATGGCCATCACTGTGAAAGACACTATTTGCATATATTTGTGGGGGGAGGGATAGCTCAGTGGTTTGAGCTTTGGCCTGCTAAACCCAGGGTTGTGAGTTCAATCCTTGCAGAGGCCATTTAGGGATTTGGGACAAAAAGTTGTCAGCGATGGTACTTGGTCCTGCTGTGAAGGCAGGGGACTGGACTCAATGACCTTTCAAGGCCCATTTCAGTTCTAGGAGATAGGTGATTTGCATATATACATGTGCAGGGCTTGACACATGGTGGCAAAAGCTGCTCGCCAACTCTGCAGTGTGCAAGAGCTGAATTGCGCATGCACACACCGCTGGTAAATGGGGCATGCAGCTGAAATCTACTTGCCCATGTCGAGTAGATTCTAGAGTTTGTCAAGCCCTGTATGTTTGCATGTATATGCCACCACACTCAAGTTGCAGCCCTTTGCCTGTGGTGTGAGTATCATTGTGGCCCCCAGGGCTTCTGAGGTTAAGAAGCCCTGGGCTATGCTGTTTCCTACTGAAACGTTTTATGGTGGAAAAAGTGAAGCAAAGCATTGTCTCCTCTAATCTGTTCTCCATAGATGTTCTTGGTTAATAAGCATATCATGACTAGCTCTGGTGACAAAACCAGAGACTTTGGGGTGTTTTAAGGCTTGGTCTGTGTCACTCTGGTTCAGCGGTTCCCAACCCCTGGTCTGCGGACCGGTGGTGGACCGCAAACAGCTGCTAGCCGGGCCGCAGTACGCTGCCAGGACGTACCCCAATGCCTCAGCCCCGTCCGCTGGAGAAGTGAGCGGCGCAGCGGGCTGGTCTTCCAGGGAGGGGTCTGTGCTGGGCCTGCATGTGCACCCGAGCAGCATGGGGAACGGCGGGGGGGGGGGTTCTCATGTCTTGCAGGAGCAGGCCCCACCACGGCACAGGCCGCTCCACCCGATCTGACAGAGCAGCGCTAGCCGGTAGTGGAGCGCGTGCGCGGAACCGGAAGTCCGCCAGTCTTCGCTTCTTGAAGGGCCCTTCAAGGCCCTTAAGCTGAGGCTTCTCTATGGCCCACGGCTGCTGCTTGTGCGGGGAACTGGTGAGGCAAGGGGGAGCGGTAGCGGCACCTGCCCCGGGGAGAGGGATGGGTGAGAGCCCCTGCCCCATTAGAGTGATCCTGGTGAGTTCAGGCTGCCATGGCAACAAGCTGCTCTTCTGCTTCCGCTTCCAGCGTGGAGCGCCTGGCTGCCCAGGCCGATAAGTGACAGCGCGGGAACTGCAGGCTGGGTGGCCGGGCGCACAAAGCTTGGTGCCAATAGCAGGGGAAGAGCGAGGTGGGGGTTGGGCTCTCCTTGGGCTGAGGGGCTGGAGGTGGGGGTGGGAGCAGTTTGGGGGCCAGTGTCCAGGTGCTGAGGGGGGTGGTTCCTGAGGTGACGGTAACGGGGCGGGAGGGAGGCGATGGCCCTCATAAAAGGGGCAAACTTGGAGAAGTGGGGGGTTATTCATAGTGTGTGTACGGATGCAATGCAAAATAGCACACGACAAGATTAATTACCATAATGAATATGCAAATGTTACTACGCCAGTCCGCCAAAAGTTTTTGAATGCGTTTGCCGGTCTGTGGTAATAAAAAGGTCGGGAACCATTGCTCTGGTTAGTCTGTTCCTGAGCAAGACCCTTGCACAGACTGTTACGTATGTATAGCTGCAGGGCAAAGGAGTGTGGGCATTGTATGTAGGGATGTAAATAAGTGATTAAAAAGTTATCTTGTTAAATCACTAAAATTATAATGTTTAACTGGTTAACCATTGGCCAGGCTCCCACCTGGCCTTCTCCAGTGTGGCCAGGGCTAGGGACCATGCGGATGGGGCCATGCCTGCCCTCTCTGGCCCAGCTGGGACCAGGGTCCCTGTGGGCTGCTCTGGCGGGGTCAAGGTCCTGCCAAGTCACCCAGGCTGCTCCAGTGCACCTGGGGCTGGAGTCCCACCTGCCTGCTTCAGCACATCTGGGGCTGGGGTTCTGCTGGCTTGAATGGGATGAGTTGGAGCGGCCGGGGCTAGAGTTCCATCTGGCAGCACTGGCATAGCCAGAGCCAGGGTCCTCCCAGCTCACCCAGGCAGAGTTGGAGCAACAGGACCCTGCCTGCCACCCCCACATGGCCAGGTTTTGCCGGCTTGATGCAAGCGCAGTCCTGCCTGCTGCGGTTGGCTGTCCAATCGGTTATTCGGCAAGTATTCCGGTTAGGAATGTGAATGTGTAACCATTTACATGGTTAACCTGATGCAGAGGTGTGTGTGTGTGTGTGTGTGTGTGTGTGTGTGTGTCTTACTGTTTAGGACAAGTTCTTGCACAAACAGACTCAGATGGATAGATAGACAGATCAACATTTCTAAAAATGTATGAACGGATATAGGGATGATGCTGGGCCTACAGAACCAGACAACCAGAGGAAGAAAGAAACAAATTGTATAAATGAATTAACTTGCAGATATAGTCTCTGTCTTGCACCTTGTTTAGTAATTTGGACCAGTGCAAAGTGGATGTGAAATGTAACCTAATAAGAATGGCAATGCTTTTACCCCACTTTGAGCTGTTTTAAATGACTACATACAGAGCAATTAAGAATCTGGCCCATGTAATCAGATTAAATTACTTTAAATCTATATGGGGTGTGAGGGGTGAGGGATTACTTAGAAGTTATAGTGGAAGTCACCAGATGTCACTGTTTAACAAGTTCTGTTTCTTAGCATGTGAACAGCGTGCAGTCTCTGTTATAGTTTTGCAATGCCAGTTCTTTTTGGGAACGCTGTTGCAAATAGCATGTTTGTGGTCTACTTCTATCTAAACAGAGTTCATTCTTGTGACAAAGTTGCTTCCTCAAAAAATTGGCTATTGGGTTGAAACTAGGGATGTAAAAAGTCAGTTAAATAGTTAAACCTGTAATGGCTGAAAATCTCAGTGTTACATGGTTACACACACTAGGGGCTTTGCAGTATAAAGCTTAGCGAAGCTTTATATTGCAGAGCCTGCAGTAGGGATGTAATAGTGTAGTCGATTAACTGATAAGCAAAAGCTTATAGGTTAATGCTATGGACTACATGCACCCCCCCCACCCCCCCCCCAGTAAATTTTTTAGCAGGCTGGCCAGCAGCCCAGCTCAGTCCTGGCTCATGCCAGGTCTGGGACGTCTCCCCACTGCGGCTCTGCATTTAAAGTATTAGGAGCCAGGCAGGCAGCTCCGCTCAGTTCCAGCTTGTGCCAGGTCTGGGAACTCAGCCCCTCCACTGGACAGGGGCAGCTGCCTCTGATACAGCCACTGCGCTCCACCCACACCCAAGGAGCTCCCTGCCACTCCACACTGCTGCCCGTGTATCCGAGGCAGCAGTGCGAGGTGACAGGCAGCCGGTCTGAGAGGGAGCTGGTTTAAAAGCTGGTTCCCCCCAGCACCGTTTCTGCGGCAGGCAGGGGGTAGCAGGGACCAGGTGCAAGCCAAGAAGCAGCTGATTCCTAGCTCGCGCCTAGTCCCAGATGCTGCACCTCTTCTTTTTAAATGTATTAAGAGCTTGTCAGCTCTTAATACATTTAAACATCAGAAGTGCAGTGGGGGGACCCCGTGTGAGCCAGGAATCAGCAGTCCCAGCCTCACGCGGATTCCCTCTTGCTGCACTTTTAGCCTTTTAAATGTATTAGCCACTAACGGGCTCTTAATACATTTAAAAGGCAGAGCCATAGCGGGGTTAACTCTTGGGCTGGGAGCTAATCGCACTGCGGCTCCCCCGCTTATCGACTAATGGATGGAAACTCCATCTACTACTCGATTAGTTGATTACATTCAATTTAACATCCCTACTTTGGGAGTGGGGCTAGAGCGCACTGGCTTAGCCCTCTGATAAGAATTCATAAGTTAATCGACTGTTCTATTCATCCATATTTAATGTCCCTAGCCTGCAGCAAAGCCTCTCCAGAAGCAGAGCCATCAGCCCCTGCCAGTCCAACTCCTGGAGAGGAGGCTGCCTTGCTGCAGCAAATCTCCTGGGGAGCCACCATGTAACCTGTGGTGGGGGGCACTGGGCCAGGCCACCGTGGACAGGGGTTGCTCCGGCTGGCGGGCAAGCTGCTCCATCCCCTGAGATTAAGGAGAATCAGGTAGAGTGATGCTTGGTGGTTAACCTTTCACATTCCTAGCTGAAACTGGATTTTTTTTAAAAGGTTTGCCTACATGCCACTTGTGATCACCTTTGTTCCAGGACTGATGTATAATGTAATAAAGCAAGTCACTCTAAGAAAGTGCCACTGATTTCTCCACCAGTGAATAACCAGCTTACAAGGTTTCTGACATCTGCCATTCAGGAGAAGGTCAATAATTCTTTGAAAGGGGATTGGTGTTGCAATTAAGGTGCATAGTAATTGTCTGGCCTCTTTAATGCTATGAGCTTTTATATAAGGATTATGGGCGGGAGTGGGGAGAATTGTTTTAAATTAATGTGATAAGAACCCAGGTTTTGCAGAAGAGAAAGTTAATTCCTCAGGAAGTGTTACAGCCTGTGCAATTTATGATTTTATTTTTGAGGCACCAGCCAGCTACTTTGTAATAACTGTAAAAGCTCTTATCTGGCACTCAATTAACTGGCATTTCTGTTATTTCCCAAAATAAATCTCCAGTCTAGTAACCAGGATACATTAGGCAAGTGCATATTCTGCACTCTACGTGTATGCAGAAGAAGTAGAAGACACGTAAGCAAGCTGAAATCAGGGATTTGTTCAAGAAAGCAGCTTCCAGAATGTGTGTAGGATCATTCCTGAGCTCAATCTCCGACCTATACTACCTATAGCTACAATGATGATTGATGTTAAGGATGACCCTGAGGCATTGCAAGATTCTGATGTGCCATTTCAACCAAAGAAAGATTAAATTATGGTAAGTGTAGTTTTCATGATCTGGGTGTACCCCATGCACTGCCCATAGTGATATGTGGGGTCGTAAAGAGGTAGGTAATTGGCTAACTGTAGTCAATAAAGGAAGGCGCTCAGTCCTGGCTTGTGCTAGATCCAGGAGCTAACCCTGCTGCAGCTCTGTGGTTTAAACATCGTTGGAGCTGGGCGCGCAGGCAGGGCCGGCTCTTACTACATTTAAAATGCAGAGCCACAGTGGGGGTAAATCCTGGACCCGGTGCGAGTCCCGGTATGTGCCGAGTCCGGCAGCCCCTGTCTGCAGAGATGTCCCAGCATGGAGTTAGGACCCCCCATGGACAAGGGCTGCTGCCAGAGCAGCCTGTGTTCAAGGCTACCCTTGGCTGCCACAGATGGGGGCTGCTTCATGGCAGCAGCGCCTGGCCACGGTGGCCCAGGCTGGCTGTGAACACAGGTGCCACAAAGCAGCCCCTATCTGTGGTAGCTGGGGCTGCCTGTGAACAGAGGTTGCTGTAGCAGCAGCCCATCTGCAGGGGGTCCCAGCTCCTCACTGGGACCCCCCCGTGGGCAGGAACTGCTCTGCCAGATGCCTGTCACGGGCAGAGTCTGCTTTGCGGCAGCCTCCCCTGGCCCCCATTCTCTCCTACTGCTGTTTAAGCCTGCTCCCCTCAGCACCAGCTCCTGCCCCCTGCTGCCTCTGATACAGAGGCAGCAAAGGGTGGGGGGAAATGCAAGTAGTCAACCTGACTACCCGATAAGCCCAGGCTTATCAGGTAGTCAACTACATTCCTACTGTATACACTTACATGCTTCATGAAACTCTGCAGTACAGGATTGCTATGGATTAATGAGTACACGTATACTATTTATACATTTTATTGTATTATAATTCTTTGTACATTGGTATTCCATGGGTAAAAGTAGAACTTTCAGTTAACCAGAACATTTGATTAACCGGAATCCCTGATGTGCTAGATAACAGAGCTTTTACTGTATAACACACATTCTTGTCTAATTCACTAAGACAAGATGTTCCTAAAATGGGTGTTTGTTATCAAAGCATAGTTAGAAGTCAGAATGATGCACTGATTATAGCTCAGAGTATAGTGGTACAAATTTTACAAGAACACCCAATGTCATGTCAAGGTCTGTGTTAATCGACCCCTTCATAGGCAGTCAATGTTAAAGAATGCATGGTTGCTCCATCCACTGGGTAAACATGGTCCTTCAATCTGAGCAAGTTGCATGTGATAGCAATGCACTCCTGAAAGCCCTTTTAAAGAGGGAATCGTAATAATCAAGCCTTTTAGTCACAAGGCTGTGTCTTACTTTGTAAGGTTATTATAGGACAACTCGAAGCACAGCACTGTTTGAGTAAGGAATGCAGAAGAGATCTGGAAATAAAAGGGGTAAAAATTTTGTTTTTAAAAAAAATTTATTGCAAAACTCAATATTTCGTATCACTTCCAAACTTCACTAAATACATTACAGAACAAACCAGCAAATCCTGTTTTGAATGCATTAAAGCCTGCATTTTCTAGGTCTTTTGTGCACACACATGCATGCACGAATACACATGCACTTGCCTGCTCATGCTATGTACAGAAACTTATTATGCAGCCATTTGTTTACATTATTTCTGAATCTGTATTGGAAATCCTTGTAAAAAAGTTACAGTAGAACCTCGTTAATCTGCAGAACAGGTAATCCTCATACATAACCTGGAGGCTTTTCCCACTTCTAAATAAGTTTATAATAGCAAAGTGCTGTAGTGAGGTCTCGTATTACTAAGACTTCATTAATTTTACAGTTATATTCTACAGTACATTTACCAGCATGCCAGAAGTATTAGCATAAATTAAAAATAAACACTTTACAAAAATAAATAGTTTTGTAATGCAGTATCGTGTTTGTTCGCTTACTCGCTAATTCACAAAATCTAGTTGCCTACAGTGGATCTTCCAGTCATTCATGCAACTCATCGAGGTTCTGCTGTTCATGATAAAGTGCTGAAGGCATATAAAAAGACACAGAACTGCAGCATAGTCACACTGATTCAGGCAGTAACAATGGATTGCTATGGACACTTTGTTGCAGGAATGTGTTTCTTTTTGGACATCTAAGACAGTTTAAACAAAACCACCTTCCTAAAGAGAGAAGTCTTCTACAGATTGTCCCAGATTTCTATGGCTGATAAAATACATAAACATGTTAGCATAGCAGTTAATATACAGTGCCACTTCCACTTAAATGCAGAGAAACATGTCAAGCTGTATGCGTACTTAGAACCAAACAAACTTTGTACTTGTCCCCCTGAGTTGCCGAGTGGTATAAAAATGCATAAGGGAATCTTACCAAAATAAGAGTGAGTGAACGGCCAGTTCGTTGTCCTTCAGAATTCCCTTCTTTACCAGTAATAAAATGGGAAACACAATAAGGACCTAATCCTGCCATCACTGAAGTTAGTGGCAAAAAAACCTCACTGACTTCAATGGAAACAAGGTAGCGTCCACAGTGATTATTTTCTTTTCATTGTAGACCAATTATGTGACGCCTACAGAAGCTTAAGAACACAGACTGTATTCTAATGTAAACTGTTACTGGTAATGGTCAAGTGCCTTTACTATTTTGTATTAGCCACAGTGATTTTATTCATGCTAATTCAGTAGTGCTGCAAAGATTCCTTTGTGCAGCTGTGGTAAGTGAAAGTTGTAGGTGTGTTTAGGTCCATATCATACAGGTCCAGATTCTCAGCTAGTGCTATTCAGTGGAGCTGTCTCAGTTTACACCAGCTGAGGATATGACCTACAATCTATTAAGAGTCGCTCATATTCAGTGAATATCCACCACAGAATTATTTTAAGAGCATAGTTGTCTAAGACCTCCATAGTAAAATCAGGCAGCATTCACAACAACCCTGTGATTTAAAAACAAACAAAACACTGAGTTTACAAGATAGGTGTTGAAAGGATTGATGAAGAGGTAAAAATATCTTCTAAATCAGATTTTTCTCTCCAATTCAAATTATTTATCTGATCGCTTTTAACAAACCTAGAATAACTTAAATAATAAATACTGGTTTAAATTAAAGACAATACATCTTATCAAGAAATTGTTATCAGGATGCTAGTTTGTAGAGAAATAACTTTTTATAGTGAAATATCTGTAGTAATAACTGGCCATAAAAATAAGTGGTAACCTCCAACTTCCCAGCGTTTACAAAATTCAAGTTAACTACAAATTCAGTTTATCAATAATTCTATTTTAACCAGTTAGCCTACCCTACTGTCCCCAAGTCTTCTTACAAAGATCTGAAACAAAAGTCCATGTTCTTCTGATAGAAAATTCAAGAGTTCAGATTACCGGTACTTAGTTATTAAATCATTTCTTCTGTATTATTTATTCTGTTGGTTGAAGAAGATCTACAGTTTGAGAAGCTCGCCAAGCGATGACAAAGACTGTGACCTAATGGATTTAGTTGCATGCATCACTTCTGATTTTCATGCATACAACCTTATGTTTTCTATTTAAGATCAGTAGAACTTTGAGATATGCATGTTATGTATTCAGAGTGTAGGAATGTGAACCATATGTCTTCATGTGGGTCAGGTATATTTTTATGTAGCGAGCAGTGCATGGCCCTATTTCATATGGATCCTACCATTGCGGACTTTAAAAAAAAAAATCTTTCCAAAAGAATAGTCATTGATGGCAACTTGTTCACATTAAGATTTTGCATTCCCTTTCAAATATAGCTTTACAACATGGAGCAGAGCTGACTTGTTTTTTTCCCCAGCTTTAACACAGAGTGTATTGGATTTATGAGGACCGGCTTTTTTATGCCTTGCTGTCACAGCTTCTTCCTGAATCATCTATTTTTCCGAGATCCATTTCGATAAAGTCATCTGGGATTTCTTGTAACGCTTCTGACACATTTCCTTCCAAGCTCTGCTTTTGACCTTGACACAATACCGTCTTGCATGGTCTTACTAAGGACAGAAACACAGCGCCCAGTACCATGCCAGCAGCACAGGAGTAGAAAGCTGATCTGTAGTTCTGTGTCATGTCCACTAGCACACCTATGGAAGAAGCATTTTACATCGATTAAAAAAAAAAAATCACGTCACACTCATCTACCATTTTCTTGTCCATCCCACTAACTCAACACCCTTTCTACTTTTCAATATAGTTGCCATTGCATTTTTATGATATTGCAACTTGAAGATAAGTACCGGTAATCAGCTAGCTAACCATTAGGAGGTACCCTTTTAAGCCTTAAAATATCAAGGGTTTACTTAATCCATATTTAACTGATGGCTCCCAAAAAAGGGCTGACTTATTTTGCAGGATGTAGGGCTAGAAGACACTATTTAAATGAGTCGTCATCTGAATGTATGTTTCACTAAAACCTGGAAAGGATGCCAGCTTTAGTATTCTACCAGGAACAGGGAAGCAGTGCACTATTTTCCGTCCTTCAGGCTCCAAGACATTGTAGTGCTGACTCCCTTCTTTCCAGCTCAAGGGGGCTGGATGGGACATTGCTTGGAGCCTACCACTACTGTTCCTAATTCGCTGGAAAGGCAGTTAGAGAGAAATTTTTCTCATCTTCCCACCCACTTCCTGCCCAGGACCCAAGAGTAGCACTAACCACAGCCCCAACCCATTGCAACGTGGTTATTACGAAGAGGCATCAACAACAGTAGTAGCTGATTTCAGACATTCCAAAAAGCATTTATTTTAAAGTTACCTGCAAGGGGTGGTCCAGCCAGTCCAGATAAACTCTGAATGAACACATATACTCCAGCTGCAGAAGACATCCTGTCGATACCAGCCACATCATCTTCAGCTAACATGGGAATGTGTGTGCCTGCTACAGTTCCAAGCATGAATCCAAAAAATATGCTACATATCATCAACCCCCAAAATTCATAAGCAAAAGGGAAGGCAAACAGAGCGAGGGAGAGCAGAATGACACATATGAGTTCAATGTAAATCTTGCGGATAGGCTCCTTGTTGAGGACCCAACCAGCACTAATTCTTCCAAAGACTTCAGCAATTGCCATGGCAGACAATATGTATGCAGAATGATCCTTATTGATACCAAGACTGATGCTGAGCGGAATGATGTACAGTGATGGAGCAAAGAATCCTAGAGTAGCAAATAGACCAAAAAGTGCGTAACAAATAAAGCTGTGGTCTTTCATCACAGAGAAGTCCAGTAGTTGGATTTTTGGTTCTTTAGGGGAGCTGCTAGCTTCAACAAGCATCTGTACAGTTTCCTTTGGTTCTTCACTTTTCAGGTCTGCTTTGGTGTTTCCAGGCACACTGCTGGGTGAGGTAGATACTTCTACTCCTGAGTCAATTGAATCTAGTGAGGTGCGTGTTTGCTCATTTTCAAGCATGTACTTAGTCTCTGTATGCTCTTCTGTTGGCAATACTTTCACTATTTCCTGTGCTTTAATAATGATCGGTCGCAGCAGCGATCCACAGATGACAATGCCTAACTGTAGCATGCCCACTATCATGAGACTGTATCTCCAACCAATCTGTTCCTTCAAAGAGGTGATAGCTGGGGAAATAGGGAGCAGAGAAGAAATGATTAAATAACTTTAGTTATCAGAACAGGTAGCCTCCAAAATACGTGTGTTAAAACAAAATCAAAGTCAGTGCATCAATGTAGTCTCAAGTGACTTACTCAAGATCACTCAATGGCTCACTATCAGAATTCCAGATTCCCATGTTTAGGCTCAGTCTATGTTGTCTAGTATCGAGAGTCTGGCTTGTCATAACTACTGGATTTTCCCTCTCTTCTAAACAGTCTTTTCATTTCTTAACTGGCATGGACTGGTTGTCAATGTTCCCTCTAATTTTTTCCATCTGTGAGTGGAATAAATGTTATGTGCACCAAAGCATACGCAGATGTGCACCATCAACAGAAACACATGCTGCTGGCTGTGGATGCTCTGCTAATCAGCTGGGCAGCAACTGAATCTCTCCTGGGCGGCTACCCAAGTGTTCAGCTTACAGGGAACCCGCTCGTGATGGACTTTGACATGCAGGGAATAATTAGGCATTATTTGTAGTGAGTGTGTGAACACAGTTTTAAAGTTCCTTTCCTACCTAACCTCTCCTGAAACCAGTTAATCGGTGGGGGGGGAGGAGAATCTCTATTCAAACTGTGCGCTGGTGCTTACGTACAAGTCTTTCATTACAAGGGTTTCTTTAACTGAAAATGAGTATTTTGCGCTAATTGAAAGACCTTCACACCAGCAGACTGTATTATTTGATTCATAGAGAAATGGCCAATTTATCTTACTAGCACTTTTCAGACTAGCTAAATGAGGGGAAGCAAAAATGGGATATGAGTTTCCAAAATTACAGTACAAGAAAAATTCTTATGGAATTCTAGGGAAAGACTCATTCAGAATCCCAAGATCTTGGAGTTGGGTTACATGAGAGACCCCCCCCTCAATCTCTATGTCCACTGATCTTTCAGAGTGACTCCATGTTACAGCCCATCCCGTAAAGTAGTTGTGGTAACCCACCTTATTTTTAGTTTGTCAGATGTACAGGGAACTTACACAATCTAAGATAATGGAGCAGGTAATTAAGGAAGTCATATGCAAACACTTGGAAGGTAATAAAGTGATAGGGAATAGCCAGCATGGGTTTGTGAAGAACAAGTCATGCCAAACTAATCTGATAGCTTTCTTTGATAGGATAACGAGCCTTGTGGATAAGGGAGAAGCGGTGGATGTCATATACCTAGACTTTAGTAAGGCATTTGATACGGTCTCGCATGATATTCTTATTGATAAACTAGGCAAATATAACTTAGATAGGGCCACGATAAGGTGGGTGCATAATTGGCTGGATAACCGTAGTCAGAGTTGTTGTTAACGGTGCTAAATCCTGCTGGAAAGGGATAACAAGGGGAGTTCCGCAAGGGTCTGTTTTGGGACCAGTACTGTTCAATATCTTCATCAATGATGTAGATATTGGGATAGAGAGTACGCTTATTAAGTTTGCAGATGATACCAAACTGGGTGGGGTTGCAACTTCTTTGGAGGATAGGGACATAATTCAAAATGACCTTAGCAAGTTAGAGAAATGGTCAGAGGTAAACAGGATGAGGTTTAATAAAGAGAAATGCAAAGTGCTCCACTTAGGAAGGAACAATCAGTTCCATACATACAAGATGGGAAGCGACTGTCTAGGAAGGAGCATGGCGGAAAGGGATCCTAGGGGTCATAGTGGACCACAAGTTGAATATGAGTCAACAGTGTGATGCTGTTGCAAAAAAAGCAAATATGATTCTAGTTTGTATCAACAGGTGTGTTGTAAGCAAAACTCGTGAAGTCATTCTGCCGCTCTACTCTGCACTAGTTAGGCCTCAGCTGGAGTACTGTGTCCAGTTCTGGGCGCCACATTTCAAGAAAGATGTGGAGAAATTGGAAAGGGTACAGAGAAGAGCGATTAAAGAGAAGAATGATTAAAGGTTTAGAGAACATGACCTATGAAGCCAGGCTTCATGAACTGGGCTTGTTTAGTTTGGAAAAAAGAAGATTAAGGGGGGACATGATAGCGGTTTTCAAATATCTAAAAGGGTGTCACAAGGAGGAAGGAGAAAATTTGTTCCTCTTGGTTACTGAGGACAGGACAAGGAGTAATGGGCTTAAAGTGCAGCAGGGGAGGTTTAGATTGGACATTAGGAAAAAATTCCTAACTGTCAGGGTGGTCAAATATTGGAATAAATTGCCAAGGGAGGTGGTGGAATCTCCCTCTCTGGAGATATTTAAGAACAGGTTAGATAGACATCTGTCAGGGATGGTGTAGACGGAGCTTGGTCCTGCCTTGAGGGCGGGGGGCTGGACTCGATGACCTCTCGAGGTCCCTTCCAGTCCTATTATTCTATGATTCTATGAATCTGGCATGAGTGTTGTTCACCCTGTTCAGCTAGCAGAGACAGACTAAAAAGCCAAGCCTCTGACCTGACACTGCTTTTTTTTCGGTCAATAACAGAGAGGCAGATCATTTCTCTTATGCCATAACATCATGCAGGAGATGGGTTCCTATGTTTCTCAGGAACAGGAAGGTAGCAGAAGGCTACTGCAACTTGTCCAGAGACCATGTCTCTCTTAGCAGCTCTTGGTCCCTGGTACCCCCTGCCCCCCAAACTCCAATGAAAGTTAGAGACATTTCAGTGTCTTGTGACTAGAATAACTAGGGTCTATACTTAAACTTAGCATTATGCAGAACACCGGCATTTAAGCTATTTATCCACAAATTTATTGGGGACTAAATTTGAAGTCCTTACTCAGGCAAGGCCTTCAAGAGTTTTGTCCTAAGAACAGGACTGGCCTAATAACTACACGTGTCAATGAACTCAATGTAGTTGTGTTGAAGGTGTCAGTCATATTCTCATTGGACTGATAGAAGGATCACAGAAATGTGTTGTTTTTATAAACACATACAATATTTTGGTCTACATACCTGGCGCAAAAGAGAAGACAGCAAAGCATTCTCCTGTAGATGCCACTGCCGTGACCAGAGAACGTCTTTTGTCAAAATATTGCGACAAAATGGTGACCGTCGGGAGGAAAGACAGACAGTATCCCAGGCCTGTGGATGAAGGCCAGAAATTGTCATGACAACGAGGAAAGAAGCAGGGTATGAATGTTAGAATAGCTAAGTCAGCTTTCCTAGTGGCGAGATTATGGTATTGGTTCTGCCAATTAAGTAGTGCACCCTAGGGAAAAACAGACTGACTTAGGATGTCCAAGATCCATTAGACCCACTTCCTACTCCCAAATAACTGGAAATTTCCAGTTTGAAAAAAAGGAGATGGATTTCCCTTGTTTTCTTTTGCATTCTTCTCAGGCACAGGAAGGCAGCCGAAGGCTACAGCTACTTGTCCAGAGACTTTGTGCCTCCTGGTGGCTCTGGATCCTTGGCCCATTCCCATAAACTCCAACTTCAATGAAAGCTACTAGGACATTTCAGTGTCTTGTGAGTAGAATAGCTAGGATCTTAAATTAAATTTAACAGAATGCAGCACATTGTCATTTAAGCTGTTTCTATAAAAATTTCATGGAGACAAAATTTGAAGTCTTTACTCGGGCAATGTCTTCAGGAGGAGTTTTGCCCTAGTAAGGTGTGTGTCTGGTGTTCATCACCCTAGGGTTGGAGCACTTCATGGGCAATAGGTTTCTTTGTAAAATGCCCATGCCATTTGGCAAATATCCTGATTCCCAATTTACATTGGGGGACTGAGCTAGAGAAAGATTCAAGGGATCAATCCCGGCAAATTGCTGAGCACCTTCAGCTTCCACGGAAGTCACAGGGAAATGACAGTGCGCAGCACATCTGCTTGAGCATTTAAAATTTTCAGGATTGAACCCCAGGGGACTTTGCCACTAGGTTGTCCATACTTTCTCTCTGGGATGTGACTTCCTTTTGATCTGACAACAATATATAGAAAGCTTCCAGAAAGTAGACACACACACAAGGTGCATATGCAAGTCAAATATTCTCTGTAAAGCTGAATGCTGGTGTTTATACACACACAAAATAAATTATTTTCTAAATCAAGGGCACATTTGGGACTTTAGAAATCATAGAGTTTGATACCCCTGAAATCTTAAAATCCAATACTCCTCCCCAAGAGCGCTCCCAAAACCAAACATGGCAAAAGTTGTGGGAGAGAGTTAGAAATTAGTTTTGAAGTGGTTGATACAGGAAGCCTTTGTGGAAAAAGAAAAGGCTTAAGGAAAGGAGAGATTGCTTGGTAAGTGGGAGATGGTTCCAAGTATAGAAGGAAAGAAAAAGTAGAACACAATGATTGGGAGGAGTGCAAGTAATATAGATGAAGAGTGGTGGGTTTTTTTTTTTTAGTTAAGTCAGTTTAAGATAAGGAAATCTTAGTTTACTAAATTGTGTTTGCTGGAAAGTTCACCAGTAGATGGAGTATCTGAGAAATGTGAAAGTAACTCACCAGAAATTAGGCCAATTGTGATATACATCTCAACAACTGTGCGTGCAAAGGAGGCTGTGACCATTCCAATACTGATCAATATACCTCCAACCATCACCACGAGACGATGACCAAAACGATTACTTAGGACTGTAGACAATGGAGCTGCAAAGTTGGGGTAGGAGAGTGAGGGGGACAGAAGTGCATAAAACATGACAATTCTGTCTAACTCCTGTTGTCTCAGATCTCTTCTCCCCCATTTATACCTCCTTTCAATCCCTCTAGTTACTCATACACCCTATACCTTTGCTACTCTATCCACACTTCTGCAAGCATTTTATACCCAGGGAGCAATTCTGGAGCCTGAAATAAATACTGTGGGTGAAATCTTGGTCCTATTGAAGTCAAAACTCCCACTTCAGTGGAGCTACAATGCCACCTTTTGTACTTTTATAGCACTTACCAGCAATGTATGGTAAGTCACTTAAAAGTCAAAACAAAAGTTTGGTGCTGATCATAACCCCACCCCCCTTTATACGTATGGAAATTGATGTGCAAAGAAGTTAAATGACTTGTACAGCTCACACAAGAAGTCAGAAGCAAAGACATGTACAGAGCCCAGATCTTCTTCTGCATCCCTGGTCTTGTGGTAGTTAAGAATAAAAATGCAGAAGTGAATTGTGGAATTAGCAGAGACGAAGGCCATGTCTCTACTTGCCACGCTGGAGATAGAGCTTCTGGCATTTAATTTAGCAGGTCTAATAAAGACCCGCTAAATCGAACGCTGAGGAGCCCCCCAGTTGGCGTTGGTGAGGAAGCCGAGAGGAGCATTTGCTCCTGTCGAACTCTCACTGTGCAGATGGCACTGAGGTAGGTATGTTGACTCCAGCTATGTAGCTGGTGTTGCATACCTGAAGCCTACCTTCCTGGCCTAAGAAAAGGAACTGATATGTAGAGTGGAGGATGGGCTGAATAATGACTTATCTGTTTATTCCCTTTTTCTTTATGGTTTGTGATCGTGGGATATGCAGTCTACAGTAATCACCGATAGCTTATATACTTCTCCCTCCTCTGAATTAAGTGTGATGTGAATGAGTATAAATTCCAATATTTATATGGGTGCACTAGTGCCATGCCACACTGACCCTTAATAATTTTCAGTTCAAACTGAAAATGTACCATGTGCTTACCTGTAAAAGTTAGTACAAAAACACATATTGAAATTATCCAGGATATCCTGCTGTTGGTTTCATCGAAGCTTTCCATCAAATCATTAAAGAAGACTCCAAATGATTTTATAATACCGTAGGTAAGTGCTTCCACGACAAAGAAAGCAAAAGCAACAGTCCACCCCCATCCTCCGTCAGGCACTTTCGTATAAACATTAGGAGTGGCGCACAACATTTTTATAGCTTTGACAGTCATTCTTAATCTGGAAGAGAGAGAACACAAGGCATCTTTTTAATTCTATTTTTTTTTTACAAAGTCTAATAAGACTAATAATTATAACATGGCATAATGTATTGGTGAGGAAAGGCACTTTCTCTGCTGCTGTGAGTTTAAACATGGGGGCTCCAGAAGTTTCTTTTTTCTATGAGATAGGAGTGATTTGCTAGTGGGGCCTTTGAATCATGAACCAGAAGCTTATAACTTGGCATGAAGACAAGCGGTCCCAAGTCATCTAAGTTAAATGCAGAAGAAATGCAGTTCATGGAAAAATATGCAGAAGAGCCCACAGGGCTCATGAAATGAGACAGACTTCAGAACGGTATCCTGACAATTACGTTTTGCTAGCTTGCTGCCCTTTACCAAAAAACTAAAGTAGTAGGGGAGGCTGAAACTTCTCTACTGTATTTCTTCCAGGATCTCTCGGTGGTCTCAGACCCCTGCACAGCTCCACATGGTCTCTGCAGAATTAGTTAGGTACATAAATCATCTAGAGGCTGTTTTTTTCCTGTGGCTTTTAAAGCCATGAAATGCTTTCCTGAATGGCTGCCAAGAGTCAAGGAAAGAGAGTGGAGTGACTTGGATCATCAACCTAACCTCTTCAAGATAGGGGGGAAAAAAACCTGTTTTCTTTCACCTCTCCCTCAAGTAGCCAACATAAATTTGGAGATGGGTGTAGCCCCCTCGTGGTTCTTGGGGCCAGGAAACATTGGTCAATTTCTGAAGCTTTTTCCATGGTAAGAAAGATTTGTTAAGACGAGTTCGATGCTGAGGAAGTTAAAGGTGACCCGCAAAACAGAAAGAACGCTCTGCTTCAGCATGATGGATTGAACACTCATAGCATTAATAAAGGAGGGCACTGAACACACTATAAAGGAAAACCATGTGCCCCCCTGCACAAGTCTCAAGTTGTGACATGCCAGGTATCGCAAATAGTGCTCAGTGAAACAGTCATGCATCTGGTGATTTCACATTCACCACTGGTACCTTCTGCAGGCTAGGACTAGCATAGACATATAAACAAGTCCTATTGTAAACATGACAGCATGGTTTCTGGAGTGGTGTGATACCTTATAGCAGGGGTTCTTAACCAGTGAGGTGTGCCTCCCCAAGGGAGGTGTGAAGGGGATACAGGGGAGGTGTGAGGTGCCTCCCAGAAAATATATTGCAATTGCCTTCTCACTGGATAAAATTCTAAAGTTTAGATTTCTTCATAATCAATATTATGAATTAAAATTATAAACATTAATTAACTTCTAGAGATCGGCACACTACAATAGTTCTTATCGTTCTAGCCACGCCCCTTATCTTCCTGTCAGGTGCGGGGCTAGGCCGTGCACAAAATGGCTCCGGGGGGCGGGGGGGTGTGAACATGAAGTTCAGTTTCAGGGGAAGTGTGAAGGTAAAAAGGTTAAGAATCCCTGCCATACAGGATATTAAGCTAGACCCAAATCATTCTGATGCAACTCTATTGATGTCAGTGGAGCTATACCAGGGATAAACATGGCCTATTCGCTTTAAAAAGCCAAGCACTACTATGTCTCAAAACAAATCAACAGAAAAAGATGCACCCCCCCCCTCCAACCCAGGGTTAATCTTCATCTCCAACGATGCCTCCAAACATCACTCCGTAGTGTTTTCTGAAAACTGGCATTATAATGAGTGTGACAGCATCAAGACGAATCATGGAGTCCCTGTTGCCAGCTAACCAGAGTAAGTTAAGACTCCATTTTATTTTGTAAGCTTTCAACATACAGAATTGCAGAGAGTCCTTTCTCTTTCTGGAGCTCCCACTGAAAACCCAAGGGCCTCTGTCATAACGATTCTCCTGCTAGTTGAGAAGGGCTGTGACTTGTGCTTCTGAGTAGGATGGGCAGAGAGCAATCAGAGACATCCTGGTCTATACCAATGGTGGGCATTTGTTTCCAGTTGCCCCCACACAAGGTAAAAGTTTCATCCGAGTAGTTTTAAAGCAAGGGTGTGTAATGTGAGGTGCATATTGTCTACACACAATATTGATTGTGAGAGCCGTGTGCTCCCTCTGCATCCAAAGTGCTGCTACGGTTCAGTCGGCACAACCTGCAAATTCTGTGTCTGCCAGCGTAGTGAGCATAACTGTCCTATCCGTGGAGACCAGCTTGGTTACAGCAGTCTTGCGGCCCACTGAGATGGAGGGCTTTTATTTAGCCCTGCCCATTCCCCAGGGAATTCCCTTCCAGCCCACTTATCCATGCAGCAGCAGGGTGAGTGGGGGTGGTGGGCAGCCAGTTGAGCTGCAGCTGAAGCCAGGACCACGGTGAGGCTGTCCTACTGGGGCAGCCTCAACTTGGCCCTAGTTCTAGCTCCGGCAGCTGCTACACAGCTGGCTGCTGGGGCCACGTGGAGCGTGGCTGTCTCTGTGACCCTATTCTCCTCCCTCCCTGCACAGCAGGAGCCTCCCCCTGGCCTCTAGCTGCTCCCAGCTGGCAGGTGTACACATTATTATTATTCATTATGAAATGCATAGGAAAATATGAATGTGCAGAATGTGTCAGCACCATCAGACCTGTTACCTACTGCCTCTTTAATTCTGGTGCAGTAGAAGCAAAAGGTTTGGGCTGGAGAATTCGCTTTAACAAGTGTTAACTATTTTATTGGTTTTTTAAAAAGTACATGTGCAGCAGTTTTTCAAATTTTTGTTAACCATCATGTCCCCCCTCTTTGATTTGCCTGATATACCATGGGCTAAAATTACAACAATGAATATGCAGATATTTCAGTGCCAGTCCACCAACCGTTTTTGAATAAGTGTGCTGGTCCACAATATAAAAAAGGTTGGGGACCACTGCTTTAGGGTGTCAGTTCTTCCTATTTACAGATTGAACCTCTCTAATTCAGCAACATCTGTGGTCTAGTATTTTAGTTATTCTGCTGTCAACTTATCATAGGTGCAGCCAGGTTTCCCAAGATCTCAAAGTTTGTTTTCAGCTACCAGTGCGGGCTCTCAGTGTTCTGTGCTGTTATTTAGCTCTAATCTACCTCTAAATGTCTTCTAAGAGCCCAGTAAGCAGTGGAAGTACTGTTAATGCTGCTAGACAATATTGACTTTCTGTGGTTAGGCACTGGTCAGATCCCGAGGGTGCTGAACTAAACCTGTACCTCTTACTGTACGGTGCTCAGAAAAACGGGACCCTGACCTCTAGATACTATAGTGGCACAAAAGGCTAATACCAACCTTGGATCTTGAACTAGTCCCAGCTGGTTGCTGTATCTCAGCTCTGCTTTTTTCCACCCCCAAAATCTTTACACAATGATTTCTTTTCCTCCTTTCTACCTGCATAGGTTCAAAAAAATCCATACATTTTTAGGGGGAGAAAACCCTAAGGTGTCTGTTTAGGTTTTGTATGCTATTTTCAGGCTAAGTTTAGAGTTCAAGGATGAATTTCAAACTGAAACACGGACACACCTTTTAGTGTAACAGATCTGAATGTAGGGCATACTCTTTGCTAGATTGTGATCTGTTCATTAAAAGCTGGCCAGTCGATCATGTTGATATTCAGGACAAGCATGTAAGTATATTAAAATGGACTTCAAGAAAAGATGGAAAAAGCTGTCGCAGGGCATTTGATACAGGTCACTGACTAATTACAAAATCTAATTTTTAACTGTGATTAAGGATTTACAGTTTTGCCCCTTGCTCCATGAAGATAACACTCCTGGAAGCTGAAGAGTAAACCTGTGCTAGGAGACAAGTTGTCTATGCAAACGCAACTTTTCCTACTTGGCTGAAGAGTGCAGTAGGACTTGTTTGTACTGAAGACTTGATGACTTAAAGAAAATGACCTGCTTTCTTTGGTTAAGCACAAAGGGTCAAATCCATTCAAGTTGTAAATCACTTAAGTACAGTTAGTGACTGTATGCACAAAGACCAAATTCCTTACAGCTCGCTAGAAATGGCAACTACTTAATCATTATTTATTTCCAACAATGGCCCCAATATGCAATTTGATTTCTTAACAGAAGACAGTCACTGCCCAGAGTAGTTTACAATTAGGGAAACTTATTATTATAATGGATTTCAGAGATGCTACAGCAAGTCTCTTGTGAAAAGTGCATTTCACACTGATGCTGGCTTGAAGGAACACTGATAGGGGGCTTGTTTTTGTAAAGGTTTTATAAAGTTACAATGTATACTTTTCCTATGACACTGCTGTACTCATTTGTCACTATTTAAATCCAGCCAGAGAAAACTGGTTGGAGATATTTGTTCTCAGCACTATGTCAAATAACAATAGCTTCCTAAACATTTTACAAAATGGGGATTGGGAACAAACCTTAATGATTTAGGGCCAACTTGTGCTGTGTAGGCACCTAGCAGAAGTGATGCTCTGAGCCATAGGGTGGATAGGATGGCAGCTTTCTGCTTTTCCTCGTTCAATGGAGCACTCAGGTCCACCTGGCAGATTTCACCAATCTTGTACCCTCCCCAAAGCATGCAGGATGCTTTCTGCTCTGGATCTCAGTGCTGCTTTACTTGCTCTTCCTATGCACTCTGGATCCTCTCCAAAATAGATCCCTGATTCAACAAAGCAGTGGAGGATGCCTTCCTGTCCATCGCTAAACAAGCGGATGCCCCCACTGACTTCCATGCTTTGCTGAGTAAGAATGAATGGCTTTGCTTTATGGCTCTACTTGACCGAATCAGGAACAGGACGCTGCTGAAGTACAGAGCATTGGGAACTTGCCCTGGGGTGAAAGCAGGGGAGTGCCCACCTCTTGCTCCAAACTTTGGAGGAATCTTGACACCCGCCCCCGCAGTGGGGGGCACTAGGAATACGGTGTGGGGGGGGTACTGATCTTGGGCACTAGAGGTCATCACTAATGGGAGAAATTAGGAAGAAAGCGGTCTGGAAATGTGCACCCCCAATCCAATGTTAAAATATAGGGGAAAAAATTTGGGTGCAAAAATCCCTCTCCTGGTTGGGATTTGGGGAACCCCCGCATGGGTCTCACTTACCGGGTTCGCGGGGAGGAGGGCCCCCCCGGCTGCAGCGGGGGTGCGAGCTGGCTCAGCAGCGGGGCCGCCGCATGGTGGGTGGGTGGGTGGGCTGGCTGGAGCAGCGGGGGCGAGATGCCAGCCCCGCTCAGGGCTGCTCCCAGCGCCTGGCTCCGGCGGGTGCCGCCCTGGCGCTGCTCCTGCCCGGGCTGCGGCGGCTGCTGTCCCCGCCGCTCACTCCCCAGCTTTATATACCGGCTCGAGCCGGTCTCTGCCGGCGGGCCCGGCGCGCGCGGCTGCTCAGCAGCGCCATGTGCGCGCCGGTCCCGGCTTGCACCAGCCGCCGGGCGCTGCAGGGAGGGGTGCGCGCTAGGGGGCGGGGGGAAAGCAGAGTTTGCGGCCCAAAGTCAGCGTGCGAAGGGGGGAGGGGTGGTCCTTCAGCACCTGCTGCCCGACCCCAATATCCCAGCCCCCACCCCCCCCCCGCAAAAGGGCCCCCAAATACACCCGCCTCCCCCGGCCACTCCTCTTCTTTGCTTTGCATCCCACCCCTTCCTCTTGCCGGAGTTTGGAGCGAGGTCGCCCCCTCCTCGAGGGTGATGGTCCTGTGCACATGGGGAGCGAGAGAGTGGTGCCCCCCCCACCCTCCGCGTGTACGTGGTGATGGCCGGGGAAAGGCTGCGTGGGGGAGCTTTGCATTTTCACCGAACTGTGAGTGGAGAGGGAGCAGACACCTGCCGGACATTCCCCCCCATCCCCCCCTCCAGTCGCAGCATCCTTCCAGCTGCTACTCCAGGGATACGTGGGCAAACGCTCCCTGCCCCCAACCCACGCCCCAGACAGAACCCCCTCCCCGGGGCTGCTGGCGGCTCCCACGCCCAGCGTCCGGGCTGGAGCCGCCTGCGCTCCAACCTGCTGGCCGCGCACCAGCGCAAAGCCGCCCGCGGGCACCCGCTGCCGCGCAAACCCCAGCGCAGCAGGCCAAGAAGTTGGGTTTTGCTGCCGCTTGACCCTCCGGGAGGGGCAGGGCTGTGACTGTGAAGGGGGGGGCTGCACAGGGGGAATAACCCACCCTGCGGCCCCCCCTCCTCCGATGCTGTCGCCCTTGCAAAAGGGGTTGCGATGCACCCGCACGGCCCCTGCTGCAGAAGGGGGGGGGGGCGGATGCTGCCGCTGCTCCCCCCAGCACGGCGCTCCCCGGGCAGCGCTTCTTTCGCGCGGCGGGCGCGAGCCCGGCAGCAGCATCCCCCCCCCCCCCCGGGGGCTGAGTGGGCGCGGGCGCGCGCCGCCCAGGTTCCAGCGCGTGCAGCCGGCGCGGAGCGGAGCCGGGCTGGGCAGAACAGGTTTCTTCCAGTTCGGGTGGGTGTGGGCGCGAGCCGGAGTCCCCGCCGGAAGCGCGGCGGGCGGGGCAGGGGCCAAGGGCGCGCGCCGCGCAGGCGGGTTTCCCCCCCCTCCCCCTCCGGAGTCAGCAGCTTGCACCCTGCAATCCTGGGCGGGCTGCCGTGGGGTGGTGCATGTGGGGGGCAGGGAGGGGGGCTGCTGTGGGGTGGTGCATGTGGGGGGCAGGGAGGCGGGCTGCAGTGGGGTGGTGCATGTGGGGGGCAGGCAGGCTGCAGTGGGGTGGTGCATGTGGGGGGCAGGCGGGCTGCAGTGGGGTGGTGCATGTGGGGGGCAGGGGGGCTGCAGTGGGGTGGTGCATGTGGGGGGCAGGGGGGTGCAGTGGGGTGGTGCATGTGGGGGGCAGGCGGGCTGCAGTGGGGTGGTGCATGTGGGGGGCAGGGGGGCTGCCGTGGGGTGGTGCATGTGGGGGGCAGGGGGCTGCAGTGGGGTGGTGCATGTGGGGGGCAGGGGGGCTGCAGTGGGGTGGTGCATGTGGGGGGCAGGCGGGCTGCAGTGGGGTGGTGCATGTGGGGGGCAGGGAGGGGGGGCTGTGCTCCCCGCCATCCTCTTCCTTCAAATGCTGCTCCCCCACTGGGCTCTTACTCAGGTGGGGCAGCCGGGGGCGGCTGGGTGGGGAGGATTTTTTTTTAAGAGGAGTGATTGTATTATCTTCAGCGCCAGAGGCCTGGGTAGAGCCCATGTGAAAACGAAAGTCCTGTCGCCTCACCCAGTCAATTGGGAAACAGACAGGATATCCCTAGAGAGGGCAAAGGGCTTGTGAAGGCTTCGTCACCACTAGAGTGGCTCTTCCACGGGTTCAAGAGTTCTGCTAAGAGCTCTGGCAGGCTTCTAGATCAGTGTTTCTCCATCTTTTTTTTTCATAAAGTACCCCTTTTGGAAAAAAAAGTATCCTCAGGACCTAGTTTTCAGACACACAGTTTTTTCTTTTGCAACACATTTGTTTAAACAACTGTTTTTCCGAAATAACTTTGCTGTGTAGACACCCTTGCATCTCTGTGTGATAAAGAGACAGAATGGATATTTGTGTAAAACAAAGGAAGCAATGTTTTCTCTCCCCCCCCCCCACTCTGTTTGTAGCGTGTTAGGTACTGCTGGCGTCTCATCAGAAACCTGCTTGCTTTGAAACCGCTGCATTCAGCATTCTCTTTAATTCTCAACTACAGTTGGCATGTGTGCAGTTTAGAAAGACATGCAAGACAGGATCCTATGGATGGTGCATATAACAGTGCAAGTGGAAGTCCCAGCCTGCTATAAGGAGGGAATCTGGTAAGCTTCTCTTGAAAAAATAATGGTTAGCTCCTGCAAGTGTTGCATTTTCCTAGCAGTGTCCAGTCACTGATTAATTATTTTAAAAGACTAATTGGTGCCTATTTTTTTTAGTGCCACAATAATGGTAGGTCTTCTTTTTGGAGCCTTGACAAACAAACTGACAGTCTGAGTGTGGCTTTCACTTTTAATCCATTACAAAAAAAATCATTTGTTTTTGTTCATTTTTAAAAAAGATTCTCCTTGCCTTTAATGTAAAAAAAAACCCGATCAAATAATAATATAGGCAGGACTATCTACCATGAAATTCATATTGAGAAGTAGTGCTGCGTTTATCATTATAGTTTGTATTATTGTAGCACTTAAGAGCCCTTGTCATGGAGCAAGTCCCTGTTGCTCTAGGTACTGTACAAATGCAGAACATATTGTCTCAGATTGCTTAGTTGCCCTGAACTTTAAACAGGATGTGGACATTATGTTTGTCTTGGTTCAGTTGCCCAAAGAGCCATCCCAGAAGTGCACTAGACACAAACTTAGGTGATGCCTTTAGAGTCAAAAGGTTGAACGGACTAATTTGGACTGGCCACATTTGAATGAATGGTATTGCGAGTCTGTGCTCCGTGAGCCAGGCCACAACTGCTGTAGCAGTGAGCGGAGCCCATGCATCCTTGCAGTACAGGTGCTTCTTCACGTAGGATTTATTCTGGCTTTCTTGCATTTTCTTTTTCTCCTTTCTCCCTAGTCACAACCCACAGTTTGGGAAATGCAGCTATAAAAATAACTCATCCTGTAACCTCAGCTCCAGTTCTCTATTCCTAAAGTTAGTATTTTTCCGGAATAAAGTGAAAGGAAACCAAATTTGTATGAAATGAAGGTAACCTTGGAACTAAAATGAGAGATTTCAAACCAGTGTAATCGGCAGGTATGTTGCTAAGACCGTGTCTCCACTTACTGGAGAATCAACGCTCTGGGGGTTGATCTTCCAGGGTTCGTTTTAGCAGGTTTAGTAATTATTATTTATGTAGCTGGAGTTGCAGACCTTAAGCGAACCTTCTGGGTGTAGAGTAGACCTGGCCTGAATCATATGAGGAGGCTTGCATTCATTTTATCTGTGGTGGCTGTGGCTAAGCAGAAAGTATGGCTTCTTGTGCCAGCATTTGGATTCATATAGGGATTTTGCAAGAGAAAATTAAACTTTTTCTAAATCAACTTGGCTGATAATGTGATTAGCTTTGGAGACTCAAAAAGGTCCATTCTTTAGGGTTTGTCTCCAAAGAAGTCTGTGTTTCAGGCTATTATTCAGCTTGTGGAAAAAAGAACCTTTGGGGCTTGAAAAATGACTGGTAGCCCCAATTAAAAGAGTCACATTATTTTCCGTGTTCATTTCTGGCCAGGGAGGCATTCAATGCTTTGTTCTCTAAGCACACAAACTGTGTCATTGATACAATCAGATTGTGGTTGTTCTTGTTTTTTTAATCTCAACATCCCTCACCACACGCCCATTGTTTGTGACTTAAAGCAGAGCTCTCCTTCTGTATTCTTAAGCCTTGCACCATTAATCATTGTTTGTGTTTACAGTCAATGATTTTGCCTACTTGTAGCAGATAATAGTACTTCATTGAGACCAGAATGGGGTATAAAACAGTCCTATCTTGTTTGCTCTGCAGTTCTTATGGATGGTGGAGACTTGCCACATTGCTATGATAATCAAAAACTGTAACACAAAAATTAACTCTGCCCTAGTTCACATGGGATTCAAAAGAACTTTAAGGAATCTGATTTAAGACTTACAAAAATTAGGAAATAAATCAAGGTCTTTGTTCAGTTTTTAACTCATTCTGCAGAGCCCATTTCATTTCATGTAGCACATATCATTTCTCAGTGGTTGTGTAGCCCCATAGAATCCCTGGCTCAGCTCTGGGGCGTAAATGATCAGATCCCCGAGAAACAATCTTGAGCTTTCTTTGACTTCAACTGGCAACTCAGCCCAAAACTCCCATTCACTTTCAATTGGCAACTCACGCCATTGACTTTCAAGGACATTTCCTCTGAGTGAAGACATCAGCATATGTCCCATCTCTCTGATTCCTCTTTACTAAAGACCTGTGGGTGAAAAAGATCTTTCTGAGGAGTTCATCGCCTGCCCGATCCTCTGTCATTCACTCCGTGGGTTACAGTGCAAATAGTTTTGAGGCAGTGGAAGAGATGTATGGCTCCAGGTGAGAAACCAACATGCTAAGGCTCTTAGGGTATATCTACACTACCACCCTAGTTCGAACTAGGGTGGTTAATGTAGGCAACCGGAGTTGCAAACGAAGCCCGGGATTTGAATTTCCCGGACTTCATTTGCATCTTGCCGGGCGCTGCCATTTTTAAATGTCCTCTAGTTCGGACTCCGTGCCCGCGGCTACACGCGGCTTGAACTAGGTAGTTCGGATTAGGCTTCCTATTCCGAACTACCGGTACACCTCGTTCCTATTCCGAACTACCGGTACACCTTTTTCCTATCAGGGGCCACTGATCCCCAGAAAATATATCAGTCCTGAGCCACACACAGCCTTGCTGCGCGGGCTTCAGGCCTTCCACTAGGTTCTAGCATGGAACCGAAAAGGAGGAGTTCACAATATTGGAGGGGGCTCCAGGATGGAGCAGAGAGTTTGGGTGCAGGAGGAGGTGAAGGCTCCGACTGGGGTGCGGGCTCTGGGTGGGGGATAAGGAGTTTGGGATGTAGGAAGGAGCTCCAGGATGGAGCCAAGGGGTTTGGAGGGCAGGAGTGGGCTCGGGGCAGGGGTTAGGGTGTAGGTGTGGGGCCTTGGCAGGAGTGAGGGTGCTGGAGCGGGCTTACGGCTGGCATAGAGGGTGAGGGTGTGGGCTGTGGGAGTGAGTTTGGGTGCAGGAGGGGGACTCAGAGCTGGGTCAGAGGGTTGGAATGTGAAGGGTGGGGAAGGGGACAAGAAATTTGGGGTGCGGGAGGAGGCTCTGGGCTGGGGGTGCAGACTCTGGGAGGGAGTTAGGGTGCAGAAGGGGGCTCAGGGCTGGGGTAGGGGATTGAGATGCAGGAGAGGACATGGGGCGCTTTCCTCAGGCAGCTCCCAGTCAGTGGGGCAGCGGGGCTAAGACAAGGTTCCTGCTTGCCCTGGTCCTGTGCCGCTCCCAGAAGTGGCCAGCACGTCCCTATGACCCCTGGGCAGTGGCGGCTTTGCACCCTGGTATTGCCTGCAGGTGCTGCCCCCACCGCTCTCATTGGCCGTGGTTCGTGGTGAATGGGAGCGCAGGGACAGTGCCTGTGGAAAAGGACAGCACACAGAGCTTCCCCGATTGCCACAAGCCAGTGCTCCCAAATCCAGCCTAATAGTGGAGGAACCAGGGCGCAGGGCTTCCAGCCCACGGCACAAAGACTTCCTCAGGCCGGATGACGTTAAGCAGGGAGCTGGTTCCCATCCCAAAGAACTTAAGCCCTTGCATGAATCCCATTGAAGTCCGGGGGAAAAGCACACGCTATAGCATTTTGCTGACTATGAAGTTTGGATGATTCATGGTCGGGCATGGAGAATTGGGCACAGATTATCTGTCGCGTAGGCATGTTTTAGGTCTCTTTGTACTTTGTGCTACATCTCTATTAATGACTCTGAGGGTTCATGTAAAGATGTGCTAACTCTGCCCAAGCTAACACACTAAAAGTAGCAGTATGGCCTATGCATCATGGGTTAGCCACCCAAGAACGTACCCTGGGGATCCGCGAGCCTGAATTTGGGAGGCTAGCCCCCATTGCTGTCTGTGCTTGCAGTGGCCATGCTGCAATTTTTAGCTCAGTAGCTCCATCAGACTGAGTGCATTTATGCCTACCCCAGCTATGGACATGTTCCCAGCTGCAGTGTAGACATACCCTGAGGGTTAAGAGGCTCAAGCAGTGTAATCAGATCCTAGTGGATAGGTATAGGCCTCAATGACTTTTTCCTTTTCAGTTAAGATGCGTCTACACTGCACTGTTATTTTGAGATAACAAAGTGAGTGTCTACACAGCCTTTCGAAATAAGACAGCTTATTCTGAAATCTGTAAGTTTCATTCTATGAGGAATAACGCCTATTCCGAAATACCTATTTCAAAATAGGAGTGTGTAGATGCTCCACCTCTGCTATTCCGAAATAGCCTCTTACCAGGGCCATTCTAAGTTATTCCTCACCAGTACCTCGTGGGGCTCTAAATCGAGATAGCACATCCACATTAGAGAAGCCTGCCTTGGACTCATTTTGAGACTTCCCTGCAGTGTAGACATGCTATTTTGAAATTCAGAATAACAGTGTAGACACACCCTCAGAGAGGACAATGTCCTTTGAAAATGATTTGGATGGCTTTTTTTAGCCATATTATACCTGCTTACCTCCTTCCAGCAAACTGAAACTTCTCCCAAGACTTTAGCCTCACTCTTGGTTATCTGAACACGCAGTTAGCTTGGTCAGGTGAGGGTGTGGCAATGCATTATTGTGGTAGGTCACTCGTGCTAAGTGAGATTTGATAGGCAAAGCCAGGAGCACTTTTGTTAGCAGGACATATCCTACCAGCAGGGTTTGATTTTTCCCAAATACAATTTTAAAAGATACCTTGCTTGGGCATTTTCAGCTAAGAGCACTGTTACCTGTTTTGCACCCTTGGTGCACCACAAGGACACATTTTCATGGGCTGTTACTCTAAATGCGGATTAGGCTCTTTTCTCGTGATGCTAAACTTTGCTTATTTACTTTACTGTGCTATTAGGATGGGAAGGCTGGTGGGCGTGTGGTTAGGATGGCGTGTGCATGGAGAGTTTCTGCAAAAGAGACAGGCAGTATAGCCTCCATCCTTCAAGTTACTCTGCTGGTCAAGTCGTGAGGCAACACAGACCACTGTGCCCACTGACATGAATGGTGACCATCTATAGGCGCTGGGTTCTCCTGATGGAGTGGCCCACAGGATCAGGGCCCAAGATCCTGGAACTCTGAGATATAAATACCTACCAGACTATTGAATGGACAAGGCAAAGTACAGTGTCCTGTTGGAGGATACATCTATATGATAGTACACTTGACCTCATGCAGAAGACCAAGAAGTGGTGTGTGGTTTGGATGCCTGGGAAAGTCCCAGAGGCTGTAGCAACAGGCTATTGCTTCTGAGTATGGGGAAGCATAGCCTGACTGCAGCACTGTGGGTTGGGCTGGGAGGGGCTGGATAAATCAAAGACCCCTCTGACCTTTGTCCTTTTTCTGAACTGAATTGAAAGCTGACAAAGTTCAGATAAGGTACATTTTCCCAGATTCTCCCACACACTTTGATCCCTGACATCCAGTTCGCCTCACGATGGCTTCTCCCAGGAGGCTTCCTGGTCACCGTCTCCTTCAGAGCCGTCTGATCAGACACCTCTACACTCCCAGGCTGCAGACATTGGAAACAATGGGTGCTCAGTGTAACAGCTTCTTCTGAATAGTTAGCTGTGTGTGTCAAATCAGAATGTCAGCGTGATTTCTGGTGATTTTAGAATTAGGGCTTTTTTTAACAGCTTTGAGCAAACTAAATTTCTTGGTTCAGTCCTTTTACAATAGTAGCAGTGTGAGCTTCCTCTCTGATGAGTACAGGCAGTGTTTCCAGCAAGGACACACATATGGTTTAAGAATTGCTTAGGGTAGAAGAGGCGATTTGCAAGTGTGACTGAGTTTCCCATCGGCTTTAATAAAAAAAAAAAAAAGGTTACCAAATCGTCAAGATATTTTTTTTAAATCTGTTTTTTTTCATACTCCTGAACAACTAAAGTTTTAGCACTGAGGCTACGTCTACACCACAGGGTTTTTGCACCAAAATGGCCATTTTTGCAGAAAAAAAACGAAGTGTCCACACTTCAAGCGCATTTTTGCACAAGTACATTTACAGTAAATCAAAAGAACAGAGGGGTTTTTGCAGTGTAGGCATTCCTCTTTCTACGAGGAATAACTCCTTTCTGTGCAAGAGTTTTTGCACAAAAAGGTGTGTGTGGGCGGGCAACAGAGGCTTTCTTGCAGTCTGGACGCTCTCTTGCGCAAAAGCGCTTTTGCAATGCGCTTTTGTAGTGTGGACACGCTCCTGCGCAATAAGTTTTTGTGCAAGATCTTTTCTGCAGAAAGCTTCTTGTGCAAGAAGCCTGCGGTGTGGATGTAGCCCGAAAGGGGCAGTGTAGACATGTCCTCTGTGATGTTTGTAAAATAGCAAAAAACTCTAGTGTAGACAAGGGATGTAAAATTCTGTTTAATTGGTTAAATGGTTAAACGCAGTGCTAACACACAAGCGTGGGGGGGAAGAATGACTAGCTGAGGGACTAGTCGACTAGTTGCTTACATCCCTATATGAAATGATTATACAACAGGGTTTATTCCAGAAATATTTTTTAAAATGAAATCTGGCAAACTTTATGGGATGTTTCTCTGTGAACACAAGGCAATATTTAAAGTGTTCTGCAAGGTACACTGAGAAAAAAGACTTGAGAAAAGAGACATCTGACTTATTTCTGATGCTTCTCTTTCCATTAACAGAAAAAAAGCTAACTCAAACATCCAACCCAAATAATAGGAAAAAACAGTTATATCGGTCAGGGAAGTCCAAAGAGACTTGCAGTAACTTTAATCTGTGGAACCCTGCAGGAAACAATTTGGGCTCATTTGTTCAAAATCTTTCTAAAGGAATTTTATGCCCATAAATCTTACTACAATTTAGTGCTAATTCAATCTAGCTCCCTATCAGATATAGGTTCTTTTTGGTAGCATAATATATGAGGGAGAGACTATGGTTTTGTGGTCAATGCATAGGAATGGGAGTCAAGATCCTGAGGTCTGCTCTTGGTTCAGGCAATGGCTTGTGTGTGACCCTGGATTGACTGTGCATCTGGAGGGCTGTTCTGTAGCTCACACACTTTGTTAATGAATGTCTATAGAGAGCTTTGAGAGCCTCAGAGGAAAGTGGCAGCGTAGTGTGAGTATAACCTAAGGTGTTAAATAACAACACAAAGTCATATTTGTGACAATGATTTATTAGTATAAGTTAGAAGACTAAAGAAAGCTGCTGATCAGCAGTCCTAAGGTTTTTTAAACTTAGTACCGAATTTGGCTGGGAAATGATGATTAATTCCCCACTGCCAGCTGCTAAATTCTTGACCTACACATTGGTGCTTGTTGTGTTTTCTCTCTTTTTTTACTCGGCAATCTCACGGTCTCTTTGGTTTTTGAGCATTCATTTATTTACTCTTCCTCTGAGTTTATCGAGATCGTTCTGAATTTTTTTGCCTTCCTCGGTTGTGTTGACTGACCCACAAGTTTTGTATAATCAGCTGCACATTCTTTCCTCAAGGGCATTGATACACAACTGGAAACAGCTGTCATAATACTGGCTGTAGCTGGACTCATCTAGCTTTCTCTGCCCACTTCAATCTGCTCATATTCACAGTGCTCCTTGTATTTGATATTCGAACCAGTTCTTTGCCCATTCAAATGTCTCATCCTCTGATATCACTCTTGTTGTCCTTGCAGATTAGGCTTGTGCTGAGGGCTTTGTATAACTAGCTTGAAGTCCTGTAGATTACCTCAACTTCCCTTCATCTCATTCATGACCATCTCCTGAAATTCATACTGGTTTCTTCAGCATCAGCTCATTTTCTTGGTGAATTTTGGCTAGTCAGTTTAGTTAAAGCATAACTTTCAACTTAAATTATATGTTCAGCTATATGTTCCACTAGATGTTGAATTGTAACTCTGGGCAGTTTCTCTTTGCCCTACGGGCATTTGTCCCCTAGATCTGCCTTCAGCCAAACTTAGTTCTCTTAGGTTTTGTCTACACTTACAAGTTGAAAGCACAGCAGTACTCTAGTTCACTGTTTCTCAACCAGTGGTATGAGTACCCTCAGGGGTACTCGAGAGAAGTCTGGGGGATACATCAACACAATTGAAATTTGGAAAAAATGGAACTTTTGTTTTAAGTTTTACAGCATTTTATTATTTTTGTACTTTTTATCCCCCAGAATTTCATCACCCCGCCCGGGTGTTTAAACAAATGTGTTGCAATGGTAGAAAAAGATTTTGTGTCTGAAAACTATAGGTACTAGGGTACTTACTTTTATTTTTGGAAAAGGGGGTACTTTATAAAAAAAAAGGTTGAGAAACACTGTTCTAGGTAACCTGCCTTCATGAGGGGAGTGGTAGCTGGGAGTCCTTTATAGCAGGGGTTCCCAAACTTTTTGACATGGGGACCAGTAAATCCATTCACATACTTTTGGAGGACCGGTAACATTCATTTGCATATTTTGCATATTCATTAATCAAATGATGAATATTCAAATAAGTTGATTCTGGCACAATAGAATCCCCGGGCCAGACTCACTCGTGCTTTGCGGTGGGGGGCAGCGCCCTGAGATCCGTATATGGCCGGGTCAGTCCCGCTCCCCTCTGGCCAATTCGCTCCCCCTGCTGTGCCTCCGGCCAGCCCCACTTCCCCCAATCCCCTCCCGGACAGCCAGTTCTCTCCCGCTTCTCCTCCTAATCTCCCTTGGCCAGTCCCGCTGCCCACGTCCAGCCCCTCTTCCGGTGGCCGCTTCTCCCTCCCCTCCATCTTCCCCGGCCAGCTCCCTACCACCGACCTTGCACCCCCCCGGCAGCCCTGCTTCCACTAGCCCCCAATCTCTCACAGACAGTCCCGATGGCCCAGGCAAGCCCTGCTTCCAGCGGCCGCTTCTCCCCTACTCCTCCTCCCTATCTCCCCCGGCCAGCCCCCTGCCCAGCTCTGCTTCTGCTGGCTGCTCCTCCCCCAATCTCCCTGGTCTGCCCCGATTTCGGCCAGTGCTGCTTCTGATGGCCAGCTCTCTCCTCCTCCCCCCCCCCCCCCCGACCTCCCTTAGCTACACATCTGCCGGGAGCCGGAAGATCCAGCTGCAGACTCCGCCCAGGCTGGCCAAAGGCTTGGGAGACCCTGTGACACACAGGCACTCCGGGAGCCCGGAACACCCCGGCAACCACGCTGAGGCCCAGTACTTTTTTCCTGCGGCCTGGTAACAGGCCGCGGCCCATAGTTTGGGAAACACTGCTTTATAGTGGGGGGGAGGGAAGGGGTGTGTTTTTTCACACCCCTGAGCCAGAAAGCGACAGCACAGTAAAGCACCAATGCAGACTTAGCCCTAATTCTGATGCCTTTTTATACATCTCCTTGGACCAAATCTGTCCCTAGGTACTACCATGCCAGTGCACTGATTTTCATGACAATTCGTCAGCACAGCTACTATGTTAGCTTTTCTCCAGCCTCCCCTGCGCCCAGCACTGCTGTCTGTGCTGTAGATTGTGTCGCATTGCGAGAACTCCATGCCTGGCCCTACTAACATCCACAGCACTTCTCCTGGGATAAGATGCTGTGTCACACAAGGAAGCCTGGCTCTGTTTGAGGAGTGGGTTTATTCAGTGTAAATCAAGATTAATTAAAAAAAAAAAAAACCCTCTGAGTTTTATTAACTGAGCTTAGTCCTTGTAAATTGTTAAAAATGGTGGAAAGTCTGCACATAAATCCTGTCTGCAGATTAGTAACACCACATGGCATAAGAACAACCATAGTGAGTCAGACCAAAGGTCCATCTGCCCCAGTGTCCTGTCTTCAGACAGTGGCCAGTACCAGATCTTCAGGGGGGGAAAAGAACAGGGCAATTAACAAGTGATCCATCCCTTGTCTTCCAGTCCCAGCTACTAGGAATCAGAAGTTTAGAGACAACCAGAGCATGTGGTTATGTCTTTGACCATCTCAGTTCTTAGCCTTTGATGGACCTATCCGCCCGGAATCTATCTAATTTGTTTTTTGAACCCAGGACCTCATGCTCAAAAGTCAAATCTGAGATCACATGGTAAATCTAGGCAAAATTACCTCTCCAGTGATCTTCAACTCCTAATTGTATAAGAAGAAATAGGGCTTGATTGTTTATCCAATTATAGACTGTATGTTTGATACGTGGTGATTAGGGAAAATGGGCACTGTGTGGCTACGTCTACACTGGCATGATTTTCCGGAAATGCTTTTAACGGAAAAGGTTTTCCGCTAAAAGCATTTCCGGAAAAGCACTTTTTCCGGAAAAGCATCCGTGGCCAATCTAGACGCGCTTTTCCGCAAAAAAGCCCCGATCGTCATTTTCGCGATCGGGGCTTTTTTGCGGAAAACACTACTGTGCTGGCTACACTGGCCCTTTTCCTGAACAGTTTTCCGGAAAAAGACTTTTGCCCGAACGGGAGCAGCATAGTTTTTCCGGAAACGCACTGATGATTTTACATTAGATCCTCAGTGCTTTTCCGGAAATTCAAGCGGCCAGTGTAGACAGCTGGCAAGTTTTTCCGGAAAAGCGGCTGATTTTCCGGAATAACTTGCCAGTGTAGACACAGCCTGTTTGTTTCCAGGCATTGGAGTAGTTATCAGTGGAGTTACAACCACCTTAAATTTGACAGCAAAATTGCAAAGCAAAGGAAATGTCTGTGCCACAGAAAAACAATTCTTACGCTCACTAGGGTAAAGTCTAAAAAGGTCTAGCTCTTTCCAGTGTTAATAGTCTTTTGTTTTTCTTGCCTAGGAACATTTGCAGTAATGTAAAGGTGTCTCCCTTATGGAATTGAAAGAACAGTTCAACATCATTCAACTTCGGCGTTTGTCTCTTCTTTTGGAAAAATGGACAACGTCCTTTTTAGAAGGCCAAATTAGAGCGTTCTACTGCAAACATCAGTAATTTAAATGTCATGCTTCCTGGGACTAAGTCATTTATAAAACGTGGAGACGGTTTGGAATCAGGATAAAGAAGCTTGGGGAAAAACCAGTAAACCCATATGTTAATAAGACATTATCATTTTCATTGCATATTTAGTGAAACCCCACAATTACTAAATGACAGTCTGACTATTGTGACTTCCTATAAGATCTCACTTAGCATGTCTGCTGTTTGCCAGTGGAAAAGAGAGAGAGGCTTCCATTGATTTCCAGATTCTCACAAGTCAGTACTGTGGTTCTGTGGCTCATCTCTTGAGCACCATCCAGAGACCGTGACTCCTTGGGTGGCAATGAACAGCTGAATCACATCTGAGGAACGCATGACAATGGGAGCTCTCAGATGAGCGTGTGGCAGGAATAAGCCACTGCCACCGACTCACTCCGAATAAAGGTCTGCAGGAGGCATTCCCACAGCACCATGGAGATTTTGTTCCTGAAAACACTTCTGCTGCTGGCTGGCTGTTTAGCTGGGCTCTTCTATTACCTCTCAGATCTTTGTGTGGGTGAGAAGAGGACCGCAGAGAAGCCGAATTTCATCGTCATTTTGGCAGATGACATGGGATGGGGGGACCTTGGGGCGAACTGGGCAGAAACCAAAGACACTCCTAACTTGGATCGGATGGCTTCAGAAGGAATGAGGTAAGCCTCAAAGAGGCATCTGACTGTTCCTGAGTCTTCTGAGTGCGTGATACCAAATGGCAGGTGTCCAACAGTAAAACGAACAGAGGTTCTCACTAGTTCTTACAGCAACAGTACGTGCCAGTGCATCCTGTCTGAGACCCACATGAGAACCATCCTGTGGTCAAATTCATCGCAATGCTGAGACACCCCCCAGCCCCAGCCCAGGGCGGTCCATGAGTCACATCATGTATGCCCTCAAAATAGCAAGAGGAGGGATTTTGCCTCACCAGTTGGGGGTGATTGGGCATGGCACTGTAGGGGCCCTGGCACAGGCCAGAAGGATGAAGAGCCAAAAGACATTGCATTTGCCTTAGAAAGGGTCTGGATTAGGCAGGTCAGCCATGAGCTGGTTGGAGAAGGGGGAACGGGGAGGGTGCTTAAAGCCCAGGAATGTGAAACAAAACTCTGGGTGGCCCTGGGCAGTATCTTTCCTCACTATTCTTTCCCTCTCAGCAACTGGGGGAGAATAATGCTTCCTTACCCCACACGGGTTGTGATGCTGAGCTTCCAGGCTGGCATTTTCAAAAGGATGATGGGCACCTAGCTTCCTAAGACCCCATTGATAGTTCCAGCTTTAGTGTCTGTTAAACCTTCGAGAACTCCCACAGAAGGGGTGATACAAGTGCCCAGTATCCTTCTTATGTATGGCATGGGTCTGCAGGCGGCAGCAGCAACCCCCAAAGGTGCAGGTGGTGACCCACGGAAGAGTTCTTGACTAAGCATCAAGATCGGAAAACCTGCACAGATGCTCAGGAAATCAGTGAACAGAGCATAACTGCTTAGGACTTTGGTGGTTTGCAACATATTTGTTCTTCACGCTGACACTGGTTAGCTTCAGGCCAGTGTGGCAGGGAACCTGGGTTTTTACAGTTTAGGAACACCTGCTAGATATTTGCATGAACCAACTGCCTAGCAGTAAAGCCTTTTCTTCTGTTCAGCAAATATTTAGAGGCAGGTCCTGGTTCAAATAAGGAGTCTCGTGTTTAAGGCCATTGATAAATACAACTTATGGTAATCACAGAGGAAATCATACCATGTTTTTTGTGAAGAACCCAGAGAGAAATCTCAGCTGGAAAATGATTTTAATAACCTTTTTACCGGGGTATACAATGCATTGTAGCAATAACCCTGAGCTTCCTGAAAAAAAGCGGAAGAACAGCTCTTGTGCAAGAGGAAGTTTTTGTGCAAAAAGGAGCCGTGTAGACAGCTCCTTTTTGCGCAAAAGCCTCTTGCACAAAAATGGAGCCTCATTAATTATGCAAATGAGGCACGGTGATATTCCACGCTTTGCCTCATTTGCATATTTTTTGTACAAGAGAGGGCAGTGTAGACGTAGCCAGATAGATTCATGGTAGTAGGAATATTCAACTCAGCTATCTTCAGGCCACAGGGCATCTTCTTGGCCACTAACATGGACAGCACAATCATTTGCACTTGTGATTGTGGTAAGTAAATGGCAATCGTGTGTGTGGTTTGTAGCCCTGGGCTCCTGGAACAATGCCCAGCATGTGGGTCCCTGTCAGTTTTTGTCAGCAAAGAGAGACAGTTTTTTCAGCTCTTTGCCAGACCTTGCAGGCACAACTCCTAAGGTACTTTCTGTCTCTTTCTCTTCTAGATTTGTGGATTTTCACTCTGCTGCATCCACTTGTTCCCCCTCCCGTGCCTCCCTGCTCACAGGAAGGCTTGGCATTCGCAATGGAGTGACCCACAACTTTGCTGTCACATCCGTGGGTGGCCTCCCCCTCAATGAGACTACGTTAGCTGAGGTTCTGAAGGATGCAGGATACATCACTGGGGTAATAGGTAATTAACACGCTGCATGCGGCTCACTAACTTGGTTCTGTTTCATGTTGACAGTGGCAGCAAGGGCACTAGAACAAGGGTGCTGGGAATCGCATGGCTGGAAGTGGTTTCCATTCTATACAGGGTTTACAGTTAGGGTCCGTGGCTCTCAGCACCTCCCACTATAAAGATCGTTGCAGCACCCTGAGCAGGGGACACAGGATCGACCGTGCAGCTAATTTATTGGCTCAACTCCATGTTAGGTGTGGCCGCAAGTGATTATATGAGCATTTATGTTGTAAAGTCTTGGGAGTGGGGACTGTGTCTGCCTCTGTGGTCTGTGCAGCACCTTGTACCACTTAATCCCGCTTGGGGCTTTGGAAGGCTACTGTGACTGAAGCATTAACTAATGGTGATGGTGGTTCAGCCAAGGGAGCTTGACCATCATGGCTACGGGATGTCTGCATCATTTGAAGCATCATCTCGCTTGACACTGGATGACAGTTCCCTTGCTAGCAGGCAGGTCAAATCTTGAAATGTGCCATGGAAACTCACTCTTCATTCACCTCCAGGATCAGTCCATTCTGGGTTAGCATTGAGGCAGGTTGGTCCAGGAGCAAGTTGAACTATATGGTTCAAGATGCTTGGTGTATGTTCTCCAGTCTACTTTCTGTCGCTGTCTCTCTCTCTCTTCCTTTCTCTTTTTATACAGGATCCCATCCACTGCTTGGGCGTCTTTTCCTTACATTGAAACCCATGCATTCAGTAAAGAAGAACTTAAAGGACTGCTTTTTTCCCTGGTTTTTTTCCCCTCCCTTTTGGCAGTTCTGTGATATTTTAAAAGAAAATAATGTGTAATTTTCTGGGTGGTTAATTCATGATGTGAACTAAACTTTTGGCCCCCTCCAAAATTTAAATGGGCGAATTGCTTCAGGAAAGTGTTTTTTCCCCTACAATTGGTAACTTTTTATCAAAATATTGATGATGTTCAGAATGGTTCTGGGTCCCCAGACCAGAATATTCCTTGATGCAATACCCTGTGCTAGCATGAAAAGCTATGTTATACTATGTTGTGTCAATGGTCTGTAAGTTTTGACCTTCCTACTGTAAACATATGGAGTGCTGTACCAACTTCCAAGGGAGTCATTCTAGTGTGTCAAATCAGTCATCTGTGGATAATGAGAGTAAATCTTATACTTTCATTCAGAGCTATTCAAATTGCAATAAAAGAAAGTCACAGAAACCAGGAAATTCAGTTAGTTCAATGCACATCTTGCCATATCTTTACATTGACTTACATGCAAAACTATTCTTTGACTTCAAAGGTGGTTTTCCATGCAAAATTACAGCAAGATATGGTCCAGAATAGCGAAAGCTTCATAATTAAAACCATTGGTTTTCATGTTGGGCCAGATTGTGAAAACCTATATCTGGCAGTTCAGCAAATGCACCATTCAGAACCTTGTAGAACGTCCTGTCTTCAAAAACTGAATGGCAGAGCTTTCAAGGGCTTAACAATGAGAAAGACTTGAGAAAACATAAGAATTATCTTATGCAATTCCTCTGAAATCAAACACCCTTAAGGAATGGAGCTCTTGGTAAAATTACCTGTTTTAAGCTGGATCTGAAAAGACATCAACTCTTGTTACTGGATTTAAGTGGCAGGCCCTGGGCACTTTATGTAATTATTAGTACATGCAAAGCTTTCCTGCTGAAAAGACTTTCTGTTGCTTCCGTGCAGGTAAATGGCACCTAGGACACAGCGGCCTTTATCATCCCAACTTCCGTGGTAAGACTGTGTTGTAAAACCCAAGACATGTTTTTGTTTCTCACCAATATCCCCTCTAATCTTTCAAATCCATGTGAAGCTTTTTTCCCACCCATGTGCGGAATAATTTTTACTTGTGTGACTGTGCCCTGCCAATAAAAATACAAAACCTAGCGGTGGACGCTCTGCTAATCAGCTGAGCAGCATCTGACTCTCTCCTGAGTGGCCGCACAAGTGCACAGCTTACTGTAAACACTGTTTCCCACTGTCCCTTCCTCTTTTTAAGCCCATTCTCCTTCTTCCTGGGTAACTGCCGTCAGAAAGGGAGGAGGGAGCCAGGAACTGGCTCCTCTGCATTCGTCTGCAGCGATACTGTGCTACCCTTTCCGCTCATGCTCATGTGCAGAGCCGGAAGAGTTCTGCCGCACGGCAGGGAAGGGGCAGGCGGTGCAGGAGACTGCCCACCTCCACAGCAACAGAAGGGATTTGCCGGGTGGCCAGGGACTTGACTTCCCTGCAGAAAGAGAGGCTCTAGCTCCTGAGTGGGGATGCCAGTTCCCAAGCTCCCATGGGTCGGCAGAGAGGGGGTGCAGTCGGCGAGGTGTGGGTTCCTTTGGGTAGCCATGGTGGAGTAGGGGATATTTCCGCTCTAGACCTCTCTGTGTCTAAGCTCACACCAACGGCTGCTTTCAGTGGGGTGGGTGGAGTTATTTCTGGGTGGAGTTGACCCAAAAAGTCCATCTTCCCTTGGCAGAAAGTCCAGCGTTGCTGTCAATTCATCCTTAGAATAAAGCCCCTTTTCTTGTGCTATTTACTCGCTCCAGTCTCCCATAAACTCCATATTAGAGCCTTTTAAAAAGAGGATTTTGCTGGGAAAAAACCCCCACAGGAAAGTGCAAATGATGAAGTCTCAACGAAGCCTCATCCTGTTATAACATGAACTAAATCTAGGGTTGCCAGGTGTCTGGTATTGGCCCAGTCAGTCCGGTATTTGTGTCCTCTGTTTGGTAAAAAACCCAGAAAATACTGGATATGTAAAATGTCCGGTATTTTCTGTTTTTCTTGGACAGAACTCCATGCAGCCCCATGGGCATGAGCCTTCGCCTGTGTGGTTCTTCTTACAGGACCAGGCTCTAAGCAGTTCTTTTGCCCAGAAGTGACTTTGTTCCCTTCCTTGAGCTTGGAAACTGGGCAGCAACAACTATGTAAACAGTATATAAAAGGCAAACATCCCCAGCAGGCAGCTGCAGACACATTAACACGCTCTTTTGGATGCAGGTTTCGACTATTACTTTGGGATTCCCTACAGTCACGACATGGGTTGCACTGACACTCCAGGCTACAACCTCCCTCCCTGTCCGGCATGCCCTCGACACTCTGCAGCTGCAAGGTACAGCTTCTTTGGTGGGGTGAACTCCGGCCTGGGTTCTGACGGGAGCCGGCGTGACCCAAGGCCTCTCTCTTGTGAAATGTCAGAGCTGAATGGAAAATGCTTCCCAGTGGATCCTGGGAATGAGACATTGGCAGGGGCTGTAAAGATGAAGGGTTTGGGGTGGATGTTCACTGCCCTCTCCTTTCCCCTTGCAGAGGGACCCTTCCCTCTCACCCTGCAGCGTGTTTTAAACACAGCAGGTTTGGGGGGGTCTTTGAACCCCCTGCCCTCTCCTCCCCTGGCATTGTGGCAAACCTTCCTCAGGCCAATGAAACCTGGAGGAGCCTGTCAATGCACCTTCATGCACCAACCAGAAGAGGTAACCAGCGAGCACGGCCACCTTGGCCAGCTGCTGCCAAAGTCAGTGGCTGAGTGGGATCCAAGGGAGAGAAGTGGTTAAGACACTTGTCTGGGGACATGGGAGATCTGGGCTCAGTCCCTGGCTCTGCCGCAGCCCCCTCCCATGTGATCTTGGGTAAGTCTGTCTATGCCTCCGTTCCCATCTGTTGAGACTGTCAGCTCCCCAGGAACTACCCCTCCCTGAGAGTCTGTACAGACCAGCGGCCCTGGAGCCTCCAGGCGGCCCTGTGGTAACAAAAACGTGTTTGCTTTCCCAGAGTGGGAGGGGATATTGAGGGCCCGAGTTCAGGTCCCCTGTCTCACAAGTAGAGCCAAAACCCCGGAGAGTTGAGTCTTGAGGTTCTGGCACATCGAATACGAGGGAAATACCTGAGACTGAGCCACATTGCGAACGGACCCCTCTGGCATCAGGGCACCAGCAGGCCTGCTCTTTCTGTTCAGAAAGCCTCCGTCATTACTCATGGGGCTTGTTGGTTTCTCTCCAGCAGCCCAGGGAGAGATTGTTACACCAAGGTGGCTCTTCCTCTCTTTGAAAACGGCACCATTGTCCAACAGCCCGTGAACCTGACTGGTCTGGCTGCGGAGTATGCAGAAAAAGCAACTCAGTTCATCCAGCGCGCAAGGTAAGCAGCCCCCTGAGATAGCTCTGTCTCCACGGAGACGAACCCAACATTGGTGGAGTCCTGCTACTTGAACCAGCTACTCCATTAACTCAAGTGGCTGAGTTCTGTAGGGTGGGTCGAAACATCCCCACCCTGCTGCTGGCCTGCGGAGCGGTAAGCAAGAGCTCACGCGATGGAATTCCTGTTTATTCCCTGTTTTTAACCCCCTAGGAAATTGACCACGAAAAATAACATTACGGCTACATCTACACTGGCAGCTTCTTGCACAAGAACTGTTTTGTGGAAGAGTTCTTGCACAAAAAGTCTTCCACAAGAGCGTGTCTACACTGGCATGTGCTTTTGCGCAAGAGCGTCGATGGCAGTGTGGACGCTCTCTTGCGCAAGAAAGCTCTGATGGCCATTTTAGCCATGGAGGTTTCTTGCGCAAGAAATTCATGTTGCCTGTCTACACTGCCCTCTTGCTCAACAGGGCTTATTCCTCGTGCGGAGAGAATAACTCTTCTGGAAGAAGACCTGTTTTCCGATGCTAGACTGTAAATTTACTTGTGCAAGCATACGCATGCCGTGTAGACGCCCTGCAAGTTTTTGCACAAGAACAGCTGTTGTTGCTCAAGGAGCCGCCAGTGTAGACGTAGCCTAAAAGAAGGTGATGGTTGCAAAGTCCAGCACTCAGAAGTTAGGCTATGACAGAAATAGGATTGTCTGTGCAACCGTAATCTGATCCCCTTGTGTGTATGCATTGTGATACCGCAGTGGTGAGTAACCCGCGGCCGAAGGGTTGCCTGCAGCCCATTGAGGTTCTGGCCCATGAGACATTTGGTTTACTGTTACCCACGTGCAGGGTTGCCAGATTCTGTTGGTTTCCATCCATGTAGGTTTTTTTCTTACCGATAGTACTAAATCGACACGCCTGAAAAGCAAAGGCATGTGAAGTGAGGTGCTTGCGGATGGCACACAACACTATGAGAACCTTGGGTTCCCTCTGCACCCAATCACAACGCTGCTACGGTTCAGTCAGTACATCCTGCAAATTCTAGGAACGCAGCACAGTGAGCAAAATTACTTTATCGCGGGAGCCCATCTTGGTTACAACAATCTTGCGGCTCACCGAGATGGAGGAGGGCCCCCGCTCATTAGCCTAGATTGCCCATTGCTGTGATAAATCTTCCAAAACATGAGTGCCTACTAATTTTTTCCACAGGACCCCTGCCTCATTTAGTGCTCTCGGAGTGAACCCCTGTAGAGCAATGAATTAGACTGTCCTAGGTCATTTGTTACAGAAGTTGAAAGGTGTGTAGCAAATGAGGCATATTATAGGAAAGGGGGGAAAAAAACATTTCATGATTAATGCTGTTGAATGCTGGCTTGGGAGATTGGCTTGTATCCCTACTTCTGCTACAGATTTCCTACGTGACGCTGGGCAAGCTGCTTTCATCAGACTTTTCATTAGGTGGTCACCAACCATGTGTTCCTCATTTTATGTGTGGCTGACCTGAGAGCCTATGAAAACAAATTGTGCAATGCCTCTGAAGCACTCACATCCTGTGGTACTGAGGACTCTAGAAAAGCCCATGAGGAAATTAATACTGTTGTCTTTAGAGCAGAGTTTGAGCAGTGTTCAGCAAATGAGCCGTATGGCCTTCCCGGAGCCATGAGGATAAAATAAAATAGAGAATAACTGCTCATTCGAGGAGCACTGTCCATCCTGTACATTGACTAAGGACGGAGTCCGGTGAAAAAAAAAGTATGTGACCCTGTAGTTAAAAGCTGTATCAGCATGCGGCTGCACAAGGGGCTTGAAGTAAGGTTGCCCAGTTAATCTTAATTCTGATATTGCCTAACTTGAGAGTCTTTGCCCTTGCAACCCAACATAATGTTCATTTAATAGAGTTGTTGTGTATAATTTCCTAGGTTTCTGAAAAAGCAAACCGAATGAACAGAAATGGCATCGCAGGAAATCGTACGGCTCTCTTGAGGAGTAACCAGTGGGCACAGACCTGGGCCTCTTGAGCTAACAGACCGATAGCAGCAAGTAGGTCATGCACCCATGTGGGAGCCTGCTCAAAGGCACACACTTTGCTACTTGGTTTCACAGCTGTTTGCTGCCAGCCAGAGGACTAATAGAGACTTAGGTTCAGTCCCAGGTTCTAGAGAGGAGCCTGTTTAATGATCACAGACTTTGCCTCTCTGAACCCAGCATGGCTTTTTATGCCCTCTGGTATTTCTGGGTGTGTCTAGACTACAGGGTTTTGTCGATAAAAGTGGACTTTTGTCAACAAAACTATACCTACGTCTACACTGCCGCCGAGTTCTGTTGACAGTAAGTCGACAGAACGCGGCAGTTTTGTCGACGGCGGTAAACCTCATTCTACGAGGAATAATCGCCTTTTGTCGACAGAGTTCTGTAGACAAAAGGCGCTGTTGCATCCACCCTGTGCTTTTTCAAAAGAGAGCGTCTAGACTCTCTATCGACAAAGCGGCTTGCTTTGTCGACAGAACTGGCAGTAGTCTAGATGCTCTTTGTCGACCGTATCCGTCGACAAAGCCTCTGTTGACTAAAGCCTGTGGTCTAGGTCCCTCTGAGAGCAGAATTTGGCGTAGCCCTGGGTAACTGAGTTTGCATGTGTGTTGCTGATGCTGGAATAGTGAATAATACCGTTCCATTGCCCCAGCATTAATAGGAGCACAGCACGGAGAGTCTTAGGTTGGCTTGCCAGGTCTCCTCACCAGATGGACCAGACACCATGTACTGCAATGCCGTCTGCTGTAGGAGTGTTGGCAACCCAAGTCTTAGGCCCAGATCCTCAGAGGCGTTTAGGATCCTTCCTCTTATTGCAATATGGGAATTAGCTACCTGTGTACCTTTGTGACGCTGAAGCGTATCCTCAGAGTTTGTGGCCCCTCCCTCTGAAATATGTACAGGGAGTGAGTCTGGGGAGTCGAAAATTTCAGTGGAATCACTTTTCAGAGCGCTCTTCAGCAGGGAAAAAGGCTGCTAGCCATGAAAGGATGTTCTGCAGGGCTCATAGGAAGAGTTTTGCCCTCTTCAGTGCATCTCTTGTGTGTGCTGGTAGCAGTGTTCCCTCTAAGCAACACAGCTTCACAGGTGATTAATCAGCCCTGCCCAGTCAGAGGCTCAGGGCTCCGGAGCTGACTGGGGTGGGGGGCTGATTAATCACCTGTGCTGCCGTGCAGTTTAGCAGGAACACTGGCTGGCAGGTCAGACGTTTTAGAAAGCTCCAGGCTTTTAATTTGTATTTCGGTAAGAGACATGGAGGGCCAGGCTGCATTTTGACAGCAAGAAGGGGCTTAGCCAGCCCTTCCAGGATGGGGAAGCTGAACATGAGTTGGAGCAGCGCTGAGACTGCTCTAGCTTATACCAGAGGTCGGACAGGGCTCTGCATGGCCCCAAATACTGGCTGTGTAAAGGTAGCTTAAAACTATGTTTTGTGGTAGCCCACTCCATCCTTGCGAGTAACAGAATCAGGCCCAGAGGTTTCTGAGGACAAAAGGGGGCTTTCTGAGCTGTGGAAACGCGCTTGAGAAGAAACCAGACTCAGAAACAGCATCCCGCTTCCTGACTCTGGCCTAGGAAAGCTGAACTGAGCAATTCTCAGCACAACAAGGCCTGTCACAGGGGAGAAGGATACGTTGGCCAACTCGGAAATGCTCAGGAGCTGTTAAGAGTGCAAGAGCAAAGCCCAGTTTGTCAGGAGTTAAATGCTCTTTGCTTGGGAGTTGCACTTTAGATCCACCCATTCACTGCACTTTTGAAATCACTTGTTTGCTGTCAAGCTGACAGCTCTTGAGAAAAGAACTTTTTTTCTTTTCCCCTTTAGGTGGGACAGCTTTCTGGGATAGGCGAAGGTTGATGATGTAGATGGAAAAGGATTGTGTAAAAATCACTGTATGCAGGGACAGATTTTTTTTTTTTTTTTTGCAACCTATTGTCTAGCCCGCCAAGATCAGTGGCTGGAAAGGCATCTTGTGTGTGTTTTGCAAGCTAGTAGGCCACTCAACTGAAATGGGATTTGGAGGCTTGCGCCCTTTGAGTCTTTCTGGTAAATGATCTAGGAACGGTGTTAGAGAGTGCGCTGACCTTGGAAGTGTTTACGCTGGTCTTTTAAATCATTCTTCGCCTGGGGAGCTCGCAGAATCATAGATCTAGGAAACCACATCCTTCTGATTAGCATCTTCTCCTCCCTTATGCTCCTTGTTGCAGCTCTTAGTTCACAGCCTACGTGCTCCCCCCCAGATGCTGCCAGATAAAATAGGAGTGTCCAGGAACACTGTTCTGCCCAGAGATAAGTGTAAAACTGGCCTATCTTCCCAGGCTTTCCCATGACTGCATTCTCCTTCCCATTGGCTCTGTGAGTGACTCTGGGCAGCACCTGAATCTCTCTTGGGTTGTTGCCCATGTATGCAGCTCACAGGCAACATGGTCCATTGTCCTTGTACAAACTGACATGGCTGGTGTCCTGTTGACGTGCACCAAGAAGAGTCTGTCAATTCAGTGCTAGGCCTGCCTCGTTTGTCAGTGTCGAAGTCTGAGCCTGAACTCTGACCAGCCTCAGATTGTGTTATCTAAGCCAGGGAGTGGTATTGACATGCTTAAAATGTGTTTTTTTCTAGTGCAGTTCCTGCCCTGTGTTACCTCTGTGCTAATCTGTTTTTTATCTATCCCTTTGGTACCCAACCCTCTTTAAAGTTATGGTGTGAGAGCAACTAGAATCTGCTATAGTACTGAGGTTACTTTATACCTACACCCATTCTAAGAGCACAAAGACCCCAAATTGGATCTTGCTTGTGCCTATTGAGTCAACAGCATGATGTACTTGGGCTACGTCTAGACTGCAGAGTTAAATGGGAAAAAGAAACACAATTTGTGGTATGCAAATTGCATGACTTTTTCCAATTTACTTTCCAAAGAGCCTTTTTTGAAATTTGGCACATCTGCATGGCGCCAAATTTTGGAAAAAAGTGCTCTTTTGACACATCCCTTATGCCTCATGGAACGATGTTTACAGGGGTGGTGAAAGAGCATGTCTGATTTTTTGAAAAATATTTCCGAAAAGCGGACACGCTCCTTGGATGCAGTATTGGGCAGTCTAGACGTAGCCTTGCAGAAAAAGCAAACATCATTCTGGGATGCATTAACAGGAGTATTATGAGCAAGACACGAGAAGTCATTCTTCCGCTCTACTGTGCACTGATTAGGCTTCACCTGTAGTACTGTGTCCAGTTCTGGGCACCATGTTTTAAGGAAAGATGTGGAGAAATGGGAGAAGGTCCAGAGAAGAGCAACAAGAATGATTAAAGGTCTAAAGAATTGGGCTTGTTTAGTTTGGAAAAGAGAAGACTGAGAAGAGGATATAATAGCAGCTTTCAAGTACAGGCAGTCCCCAGGTTACATGGATCCGACTTACATCGGATCCCTACTTACAAACGGGGAGAGGCAACCCCGCACTAGCTGTTTCCCCCCAGCAGACCAGGGAGACACAAAGCTAGCGCCCCCCCCCCCCCCCAAGCAGACCGGGGAGACACGGAGCGGCTTTTCTCAGCAGACACCTCAGCTTGAGAATAAAGGACTAAGGGAAGTGAGGTGTGGGAGAATAAAACTGAGCTCTGGAGAAATGTTTGGCTAGAGTTTCCCCTACAATATGTACCAGTTCCAACTTACATACAAATTCAACTTAAGAACAAACCTACAGTCCCTATCTTGTACGTAACCCGGGGACTGCCTGTACCTAAAAGGAGGGTTACAAGGAGGAGGAAGAAGAATTATTCTCCTTAATGTTTGATGATAGGACAAGAAGCAGTGGGTTTAAATTGCAGCAAGGGAGGCTTAGGTTGGACATTAGAAAAATCTTTTTGACAAGGTAATTAAGCACTGGATTAAATTGCCTAGGATGGTTGTGGAATCTCCATCACTGGAGATATTTAAGAGCAGATTAGACAGACATCTATCAGGGATGATCTAGATGGTGCTTCCTGCCGTGAAAGCAGGGGACTGAACTCGATGACCTGAGGTCTCTTCCATTTTTGGTGTTCTGTGATTCTATGTATTAGAATCCCAGCAGAATACATGTATTGGAGCACTTGCCTGCCTCAATGGAGCCTATGCAGAAACACGGCTGCCCTTTGGAAGGCTTGTTCTGGAATTGGTGCCCTGAACCCATGTGACTGTTTTGAAGCAGCTGCACTGTGCCCGGTTGTACACATACAGGGTTAATGGAAAAGCTTTTAAATGAATTTCTAGATATTTGGAGGAAATGTTTCACTCTCTGCAGAGAACTGGATGAAGCAGGTTGCAAAGTCCAATTTGCCTGCTGCTCCTTAACTTTTAAATAGGTTAGTTAACTATAGTTTTTCTTCGCCTGACTCTCACATCGCTAGACAGTGGCCACACGTGAGGTGCATCGGGAATACTTTGGTTTATATATACTTTTTTTTGCAGCAGCATGTAGTGTAGATGCAAAAGCAACAGGAATTTACAGCTGAGTGGACCAGGGATGAATCTAGTGATTTCTGTATTCTTTCCCCACCTCCTCTTAGAAACACTGTACAGGTTGGAAATCCTTGGTCCAGCACCCTCGGGACCTGACTGGTCCTGAACAAAGGAATTTGCCAGACCAGGGATCATCAATTCTGGCCCCTCTGCTGCTAGGCTCTGGGCTCTTCCCAGGGGCCACCAGCCCCCCAGCCAGGCTCCCCTCATGGTTGCTGGTCCCAGCCACTGGGCTCCACTGCCAGTCCTTGCCAGGCTCCCTGACAGCTGGACTGGCTCTGCACAGAGCCCCCTGGACATGGGACTGTCCCTGCTCTCAATCTCCTAGGTGGGCTCGGGCTTCAGCTCTGCTAGCATTTCGGGCCACTGACTCCCCGGCCATGGGACTGGCTCTGCTACTGGTCCCCAGCTGGACTACAGGCCGCCGGCACCGTGGCCACAGGACCAGCCCACTGCTAGTCCCCCAGCCAGGCTTCCGGCCACCAGCCCCTCTGCCGCCAGACTCCCAGCTCTTAGTCATTGGGGTTCTCTGGTCCAGAGGCTCTCTGGTCTAGCAGCATCCGTGGTCCTGCCAGACCACAGATGATGCTGGACCAGAGAGTCCCAGGTCCAAACATGATCCCTCATCAGTGGGCTAAATCCTTAATAGTATGTCTTGAGGTTATTCCTAGAAGTCCCAGTGTTGAACCAGGGTTGTGTTATGGTAGGGGCTGTACAAACAGAACCAACTGATCTGTCCCAAAGATCTTGATTAACTTCCACCAGTATTCCCCAGATATGAAGTCAGGGGGGTCGTCATCCTTCTTTTGTGCTGAAAGGGTGAATAATTTTGTTTGAAATTTTGCTGAACTATTATTCCTGGGTCTGCAGAGGTTGATTTGAGACAGGCTCAATGGAAGCATTCAGAAAATGAGGCCCTCTTGAGTTAGACTATCAGGGTGCGTCAAAATAACTTATTTCGAAATAAAATTAACTCCCCAAATAATAATTTAGAAATAGCGTGTCCACACTATGGGGAAGCCTCAAAATTAGTCCAAGGCAGGCTCTGTTAACATGGACGTGCTACCTCGGACATGGAGCCCCAGGAATCACTGGCAAGTAATTAGTTTGAATTACTGTGGGGAGTAGTTCTTTCGAAATAGTGGCACTGGAAGCGTCCACACTACCATTTCGAAATTAGTGTTATTCCTTGTGGAAAACAGGAAGAAATAACCTGCCTATTATTTTGAAATAACAGGCTTGGGAGTGTGGATGTGCCACTTGTTATTTCAGAATAAGGGGAGTTATTTCGAAATAGCTCCCTAGTGTAGACCAGGGCTCAAACTCAGTGGTTGCTGCCCTACTGAAACAAAAGGGGCATTTCCCATCTCTTCCCTGAGCTGTTGTTTCAGGCTCTCTGCAGTCTCAGGAAAACACATGTCTCATCACCACATAAAGTGATTTTTCCCCCCAGAGCAGTCATGGCTAGAAACATACATGCATATTTTAATTAAAGCTAAATTTTGTGCGGGAATGTAACAGCCCAACAAAGAAAGTGCAAAAGGGTGTGACTCTTTGGCTGGCTCCAGCTAGGCTGTAGAATAAAGAGGCAATTCAGGGACTTTTAGGATGGACTGATTTTTTTAACTCCATGTGGGAGACCTCCTCTGGGTCAGTGGTTCTCAAACTTTTTGGCCCGTGGCCCACCTGGCCCAAAGCAAACCTTTGCGTGGAAAGTTGCTAATGGAAACTCGCTGTTAATTACACAATTACGCCCGAGCCATTTTGCTAGTGCTGCAGGGAGAATGGTTTAATTTAAATTATTAAAACAGATTAAGCGGGTTAAATTTCTCATGTTAATTTATCAAACTTAATTTTAAATAAAGTATAATATTAATTTATGTCCAACACTAGAGGTTTCAATGTTTTTTTTATTTATGGCAGGGGTGAGGAACATTTATTGGGTCGGAGACCACAGACCCACAGAAAAATCAGTTGGTGGCCACACAAGTGAGAAGCAAACAACTCCTCCAAAACTTCCCAGCCTTAACTAATGTGGCCTCCAACTGAGACACCTCACTCCTCTGGCATTTCAGCCCCACAAGGCAAGGGGGAGGGGCAGGGAGGACTGAGGTTCAGGGCTTCCCATAGTCCAGATTTACTCTTCTAAGGTTCCGCGGTTAGTGGATTTTGTGGACCCCTGTTGGCTTTGGGGTGGGGACAAAAACTAGGGGTTCAGTGTGCAGAACAGGCTGCCAGCGAGTGGTATCGGGATGGGGGTGCAGGATCTGGGTGGGAGATGGGCTGTGAGAGTATGTCTACACTACCCTCCTAGTTCGAACTAGGAGGGTAATGTAGGCATACCGCACTTGCAAATGAAGCCCGGGATTTGAATTTGCATAAGCCGGGCGCCGCCATTTTTAAATGTCCGCTAGTGCGGACTCCGTGCCGCGCGGCTACACATGGCACAGACTAGGTAGTTCGGACTAGGCTTCCTAGTCCGAACTACCGTTATTCCTCATTCCACAAGGAGTAACGGTAGTTCGGACTAGGAAGCCTAGTCCGAACTACCTAGTCTGTGCCGCGTGTAGCCGCGCGGCACGGAGTCCGCACTAGCGGACATTTAAAAATGGCGGCGCAGGGCTTACGCAAATGAAGCCCGGGAAATTCAAATCCCGGGCTTCATTTGCAAGTGCGGTATGCCTACATTACCACCCTAGTTCGAACTAGGGTGGTAGTGTAGACATACCCTAAGAGGGGATGAGGGTGGGTGGGAGGTAGGGTGCAGAAACAGGCTGGGAGTAGGGTGTCTGGCCAGGAGGGGAGGGGGCAAGAGTGAGGGAAGGTGCAGGAGCAAGGTGGGGGTAGGGTGTCTGCCCAGGAGGGAAGATTCAGGAGCAGGCAGGGGGTAAGGGTGTTTGGGCAGGAAGAAGGGTGCAGGAGTTGGGATGTCTGGTCATAGGAAAGGGTGGAGGAGTGAGCTTGGGGTTTCGGGGGCGTGTGTGAGAGGGGTGGGGATGCAGACTCAGGGCATGAGGGAAAGGGGGGAACTTACTTGCCTTCACTCCTCTCACCATTTGTAGGCATCGTGTCCCAGCCATGGCCTTCTGCTGCTCCCATTGGCTGGAATCAGGCCAATGGGAGCAGTGGGGAAAGCCTCCAACCAGCACATCCATGTGCTGTTGTTCCCGCAGCTGGCGGGGGGTGGGGCGGGAGGAGCCACAGTTCGTGGAGCCGCTCCTGGCTCCATTTCTTCCCTGCGAGACGGATCTGGCAGGGAGGCTCGGGACTTTATCCCCCTCCCCCGGGAAGTCAGCTCTGGCGATCCAACCTCACAGTGGGGAGAGGGGAGTGTGAGGCTGCAGCGTGCGCATGGGTTCCCTGCTGTGGGGAGAGGGAGGAAGGAAGGGAGGGCTTAGCTCGAGCCACGGACCACTTAGAAGGCGGCAATGAACCACTAGCGGTCCGTGGACCCTAGTTGAAGAACCACTGCTCAAGGCAAAGGAAGGAAACATAGGCCATGGGACTGAAGCATGCTTTGCGTGAGTCATGGCAGCATCTTAATTCTTTTGAAATTGGATCAGGCTCTAATGATGATCAGACCCTGGTTCGGCAGCAGAGGCTATGTGGACCTGCAGGGCTGGGAATCAGCGTGGCAGACTGCAGTGTCCTTTGGTGACTTCCAGTCCTTTGTTGGAAGCCTGTGCGTACACACGCATCCCTGCGATGACCCAGTTCCTCCCTATTCCTTGTCATCCCACCCTTCCCTTCAGAGGGCCGGGAGGAAGGGCAGGCCTCTCGAGGAGATAAATATAGCCCGTAAACAAGAAAACAGGATGCATCCGCTGGTGATTTAAAAACAAACTTCAGGGCCGACGATCATCAGCCCGCTGGTTAGCTGGAGAACCGGATTCTCCTGCAAACATGCCTTGTGAACAGTTGAACGTGCACGGTTTGCAGCTCCGAGAACCACTGCTGGAGCGCAGGCACCTGTCGGTTGGTTTAACCCTTTGAAACAACTTCCTGGTGCTGTGGGGTCCAGATCTTACCTAGGATTACTGCAGGGGAATGAAAACAAAGGGAAACCCGGTCGATCGCAAAGCACTCGGCAGTCCCCATCGCACAGATGGGAAACTGAGGCACAGAGAGGCCTGAAGCCAGGTCTGCCGCTGGGGGTAAAGGGGGCAACTGCTGGTGATTCAAAAGGGCTTGGGACTAGTGGCAGTGATGGCAGCTGAAGCCCTTTTGAATTGCTGCTGAAGTCCCGCTCCATGGGGTGCTGAGGGGTGCTCGGGAGAGGCACGTCGCGCTCCAGGTGACACTGAGGCGCCCCTGAGGGGAGGTGAACCCAAGCTCCTCCCCTTTTGCCTGAGGCCCCGCCTCTTTCAGGAGTACGGCTTGCACCCCGTCTTGCCCAGGGGCCTGGCGAGGCCCCTGCCTGTGACTTGCTTATGGTCTCACCGGGAGTCTGAGGTGAAGCAGGAAATTGAACTTGGGGCTCACAAATCTTACACTTGTGGGGGCCTCACCCCACTGTCCTCCTCCTTCACAGATGCCCCCAGAATCTCTTCATGGGGCGGGGTGTGTGGGGGGGGGGGGGGCAAGTTGAGTCTCCCTCCAGAACTCTGTAATGACGTGGGGTAGGAACAGCAGTGCCGGGCCTAGGGTGGCTGTCCCGCTGTAGCAGATACCGACCGAGCTCAGATTGCCTGGCTAGCAGGGCCCTTTGGGCCAGGGTGGTAGCCTGTTGATGGAGGGGACAGGGTAGCAAGCCTGCGTTGCTGCTGCTGTACCTGTTGCGTGCGTGGCTCGCTGGGGAGGGCTGCAGACTGCCAGGAAGGAGAGACGAGGCTTGGAAGGCAGCCGAGCAGCGGGTGCCTTGGATTGCCAAGAAACGAGCTGAGGAAGTGCAATCAGGGTGAGGAAACGGCCCCTGTCTGCTCCTCAGGCCGGGCCAGGAGCGGTGGTGGATGCAGCGGGCGCTTAGCAACCCAGGGTGGGGGAAGAAGCAAATAAAATTCTGGGATGAGTAAACAGCGCCAGAGAAAAACGGACTCTTGCCCAGTGACAGGAAAGAACGAGGCCAGGCTTGGAACGTGGGGCAGCTGCCGCACTCTGGAACAGGTGCCGGCTGCTGGAGCCCACCTGGGAGGCATGTTTGCCCCTCGCGTAGATTTGCTCTGCACAGAAGCCAGTGATGTTCTCCATCCCTCCCCCTCATGTGGAGGCTAGATGGGCAGGGCTGAACTGGACAGGCCGGGAAGCCTGTGGCTGAGGCATGGACGGTGGGTCCAGGCATGTTATACCTTCCCAGAAGCAGGAATGGCCTGTGCAGAAAGGTGTGTGAGGCCAACCCTCTGCCTTGGCCCAGTTTGGGAACCCGGCTCTGCTGTCTTCCCTAGGCATCCTCAGTTCCCTTGTCGCAATTCAGGGCCCTGCCCCGCGGCACGAGAGAAAGTCTGCTCCTGCTCCATGTCCCCACACAGGGCTGGGTGCTTGCCAGCCCATAGAGACAGGCCCCCTTCCTGGGGGGCACTGCCTGCCACGTTTATTGCCACGCAGCTTGTAATGGCTCTGGCAATCGGCCCTCGGAGAGCAGGGCCTGGGGGTGAAGTACCTGGCAAAGCTGTCGGAGTGACTTTGGACGTATGGTAACTTGCCTAGAGTGGCCTGAAGGGCTGGAGACACCGGGGAGAGCTGGGCCTGGATGAGAAAGAGATGCATGCTAAACACACTTCCTGTGTTTCCTGTTTAGTGACAGCGGACGCCCGTTCTTCCTATACCTCGCCCTGGCCCATGTGCACGTGCCCTTGGTCGTCGCTCAGCCTCCCTCCGGTTCCTCGTTCCCTGGGCCCTACCGAGCCAGCTTGAGGGAGATGGATGCCCTGGTGGGACAGATAAAGGACAAAGCTGCCGGCTGCGGGGCGGAAAACACATTCCTTTGGTTCACAGGTGAAGCACTAAGAGCCGCTGCAGTGATAACAGATCATCTCGATAACTGATATTTACTTACTGCTGGGCGGGCTGGCGAGGCAAGGGGCTCAGGGAAAGGGGTGAAGCGCAGCCACATGCAGATGTGAAGCTGTTTTAGGGAGGGCCTTAGCACCCGGTTAAGAGCCAAAGTGTGGCTCCTGAGGGAGGAAGGACGCTTGTTCCTGGGTTCTGCCCGAGGGGGTGGATTCCATCCTCCATGAACTCTGCTCCTTTGTATTCGTCTGTGTGCTGAACAGTATGAAAGCCACAGGCCATGCTCTGCTCTCAGCCATTCTGGAGTGAAGCGGGAGCTGCTGCACTTCCCCAGTGCAGGATCTTTACGGAGCTGGTGTCTTCTGTTCCTATTTTCCTGTCTCATGTTTCCCTGCAATGTGCCCTTCCCCGACCGTTCTTAGAGCGAGGAGAACCAGCACGGGACAGGCCTATGTACGCCAAGATATTTGGGGGAGGGCAACAGGGGGAGAATAAGCCCCTCCCAGCCAAGTTTCAGGGAGTTGGGGAGCAAGAGGAGCTGCAGGCACAGGAGGGACAGAGGAGATTTGGTCAGTTGTGTGCCCTGACAATACTCAGAGCTGGTGCTGAGAATGCTGATTGGTGTCTGGCCTCAGGTGGGACCCCCCCAGACACGACGGAGAGTGACATGGTTTCTCAGAGGAACTGGCTCTCAGGGTCACCCTGAAACTTGGGGGACTCCTCTCCCCCTTGTAATTGGGGGGCTGTGGGGAACGGACACCAGGATCCCCAGAGATTTTCCCTGGGCTGTCCTGTTGGGTTGTAAACAGGAGTGGCTTGAGGCCGGCTGCGGCAGCTAGCTCCCCAGGCAGAAGGCGCGATTGGCGCCCCCGCCTGCATGGCTGTCAATAGCCGTGATGTCATCATCGGATGCCCCAGGCCAGCGGCGCGCTACGCGACCGCTTAGTCTGCCTAGGCTCACGGGCTGCCCCTGGTTGTAAATGCCTGGCTAGGTCAGACTGGTCAGACTCGCCCGCCTTGTGGTGTTGCCAGGAGGCAGGACTCCTCCAGGTGCTTTGTAGGCAAAGTTTGGGCCTCACAGGGCTGTGCTGCTCTGTCAGACTTGGCGCCGGTCCCTTCCCTCAGGCAGCTTGTTTTCCAACCCGTCTTCCCCCGCCCCAGGCGGCCCCGCTTCAGGCAGATGGATGAACCTGGACATCCGTGTCTACCAATTAAACCTCAAATCCCCATTAATTAAAAAGTCCAAATCCGCTCTTGCTGAGATGCCTTCCTAACGAGGAGTTCTTGCTTCATTACCCTTCCGAGGACAGGAACAGCTCCACGGCTCATTAATGCTGAAGCCAATTGCTATTGTCTCCCCCCACTTCCCCGTCTTAGACTCAGTCCCCTGAGTGGAAGTTCAGCCCCCTGGAGAAAATATGGCCTTGTTATTTGGCAATAAACTCCATGGTGGTCAGCAGTATAGCGAGTCCTCAGTCAAGCGCCTGCTGAGGTAAAAGGCCATCAAGGCGCTGGAGAGGAGGGGAGCAGGACATTGCTTGCCGGGGAGCAAAGACCTGACGCAGCAGCTCCCCGCTTCCCCCCAAACATCAAGGGGCTCTGTCTGGAGCACCCTTGATTGCCACCGGCCACCAGACAATCTGCTTTGTGGAAGCTAGTGAGACTGGGCCTTCCTCACTCAGTTTCCCAGATCGAAATCAGAGTCACTCTTCGGTTTGACGCAGCTGATCTGAGTTTACGCCTGTGGGCTGGAGACTGGCATTTCTCCCGTGGCCTCCGCAGTCCGACGCATTCACTCTGTGTCAGTCCAACTTGCCTGTCTCTGGCTGTTTCTCACGCATGGTGTTTATCTCCCCTCCAGGAGACAACGGCCCGTGGGCTCAGAAGTGCGAGCTTGCAGGGAGCGTGGGCCCCTTCTCCGGGGCCTGGCAAAGGCAACGAGGTAACTTGTGAGGCTGCTGGCAATGCCGTTCCTGTCTCGGTGGCTGTCACAGGCCACCTGTTGGGAATGGGGAGCGACCTCTTCCTGGAAGGCCCTTGTTCAGATCTGGCCACCAAGCAGAAGGGAGAGAGAAGATATGTCCCTGCCTCTGGCAGAATTCACTCCCATCTGCCTGGCTACAGCGAGGCCCTTGCCAGCGTGGTTCACTTGCAGAGCTCCAGTCGCCTTGCCTGCAGAATAGATCAGCTAGTACTAAGTGGCAAGTGTTTCCCCAAAACATCCCGAGGCATCAAGCCGAATGAAGGCAAACTTGGGCCCTGGGCACATGCCCAGGGAGCCTCCTGGCCCCTCCACCATGCCATGGCTCGACTCCTTCTTACCCAGGTAACAGCCTTCAGATGGCTGGATACGTTCACACCTCTTGGAGCTGTTGGTTTAAGCTGCCTGCAGACTCAGGCAGGCAGTGTTCCTGTGCGACTCACATTTTAAGCTTTTCTTTTATTGCACAACATCATTTTTTAACTGAGCCCCTTGGTCTGGGCCTATGGTGTCATCTACTCTAGTGTCTAGGGCAGTGTTTCTTAAACTTTTTAAGAGGGAGGAACACCAAACAATAATTTTTTTTATGAGGAACACCGAGAACTTTTTGTTGAGCAAAAAAAAAAAACGGCCGGGGAAAGTTATTGAGAAAAAAAACAAAACATTGGGGTTATTGAGAGGGGGGGGGGGGAAAGTCTCCCGTCCCTTTAAGGGTAGCCATTTTGAACTCTGTTGTTCTCCGTGGCACACCGCCGACTGCCTTGCAGCACACCGGTGTGCCATGGAACACAGTTTAAGAAACACTGGTCTAGAGAGAGAAAAAACTATTGTCTGTGGCCCTGATGGAGAAGGATGCTGGGAGATGCATATAAAAGGTCTTCAAGTCCACCCAGCTCTTGAGAGGACCCACACCGAGACTTATGCTCTCTACTGAGAATTATTCTAGAGCTTGGATGTTGTCCCGGAAATGCTGAGCTCTCTCTGACTTCTGTAGGAGTTAAAGGGTGTTCCAGGTTTTTGGAAATCAGGCCTATAAAAGTGTATATCATTCTAAGCCCTCCAGTCTAACTGTATGGAGGTTTTAAGTGTTGCTGTCCCCAAGGGAGCCATCTGTGTGGTGGGTTTGATTATTTATATGGAAGCAGCCAAAAGTCTCCAGCGTGACTCAGGCTTTTCCTGCGTCTGCGTCCCATGTTATACACTATCAATATGTGTCAGCTTACATTTCCCCATTTGCTCCAGGACGGAAGGGGAGGGGGCAGTAAGTGAGACAGCATCTCTTTCCTCCTCTGTTTCCTGACACCTACCAAATATAGTAGAGGCCTGGAAGGAAACTGACGTAGGATTCTGAGAAAAGGCTGCTTGAGGGGCTGACCTGTGCCTTGCCTCTTTTTGCAATACTTTCTTGGTTATTTTGTATCGCTGCTTTTTTCTCCAGAATCAGCAAATCCGGGTTGTAGGCTCTCTTCTGACCTAATGAAAAAAATACATCGTTAGCCATATCCCCGCACACTTGTGCACAGCCAAGTGTCTGCTAATGACTGGCAGCCTAGCCCTGACTAGCAGCTTTACAATAACAAACCAGGACTAGCCATCCACTGCTCACTGACAACCATACCCACCAGTGGATAAATACCACAGAAAGGGGAGCAATTCCCTAAGGATAGCAAAACACCTGGCAGCAGCCGAGATTTTAAAAATCCCTCTGGGTATGTCTACACTACAGCGCTAATTCGAACTAACTTAGTTCGAATTAGTTAATTCAAACTAAGCTAATTCGAACTAACGCATCCAGACTAAAAAACTAGTTCGAATTAGCATTTTGCTAATTCAAACTAGCATGTCCACATTAAGTGGACCCTGAACCGGGGTTAAGGATGGCCGGAAGCAGTGCCGGCAGGGCATCAGATGAGGACTTAGAGCGTGGAGCTGCTGCCTCAGGCTAGCCGAGGGCTGTGCTTAAAGGGACCCGACCCCCACCCCGGACAGACAGTTCTCAGGGGTGCCCCGCTTGCAAAGCAGTCCTGTCTTGGAGTGCCCTGAGTGCCCACACTGGGCACATCACAGCACTCGGCCATCAGACCGGCTGCACTTGCCGCAGGCTGCCATCTGGGGAGAGGGGGCAATTGGGGGGCTGCAGGAGAGCTTCCACCCCCAGAAGCCCGCAGAGCCAGCCCAGTCCTCCCCATCGGGGGCTCGTACCCCATTCCTCCCTCACCTCCTTCCACTTACCCTTCCCTAGCCCCCCTTCCTGATGTACAAAATAAAGAAAACGTGTGGTCAAAAATGGAATCTCTCTTTATTGAACAAAACTTGGGGAGACTGGGAAAAGGAGGTGGGAGAGGGGAAGAGAGAGGGTGGGAGAGGGGAGGGCAACTAAAATGATCAGAGGTTTGGAACAGGTCCCATATGAAGAGAGGCTAAAGAGACTGGGACTTTTCAGTTTAGCAAAGAGGAGACTGAGGGGGGATAGGATAGAGGTCTGTAAAAGCATGAGTGGGGTGGAGAGGGTGCATACAGAAAAGTTCTTCATTAGTTCCCATAATAGAAGGACTAGAGAACACCAAAGGAAAGGAATGGGTAGCAGGCTTCAAACTAATAACAGAAAGTTGTTCTTGACAAAGCAGAGAGTCAACATGTGGAACTCCTTGCTGCAGGAGGCTGTGAAGGCTAGAACTAGAATAGAGATTAAAGAGAAGTGAGATAAAGTGATGGAGGTTGGGTCCATGGAGTGGTATTAGCCAGGGGGTAGGAATGGTGTCCCTGGCCAAAGTTTGTGGAAGGCTGGAGAGGGATGGCACGAGACAAATGGCTTGGTCACTGTCTTCGGTCCATCCCCTTCAGGGTCCCTAGGGTTGGCCGCTGTCGGCAGACAGGCTACTGGGCTAGATGGACTTTGGTCTGACCCAGTACGGCCATTCTAAGCTCAGAGCTCAGGGTTGGGGGTCTCAGTGGACCACCTTGATTTTCATGCACACCTGCTCCTGGGTGGCCAGGCTGGCAGCTCTCCTGCCCTAGACGGCCACTTTCCTGTGCCTAGTGCGGAGGTTCTGGACGAGGTCCACGATGTCCGCACTAGACCAGGCGGGTGCCCGCCTCTTGCGGTCCCGGGCAAGCTCCCGGGAGCCGCCAGCCTGGTCCCGGGAAGAGGTCGAGGGCTGGGGGGCATCGGGTGGCTGGCTCAAGCCGTGCCAGGTGCAGGGTCTGCTAGCTGGGTGCTGGCAGGCTTGCACCTGGCACGGGCATCGTAGCCAGCCCGTGCCCCTTTAAGGGGTCCGGGGCCGGGAGGGGGGCATAGAGTTTCCCTGGTGTTGGCCAGAGTGGCCACCAGGGAAAGCTGGGGAGGGCTAGCCTCCCACTAGTTCGAATTAAGGGGCTACACAGCCCTTAATTCGATCTAGTAAGTTCGAACTAGGCTTAGTCCTCGTAGAATGAGGTTTACCTAGTTCGAACTAAGCGCTCCGCTAGTTCGAATTAAGTTCGAACTAGTGGAGCGCTAGTGTAGCACCTATCAAAGTTAACTCGAACTAACGTCCGTTAGTTCGAATTAACTTTGTAGTGTAGACATACCCTCTGGGTTCCATATTAAACTGGAATATTTATAGAGATTTCCAAGTAAAAAAAATGCCTGTGTGACTCTAATATCTTTGTTTATTCTATAGCATCTCAGTCCTTTACGTGCTTGTCTCTGTTCTGTTGCCCGAGATCTCTTTTATAAATTTATGGATATAGTTTGCCTATTCTGATATTCCCAGAGTATAAGATCTATCTGTTCTAAACTCTCGCTCATAAATGCAGAATCCGAACACCTGCAGTGTAAAATCAATAGCAATTGTGAAGTCCCTGCTGGATTTTATGGCGTCTCTGATATTTCTCCTTTTTGGAGAATCAAACCTTTATTTGGGTAGGGTGTTTATGTGTATGTGTGGGGTTTGGGTAGGGTGTTCATGTGTATGTGTGGGTAGAAGTTTAGGGGAGCAAGGGAGGTGTCATTCAATGTTCCCTCTCTTTTTTTCCATCTATGTGTGGAATAAATGTTATGTGCACTGAGGCATGGGCAGATGTGCACCACCAGCAGAAAGTCACACTGCCAGCTGTGGGCGCTCTGCTAATCAGCTGGACGGCATTTGACTCTCTCCTGGGAGGTCGCCCAAGCACTCAGCTTACGGGGAACACTGTTGTTAGTGTTCTGAGTGCCATTTTCATATGATACGGATTTTCATATGGGTTGGGTGAGACCAAAAATTAGCTGGCAAGTTTACAAAAGGACATTGGTTATTAGTAAAAGCACTCTGCAAGCAAGCTGCCTTTCCCTTAGTGCCTGATCCAAATCCCAGGAGTTGGTGAAGGGCAGCGGTTCCCAGCCTTTTCCAGATGGGGACCCATTTTGACAATTCAGGAAGACTTGGTGACCCAGGGCAGTTCAAAAAATGTGTGAATGGCTCCTTAAGAGCCACCTGGGGAGACGCCTGGTGACCCTTTTGAAATGTAATGGCGACCCATATTTGGCCTAGGGTTTCGGATGAGCTTTAGATTAGGCTCTTACTGAGAGAAAATAGCAATACTGAGGTCCTGCCTTTCCCACCTTCTCCATGAGTAGCATACAGCAGAATAAAAGCTTCCTCTCTCCTCTGCAGCAGCCCCCCAACCCATGGGGGAAACTGTCATCCCATCTCTGGCTGGGGGGGTCCTTAGCTGAACCTCTGGAAGGGCTGACATGGCAGTGGAATACCCTGATGTGTCTGTAGCGATGCACCTGCCATGTAAGGTGTCGTTGGAGGTGCGTTGAATTTGCTGTGGAAGGAATTAGTAGACTCATCACCACCCTTCCAAGACATACGAGGATGGGTTCCCCTGTTTTGTGCCTAGTCACTGGAAACGCCTTCGCTTTCGGCTTGTCATTGAGCTGGATTTGTTATTACTTGCAAGGGAATGTTCCGTCCTGCCTGGTGTCCAGCTTCTGTAGAAAGCCTTGGCCTTTGAAATGTGATGTCATTGCACAATTGTGCAACCGGTATTAGTGAGAAAAATCCATGTGGCTTTGTGTTTTGTTTTGCTTCGCCTGTCGAAAGGGCCGCTGTGATTTCCTGTTTAAACTTAAAGGCAGCACAGTATGTGGAATAGACAGCAAGCTAGTGGCTATTCCTTTGACTCTTTCTGTGGGCTATGACTCGTTACGGGTTTGTATACAAATCCCTTGACTAATTGTGTGTCGGTTAATTGAGCTGTAACTTGGTACAAGGGAAATGTAATTTAAAAAGCACAGGGGCCTCTTTTTATTTGGATCACTAGCAGACTTACCCGGCGTTGTTCAGGCCTCTTCTCCTCCCCGACAGACAACCCCCCTCCAGCCTGCCTGGGACCTGTTCATTCATCTCCTCCCAGTACACCTCGCCTCCCCATCCACCCAGGGCCTGTGCTTTCACACGTACCCCAGGCCACCCCCCAACACACCCAAGGGCCTGTTCTCTTCCCCCCCCCACAATTCCAGCAATGAGCTGGGGGGGAAGAGGTTTGTGGCAGGGGGGCTATTTATTGGTTTGCTGGCAGGCAAGATGGTGGAATCCCAGCCCTGCTAGCCGCTGCCTTGGTGGTGCAGCTTCCCCCAATGGACATGCTGCAGGATAGCTCTCCCCTGCGGGCTCGCTGCCCCTGGTGCCCACTCCCATCCACGTCCCTCCGAACAGCAGCCCCTCCCTGTGCATGTTGTGGGAAACTGTCCCTTTCCTGGGGCTTCCGGATGTCCTGGCACAACCAAACCCTGACCTTGCTTTCAGTCAGGAGAAGATGAAGCTGCATAGCAAATTGGGTAGCCCTAGCTCTTACTGTTTAGGAAGAGTTCTTGAACAGATAGATAGATAGATGGGGGTGAGGATAGATAGATGGATAGAGGGGGTGTGGGGACAGATAGATAGATGGATAGATAGATGGGGGTGAAGATAGATAGAGGGAGAGTGTGGGGATAGATGGATAGATAGAGGGGGTGAGGATAGATAGATGGATAGAGGGGGTGTGTGGGGATGGATGGCTGGATGGATAGATAGATAGATGGATGCATACGGATGGATGGATAGATAGATACCTAGATGTGTATGGATGGATAGATAGTTAGGCAGGTAGATAAAAGTGTGGGGAACTGGGGATAGGTAGGTAGCTAGATAGATGTGCAGGGATGGATGGATGGATAGATAGATGTCTGGGGATGGATAGATAGGTAGGTAGGTAGAGGGATGGATGGATGGAGGGTCAAATTAAAAATCTGGTATAGAGACTTTTTTAAGCCATAGATTACATACCACAGTTAGTTCTGCAATTTCATATTTGAGTTCCTGCAGAACTCTTGGGTGATACCCCATGGTCCTGGGGACTTATTTAGGTTATGTTTAACCACTGGACTATATTTCCTCCCTTGGCAGAGCTAGACCCAGGTTTGTTGGAAGATGACTTAGTGGGTAATTAAGAGCCGGAGAAATGATGATGCAGATTTAGTTTGGAAGGTGCAGGCCTGGCAGGTTTGTGTTTGTATGCTGCTTCAGCAATCCAGAAGGAGAAGCTTTCGTGTAGCGGAGTTGTTTGCAGTTGGTACTGTATGAACACATGCATGTACACACCCCGCTGTAGCCAGCCCCTGAGGCCTGCACATAGAAACAAAACAGAGTCAGTAGTTACCACAAGCTAAACGTTTCCTCTGTGTGTTAAGTTCTCACACAACATCAAAGACTTGTGGAAATAATGTTACACCAGCTACATGAAACCAGCACTGCAGTTTTTCCATTGCTCATTAAAAGGGATAAGAAGTAAAGGTACTACTGGGAGCTTTGGTCTGGAAGGGACCTCCATTCTCCAGCCAAAAATCATTGTTAAAAAGGGCAAAAGTTGGAAATCCAGTTCAACTTTTTCCTCCTCTGAAAAAAGAACTCTGTAGCATTAAAACCCCCACATGTTGGAAAGACTCAAAATACACAAGGGGTTAAGCCATGCATGGGTCTGGTGTTGGTCCCGGGTGAATTTCATCCCTAAAGAAACTGGAGGGATGGGAGGAAGCTACTCTTTTAATTCACTTTGCTGTAGGGATTTTTTTTTTCCTGATATGGCTTCAGTTTTCTGTTGCAATTCTCTTTTGCAATAATTGCTGAATAATTCCTTCTCTTTGTATGAGGAGAGGTTTTGGTTAACAAAAAGCTCCTGTGAAGGACGGTCTCTGTGAGAAGACCTGTCTGTCTTCCAGGTGGGAGTGCAGCCAAGCAAACGACCTGGGAAGGGGGACATCGCATTCCAGCGCTGGCTTATTGGCCTGGCAGGATCCCTGCAAATGTGACAAGTGCGGCACTGTTGAGGTAGGAGGACAAAACTGTTGCGTTTCTTGGCACCTGGGGACTGTTTGTTTTGTCATTAGTGCACACCAAGATTTGTGGGCTCTGGCAGGGACTAAAATTGCATCAGAGACAATGGAGTGTCTCCTGCTTGTTCCAGAACTGCATGTCGCCCTGGGGCGCAGCTAACTTAGCTGGGGAAGGCATGTGTTGCCAGGCGAGTTAAAAGGTCACTGCGTAGCTCTACAAGTGATCCCTTCAGCTTTGCAAACAAGGGGATTGTCTTAAAGTAACCGGCAGTGACCCTTGTTTGTTATCTCCAGCCTGGGGTAAACTGTGTGCCGGATAGCCTGCTCCTAAGCCTCCTGCACTTTAATGCTTCAGCAAAGAAGTACTTGAAGGCGTTCTCTGTGTGGATTTATGTTGGCTGTTAAGTAGGGTTGCCAGATACTTTCATAAAAAATACCGAACATAGCAGGAGGGAAAAATTGGTTGAGCAAAAAACGGGACCAAACTTGTTGAGCAAAAAAAAAAAAAAGTCACTGTGCCTTTAAATCCCCCCACTACCACTGGACAAGTCAGGGGAAGAATGTCTCCACCAGCCTTCTGTCCGAGAAAAACAGAAAATATCGGACAATTTACATGTCTGGTATTTTCTGTTTTTTTTTTTACTGGACAGAGGCCGTAAATACCGGACTGTCCGGGCGAAAACCAGACACTTGGCAACCCTACTGTTGAGAGCCCTCAGAACCCAGGTGGAGAAATCTCTTATCACTGTCGTGCGAATGAAAAGACAACAGCTTTCTCTTTCCCCCAAGAAGGCGGCTTAGGAACATGAAGGAGGGAAGCTGGGGCAAAGAGTCGGGTGTTACACCAGGAGGCAGGGAGGTGAGACGCTGCTTGAATTTCTTCCAGCAGCGAATTTCATAAGCATGGTCTGTCTGCTGTGCAAGTTCTTCGCCCATGGTCCCATGCCCCTCCTGGGGCACTGCATGGCAGGGAGTGATGTGGGTGGCCTAGCAGGGGATGCTCTCTTCTCCAGGCCAGTTGCACTTGAGCACACTGGAGAGGGCAGCGGCGGATATAGGGCAGGGCGAGCGAGGCGGCTGCCCCAGACCCCGTGCTTCAATAGGCCCCGTGCATGCACCCCGTGCACGAAACTTCCGGTTGGCTGCTGCCAAGGCGCATGCACAAAATTGTGCCTCCCCGGGCCCCGCGTTGCAGCTCTGAGCCCCGCAAAATTATCATCCGCCCCTGGGAGACGGAGAGGGTCTCTCCAGCACCCAGGAGTCCAGGTGGAGATTTGAGAATAGTGGTGGTCGCTGGATTACTCACGTGTCCTGGGGAGACCTTTGTCAAGAAGCCGGCTGCTGACCCCAGCCACCTCTCTGGCTTACAGGGGAGTTGAACCACAAGACCCCCTGGAACAGTGTGTTTGTTTTCCTTGGGTGAGCTCTGATGCTCTAAGCACAGGACTGGACGCTTGTGAGAGGAGGCCTGGATCTCACATCGTCCTTCTCCCAAGCTCAGAATGTGCTCTCAGGGCATGACATGAGCTAAGAACCGACAGGCCACCGAGGCTAGTTAGGGGCCCCCTCCTCCATTTCCGTGGGCCGCAAGAGCGTCATAACCAGGGTGGTTTTGCTCACAGCGCTGGTGGACCTAGAATTCACAGGCGGCGCCCATGGAACCGCGGAAGCGCTGGGATTGGGTGCAGAGGGAGCACCCGGCTCTCTCTGTCAATGCTGTGAGCAATCAGCACGCACCTCGCATCACGTGTGTGTCCCTTCAGAAATACCAGTAGGAGAAAAACGATGCGGATGGAAACCAGCAGAGTCTGGCAGCCCTGCACGTGGGCAAAGGTAAACAAAACGTCTCACAGAGAGCCCCGATGCGCTTTACCCACTGGGAAGCGAAGCACAGTCTCTCTGCTTGGTGCTGACAGATGAGCCATTGCTTAGTGGCGCAAAGGGCGGTAGAAGGAATCCAGGATCCCTGCCCGACATGCCGGGCGGATTGTTCCTGCCGAACCTCAGGCTGGGCTGGCTCAAACCTCCATGCACGTGGAGCCAAGGACTGCGTCTTGTGCGTATCATGCAGCATTGGTGGAATCCAAGTCTTTGTGCTTTTCTCAGGCCTTAGTTGGAGTGTTGTGGCCAGTTCTGGGCACTACATTTCAAGAAAGAGGTGGAGAAATTGGAGAAGGAAGGCTGAAAGAACTGGGCTTGTTTAGTTTGGAAAGGAGAAGACTGAGAGGGGACACGATAGCGGTTTTCAAGTATATAGAAGGGTGTCACGAGGAGGGAGAAAAATTGTTTTCTTGGCCTCTGAGGATAGGACAAGAAGCAATGGGCTTAAACTGCAGCAAGGGAGGTTTAGGTTGGACATTAGGAAAAACTTCCTAACTACCAGGATGGTTAAACACTGGAATAAGTTGCCTAGGGAGGTTGTGGAATCTCCGTCTCTGGAGATATTGAAGAGCAGGTTAGACAGACATCTATCAGGGATGGTCTAGACAGTAGTGGGTCCTGCCATGAGGGTAGGGGACTGGATTCAATGACCTCTCAAGGCCCTTTCCAGTTCTCCTGTGCTATGGTTCTTGTGGAGGGCCAGCACCAGTGAGCCCTGCCAGGACAGCCTGGGGCAAAACTTCCTCAGAATTAATCCCCCGCTGCAGAGAAGAAAGGGATTGTGATTGTACCCAAAAGCCCTGCTCTAGCTGATCAGAGCAACAGGCAGTCACAGGAAGGTGGAGGAGGGGAGCGGGAAGGACTGGACGCTGCAGGGAAGGGTGTAAAACTCCCACCCCAGCAAACAGGCGTGCAGTTACCGAATGCATTGCAGCACTGAGCGGGGAATGGAGAAACTGGGGGTTCCCTGCTGCTTTGACTTCTACCAGCGCCAGCCCTGCAGGTTGGACACTGCGACCTCTCGGAAGCTGCCAGAGTTTCAGGGTGCCCTGTCGAGGCTGGATTGGGGCTGAAGGGTGCTTGCCGGCCCTCAGAAATACCCAGCTCCAGAGTGACGTATTTAAAGATGCCGCTTTCCAATCCCGCACGGTCCCCAGGCAATCCAGCTGTGTGCACTGTCCTGTGAAACCCACTCACAAGGCTGGGGGGTGCAAACCACCGTCCATGCAGCTCTTCTACTCAGGTCCCTGGGGTCACTTTGCACCCACAGCTAGGGGTTCTCAGTCACGGGACTGACATGAGCCCAGACCCAGTGCTTGTAGCCTGGCCTGCCTCCAGTTGCCTCCTGTGCACTGCCAGGAAGTCGATCTTGTACAAGGAAACTGAAAGACGACAGACTCTGGGGAGGTTTAAATAACACCAAGTGTGTGACGCAGACCAACAAAAGGCAGGAAATTGCTTGTGAAGGGCTGACAGCCTGGCCGCTTCAAGGAATTCCCCTCAACAGGCCACATCCGGTGGTGATGTAATTCAGCAGCTCCACAAATGGGCCTCAGTGAGTGTCAGTCACACCAGGACTGTTGCAGGAAGAGCAGGAGTATATACGAGGGTGTTCAACAAGGCGGAGCCCTGGGCTACGTCTAGACTGGCATGATTTTCCGGAAATGCTTTTAACGGAAAAGTTTTCCGTTAAAAGCATTTTCGGAACAGAGCGTCTAGATTGGCATGGATGCTTTTCTAGATTGGCAAGGACTTTTGCCTGAACAGGAGCAGCATAGTATTTCCACAAGAACACTTGACAATCTTACATGAGATCGTCAGTGCTTTTGCGGAAATTCAAGCAGCTAGTGTAGACAGCTGGCAAGTTTTTCCAGAAAAGCGGCTGATTTTCCGGAAAAACTGGCCAGTCTAGACACAGCCCTGGGGTTTTGTAGACAGTCTAACAGATTGGGCCCAGGGCGGTGTTATCCTGAGGCTGTGGGGGTTTATACCTGACGTTCATGCCAGTTATGGGTGCACCACCAGGAGCCTTGAGGACTGTAGGTATAGCAGAGATGACAGCTGTGCCTGCTTCACCGGGACAGATTTTCTCTAGGGGTCTAAGTTCCCCCTAAACCATGTGGCCGTGCAGGTTCCCATGAAACCCCACGCAGGGGCTGAGGGCTGCAGAGATCTCTTCCTGAGCCTTGAAGCTGCTGGAGCCAGCGTGAAGAACCCCTCCCTGCCAGTCCCAGCCGGGAGCTGCCCAGGTAAAGCCCAACCCCCTTCCCCAGCTCTGAGCACCCTCCTGCACCCCAAAGCTCATATCCCCAGCTCAGAGCCTGTACCTCCTCCTGCACACCAACCTCTTTCACTGAACCCCTCCCCAAACCTGGAGCCCTTCTCCGGCACGCCAAACCCCTCATCCCCACCCCAGCGCCTGCACCCCCAGCCGGAGCCCTTGCACCCCAACTCTCTGCCCCAGCCCCGAGCCCCCTCCCACACTCAGCATTCCTGGGCCTCACTCCCGTCACAGGGATTTTGCTGTGTGCACCAATATCACCAAAGTCACCTCCCCTTTGATGCACATAGGAACATTCATCCCCGGAAGTGCTGGGAGGGAGGAGGAGCTAAGTGCAGGGTCCCCAGTATGCGAGAGACAAGAGCGAATGGGGGTGTGTGCAGGCTGCAGGTAGAACCCCCTGGGCCGCACGTTGCCCACCACTGGTCTAGGTGCTTCTGGGGTTCTCATCCCTGCGGCCACCGAGCACCTGGCAATCACTCCTGGACGTTATCCCTGTGAGGAAGGGCAGGGCTGTTCTTCCCATTGTACTGAGGGGAAACTGAGGCCCAGAGAGACTAAGTGACATGCCCAGAGTCACACAGGAAGCTTGTGACTGAGCCAGGAATGTGAATCGTTGTCTCCTGAGTCTCAGCCCAGGCAGCTGGAAAGCCCCCGGCAGGTGCAAAGCTGTTGGGTCTCGAACTTTTACTCTCCCCCCCTGGCAGCAGGGGGGCCTGTGAGGGACTGTGGCAGCCAGGGTGGGAATTGCCAGCCCTTGCAGCCACTCTGACCTGAGTTGCCGGCTGAAGCAGGCACTGCTGTGGTCTCTGCCGCATTCAGTCCTCAGGGCTCCCAGCGCTGCACCTTTTACCGGCATCATCCCATGGCTCCCTGGGCCCACCCCCCATTGGTGCCAGAATGAATTCTCCTGCCATGGGCCTTGTGCTGAGACATGGTCCTTCCCATCTCCTGTGCCTGCTGCCCCTCCTGGCCCTGGAGAGCATAGATGCTGCCTGAAATTAACACCCTGGAGGAAGGGAGGGTGCAGGGCTGTCCCGAGGGGGTGTGGGCCAGGGGTAACTCCGCCGGGGCTCAGAGCAGTCCCCCTTCTGCAGGCTCCACCTTCGTTCCATTCCTGCCCTGTCCCTGCTCCACCCCTTTCCTGACCCAGGGGATTACTGGGGGCCGGGTGTGGGGCGGCAGCAGGGCTCACCCCCTCAGCACTCCCCACAGTGGTGAGAGCGGAGCGGCCTGGCAGCAAGCTCCGCCCCGCCCCGCCCCGCCAGAGTAGACGGTTGGGCGGCGAGGGCTCCCGCCATATGGGCGAATGCGGGAGCGACGGTGACCCCTGCTGCTTCGTGATGCCAGAGTGAGGTGGCCACTATGGGGCCCCAAAGCATGGGACTTGCGGTGGTCACCCCGAACCGTCCTATGGGCGGGACGTCTCTGGGAGGATGCAACACCCCACGCCCAGGAAACGCAAGCGGCTGGCTCCCTTGTGAAAGTGGCACAGCTGTGTAGTAGCCTGGCTGCACTCCAGCTTCTCTGGCTCTGGCATGCTAGTGCCACCGGCATGACGCGGACTTGGGAAGGACTCTGCCTGCTTTGGAAGGACACCACGGCTGGGAGGGAACATCCCCGTGGAGTTGGGAGCGGTGGATCTGAATGCTGGAGGAAGGTGTACGGGGTGCAATGCCCAGCCCTAATTGAAGCAGGCAGGCCAATGGCTTTCTTCCCCTAGGGGAAGAAGCCAAGCAGCCAAGTCTCCCAGGGTGTGTCTAGACTGCATCCCTCTGTTGGCAGAGAGATGCAGATTAGGCAGGTTGACATTGCAAATGAGGCAGGGATTTAAATATCGCACGCCTAATTTGCATAAAAATGGCCACCACGTTTTGCCGATGCAGCACTTTGTCGGCAAAAAGCGGCAGTCTAGAGGAGGGTCTGTCGAGAAAGAAAGCCTTTTTCGACAAATCCTGTAAACCTCCTTGCAGGAGGCATAAGGGATCTGTCAAAAAAGTGATCATGTAACCACTGGAAAATTTCAATGGTTACACATGGGGGGCAGGTGGCTGCCGTTTGCCATCCCACACTGCTGCCTCTGTATCAAAGGCAGCAGCATGGTGGGGGGAGGAGGAGAGGCAGCTCTCTGGGAGCTGATGCACGCAGGGAACTAGCCTTTTAAATCACCTGTCCACAAATACCGGCTTCCACCTGCCCTCCCCCATGCTGCTGTCTCTGTATCAGAGGCAGCAACCCTGGGTCAGGAGGAGAGAGGGGGCAAAGCCAGCTCCCTGCATGTACCAGGAGGCTGCGTGTAACCATGAACGTTAACCGACGAGCCCGGGCTCCTCAGTTAACCGGGTGCACGGTTACACTTTCACATCCCTCTGTGTTCTGCGCGGCGGTCCTGGAGTGAGCCAGTCGGTCAGTGGGCAGCAGGGCTGAGCCATGGAAAGCGAGTCAGAACTGAACAGCAAAATGCTGATGCACTCTGCATTCTCTTTCACACACGCTGCCCTCCCGTGTGCCAGTGTGAATGCGAATGTGCAGCAGCTAGCAAGCTTCCACTGAAAGCTGCCATGTCTAATTGCTTAATGATATTTAGTGGCAGAGGCCTTTACCATTCTCCTCACGAGTCAAAAGTAGGGCCCGAAGTAGGTCACTGGGATGAATAAGGAGCAAATTGTGCCATCCTTTACCACACACTCTTGGCAAAGTTCTGCAGATTGAGCAAAGCTCAACACTCAGATTATCAGAGGCTTTACATGGCTTGAGGTGAACTGAAAGAGAGCGGCTTTCACTGATGTCCTCCAGGATCCTTGTCAGTTACTTGCCGTTCTGCTTCTTTGATTTTTTTTTTTTTTAAATATTCATCTTGGTTCGTGCCTGCAATGAGCTGGAAGGAACACCTGGAGGAACTTCCAGTGTTGTTCAAATAGACATGGACCCTAAGCAGAGAGTTGGAATGTCTGTATTTACCCACAGGTCTCCTTAGATTACAGTGTTTGCTATGTAGCCAAAGCATCTTCCCCTTTCAGAACTGACACATTTTCCCAGCTTTCCTCCTGAGAGTCATTCTTCTTGCATCACACTGGCCTCCGCACAGCTCTTGGAAATTGCGTCTGTGCATTGCTCAGGGGCATAGACACATTCACCTAGAGAGGTTTGGATGCAATTGTGGTAAATGGTCGGGAACAGCTGCACTGATTCATAGCAGAGGAAGTGGGTTTTGTGTTTGAATGTCGCTGTCCCAGAAAGGAAGTGCCATCCTCTATTTATTGCAGCCACCTTGAAAATACGAAAGGTAACACAGGAGCTGAAGTGCAAAATTGTTAATCTTTGAGCTGAGCCTCAGCAGGACTGTTGCAATGTATTTGTGCCGGTTGACCTGGCCTGGGACTGAGTTTTGTCAGCAGTCTTAGAAGTCTCTGGATCCAGTTTGTGTCTTCCCAGCTCAGCCGTCAGTGAACTTTGAATCCTGAGATACCAGCTAAGAAAGAGCTCTTGTGTTAGAGCCGAAGACCTGGAACGTTGACAGGAAAGATGAATTGTCATCAAAGCGTCTGTTACAGCATGAAACCTCCTGACATCTGTGATCTGCACTTCATATCTGCAGGGGATTCTGGAATGTAATACCCCCGGAGAACTCTGAAATCTTCCTGATCAAACGCCAGTCACAGGGGAGACTGCCCACAGAGGGGATGGGGAAAGAGACTAGAGTCAGAGTGTCACATGCAGCCTAGAGCCTACAAAGAAGGGCGTTACAGACTCAAAGCTTGGCTCTCGTTCAAGACTCCCAAAACAGGGTGAGCCTGAGCCGTGTTCTGGAATAACCCCAAGCGTCCGTGGCCAATCTAGACGCACTTTTCCACAAAAAAGCCCTGATCGCCATTTTCATGATCGGGGCTTTTTTGCGGAAAACAGTACTGTGCTGTTTACACTGGCCCTCTTGCGCAAATGATTAGCGCAAGAGGGCTTTTGCCCGAACGGGAGCAGCACAGTATTTCCGCAAGAACACTGACAATCTTACATGAGATCGTCAGTGTTCTTGCGGAAATTCAAGTGGCCAGTGTAGAGAGCTGGCAAGTTTTTCCGCAAAAGCAGATGATTTTGCGGAAAAATGTCCCAGTCTAGACACAGCTGATTTGTTTAATTTGGAAAGGAGAAGACTGAGAGGGGACTTTCAAAGTACCTAAAAAGGATGTTACAAAGAGGAGGGAGAAAAAATATTCTGCTTCATCTATGAGGATAGGACAAGAAGTAATGGGCTTAAATTGCAGCAAGGGAGGTTTAGATTGGATGTTAGGAAAAAATTCCCAACTATCAGGGTGGTTAAACACAGGAATTAATTGCCTAGGGAAGTGTGGAGTCTCCATCACTGGAGATATTTAAGAGCAGGTTGGATACTCATCTATCAGGGATGGTCTGTGGAGTTTGGTCCTGCTGTGAGCGCTGGGGACTGGACTTGACCTCTCGAGGTCCCTTCCAGTTCTAGTATTTTTAGAATCTATGATTCTGAAGCCAGACCCTGAGGTGTGTGGAGCATCTGCAGCTCTTCTGGCCAGCGGGGGGAGCTGCAGGCAGGGGGCAGCCTCGGAGTTGGCTCTGTGAGGGAGCTTTAGGGCCATGTCTACACTACGGGCGCTGGAGTAGTGCAGCCAGGACCGGCCCGAGGTATTCTGGCGCCCAGGACACGGGCGCGCGGCACCGCCCCTGGGTGCATGGTGCATGCATGGGCCCACCCACTTAGGGAGCGCAGGCCCGCCCCTGGGGCGCACTGCGCATGCACAGCCCAGCTACAGCTGAAGGCGCACTACCGCGCGTGCCAGGCCAGGTAGAGCCCCGCGGCCGTGGGGGAAAGGGCGCTGCTGGCCGGCGCCGCAGGGATGCAGGTGGGCCAGTGCTGCGGGAGCCAGGCGTGGGGCTCCTGATGGCAGATGTAAGGGACGCCGCACGCCCCTTACAGCTGCCATCAGGCGCCCCCCAGCAGTTGGCGCCCTGGGCAGCTGCCCGGCTCGCCCATGCCTCCGTCCGGCCCTGAGTGCAACCCCACTCAGTGACAAAAGGGGGGTTTCCGTTGGTGTAGGAACGCCGCCTCCCCGAGCAACTGTCACTAGGCTGAGGAAAGCTGGTCGGCGTAGGCAGGATTCCTCTGCGATGAGACCCGAGTGTTCGCTGTTTGGAGCCTGATTCATTTAATAGCCTAACCCAGCGGCCGGCCTCTAGGAGAGGGTGTTAGCCAGGGCCTGCCTTTCTGCTCTCCTCGGCGTCGTTTGGCCGCTCGGTGTCTTAGCAGCCGGAGAAGTAGGAGCCTCAAGTTCTTCTGCTTCCAAGTCAACGCACCCGGGATAGTACCAGGCAGCCCAGGCCAGAGGTGCTCCCCTTGGTTTCCAGTCTTGCTGCTTGACTCTTGAGTGTTGGTTGAGTCAGGAGTTCAGGCCTGGGCCCTGTCAGACCTGGCACTTGGACTGCTGCTTGCAATGGCCCTTCTGCGGCAGCCCAGTAACAATAATCCACTCCCAGTGCCCCACGAGACAGGGAAGGTGCAGGGCCGTTTCGCCTTCCTCAGGCCCGGCGAGCTAAGACGTAGGTTCGGCGAGTTACCCGAGATCCCAGCACAAGTCTGAGCTCCTGCCAGGGGGGCTCGTGTCTTCAACAGTGGCACCTGCCCCCGCTAATGTTGGCTGCCTAAAGCAGGGGTGTGATCAAGTGGCTCAGCCCAGCCGCCTGGAAGCACCAGGGGCTGAAGGAGCACTGACAGACTCCCCCACGTGCCTGTCAGTGCTGTAGCTGGGACAGAGACCTTTGAGGAGCCCAGCAAGCAGGGAGTTACCACCCTGTTCAGGCAACTTAGGCATGTGGGAGATAAGGGCCTCTGAGAACACGGAGAGCTTCGGAGGTTGCAGTTCTAGGGCTGGGGGCAGTTATCAGTTATGTTTCCTTATTCTATCCAACGCCCTTTAACGTCTCAAGACTAAGCCCCTGAGGAGGGGGTGGTGATGGTTGCTGACTTACTCTGCCCACGATGGCATCCCCGTGCCCTGAGACTTGTAGCCTTTTTGTAACTTTTGTAGGAGCCCAGCATAAGGGGCCTTCTCAAAGCTGCTTGCTAGAGGTTTCGTAGTCCAAGGAGCACCGGCTACGGTTTTCATAGGGGCCCACGCGCCTAGCTATTCTGGAAAGTCAATGGGAGTTAAGAGTCGAGATCAGTGGTGGGCAACTTGTGGGCCATGAGGGTTGTGTGTGGCCTGCAAGACATTCTATATACTGTTGCCCATGTGCAGTGTTGCCTGATTGCTCTGGTTTCTATCCATGTTGATTTTTCCCTACCAGTATTACTAACGTGACACACATGTAAAGCAAGAGCATGTGAAGCGAGGTGCGTACTGATCGCAAACAGTATTGGCCGTGCGCTCCCTCTGCATCCTATCATAGCGCTGCTACAATTCGATCGGCACACCCCGCAAGTTCTAGGTGCACTTAGCAAAACTACCCTATCCCAGGAGACCGTCTTGGTTACAACAATCTTGCGGCCCGCTCAGGCTACGTCTACACTGCAGGGTTTTTGCGCAAGAAGTCTTTTATGGAAGAGTTCTTAAGCAAAAACTTCTTGCGCAAAAGTGCGTCCACACCTCAAAACGCATTTCCACACTGCATGGACGCTCTTGCACAAGAAAGCTCTGATGGCCATTCACCTGTGCTTTTTCTGATAGGCTTTTTTTGCACAAGACACCCCTGCGGAGCGTCCACACATGCCTTTTTGTCCAAGAGCTGTAGCGCAAAAAGGAGTTATGCCTTGTAGAAGGAGGTTTACCTACACCGCAAAAAGCCCTCTGTTCTGTCAATTGACTGTAGATTTTCTTGCGTAGAAGTGTGCCTGGGGTGTGGATGCTTCACGGGTTTTTACGCAAAAACCACCGTTTTTGCACAAAAACCTATAAGTGTAGCCGGAGATGAAGAAGGGCCACTCATGTAATCCACTCTCTAGCATCGGCTGCCCTCTTCAAAATCTCCAGCCCCATTGTTTCGTATTGAAGCAGGCTGTGAACACTGCTGAGCTCTTACCTGGCAGTTTAATCTGTGGATCTCAACATGTTTTTAAACATGAAATGTGCCCATGGTCCAGGGAGCCCTGGAGAGTGTCACTCATCCATACTGACATCCTGGTTCCTTTATAAAGGGCTGGGACTGTCCTGGGAGGACATATCTGTCCTCAGAGTCAGCATGGACCTTGTTTTGACCATCCTAGATTGCCTGGCATGCACGCTTACTGGTGGCTGTCCACGCCAGAGAATGTAGGAATCATACATGGCACTCATGGAAGTGCATAGGGATGTTAAATATGGAGTAATAGACTAATCGAATAGTGGAGGCATTTTGCATTGGCTATTTGATTAGTCGATAGGGTGCCTTTACCTTTGAAGTGTAGCAACAGCTGTTGCTACATTTCAAAGGCAAAAGCACCGCGTGGAGCCCCGGGTTAGCTGGGGACTCCCTGGCACTGCCACTTTGAAACGCCATGGGGAGCCTGGGACCAGCTGGGGTGTCCCCAGTCTGCACACAGCGTTTCAAAGCGGCAGTGCTGCATGGAGCCCAGGGTCAGCAGGGGAGTCCCTAGCTGATCCCAGGCTCCATGTGGCGCTGCCGCTTTGAAACGCCACATGCAGCCTGGGGACACCCCAGCTGGTCCCAGGCTACATGTGGTGCTGCTGCTTTGAAATAGCCCTTCCTCTTCCCCCCTTTCTTGCTGCCTCTTTCTGACAGAGGCAGCAAGATGGAGGCTGGGGGAGGGAAGCGACTAGTTGACTGTCAACTAGTCGTTCACATCCCTAGGAGTGCGTTCATATTTGTGCTTCACAACAGGGAGGTTTAGAAGAGAAGCAGAGCTACAGAGAGTGAGGGTTAGATGAGGGGGAACAGAAAGGTGGAGAGCTGGATTTGCTTCTTATCTCACTGGAGTTGTGCCTGCTTCTGACAGCGGTGAATTTAGCCTGGAAAGGTTAAATGACTTACCCAAGGCTACTCAAGAAGTCAGTAGCAGAGCCGGGAGCTCAGTGATTCCTGGTACCAGTCCCATGCTCAGTTCACCAGACCATGTTCGTGTCAATCGGCACATTAACAGTTGGCTGCGGTCCACAAACAGCAGGAAGAAACTCCTGCCCTTCCCTTTCCTGGCCTTAGGGGTCTATACAGCGCAGCTCCTGGGTGGCAGGATACTGAACTGCCTGCTTCTCTCTCGGTCAGGATCTTAATACATGGAATAACTGAGCATTAGCCCAGAGCAGTATTTTGTGGCTGAGCTGTAAACCCCTGAGAAGAGAGGATGATGGTGGAAATGCTGACGGCTTTTCGGTATAAATGCACAAAACAGCACTGCTCTCATTTTCCAGTCTGGTGTCTATGACTTCTCTGTGCAATGCATAAGTGAGACCACATTTTCCTAGGCTACAGGATCTGCCGTAAGTGGAGTGAAAAGTGACTGAGTTAGCACTTTCCCTTCAGAGGGTAACTTGGCACCTTCCAGGAGGCCTTCAGAAAGGGTTACGAGGCTCTCCTGCAGCTGCCTTGCCGGCTTCCTTGCTGATATGGACTCCGGGTATCCGAGCACCTGGAGGCCTGTAAGATTCCTCTGTGTCCGCAGTGCTTGTGAATTCCTTTCTGGAAGGAGATATTCAGCCCTGCCAGCAGGGAGGTTGGGACAGTGGTGGGCAACCTGTGATCCACCGAGGTTCTGTGGGTGGCCTACGAGACATTTTGTTTACCGTTGCCCACGCGCAGGGTTACCAGGTTCTTCAGGTTTCTGCCCATGTCTGTTTTTTCCTGCCGGTATTTCTAAATTGTCATGCCCATAAAGCAGGGGCACGTGAAGTGAGGTGCATGCTGATTGCACACAACATTGGCCGTGGAAGTCGTGTGTTCCCTCTGTCTAGTCACAGCGCTGCTACGGTTCAGTCGGCACACTGCAAATTCTAGGTACAGCAGCACTGTCAGCAAAATTACCCTATCCCGGGAGACCATCTTGTTATGAAAATCTTGCAGCCCCCTCACTAGCCTCGGTTGCCCATGGCTGATGTAGGAGTTAGGGCAATGGGCTGGCACTTGGGAGAATTAGGTTTCCAATCCCACCTGCTTATTGTGCATATTGAGGTAGCACTGAGGAGCCCCAGATGTGGACCTGAAGGCCATTGCGCTAGGTGCTGTACAGACAGAATATAAAGATACTCCCTACCACAGACACCCTTCAAGACCTTAGGTCTCCATCTGTGACAATAAGGCTTCCTACCCTCACTTGAGAGATGAGGACACATTGATCGAGGGCAGTGAGAGATGCTCAGATGCTGCAGAGGTGGGGAGCAGTGTTCCCTCTAATTTTTTCCATTCATGTGCAGAGTAAATTTTATTATGTGCGCTGAGGCATGTGGATGTGCACCACCAGTGGAAACACATGCTGTGCGCAGGTGTGAGTGCTCTGCCAATCAGCTGGGCGCCCCCTAAATCTCTCCTGGGGTCAGTCTCTCTCAGGAACACTGGTGTGGAGGCCCAATAAGTGCCTGGAGAGAAACCATGTTCCCTCACAGCTCTGGCCCTGTTCTACAAGGCTGCTGGGCAAAGCCCATTTTGACCCATTCTCTCGTATATGTAGTAGTGAAATTGTCCAACACATCCTGTCGCTGGGGGGCTCACGCTCCTGGGCTCTTTCCAGCGGCTGTGTCCTTTGGCACATTGATTTGTGTAAGACGTGCTGGCTTGTCTCACATACACGCTTGCTAGCTTAAAAGGGTGCTAATCGATACAGGTTACCAGGCATTTCCGTCTCCTCCACAGAGCATGCTGACAGCCAGCTGGGCCATTCAACTCGCCACGGCTGGGGATTATGGTAGCTTCTTGGATGGGTGCCCTGACTTCCAAGCACCATTAGCTCCGATAAGTGGGAGGATCGAACTCCAGAATTCCCCAGGGGCTCTGGCGTTTCTGTCAGGCCTGGGAAGAGCTATCTGAGGGATAGGCGCAACTGCCCAGGGGTGTGGATTTTTCCAGGACGTTGCCTCCGTGTTCTAATGAAACTTTCCTCTTCGCTCCAGCGCCACGGACATTTTCCCCACCTTGGTGTCCCTGGCAAAGGCAAGTCTCCCTCCCCACCGGCGTTTCGATGGCTCAGACGTGTCCGAGGTTCTCTTTGGGCAGTCGCACCAAGGGCACAAGGTACGTTGTGCATTCTCTTCAGCGTTCTGCTGCCGGGGAGGGAGGGGGGAAGGTATTCCAAACACCACCTCGCTGAGGGCGAGTTGTTAAGCCTTGGGCTCCGTGTGTCACTGGCATCACCAGGAGCTGCCTGTGAGTAGCCAGAGACCACAATTTGGTCCTTGCCCCTTTCGGTTTTGCTTGGCAGTTGACCTGTCAGATCTTGCTCCCTGTGCATTTCATGGCTGAGATGCAGCGGGAAGAACGCCACCCCAAGCAGTATGTGGGTCACCGTAGCACTAGCATGAAAGATAAACAAAAATCCCAGGCACTTGAAGCCAGCGGAGCGTGTCTGTCTTGATCTGACCAAACAGCGTTACGATTAAGCTCTTATGCGCTCTGACCTTGGCTTGAACAACGTGCCCATTATCAATCTGTAAGTAGGGCAGCCCGTCCCGTATCCTGCCGCATTCAGTCCACATGACAATAGGGCCATCTCCCAGCATCCTAGTGCATGAGAAATGCGGTTAGCCGAACCACCACTGCACGGACATGTTTTCGGAGAGTTACACAAGATGTTGGCGGCAGGACTCCGCGGTCGTTAATGAGTATCCCATAGCTAAAGTCATGGTGAAGCTCATTGCTTTAAAAATCTGTCCTGCTCGGGAGCATCTCAAACTGGCTCCCGGTTGGGATTTGCTGTCCAAATCCCTTGCATGTTTGGTATTTAGTATTTTTTTATGGGGCCCTTTGTTGATGCCTGAGATAAACAACAGAGGTGGGGGAGAGATGGAGAAAGCCCATTGGCTGTGTGAGTTTGGATGACCCTTATTACAATGAGTGTATAGTGATGGGTCGCAGTGAAATGCTACAATTAGCAGTGCAGGTCCCGTTTCTAAGCAATAGTCAGGGAATTAACGTCTCGAGTGGCCATTTGCCTGGCTGTGGCTGAAAGCCTCAAAGCAGTTCCAGAGAAATATAATAGCCACAATAGAAGGGCTTGGGTTCAGAGATCTGCTAGCACGGGGGTTGGCAGCCTTTTCAAACCAAAGGGCCAGACTACATCAAAATTCAGAACAAGCGGTCAACAAAAGCCGGGAGAAGGCGGCCCATTTGCAGGGCTGAAAATATGCAAGTTCATAATGACTTGATGATGAATAATCGCATGTGTGAAACATTGTACTCACGGACTTGGACTTCTGCTGCTGGTGGGGGTGCAGTTTGTGGATGTGGGGCTGCAGGAGTCAGGGTTGGGGTGTATGAGGGGCTTATAGAGGATTGGGATATGTGGGAGGTGCAGGCGACAAGGTGCTGGAGGTGGGAAGTAGAGTATGGGGGGGTAGGCTCTGGGGCTGTATTACCTTACCTGGCCAGGGCAGGGCTGGATGAGGGGCCAAGCCAGGACCACCGCAGTCAGATCATGGCCTCCCCTCCTATCCGTGCTGCAGCAGGAGGGGGGCTGCCGCCAGCCCCTTCCTACTGCCAGATGGGGGCCAGGCTGCAGGGACTGCCCCAGGATCGGGGCTGGGCCGCACCTGAGCCGGGCTGTTGTAGAAGTTGCGGGGCCACCAGGACTGGGCCACAGGGTCTACCCCAGGAGCACGACAGCTGGGGACAGACCATGGCTGTCAGATGGGGGCTGGAGCCAGGCCGCTGCGGACAGATGGAGGCATCTGCTGCCTCCAGCTCCTCTCAGTATCCCAGCTGAGAGCATGCACCCGCCCCTACAGCACATCCTCAGCCGGCCCTTCACATGAGCAGTGTGTCCCAGCTGGTTCTTGCTGGGGCATAGCCGGTTCTTATCCAGGCACACTGCCTTCCTTTCGCCTCTGGTTCAAGGTGAAATAGACCAAAACAGACCCTCTTGACACGAGTAATGACGCTCTTTTAAAATGTTGAATCCATTGTTCATTTGAATGTCAAAAGTTGTGTGTGTTTTGGGAATGACGGACGAGCCGGATTTGGCTCCGGAGCCATCGGCTGCTGACCCCTGCACTTGCGGGACTGCCCGTTTCCATCACGGGAGTTTCCAAAAGCGCGAGGGGAGGAAATTGAAGAAGGTGCAAGAGAGGGTCACAACGAAGAAAGGGAAGATGGACAGTCTGTCGTGGGGCAGGGAAGCAGAGACTGCAGGGCAAAAGAGAGCACGATGCAGGCTCGGGTTACAATGCTGCAGGACACCAGGGAATGCAGTGCTAGAGACTGTGGGTAGTAGAGAGTACGGTGCTGGCATGGGGGTAATGCAGAGCACCATGCTGGGTCTGGGCGGCTGTTGCAGGCTGCTAGGCAGTGCAACAGCCCGGGAATGCTGATACCCAAAGGAATACTTTATTTTTTGACCTTAAGCCCTTGATTGTCATAATAGCAACGCTTTCTGAAAGGTTGCATTGGGTACTCATTTAGTTTGACTGTTGTCTCCAGTTTATTGCTGCTAGAGCTCTGATCTGCCCTGCCTGTGATTACCCGCTGATTAATAACACACTCCTGTCTCAAACCACTTGTGTTCCTGTGAGACCCTGCGGACTCCTGGAAATTCAGCTGAGGAGGCTGGGATGGGATGGAAAATGTGTTCTCTCCTTGCCTGCGCAGGGCTGTTCCCAGAGCTAGGGCTGTGTCCTGCTCTGCTCTTCGCATTCCCATGGAGACGATAAGTAGAGCCCTGCGTGGATAGGAAATTTTGCATCCACGTCTGTATCTGCAAAAACAAGCCGCTCCGTGGGTGAGGCTACCCGGGCACATACAGGGGATATCCCGTAACACTCAAATGAGAAGTGCCTTGCATACGTGGCCTTTCAAACCATCAGCTTGTGTCTCTGGAGCACCCCTTTAAAGGTGAGCAAGTTTTCTAGTTCTCCCCAGCAGTGAATTAACCCTGTCAGGGCCAGATGCTCCCTGGGTTTGGGAAACTGTTTAAATATAGGACAAACAGTAGCTTGCTCTTTCTAGGACTAGGACAACCTGTCAGCCAGTTTAGGGCTCAGCTCCCTGCCGTTTTGCGTGTTTTCTACCTACAAGCTAGACAAAGGTGCACTTCTGAACCATAGTCCAAACCCACAGAACCCACCGGATGTGTCTGAAGTTGCTTGGCTCCCTGTCCTTTAGCCAGCTGCGGCTTGAGTTGTTCCAGCCAGTCTGATATAGTTGGTCTGGGATGTGCTCCACCCTGCAGCTGGAGAAACAGATGAGTCTGTCAAAGCAATCCAGCATCTTGGAGCGTGTGCATTACATTCTAATACGGGCACATCCGTGGGTCAGCAATCAGTTGGCCTGGCCCCTCCCAAACACTCATGCTGGAAAGCTGATTGCATTTCTACTGTACCTCCCTGCTTGAGTGCATATAGCCAACTGTTCTGTGATGAGAATCCACTCCCTTTTATCTTGTACTTGTGAGTTAGCAATAGCAAAACTGCCTTTGATGTTACAGGCTTTTCCTTGACACAAATCTTCTCTGAACTGGTTCCTCCCTCCTCCCCCCCCCCCAGTGTCTGATTTATACACCGTTCTGGCTGCTGTTTGGGGTTGTTTTCTTTATTTGGGAGGGAGTCAGTTTGCTGACTGCAGTGTCTACACATTTCCTCACTTTATCTCATTTAAAAACGAGTAGCTGTGTAGCACCTTTGAGACAAAAAAAAAGTATGTTAGTCTCTAAGGTGCTACACAACTAATTGTTTCTAAAGTTACACATTATCTCATTTAGGTAGCCTTTGCTTTCCACTCCAATAGCGCTTAGTTTTCACTAGTAGTTAGGGATGTGAACGTGTAAACGTGCAAATGGTTACATTGGTTAACTTTCATGATTATGTGCAACTGTCCTGCCCGTGCTGCTGCCTTTGTATCAGCTCTCCCCCTCTTTCCCCTCTCCCCCCCCATGTGTAAATATGTAACTTCTGAAATTTTCAGTGTCTACATGTTTACCTGAATACACGCATTTTAACATCCCTACTAGTAGTAGCACCTGTGTCAGTTCTGGAGTTGTAGCCAGTGTCCTGTTTTGAATAAGGATTGTTAGCAGTAAAAGCAAATAATACAAAAGCATAACATAGGGACAAACAACAGGCACGGTCAGTCATAGAAATATACTAAGTAGTTTAGACCCAATTTTAAATGATCAGCTTTAAAAGAAAATTAATAAAGTCCTGACTCACTAGACCACTAAGATACATGGGAGCAAAGCTTTGCTATTTGCTAGAGCTACTCATCAGAGGGCTTCAGTTGAGATGCCTGTGCAGTAAGAATTGCTTTTTTGCACTCCTAAACACTGTAGAGGAGTTGACTTAAATTTTAGGAAACTTTCCCTGTCACTGTGACAGGGAAAGGCTCAGGCAGCAGGACACTGTACCGCGGTGGTGTAGACCGGGGAGCACTGCTTGGGTGCGTAGAGAGCCATGTTAAATACAGTAATTCCTCATTTAACACTATAGATGTGTTTCTGAAAATGTTTGTGCTAAGTGAAAACGTGCTATACAGGGCCAATTTTCCCATTCAAAAAAATGGAAAAGGCGGGGGTTGCGTTTCAGGTGGTGGTGGCAAAGCCAATTTTGTGTTGGTGCTGGGTTGTCAACGTCAACATTAGATAAACTGGGTGGGGTTGCGACTTCTTTGGAGGATAGGGACATAATTCAAAATGACCTTAGCAAGTTAGAGAAATGGTCAGAGGTAAACAGGATGAGGTTTAATAAAGAGAAATGCAAAGTGCTCCACTTAGGAAGGAACAATCAGTTCCATACATACAAGATGGGAAGCGACTGTCTAGGAAGGAGCATGGCGGAAAGGGATCTAGGGGTCATAGTGGACCACAAGTTGAATATGAGCCAACAGTGTGATGCTGTTGCAAAAAAAGCAAATATGATTCTAGGTTGTATCAACAGGTGTGTTGTAAGCAAAACTCGTGAAGTCATTCTGCCGCTCTACTCTGCGCTAGTTAGGCCTCAGCTGGAGTACTGTGTCCAGTTCTGGGCACCACATTTCAAGAAAGATGTGGAGAAATTGGAAAGGGTACAGAGAAGAGCGACAAGAATGATTAAAGGTTTAGAGAACATGACCTATGAAGCCAGGCTTCATGAACTGGGCTTGTTTAGTTTGGAAAAAAGAAGATTAAGGGGGGACATGATAGCGGTTTTCAAATATCTAAAAGGGTGTCACAAGGAGGAAGGAGAAAATTTGTTCCTCTTGGTTACTGAGGACAGGACAAGGAGTAATGGGCTTAAAGTGCAGCAGGGGAGGTTTAGATTGGACATTAGGAAAAAATTCCTAACTGTCAGGGTGGTCAAATATTGGAATAAATTGCCAAGGGAGGTGGTGGAATCTCCCTCTCTAGAGATATTTAAGAACAGGTTGGATAGACATCTGTCAGGGATGGTGTAGACGGAGCTTGGTCCTGCCTTGAGGGCGGGGGCTGGACTCGATGACCTCTTGAGGTCCCTTCCAGTCCTATTATTCTATGATTCTATGATTCTATGATAACTAGCAACGCAAGTCGCCGCCGCGGTTTGTTAAAACACAAAGATAAACACATGAGTGAGCGGAGGAGCGCTGTGACCACGTGTATTCATCCGCTCATGCGTATTACCACTGTTTTCACCAACTTATACTGCCGTGCGAAGTAATCCGCCACTTGATTATTTTTGTGTTATTTCGGGGACGGTCGTGTTATTCCAAAAAGTTCCCTAAAAAAAAATCGTGCTATTGCAAAAACGTGTTAAACAGGCACGTGTTAAACGAGTAATTACTGTATGCACATGCTGGGTACATACCCTAAGGCTCTGGCGTGTCTTTACTCTGCTCACTTAAACTGTCTACACTGCTGTTTATACCTGTGCAAGGGGGCTGTAGGCTGCACCGTGCCATGAGGAGCGTGCAGGATAAGGGATGGCCTTGGGTAAGGAATCAGAGGGGTAGCCGTGTTAGTCTGAATCTGCAAAAGCGGCGAGGAGTCCTGTGGCACCTTATAGACTAACCGAAGTGTTGGAGCATAAGCTTTCGTGGACAAAGACCCATTTTGTCATGCATCTGACAAAGTGGGTCTTTGCCCACTAAAGCTTATGCTCCAACACTTCGGTTAGTCTGGTGCCACAGGACTCCTCGCCGCTTGGGTAAGGAATGTTCCCTTTGGGTGGGAAAGGAGAAGGGGCAGGGTAGATGAGAGGCAGCATTTGCGTGATGTGCCCTGGCCTGAGGCCATGGCCCAGGGCACTGATTGGCTCCTCTGAGGGGCTGTCACTTGTTCCCACTGCATGCTGCTAAACCAGCAGCTGTTCAGCAACGTGTTTTCCTGTCTCCCGCCCCTGCTCCGTTCTTCGGACAGGCTGGGACCTGCAAAAGGCCAGCGCTAATCAACATTCCAGAGCCTGAGCTCTCCTGGTAACAGCCTTCCATGGGCAGCTCCGCAGAGCCAGGACAGGCCGAGGGAGGGGATTTGGCGCGCTGCTGAGCAATTGAACATAAAGGCTCCCATAATGGGACCAGGCCAGGGTACCATGGTGATGAGGGCCCCAGAAATACCTTGAGCTCGTGGTAATCTCCGCTCCCGCAGCTGCTCAGAGGGCAGCGGGGCCGGAAGGATGCTAGATGTTATGAGCATTTATAGCTGCCCCTGGGGAATTGCTGTTAGCATCTGTTCTGGGATGGCACTGACGGGAGGCGGGGGAGGAGGTGAAGGGGGCCAGTGCCCCGGAGCCCAGAAATTCTAAAGGGCCTCGAACTCCTGGCTGTCATTGCTGCTACTAGGCCCTTTAGAATCACCGCTGGAGCCCCACACTCTGCGCTCCGGCCGGCAGGAAAGGCGCCACATCATCTGGGTGGTGCAGGAGCCTGGCTGCCCCAGCCCCACTCTTTCCCAGAGAAAGGAGCCATCACCTCCCACCCCATTGCCCAGGAATCCAGCAGTCCTGTCAGCCACCCTGGCCCTGACTGAGCTGTTAGGATAGCAGGAGCCTGTGCTGGAGGCCTGCTCTTGTTCTCCCTTTGGCCTGGCTGCGTAGGGCTTTGAGAGCCAGGACTGTTCTCAGCTCTGCTGCTGCTTCACTGTGTGACCTTGGGGGCGGGTGGCTTAGCCTCACTATGCCTCAGTTTCTCATCTGTAAATTGGTATCAGGATCTGTGTGTCAGCGCCCTTGAGTTCTTTGCCTGAAAGGTGCCGATATGGGCAGAGCATAGCATCAGCACAGGAGTCCTCTAGCTGAAGAAATCAGGCCTGACTGCCCTGCATTCCAGTAGGTGAACACTTCTTTCTGCCTTGCTGCTACCTGCCAGGAGCACTGTGCACCTGCCGTAAAGCATGCTGTTTGAAGCAGCTCTCTGTTGACATGGTCTTCTCAAAGTACTGCTGTGGCAGGGGTGGGCAATAAACGGTCTGTAGGTCGGACGCAGTTCACCCAGGGCTAGGCTCTGGCAGGCCACCAGCCTCTGTTATCTGAGTATCCGCAGGTACTCACCATTCCTGCTGGCCGCAGTTCACTGTTCCTGCTCAACAGGAGCTGCGGGGAAGTAGGGGCCTGGCCCACACTGCTTCCTGCAGCTCCCGTTGGCCAGGAACAGTGAACTGTGGCCAACAGGAGCTGCAAGCGGCCGTACCTGCGGATGCTCAGGTAGGTAAATTATCTGGCAGCCCACCAAGAGCTAACCCTGGCAACCTGCATCCAGCCGGCAGTCTGTTTATTTGCGACCCCTGCACCAGGTGGCCTCCTTTCCCTTTTGGGGGACTTCAGAGGACAGACAGTAGCCCTAGCAGTTGACTCCTAGCTCCATAAAAGTGCATCAAACTGGGAGAAGACCAGATGTTGAGTCAAAGGGAGCTAACGCGCTGAGTGGCCACGGCCCAGTTGGGCCCAGTTCCTTTTATGTTTTCCACATGGAACCTGTCTATGAAAATGTTAAGATCCTGTTTTTCTCCTTTGGGGGGAAATAGAGTAGCGCCTCTCTGAAAATGGAAAAAAGTTCTCACGTGTCATTTGTAGTTTGGATACGGGGGAAGTGGGACCTGGCCCCTGCAGCTGGAGTCTGCTCGTTTTCCCCAGCTGAAGTTGCATGAGGTCCGGAGACGGTCAGAACACCTGCTCAGGCATCGTATTGCTCGTCAGCTGTGAACGCTCGTGCTAAGCTTGGCCAGACAGCTGCCTCCAACTTCAGCAGCTGTTTCTAATTTTTAGCCCAGTGGAAACCTTATGAATCACTTCAACTCCTTCCCCCGGAGGAAACCTCGTGATTCATCTCCATATGGAAACAGCAGGATTCCAAGCAGAGATGATCTGACAGACTGGCCCACCCTGCTCACTTAGCCCTGCAATTATATTTGGGCTCCCGGGGATTATCCAGGGTGGATTCAGGGTGTCAAACTGAACTAGAACGATTCCACCCCATCCACTCCTTGTCACCTTAGCTCCCCTTAATACGTCCGTATTCGCGAAGAGGGACTTCCCCCCAGCGGATTGAGTGACTCAGTGGAGATGAACAGTGCTGTTCCAGGGCATGATCTAAGAAACATGAAGTCATTATGAACTTGTGGCTTGGTTGCTGGCCCCACATTGCTGCAAAGATCTCTTAGACATCCCTGCCACTGGCAGAGCTGTGATAATAGCAGGAAGGACCAGAATGCTTCTTGTTCTCTTAGAGGCATCCTGGAGGGTGTCTAGAGGGGATGTTACAGGAGAACAGCAGCTTGCGTGCTAAATACATTCCGTTCTCTAGCGCCAAACGTTCTGCCGCTTCTCTTTCAAAGGCCCCGATAGCACAGTTCGTGTAACAGGGCTGGTATCGGAGTAGAAAACACAGAGTAGTTAACTTGACTGGAGTGAAACTAGCGCAGCTTCTGTTGGGCCGTATTGAAATCTTTAACAGCTCTATTGGAGGAAAAAATAAGGGGTCTGTTCAAGCTGTTCATGTTTTAAGCCAAGCAGCAATAATGCAATGGGCGCAGTGTTCATCAGCAACAGCTGCATGGGGATTGTGGGAACGTAGACAAGCCGAGAGTATGTCCGTAGGGTTGTCCGGTCGCCTAACGAAGGGTGTTAGCAACTTTTCCAAGGATCTGCTACATTCTGGCTTGTCTGGTATTTGTTCCAATGTTGATAACCCTGCTAAGAATGAGATGTGAAAACAGGAGGGGTTGTTATAAACAGGCAAAATGGTTGATGAAATCTCTAGTGCACAATTAGTGCCTGGCCACTAGTCATCAAGGAACGAAAGGGACTCCAAGGGCCCTGCCTCAAGAAACAAGATGCAAGAGAAAAGGTTGGAAAGGGCTAATAAAACACAGCTAGGGAGCAAGATTCAGTGTCTTACCTTGCAAACCAACGAGGAGTCCTATGACACCTTAAAGATTAACAGATTTATTTGGGCACAAGGTTTCCTGAGTAAAAACCACTTTGTCAGATGCCTGGAGTAAAAATCACAAGGTAGAGCTATATATGTAATAGCACATCCAAAGAAGGTAGTAACTTGTCTAAGTGACAATGTATCTGACGAAGTGGGTCTTTCCCCATGAAAGCTCAAGTCTCTAAGGCTTTGTCTACACTGCAGGGTTTTTGTGCAAGAAGCTTTTTGCGGAAGAGATCTTCCACAAAAACTTCTTGCGCAAAAGTATATCCAGACCTCAAAAGTGCATCACGAAAGCCATGTGCTTTTACGCAAGACAGCGACCACACTGCATGGATGCTCTTGCGCAAGAAAGTTCTGATTGCCATTCACCTGTGCTTTTTCTGATAGGCTCTTTTTGCACAAGAAGCCCCTGTTCAGTGTCCACTCTTGCACTAAAAGGAGTTATTCCTTGTAGAAAGAGGTATATGTACACCACACAAAGCCCTTTGTTCTGCCGTTTTATTGTAAATTTTCTTGAGCAAAAGCACACTTGAGGTGTGGACACTCCACAGGTTTTTGCACAAAAACTCTGTACCGTAGACATAGCCTAAGGTGCCACAGGACTCCTCATTGATTTTGCAGACACAGACGAGCACGGCGACCCCTCTGAGAAGTGTCTTATCTTGGCGAGCAGATCTCTTACAGTCTAGTGATAGAAATGTAGCCGTGTTAGTCTGGGATAGCTGAAGCAAAATGCAGGACAATGTAGCTCTTACAGTCTGACATCTCAGCAAGCCATCCTCTCACCCGGGACAAATGCAGAGAAACATCAACAACTCTTACTTTTCCTTTGCAGAATTTCACTTTTTGAGCATGCTTGGTCCTCCATACTTATAATCCGGCGGGGGGAGGCAGAGTGCTAGCCGCTGCATGCACAGCCTGGCCTCGGGGCTGTGCAGAGCTGAGGGCAGGAACAGACAAAACCTTCTTACCTGGGATCCCCTAACTTCTTGCCTTTTTTTCTTCCTTGTAGACATTGTTTCACCCCAATAGTGGAGCAGCGGGAAAGGACGGAGAGATAAAGGCCCTACGGCTGGCTCAATACAAGGCATTTTACACTACAGGTAGAGTGTTTTTGAGTTTATACAGCATAGGGAAAAGCCCCTTAGCCAGAGGCCAAGGTGCCCTTGAGGAGAGATTTAAAAATCCAGGCAGATGAGCCCAAATAAGCACAAAACCAGTAGCCTCTTGCAAACTCACTCAGACCCTCACCCCAGCTACGAGCTCCTCCCCTGCAGGCTTCGTGGCCCAGTGTGACCGACCTTCGGAGCCGCTTCAGACCAAGCGGCGTGTGAATTCCCAAAGGCGAGGCTGCCTCCCAGTGCATGGGCTGACCGCCGCTTCCCCTCTCAGCCCCACATTCAGCAAGGCACCTCAGCATCAGCGGAGCAAGCCATGTGCGTGAAGGGAGGTGCATGCTGCCAGGCTTTGAATCAGGACCTGGAGCAAGGGGAGGTGGGGGGGACGGGGGCTTTAGCCACAGCACCTGCAATGGGTCACAACTACGGATACTGGAGACCTTTGGATGCAACGCTGGGGAAGCAGCCACCTGGGGCACCTCAGCAAAAGTGACGGAGGAAGGAACCTGCTGTGAGGCCAGCAAGAAGAACAACGTTCTCCTCCGGAGTAGGGGGTGTGAAAAATGTTACAAAATATTAACCGTGAAACCGATGAAACGTGCGTGGTTAAAGGGGCTCGGTGGGCGTCCAGGCTGTGAGACCCCAGCTGCCACCTGCCTTGGTTCAGCACGTCCCGGGTAGAAGCAGAGCTCCTTGGCCAGCCTCTCCTGGCTCTTCCCCCGCAAAGCCCCATACGAGGAAGTGCAAGTCCCGTCAGAGGTGCAGGTAGAGCTCCTGGCTGAACCAGAACAGCCTCTTCCTCAGGTGGCGCAGGCAGTGAGTGCTGGGGGCCCCTCCTGGGCCCGGCCCCGGCCCCGGCCGACTGCAGCAAGTGGATCATCTTTACTCGGGTCTGGGCCCCCAGCCTCTGCTGGCCCTGTGGGGTCCGGGCTGCCCACCCGCACTCCCTAGCTGAGTTTACATGGTAACAGGAACCGATAGCTAAAGCGATGAACCGTTTAAACTCTTACCTCCCTCTGGAAGTGCTCCAAGGCTGGATGATTAAAATGGGCCCCTTGCCCCAATTTCAGACCCTGTGCACAATTCCCCTGCTCCTCTTCATAGCACTCGGCTTGTTTTAAGGCAGCAGTGGGCAACCTGTAGCCCTAGGGCCACACGGGGCCCCTGGGGGTTCTGTGTGTGGCCCATGAGACATTTGCAGGGTTGCCAGAGTCTGCTGGTTTCCATCCACGTCGTTTTTTTCCTACCCATATTACTAAAGCGACACAGACGTAAAGCCAGGGCCCGTGACGCGAGGTGCGTGCGGATTGCACACAACACTGACTCAGAGCCGGACGCTCCCTCTGCAGCCAGTCACGGCGCTGCAACGGCTCAATCAGCACACCCTGCAAAGCCTAGCGACACCAGTGCAGCGAGCAAAACTGCCCCGTCCCGGGAGACCGTCCTGATGATGACAATCTTGTGGCCCGCTTTGATGAAGGAGGCCCACTCCCTAGCCTAGGTTGCCTATTGCTATTTTAAGGCCTCTCCAATGTCATCTGTAGCCCCTGCAGAGCTGGTGCTGTCTCTCCTAGGGTCTCTGCTTACCAGCAGCTTTGGGCCTGCTCATGTTTCTCCTCATCTCGTTTATTTTTAACCTTTGGTTCCCTTTGCTTTCTTGTGTTGCTGCGTTTCCCTTTGCTCGATTCCCTTTTAGAGCAGCCTGCACGACTCCTTGCTCTTCTTCCCTTGCCCGTTGAGTATGCAAAAGCTCTAATTTCCTAACTGGGTCAAACTCCGATCAGCCCTTGCAAACCTGTGCACAACCTTGCTGGAGGGGGTTCAGCCACAGCGGAGGTCTCCGTTGCCGTATAGGGTTTCTGAGCTATAATTACCGCAGGCTGTCGTGCTATTATTTGCCAGATATTGTAATTTAGCTCCCTGTCCTTCCTCTGCTGCGATTCCTAAAGAGCAGACAGTGACTTCTACGGCTGATGCCGATACAGCACCACTGCATAGTAAATGGTGCTAGGCAGGTTGTTCCCTACCCTGTCACAGGAATAATCCACGTAGAACTCAAAGCTTTTCAGGCTGCTGCAAGATTGCGATGCCATGTCCAGCAAGGTGATAGCTACTGTAGGTGTAAGAGTAGATCTGTGCTAGAAACGCACTGGTCTCCTTTGTTTTCAAGTAACTCATTTGCCATAGTGAGGTCTGCTAGCCTAGGCCCCTGCCAACCCAAGTACCTGCTGCTTGTGTTCAGGCTGCCACATCTGCTGGTAAGTGATGACACTGCAGCACGGATGGCTGCTAGGGACTTGAGTTTTTCGCTGGGTTTCTTTTCCAGGTGGGGCGAAAGCCTGTGACGGAAGCATCGGGCTGGAAGAGCATCACCAACCACCGCTCGTGTTTAATTTGGCTCGTGACGTGCAGGAGCAGGTGCCTCTGGACGTGAGGGCTGGCGAGTATCAGGCTGTGTTACCTGCGATAACTAGGGCTTTGGCAGACTTTCTTCAGGATATCGCAACGGATAACGTCTCGATGGCCGATTACTCCCAGGATCCCGCAGCGAGGCCCTGCTGCAATCCACAGCTCCCGGTTTGCCGATGTCAGGCATGCGGCTCTAGCCCAGCCGCAATGGACTAACGGGGAGCAGTAGACAAGAGGGTCACATGGAGTCGGCTGTCAGGTCAGTTCTGTGCTGTATGCAAATAAATTGGAGGCTGCCTAAACCCACTTGAAGGACTAATGCGTCCGCATGTAGCCAGCATGGGCCTGAGAGAGAGCAGTGTTGAGAACAGCATGGGCTTGTGGCATCCTTTTGAGACAGAGCAAGTTGGAAAGATCACCTCTGCGCCTGCGTGGCGAGGGCTGGTAGATCTAACCCAGGGGTCTTCCTCCCTTTTACCTTTGTGGGCTGTATCCACTCCCACCTATCCAGCCCTAAGTGCCACGGCTCTGTGCCGGAGGCCCGCCCACGGAGAACCACGGATCTAGATTGTGGCTGAGGGATGGCGAGGCAGTTTTGGGTCAAAGCCCTGGTCTATGGCACTGCCCCTTGCCCATGCTTGGAGGACAATTGCTGCAAAAGACGAAACTGCACGTCCCGTGCCACTCCGATCTCAAGCTGGCCTTGAAGGGTCTTGCGGACAGGGATGAGGGAGGATGGGCTTAGATGGGGAGGAAGGGGCCCAGGAAGCAGTCGATTTAACTTTTCTAGGTATAGCTTTGGCTGTGGTAGAGGTTCTGTGATCTGTTGGCTCCGAGAGCCAGACACCCCCTGACATTCCTGGGGTAATTTTCACTCCCCTTGGCAACGCACGGTCGTCATTCCTGTCTCCAGCGAGAGCTAAACCAATATGGAATTTACATAACAGAGATGAAGACAGTGGCCCAGCTCTGTACCCTAGAGACAAGGGAATTGTACAGAGAACTGCCCTCCTCCTAGAGACGTAAACAGCTGACAAGTGGTAAGGCCAGCTGCCACCCTCAGCCCCTAGAATGATGCCCAGTACTTCTCCGCACTTTGCCAAGTGTTAGCTCAGCCTGAGAGGACCGGGATCGGTCCTGCTTTGAGCAAGGGGCTGCACTACCGGAGAGGGATGTTAGTTATCGTGTAATTCAGTAGTTGTGTAACCTCATGAAATCTTAGCAGTTACACGACTATTCATTAGTCCCTGGGGTGGCAGGGCGGTGGGGGGGAGGGGCTGGCAGCCAGTGCACTCCTGAGGAGACCCCTCCCACCCTGAGCTGCTGCCTCTGTGTCAGAGGTAGCAGCTTGGGGTGGCAGGCAGGAGTCGGTCCACCAGGGGCATCAGTTTAAAACCAGCTCCCTATGTAGACCGGCTGCCTGGGGAGGGGAAGGTGGCACCACAGGGCTGGTGCTGGGGGGAACCGGCTCCTGCCTGTCCCCCCTCACTGCCTCTATAGGCAGCAGGGAGGGTGGGGGACAGGTGGGTCTGTGGAGCCAGCTCCCCATGCATATCGCCCCAGCCTGTCTCCCTCACCCTCCACACTGCTGCCTCTCTCTCAGAAACAGAATCACAGGGGTGTAAGGGGCAGGCAGATCCAGGTTTTTGGGGAGCCTGCTTAAAGCCAGCTCCTCATGGGCACTGCCTCCTGCTCCCCCGGCTCCTCCCATGTCAGAGGCAGCAAGGGGGGGGAGGGGAAATGTGTGTAGTTGACAAGATTAACTGATAAGCCCAGGTGTATCAGTTAATCGTCATGTTGGTATCCCTGCTGCCTGTGGCCCCTTCCTCCCTCAATTGCCTAGGGTTCCTCTTGCGCAGCAGGCTGGCCTGGTGGCAGGGCGTTTGGGGCTGGCTTAGAGAAGGGGTGTGGAGGGCACAGCCAGAGCCTGGTGCCCTCTTGCAATCTTGACCACGAACACAACTCCTGGGCACAAGGCAGCACAGCCCCGAGATTAACTGGCAGTTCCCGAACCACCCCCACGCCCTGCTTCTCCAGGCTGCACTGGCAGACCTGGGAATCGAGGCCATTGCCACCATGTTACAAACGGGGAATCCAGGGCTAAAGTTAAGTGACTAGGCCGAGGCTGCAGCAGGTCAGTGTCACAGCAGCAAGCCGAGACCAGACCCTGCACAGCACTCCTGAAACCACAAGCGGTTGGGCAGGGGGGTAGGTCAGTCCAGGTTCTGCAGCAGCCGCCGCCGCCTTCAATTCCCTGCTCTGACAACCCCTCCAGAAATAATATTGTTGGGAACCAGCAGGTCAGCATGCAGCGGAAGGCACCGGGCTGTGATTCCCCACCAGCCCAAACCCAAACTAGGAGCAGTTCCACTAATCCTCCCCCAAAGAACAGCAAGAACTCCCACAGCGGGCAGCCACTGACGTGCGGCGACTTTATTACTCGACTTCTGGTAGCGCTCAAACATAATAAACGGGGGGGAAGGAGGGACAGCCCCCTAATATCTTCCTATCACTGCAAAAATACTCTGCATGGGTAAAATACTATGTATATACTGTACAAAGACACAGCTTAATAGACTTTATACACATAAAAACAGCATAAATTAGAAACGGGAAAACCCATGATATAAAATTCAGGTTCCATACAAATCTGGTTAGGTTAGCATTTACAAGGGGGTTCTCACGTCTCATTTGTTAAATACAGACTGTGCATACAGTACATTTACATCACACCCATATACCACAGCAAACACAGGGCCAGAGGGGTGAAGTAACCACTTGAACATACTGTAGTAAAAGCAATGTAGCACCTCCGGTTATTCCCCCTGTGGTAGGTGCCCACAATTCCATTCTTCCACATAGCTTGGGGTTTTTTTCCAAACCACCTCCCAGCGCCTGTCCTGAATCCTGATGTTGGCGTCTCATCAGGACCTCTTCTCTTCTCCCGGCTGACCTCCACGGCACAAGTTTATCTACCAAAATCAAAACAGAACTGCCTTACTTTTCCTAGAGACAGGCTGTGAGGCAGGGTGTATTGTAGGTGACTTTGCACCCGTGCAGGAGAAAACACACCATGCACGGTTTTACTTTCTGGTTAGTGGGACTTGTGTGGGTCAGTTAGTTTTTGCCCTACATGTACAGTAATGGGAACAGGAACCATCCGGCTTGGCATTAATCTGTCCCTTATCCAGCTGCCATCTCATCCAGAACACAGAACCAAAAAAACAAACCCCAGAGCATGCATACACACTGGATTGCTACATGTCAGCTAGTAACTCCAGTAACAGAATATGGCAGCCTCCTAAGCCACAGGCAGGAAACACACAACAGCAAGGACTTTTAAATAGGTACTTCATAGCAGCATGGTACACATCTCACAACAACGTATTAACCATCGCCGGGGAAGAATGCCTCTTCTGATGGAAAAGTTTGGGATGGGACTGTGCTGCTAAGGATCTCCCACTCCCTATACAAAGACGGGTTCCTCTGATCTGCAGAGATTCCATGCAGCAGCTAACATGTCCTTTGGGGGTAGATTGTCCCCCAGCTCCTACTGAAATGACCTGCATCTTGGGCCAAGTTGCAGAGACGTTGAATGATCTTTTCAATCCTGGTCTGATTAAAAAAAAAGATTTTATTCTTCAGAAGCTTGCAAGGAACCACAGTCCTTCAGCCACGCAAGTTATGTAATCTACTATAGATTTAAGAGATTTTGACTGTCTTTTTTATCAAGAACTCCAAAACATAAGAGCTAGGCTCACCAAATCTAGTATGCAGTTTCCTCTTATCATAACTTAAAAGCAAGGTCAGGGTTCGGTTGTGCCAGGAAAATGGGATATGCCTGGAATGGGATTGCTTCTCATAAAACCAAACAGAAAAGAGAGAATCACCAAAGCAAATGTAGTCTTCCAAACGGACATAACTGAGCAAATGTTGAAAGAGACTGAACCAAGACAAGCCACAAAAATAGGATGAACCTGCAATAGGTTTGCTTCTCAATAAAACCTTATGGAAAAGAGATCAAACTGAGAAATTGGGAGGAGAGCACTGTTTTGGCACCGCTAAATCAGTGCTTAAGGTTTGCAAACTAGAAGACCATGTTATTGGAACTAAATTGACTACAGCCCTTTTTGGTGAAAGCATAGTAAGTTTTATAGTGATGAAGAAAAAGAGATACGTTTGATGGAATTCCTATTTTAAAAAAGGTGCTAACATTAACTTCATAAAAATAACACTTTTTGAAAAACGCAATTATTTCAATGAAGCATGTACATTTTCCTTTTATTTAAAAAAAACTGAATTAAGGACTGGAGCAAAGCCAGGTAAATCTGCTAATTTTGTATATAATGAGGCTGAAGCTGAGAGAGAGACAGCTGGATTCTACACCACAAAAGGAATCAAGCTAACATAGCTGCATCCGGGTCTGTTCCTGCAGGAATTGCTATTTCTACTCAGGCCAATTTCCCTCTAAACTCAGTAGGTCAGGAGTTGCTGCAGCAAGGAGTAAAATGCAGCTTTACTTCCACGGCAGCTTTCCGCCAAGAAGGTGCATTATCCACAGAGGCGCTTTTGCTTTTTGTTACTGTAGAGGTGGCCACTCATAAGCAACGTAGCCAAAAATTCACAGTAGGTCAAATGTCTACCTAGCAGAGTTAGTGCAATCAAAATGAGAGAGCGCCAACATTGACAAACAGCAAAACCACGCAACAACTTTGGGCATACCAACATTTCCAGGGCTTAGACACCTTTGGAGCCTGTAGCAAATGCTGCTTTTGGCACCAGTGCACAGAAGCAGCTCCACCTACTTCTGCATAGCAAAGCCGATCAATATAATGCTCCCTGTTGTAATAAGTAAGTTCTGTTCCCTGGCACTAGGCTGGAGAGGCAAAACACGTCACCACGAGCTTATCTAGCGCATAGCTCTTGTCAGCACCTGTTGCTAAGCCTTCTTCTGTTTTACAAGGCTGCAATGTCACCTTTATCCTGCCCTAGGGACTAAACAATTTCTGCTAAGCAAGGCTTGTTAACTCTCTGATCATCGCGATTGGACAGTCTTCCATAACTCATGCTAATTACACTGCATCCAGTACAATATGCTCTTTTCTAGTGCTCCACATTGTTTACTGGCTTCAATTTCGAGTCAATTCAGCATGAACAAAGTGGACATAATGAAATACCTACAGCAGTAGGTTTTTCTGAACAGCCTCTTCCTCACTGGCCAAGCAGAAATACTGGGATGCGAATTGTAACAGGCATACGTTCATCAAAGTCTCTACACCGTTTTGGCATCTCACTAATCCAAACGGCAGCACACAGGTGGTAGAGAGCCACTAATCTTCTTCATCCATGTGCAGAATAATTTTATGTGCACCAAGGCATGTGCAAATGTGCACCACCAGTAGCAACAAAAACATGGGCCCTCAGCTTATCACCTGGTCAGCATTTGAATCTCTCCTGAGCAGCTGCCCAAGTACCCAGCATACAGAGAGTGTGACCTATTGTTAGGGTTCTGTTTTCTCACTGCTATTGGGCATGCACAAAGCAGCTATCCGCTCCCAGAGGCAGCAATGTCCGTCCACTTCATGCTCTTTCATACCGGCCATTCAAGTGTCATTTAGTTAGGTGGTAACAGAACAAGAGGTCCTGAGCCCAGAAGCTATTTTAAAGGCTCCTTCTGCATGTCAGTCCCAAGCGATTGGTTCTATCAAGCAACTGATTTCTGTGCACTCCCGTGCTGGAATTCGGAAAACACAGCTCATGAAATTCCCTCTTGCTATCAGGCTCCCTCTTGACATTCCTGATTGTCTGGCCCTCAGCCTTTCTAGAAGAATCCAACAGAAACGTAGGCGAGCAGGATCCCCCTGCGTTACAGCTCGACAGGAGGGCGTCACATTCTGCACAGGTCCTCTTTGCCATTCCAGTCCCCGGGCTTTTGCAGCGATTTCATTTCTACTGACGCTTTTTTGGTGTCATCCTTCTCTGGAAGGGATGCTTACTCAGTCCTACAGGACTTTTCCTTCCAAGCCCCCGACAGCTCTAGCCCTTTAGAACACTCAGAAAAACACCTTGCGATCATGGTAGCCTCAAGATGCTGCACCGAATTACGAAAGGTTATTCTGGGCTACGTGTCCAAAAATCACACCAGCATTAAACTCATGAGTAAAGTGCATAAATCCACCATGACTTAGGTTGCACCTACACTACAGGGCTTAACTCTGAATAAGCAATGAGAACTGAGCTATGTCAATTGCCTGTTTCGAAATTGCTTATTTCGAAATTGGGAGCATCTACACAGCACTTATTTCAAAACAGAGCACCCTCCCTCCGACTTCTCTTACTCCTTGTACAATGAGGGTTACAGGAATCAGAGTAAGAAGTCCTCCAGCTTGACAGTATTTCAACATTACACGTAAACTAAGTTATTTCAAAATAATGCTAGTTATTTCAAAATAATGTTGCTGTGCAGATGTACCCCTTTGTCTCCTAGAAAACTCTTTGGGACTGAATGCCGTGTGTTCCGAGCACCAGCACCGGTAAGGAGAAGTCACACCAGGAACTTCTGCAGCCGTGTGTGGCCAAAACCACGTGAAGGTTTAATAGAATAAATTCTGTACACAGAATAAATAAAATGGGGTCACTGCTCCATTCCCACAAGGATTTCTGGTCCTCCCAGCCAGTCAGGATTCTACAGGGATCAAGTATGGACCTCCATGCCTTCCTTTTGAGACATCAGTCTTAGGGTAATATCGTGCCAGCTGTTACCATAACTCAAAAATGCAAGGTCCCCAGTGGATTTCACAGGATGAAATCTATTCCCACGATTGCAAGTGAAATAGGTGATTAGCCTGGTTCTCCGTGTCACTACCAGTTTCAATAGCACCTTGTATCACCCAAACAACTTCTACTTGTGGTCAGATGATACTCTGAAATCACACAGGTTTTCTTTGGGCTTTCTATTGCCTCTTCTCACTGAGATCTGACCTGGCTCTTCCCTCGTCAAATTAAGTGGCAACTTTCTACAGCCAGCAACAGGCTCTGCATCAGGCCCATGTGATAAATACCTTTAATACTAATGACTTGGTCACATTAAGCAGTGTCTGAATTAGTAGAAGGAAAGTATTTAAAAACCATGAGGAACTACAGGATACCATATGCTGCTCCTTCCACAAAAGCGTGTCCAGGTACAAAGTCCAACAAACAGAGCCCTTACATCTGCAAAAATATGCTGTGGATATCCGCAGATTTGCAGCACTCTACCAAGTAGAGCTGGCTGAGGGAGAACAGTTCTATTTTGCAACAGCTCTTTGTTTCTGTTCTGCATTGGAATGAAGCCAAAACCTTTCAAGCTTTATATGACCTTTCAAGATCCCTTCCAGTCCTAGGAGGTGCTGATTTCCACTAAACAGAGTTGTGTTGAAATGTCTGTTTTCTGATCAGAAAGGTCAGGCTTAGGTCAACTAGTCAAAAAATGACCAGACAGCACAGCCTGGACTCCAAAAGCCTTTCTGCTGAAAACCTCATCGAGATCAACCTACCTCCACGTAAAGGGCTCCAACCAGCCTTACTTATAAACAACTCAGGATAAGCAAATGCTGCACTAGCAACTGGAACCTTCAGCATCAAGGAGGAAACAAAGTTCTGACTCCAAATGCTTTATCTGGACGCTCCTACTGCTAGGTCATGGCAGAGGGACCTGTTTTGGGAAATAAGTCAGACACGTAAGTTGTTCTGTCACGTAAATTACAGCATGGGGCTCTTACAGATCAAAGTCCATTTAATCAAGGGCTTGATGATGGCCAGCAGGGGTTTTGGGCTGCTTCCATACAATCCAGTCACAGCATGCAAACTCACTTAAGCGTATCAGGCCAGTTCAGCTCCTGCTTGTTGGCACTTGCTTGTCCCTAGAACACAAGCCCTAATGCGGGTCCTTTAGAAACAAGCACAGGCATTTTTGGTAGGCTCCACTCCTTCTACAAGGCATATTTGCTTCAGCATCCCAGGGGGTCAACATGCAATCATGAAAGGGTAGACCCTTGAGACTAAATACCATAAACAGGAAGCCAATGGGGAAGGGGGAGAACACACACACGAACACACACACACACACACACACACACACACACACACACACACACACACGCGCGCGCGCCAGGTCCAGGCAACAAAAGAGAACTGTGTACTCCAGGCTGTGTCATACACAGTTCTCAGCTACAGCCGTGAGTTTCACAAGAGTTCTGTGCTGGCTAGCTTGCTCTTACACAGCACTCTACATCAGTAAATCTCAGTGCTCTACAGGCTCACTAAACCCGAGTCAACTTCAAAATCTCAGCCACCAATTGTGGGTCACATCCTGAGATCTTAATATAGTTTTTACTTGGTCTTTACACAGGCAAAACTTCCACTGAAGATGGGTGAGGTCTCAGTAAAGGGCTGAAGATTTGGCCCGCAGTAAATTGTCACCGCACTGTTATGTCACAACGTCCTGGTGTAGTAGTGTGTTACCATGATGGAGAGGCTGCCAACTACTGTAAGTTATTCTTGCAGCTAACCAACATCTGTTCTCTAAGCCAGTGTTTCCCAATTGGTGCTCCGTGGAACCCTGGGATTCCGTGAAGAGCTGGCACTCCCTCCTGTCCCCTCTTTAAAAGACAGAGCCCAGAGCTGCAGTGGGAATCGCGGTGTCGGGGCTTTTTTTTTTTTTGCTCGATGAATCGCAGCAGGGGCCTTTTTTTTTTTTTTTTTTTTTTTTTAAAGGCAACACTAGGGGTTCCATGGCCAAATAAAATTGGGAAACACTGCTCTAAGCAAACAGCATAGTGTTTGGATACTAGATCACATAGTTAGACAGACACTGCCAGGTCCAAAGTCAGTTTTAAAGAGCAAAAATGTCCCTGACACTGATGACTAATAATGCTGATTGTTAAAAATATTGGAAACGGATTTTAAATTCTACTATGGCTGTCGCCATGTGTAGTGGAGGTTTGGGTTTTTTTCCCCCCCAGTGGGGGCGGAAGCTTACTGTGAATTGGGGGTGGTGATGGTGAGGCAAAGGATCAGAGGTGCTTTACATGGGAAGACAGGGCGTGTATGTGTGTGTGTGTGTGTGTGTGTGTCGGGGGGAGTCAGTGATAGATTGTGGAGTGGGATGGGTGTTCTGCCTGGGGAGAAAGGGGAACTACTTAGGCCACATCTATACTAGTAAGATTGATGCTGCAGCAGTCAATCTTCTGGTATTTGATTTAGTGGGTCTAGTAAAGATCCACTAAATCAAATGTGGAGGGCACCCCTGTTGATGTCCGTACTCCTTGATTCGTGAGGAGTAAGGGAACCTCCTGCTATGAAGACAGCGCAGAAGATCAAATTAAGGTACATCAAATGCAGCTACGCAATTAACATAGCTGCATTACTGAATTCAAACTTCCAGTATCTGCTCCCCACGTAGGTGCCGCAATGGCTGCTCCAATCTCTCTAGGTTCCACTCTCACCTGCCTCTCCCCCATCTCCTCTTGCATATGACTGCATGTTACAGGGAAGCTAGGGTGGAAGCACAGATCAGCCCCCGCAATATGTTCCTTACGGAGGAGCTTGCCACCTCTGATTCTAAAGACGCTGGGATTTTTTGCATTTCACTGAGGCCATGTCTTCACACTGCCACAATCAATCTTCTGGAGTTCCATTTAGCAGGTCTAGTTAAGACTCGCTAAATTGAACCGAGAGGGCATGTCCTCTCCCCCCCAGCAGCCTGTACTCCTGCTCCTGCAGCGTAATTAACATAGCTGGAGTTGTGTGTCTTGATTCGACCTTCCCCTTTAGTGTAGGCCTGGCCTCTGCCTGGATATTGAAAGATTGCTCAGTTTTACCTTTGGTTTGGTCATTTCAATTTACAGCTGCACTAACCCAATGCTGGATTATGTATGCAGTGAAAACACTGCAGGGAATAATTACTGTGTTGTTAAAAATGCCGCCTTTGTTGAAATTAAAGCTGTTTCTATTAATGTGATAGATAGGCCCAAAATTACAAGGTCAGATCCAGATTCAAACCAAAGCCTGAAGGGGCTTGAAACACAGGAATTTGCTTGGCCCTAGCTCTAATTAACATTAGTTTCTGTAGGCTGCATCCCCATTCCTCGCTGTCATGCCTGAGAGTGTAAATGACCTGGTGGTGTGTCTGTAACACAGTTGTTAATAGGCTTGATAATGGATCGGGGCACATTAGAGAGATAGAACAACCATCTTTTCCGTAAGAAGTTACTACTTTCTTCTTAGCAAGAGGGCTGTACTGCTGTTTTAGGGGCTCCTAATGCTCACAGGCGGGAATTCATTCTCGTCATCGAGACACACTGGTCCAGTTGCAAATTCATGCTCTGGGATAACTTCCCCTCGCAAGGCTCCCCCGTCTTCTGAGTAACCTGTAAAACCAAAGAAAGGCGACAGACTTAAGACCAAATGAATCCAAAAAGCCCAGCACCGAGCGCGCGGAGACACTGTTCTTGCACTGCACATGAGCCTGAAGTTGGTTTCTGCAGCAGTCTGGCAAAGCTACCGGTGTGCGTGTGATGTGGGTGCTTCTCTGTGCCCGCAGTAGCCTGGGGAACAGATTAACGTATTAGCTTCTGCAAAATAAGTTTTCTGCTTCCCACCATTGGCAAACCAAGAGGGACTTGGCTCATTTGCTACAATAACTTTAACAGCCACACAGCTGTAGCACAAGAGTATTTCGTACAGAAGACTTGGAAGGGCATTTGTTCCTGTGGGATGCAAGAAGGAAAGAGGCTTCACAGAGAAGTCAGTTTCAATAGTAAAACAGATCTCGGGCTATACAGACAAATGCCCAGGGAAAAAATCACGCCAACTTGTGTTTCCAAAAAAGGTGAAAGTTTAAATGGTAATAATGCTTTCTACTGCTTCACAGTCTTTCCATTTCTTTGGTTATTATGACAACCAAACGATGTAGCCGAAAGTACATTTGCACCTTGTAGCAGCAAGATACTGCCAAGAATTTCTTTATAAAAGAGCCGATCCCATAAAAGGCCCTTTGCCGGGACCGTATTTTGCTCTCAGTGGGTATGTGCTACTTCTGCTGAATATTAACAGAAACTGTGCCTCAGAGCAGGACGAGATGCTCACCCACCCACCCACCGCAAACGAATTCTCCCTGGCACGCATTCGGCATAAGACAGGGAAGCAGCCTGCTTGATGCTACCAAACTGCTGAGGAGTCATGCTCCATGTTTTAGCAAAGTCTTGTCAGACACTTTGGTCTTGCTAATTTATTCCCCACCCCCACCCCAAGAGTTAGAAACCTGAAATATTCCTTCGTGTATTTAATTAGGATTATTTCCGATCACCTTAGGTCTAAGTGTTCTGCAAGGCAGCTGGAATCATTTCTTTTATGCTGGGAGGAGATGTGTTAAAGGTGTCTGGGTCCATTAAAGAAAGCCCAGATTCCTAGAACATGGACTAGAACATATGCAAGTCTTGACGACCAGAGTGTCTTAACAAGGCAGTCACCCACTGAAAGGCATCATTTGCTAGTTTCTGTAGGAGAAGGCACAGTTGTAGGTTCAATGAACCTGTAACAATCCTGAGGCGGTACCACAGGAGATCTGGCTTTTTGTGCACAACCGCAGTTTCAATGGTTGGACACAGATCTGACAACTGTTATCAGTAACAAACTTCAGTGCAAGTGACGATAAAGTTACTACTGTTCTCAGGGGAGCTGCAGGGTAATTTTCATCATTATTAATCATGCTTAGCACTTAGCTAGTGCTTCCTACTGTCAAAGCCCTGTATCGCTTTGATGATAGAACGTTAAGTATTATAGCCCATTCATCCCCCTGTGAAGTAGGAAAACAACTTTTTTTTTTTTGCGGTGGTGAACTGACTGTAATTAGTTTGTCTCATTCCTGAAAAATCCAATGACCAGACTCTTCAAATGAGTTACATGCCGAGTGGCGGCTTTATATGGCTGTAAACTCTTCACTGTTCCTGGACACACTGTGCAGGTCCAAGGTCCAGGAAATGGGCTGTGAGCCAGGTTGAAACACCAGAAATATGCAAAGTTCTGATCAGAAAGAGTCCAGTAAAGGGTGTGGTGTTTAGTTCAGAGAAGGGTGGGGGAAGACATGGATTGACAGACCTCCGTGCTGCCCCAGGGCTTCGTGCTCACGCTGTTCACTTGAAACATACTGAACATTTATATGCGGAGCTCTTGGACATGCCCTGTATGGCTCCACAGTCTTATTGTTCAGCTTCACAACACGGATTTATTTTACAGGTGGCATCATCTGACACAAAGTGGTTACATGGCTAGCTCAAGGCTATATAGGGCAGGGCTGGGCAAGATGCGGCCTGGCTCTGGCTCACGGACTGCATCTGGCCACTTTCCATTTATAGCCTGCTGCCCATGCCACCGAATTTCCATGTGGTGGCTCAGGCAGCAGGATCTTATTTAAATGGCTCATGGTCTCAACATTACCCCAGCAAGGGCTGGGAGCTGTTTAAATAGCTGCAGCAACCCCAGGCAGCTGCCAGGCAACAAGGCAGTGGCGGGTCCAGGAGCTGCAAGCCCTTTGCTGTGTTTTTAATTCAAAGCCTCTGGCCCCAGACAACTGTGGGGAAAAGGCTAGTCCCCAAGTCCCGCCTCCTTCCACCTCAGGCCCCGCCCCTTCTGGGGGTGGAGTTGGCCCATAAGCATGCGCCAAAGTTCATTAAGTGAACCCCTGTGAAAGTTATTGCCCACCCCTGCTATAGAGGGCGTCAGTACTGGAGAGGAAATTCAAAACGTAGGTGTTCCCGATGCCCTCTCCTGTGCTCAGCGCACAAGAGCAAACGTGCCCACGAGCACTGGCATTTCAGAATCGGCGATCGTCATGAAACACGGGGCGCGGGGAAGGAAGGTCAACACGATGGAACCTGCAATGGACTCGGTTGCAGTGAAATTCCACCCTGCAGCTGGATCCATGGAGGAGGGCCTGGGAGCCCCCAAGGGATGCTACCTGAGCATAAGGATTAGCCCTGGACTTGATGGCAGGAACTGGGGTGATGGGAAGCAGAACAAATCATCCCAAGTCATTCCAATGGGCCGTGGCGTGGGAAGGGCCGGGTCAGGGAGGCCTCTCCGCGGCTCCGTTCTGTGAGCCCTTGCAAGCCCAGCTCACGCTCACCTGGCCTGGTTGAAGAGGAAGGCGTCGAACTCTGTCTGGCTACGGTGGCGGCGTAAGACTGAGGGAAGGGAGGCCGGAGGTCGTTTTCTTGGTTCTCGTCTGGCTTTCCCGAGTCAAGCAGGCTAATCGGGTTGAAGCAAGGGAAGGAATAGGAGTTAGCATTGATCCTCTCTGTTCCTCTCACCTGCAGCACCTCTAACAAAGCACCGGGGATGGATAATCAGCTTTAAACTCACTTGACTCATCCAAAGGTTCCGCGAGATGCCAACCCTGCTGCAAAACCAGGAGGAGCCCGTAAAACCCAGGCAGCCAAACGTGAACCTGAAATGGCCCATCTGGGACCTGTGCTATGCACAAGGTACATGGCTCGGCCTGTGTCACGGATGTCTGAATTAGCTGGGCACACTGGAGTATGCTGAGCAGCCAGCTTTTGTGTGTGTGAGTTTGGTGGGCTTAACGGACAATGCTTAGGCAGATACAGACACGTATTCCCTTCCACCACTCCCCGAAGGCTTTTCATTATCCAGTCACGTAACCCTCTGGGGTTATTCATTTCAGATATATGTACTAGGGATGTGAAAGTGTAACTGTGTACACCATTAACCCGTGAGCCTGCACTCCTCCGTTAACCTGCGCACTTACATGCAGACTCCCAGTACACACAGAGAGGTGGCTTAAAAGCCAGCTCCCTACAAGATGGATGTAATAGTGTAGTCCATTAACCAATTAACTGAGAAGCAAAAGCGATCAGTTAATGCTATAGACCACACGCACCTACCCCCTTGCCAGTAAATTTTTTAGCAGGCTGTCCAGCAGTCTGGCTCAGTTCCAGCTTGTGCTGGGTCCAGGAACTACCCCTGCTGTGACTCTGCATTTCAAGTGTATTAGGAGCCAGGCGGGCAGGTAGCCTGGCTCTGTTTCAGCTCAGGCTGGGTCCGGGAGCTCAGATCCTCCCCTGGACAGGGGCTGCTGCTACCCTGCACTGCTGCCTCTGTATCAGAGGCAGCAGCATAGAATTGCAGGAGGATCCTCGGGAGTGGGGCTGAAGTGCACTGGCTGCCAGCCCCACCCCTGGGGACTACAGAATATTCGAGTAACCGATAAGCATTCATGAGGTTAATTAACTAGTCAATTAACCAATATTTAAGAGCTCTGCCCCATGCACATTGGCTCCTGAGGAGCTCCCTGCCGCCCTGCGAGTAAGCGCTGACGTTTTCAGCGGTTACGCCATCACTTAAATGCACTTTAACATCCCTACTACGTACAAATGAAAACAGCAGCACAGGAGAAGACTGCACTCGGCCTGACGTCTGTGGGTGGGCAGGAGAGTTCCCAGAACTGCCCTGCCTTATCATCCCTCCCCAGTCAGAGGGGCACTACTCCTGCCTGGTCAGTGCAGAGGACCTGACCTCAGTGGATGTGCCCTGGCCTTGGCGGTAGAAGGTCAGGGTCTCCGCATTTCGGAGATGAACAAACCTCTGCGAGGAGGTGATTGCAAACGTCCCCCTGCCCAAAACAGGCTGAGAGTCCGGCAAAGCCGTGAGTGATTGTGATGCCTGGACAGCAGGGTGCTCAGCTGGAGACACCATGCGGGGGAGGAAGTGCCTAGTGTTTGCCCTCTGGAAATCAGGCTCCTTCCAAGAGCCTCACGTTGAGGACCCAAAACTACAAGTCGCTTTAAACCCTGGTGTCTCGTTTTACTCTAGGAGGCAAGTTTCCCTTTGGAAGGCCATTCCCTAGCCAGGCCATGGGGTTGGCGCCCCTGGGAGGCGCTTACCTGTGTTTCTTAATTAAGACGCACTCTCCTCCATCTTGCGGGTCTAGGTTGTAGATGTACAGGTGTCCGTCGGACGTGGTAACTAACAGTCGTGGCAGCTTCTGAATCCTATTCAGAAACGAAGCCATGGATCTCGGAGCCAGTAGGGCACCATGGTAGGGATGCAGCGCGTGAAATTACAGCCCATCCCTACCACGTGTCTGCCTGATGTTCCTACCTCGCACACCCCCCGGCCCTATTTACCCCATGATGGGTGGTGCATACACTGCACCAGAGCAGGTTGCAGGGGAGGCCAAGCCTGGGGCGTGCCCTAACCCATCCAAACCCGGTTACTAGTCATGTCGACACAGCTTTAAAGGGACCCCATGGGTTTGCACTGGTGTAACTCAACCAGTGCAGACTGGTGAGTCAACAAGACCTACATGAGGACCCAGAGTTACGGAAGGGCTTTGCAGGGGACCAAGTCTGTACCTAGCCACATCCCCTGAAGGACTGTGTAGGAGGTACCCTACATGCAGTAAATGCGCCTTCAGCAAACTATTACACCACTCTTTTCTGCCTGCCCAGCTGATTGCTAATGTGTCACATGAGGAAATTGTCCGGTTGCGTCTGTAGCGCTCTCTGCCGGCAGAGGGGGTGAGGAATGCAGCTGCTCTTACGTACGTGGAGAGCGTGCAGATGTTCCTTTGTCCAGATACGTTCAAGCGCACGGTGGCAAAGGCCCGGTCCTGGTTCATCATGTCCGATACCTGAGCAGGAAGGTAGTTGGTAGCAGCCATGAACATCTTCCCCATGTAACCACTCCAGGTGGGAGGCTCTTCTGGCCGGCTGAGGGTAACAAAACCAGTCAGTGGGGCTAAGTGCAGTGGCTACTATATCTAGCATCAACAAAACAGAGACCATGGCTAGTTAGAACGTGCATACTTATCAGAACAGCGGCACACGGATCTGCCTTTTGCTGGACTGTGCGAGCTGACTCACAGGCTTTGCAACACCCCCGTTACCTAATACAAATGATTTGCTTGCACGGAGAAAAAATGCCGTGCTGGTAACTTCTGCAAGCCTTCCCCCGCTTGCGAACTCCTGAGAGTGACTTGCAGGATTGTCGTGCTAGATACGGCCAGAAACACGCAACCTGCTTGAACGTAGGCTTGCCCAACTAATTCAAATGGCCTCGGCCAGACACAAAATCTACTTCCCCACCTTCGCCTCAGGGAGGACCAGGATTAAAAATTAACCCTTTTCTTGCCTGGCCAGAAACCCCAATAAGTTACTTTCCCTGCATGTTTAGCACTTCGCAAGGCTCACTCGGACAGGAGGCCTTTAGAACAAAGGGCCTGTAAGTACAGTGCAGCGCACAGATCAGCATCAGGCAAAACTGACGCACGGAGAGGCAAAGCGACTAGCCAAGGTCGCCCAGCAGGCCAGCAGCAGTGCAAAGAACAGAGCTCCAGGGTTCCTGGGTCCCAGAGCAGTGCTTGGTCCAATAAGTCACTCCCCCCCTCCACAGCTGGATTGAAAACTGCACCTCACATCTGAGCCGCGTGGGGGAATGCGGCTTCAAGGACGGCTCTCTTGCTGGGGAGCGAGACCACAATCTGAGCCACAGAACTCTGCCCTTGCAGCCGCCTGCGGAAGGCCCCCAGCATGACAGGGGAGCTGTCCTCCGGTCGGTACGGCTGCTAGGGGACTGTCTGCAGACTCCAGCGGAAAGGCCCCGTTTGCAAGCCCCATACACAGCCTGAAGGCCCGCTGCTGGATCTGCTCTTCAGGGAACAGCCGGGTTCTGCTAGTCAGACTGAAACCCTCCCCTTGCTGGGGCTGACTCAGCGAGCAGCAGGGCCAGCAAGTTCTAACATGATGTGACCACAGGGGGTGGAAACGCATCCAGCAGGCAAACTGCTGAGACCTCATGGCCAGTTCAGGGCTGTGCTGCCTGCAGCACGTCTCTTCCCCCTGCCTCCAGCCGCACGCACACGGCGGCTCCGTGGCAACACTGCTTGGCTTTGCTATAGCAACTCGGACGTCAGCGGCATCCGGCGGAGGGGGACCCTTGCTGGGAGCTGGCCAGACACTGGCAGGGAGAGGTTAGCCTGACATGCTTTCCAGCCAAGAGTGGGGAGAGCGCTTCCTAGCAGCCAGTCCCCTGGGATACTGAGCTGAAGGGGCAGTCTGACCAGTCTCACTGAAGGGAAGGCCGCATGCTAATGGTTGTGTGGCAACTCCCCTTGTCGAGACGGGGGGGGGGAAATGGCGGAACTCAGAGCTGAGGGGCCGACAACATCTGCAGGCCACTGGGCAAGGTGGGGGGGCTGCTTAGCACACCTGGAAGGGGCAGGTCTGGGGCATCCAGCCCTCAATGCTGGGTCCCGCCCGCCCACATTCCCATGGCAATTTAAGGGGCCCCAGGCACTACCACTGCACAGTAGCAGCAACAGGGGCCAGGAACCCAGCATCCCTTTTTAACTTAGAGACACCTGCCCTCTTTTCTCCCTCCTCCTCCCTGGCCAGTGGGCCTGGCTTAGAGCCACTCACCTGTCTGTGGTGTGTTCCAGTTTAAAGATGTGCACGGTCTCAGTGTTGCTTGAGGCGCACAGGAACTGCGAGTCCATGCTGAACACCAGCGAGCTAATGTTCACGTACCTGGGGCAGAGAAAAGAAGGGGCGCGTCACTCCGCAGCAGCCACACCGGGCCATCTAGAAATCCAGACACAAGAGGACCCAGAGCGCGACAGGCAACCAAGGCTCATGAGTGAGACACAAGAGTGTCACAGTGGGCCGGGATATTGTCGTAGCCAAGACGGTCTCCCAGGACAGGGCAGTTTTTCTTCACTGCGCTGGCGGACCTAGAATTTGCAGCATGCGCTGATGGATCCGCAGCAGCACTGGGATCGGGTGCAGAGGGGGCACCCGGCTCTCACAATCAATGCTTGAGCAATCAACATGCACCTCGCAGCACAGGACCTGGCTTTACGTGCGTGCCTCTTCTTTAAAACCAGTCGGGAAAAAACTACGTGGACAGAAAGCAGTGGAATCTGGCAACCCTCTGGGTGGGAAACAACAAACAAAGTGTCTCGGGGACGAATGTTCCCGCTAATTTTTTCCCATTCGTGTTGGAATAAATTTTATTATGTGCACCAAGGCATGTATGGATGTGCACCACCAATAGAAGCACATGCTGTGGGCCCTCTGCTAATCAGCTGGGCAGCACCGACTCTCACTCATGAGCTCAGCTTGCAGGGGACCCTGGTCATGGCTGCACACACAGAACCCTGATGGGCCGCATGCTCAGCTCTGACCCAGAGACTGGAAAGCTGGTGAGACATTTTGCCCAACTAAGCCCTGGCAGCATCGTTTGACCATGTTTTTTCCTGGTCAGGCTAAATACAACCCTAGGAGGGAGACATGGCCCCGGCCCTCATACTAGGACAGGAGTGGCAGAAGCTCCCTAAAAGTGTGTGTGTGGGGGTTACCAGTGCCCAAACCATGGCCCTGCCCTCATGCCGCCCCTTCCCCTCCACAGGCCCCCCCCACACGCCACCCCTTCTCCCCCACGCACACAGGGGCCCCGCCCTCACACCGCCCCTTCCCCTCCACAGGAGCCCACACACACACAGAGGCCCTGCCCTCATGCCACTTCTACACTTGCAGGAAGATAGACGTTCTGGAGAAGGATCGTCCAGTGTTCGATTTAGTGGGTCTAGTAAGGTCCTGCTAAATCAAACACAGAGGGCGCCCCCGTTGACCCCAGGACTCCTCATAGTTGTGAGGAGTAAGGGAAGCTGACAGGAGAGTTTTTCCCATCGACCTCCCACTGCAGGGCCGCCCCAGGAAATCAGTGCAAGGGACGTCGACTCCAACTACGCAATTCTCCTCTCTGGAGTCGCATATTTGCATCGATTTTCTCCACCAGTGTAGATCTGGCCTTAGTCAGTGCAGTGGGCCAGTTACAACGGTGGGAGCTACATTTTAGGGTAAACACAAAGTTAGGTCGAGGTAAGGCAGTTTGTCCACCTAACTGTAGTGTAGACCTGGGCACAGTCATTTATGCCTGGACAATGTGGGCATAAAACCCAACCAGATCAGAACAGGTAAACGGTAATACCCACTTGACCCAGATATACAGAGACCTGATTCTCACTTTAACAATATAACTATTGTGACTTCATTACATTAAATGGAAATTCAATAACCTTTCCTTTCGAGGGGAGATTATGCAAAAAAGAAAGAGTCAGTGTATCCAGTATGCCTGCAATTCTCTGGAATCACCCAGTTTTGCAAGAGACTGAACTGTACCACTTAGCTTACCAGAGACAAAAAAAGGCGGGGGCCATACACAGCTATCACATTCTTATAGAAGGACAGTAACATATGTCGAAGCAGCTATGGTCTTACATGGTCAAGAATGCCTGCAGTGAGAATGTATTGAACGGGCTGTTACTTGATTCCAGGACATACTTGTCAACCATTTTAAGGAGTGAACTGACCTCTTCATTCCTCTTCTGAATTCATAGAGTTTTTGCCCATCAGGTATGGAAAACACACGGATAACAGTGCCCTGTAAAAATGCAGGATAAAGGTCATGCAGCAAGCGGGGCGAGCAGAAACATGCCCCTTTTCTGATGCTTTCCCAGAACATGCAAATGACATTCCCACCCTCCCATCTGGTGCAAATCCCAACTGTGTTTCTTTCAATGGTCTCCCTCACCCCAGCTTTCCTCTTCTTCTCAATCAATACTGGAGGCTTCACTGGCATGAAACAGAAAGGTTCCACTTCCTATAAAACAAGCTAACCCAACCACTGGCTGGCTCTGTGGATCCTCAGCAAACCTGCAACCCCACGAACACACAGGCATTAAGGAGACGCTAGTCACAGCGGGGTTCTCGCTCACTTTTTCCGACGCACTTGCTAACTTCGAGCCGGTGGAGTTGAAGGTTAGGGCAGCCAGAGGCCCGTCGTGGGCAGGAATGGTGCAGACTGTTCTCTGTTGGTAAAAAGGTAACAGGAGGATCAACCAAAGTGCAAACCCCTTCCCCTCCTCTCCCACACACACCTGCTTTCCGGCGGCTCATTCCATATGTCTTTGGGCCCTCAAGCAGCTGCGTTCTACCCTCCATCCATCCCGTACTTTGGAATGTGGAAATACTAGGTCCCAAGCAATTACACTGTCTTTTGAGCCTACTTCTACGTTCAGGACAGTTTCTATGCTTCCTTCCACCCACCCCAGCTCTCCTCCTACCCACCTACCACAGCCACCGTGCCCAGGACTTACAACTCCTCTGGCAGCTGTGGGTGCCCAGCCTAGCTTCACACCAGGCTGAGAAGATGTGACTGCCCTTCTACCTTGCTCCCTTGGGCTATGTCTACACTCGCGGCTTCTTGCGCAAGAAAATGTCCACACTGCCATGTGCGAGCTGTGCTTTTGCGCAAGAGCATCCATGGCAGCGTGGACACTTTCTTGCGCAAGAAAGCTCTGATGGCCATTTTAGCCATAGGGCTTTCTTGCACAAGAAATCTCTGCTGAGCGTCCACACTGCCCTCTTGCGCAAGAGGGGCTTACACCTGTCAAAAAAAGAGCATAGCTCTTGCACAAGGAGCCCCCTCTTACCACGTTGCACTGTAAACTTACTTGCGCAAGAGCAGGCGGGCAATGAGGATGCTCTGCAGATTCTTGTGCAAGAAGCCGCGAGTGTAGACATAGCCTTGATGTTTGGCACCTGCCTGGGCACAGGCAGAACTGAACTCTGGGGACAGTTCACGCTCTGCGAAGCTTTTAATTTACCGAACTTTACCGATTCCTGGGACTTTATCCCCGGGAAACCCTGGCAAGGGAGGACTGAGGATTTGCTAATCATTTTCACTATATGCCTCTCCAAAGCAGTTGATGTGACTTGCTGGCTTTTCTCTCTCTGCCTTGCAGCTCCCTTCGCCCTATAACGACCACACATTTCTCCCCAGTTGCTGAGGACGCAGGGCATGAAGGCTGCTCTCCTTGCCAAAGAACTAGACCATAAACACACTGATCTTAAATTCAGTACTTTCACTCTGAGCCCCATGCCAGATAATTAGTTGAACCACGTGCTGTGTCTGGACAAGGAGGGGTGGAAGATGCCCCCAATATTAGTGGTCGATTTCTGTGCAGCATGGTTATGCGGATGGGCTTTTCTCTTTCGTTCGAAAAGCTCTGCCGGGCATTTCTGAAGCTTTTACGCACATTATTTTCCATCCGTGTCAGTATCTGCATGGTTAGCACACCTACCAAATTATTTCCGTCGTACAGCATGATCTCCCCAATAGTCGAGCTGCCAGGGTACGCCACGTAGGAGTTGGAATGGTTGATAGAAAGTGCACATAAACCTAGCACGGCACGAGGCAAAGAAAAACGTGGTCAGGTAGAGAGTGAGCACATGCCATAAAAACAAAACGGGTGCAGCCCATGACTGAAACCCTGGAGTTCCAGCTGCATTGCTTCACCAGAGGAGCGTCCAGCCACGCACTGTGGGCTGGAAATCACTAGGAAATTCCTGGACTCTGGTGGCACCTACTGGCATGTGCGGGTAGGGCTCGCTTTTTCCTCGATAGCCCTTTTAAAGAGGCTTCTTTCTCCCCCTTCATCTGAATTACCAGCCTGGTAACTGATTGTCTCCAATCACCCGCAACATTTCAAAGGGCTCTTATGGGTCCCCCCTCACCACGGAGCCAAGCTCCTCACCGCACAAGTGGCCCTCCGTCGTCTCAGTGGGCCATGAGATGGTCGTCTCCAGGATGGGTTCCCGGGATAGGGCAGATTTGCTCACTGCGCTGGCGGACCTAGAATTCGCAGGGTGTAGCAGCGCTGTGATTGGATGCAGTGGGAGCGCCTGGTTCTCACAGCCACTGTTGCAAGCAACCAGCACCCACCTCGCGTCACGGGCCCTTGCTTGGCGGGTGTGTCACTTGAGTAATATCGGTAGGAAAATAACGACGCGGATGAAACCCAGCAGAATCTGGCAACTCTGCACATGGGCACCAGGAAACCCAATGTCTCATGGGCCTCACACAGACCCCTGATGGGCCACAGGTACCCCTCCCCCCAGCTGCTGTGGCTGCTGCTAGAATGCAGGGGACAGCTGGCCCCATAAGAACCTGCATTTCTGAGCAAGCGTCAAACCTCACGGAGCGCTCCTAGGAAAGCGCCGCACGTAGGGGAGGCTGCAGCGTTCAAGGCTAGTTGTGATCCAGGCAGCTTGTGCGTGCAGCTCCCCAAACAGGAAGTGCACTTCCCCTCCCTGCACGCTTCACGGGGCCGGTCATGCCAGGATACTGCCGTGGGAAAGGCCCAACAGCCAGACAGCATTAGCAGCAGCTATTGTTTCAGATCATTGTTTAGAACGGAACAAAAGCCCTGGAACTAGAGCAGCATCCAGTAACGTGAGCTCTCCCGTTAGCAATCCAGGGTATTGAGACATTGCCAGCCCTGCTCTGCCTCACGCTGAGGTGAGCAGCAGCCAGATAAACACAGTTCCGCTGCTGTCCAGTGTAACACACAAGGCAGCTGATAAAGCCCAAACAGTGGGATTGTGTCACGGGGGAAGGATTTTTTAAACCAGAGTTTTTTTTAAAACTAAATGAACGTAAGAACAGCCAGACTGGGTCAGACCAATGGTCCATCAAACCCACTGTTCTGTCTGCCGACAGTGGCCAGTGCCAGGTGTCCCAGAGGGAAGGAACACAGCAGGTAATCCCTCTCCTGTCACTCATTTCCAGACAAACAGAGGCGAGGGACACCATTCCTACCCATCCCGGCTAATAGCCATTGATGGACCTAACCTCCATGAATCAATCTAGCTCTTTTTTGAACCCTGTTCAAGTCCTAGCCTTTACCACATCCTCTGGCAAGGAGTTCCAGAGGTTAACTGTGTGTTCCAGAGGCTAAAGTGCTGATAAAAGGCCAAGGAGACAAGGAGCGAGTTCCCTCAAAAGGAAGGCCTTTGCTCTCAGTCATTACCGGTTAAAGGCAACAGCGGGAGACTGTTTCCTACCAGCCTGGAGAGGACTTCGGATCTAGGGCAGTGGTTCCCAACTGGTGGTCTGTGACGGTACTGTGGGGGCGGGGGCATGTGGAAAGTTTAACACAGAAATGATAATAAAGGTATGGAGCCTCTCGCAGCCAGCACGTCCTTCAACCCACATTGCTTCCCACGGCTCGGGAAGCAGCGGGGGCTGAGGGATGTGCAGGCTGCCGGCACAGATATCTTGTTTGGGGTGGGGACGTAAAATTGTAATAGATTGAAAAGGCTGGGAGCCACTAAGCTAGAGAGTCTTCAAGCTGAAGAAGCCAGGCTAGGAGTCAGTTGCACCCTGCTACTGGCCTGGCTAGAAGACCCAGCCAGGAAGCCAGGCCTGGGACAAAGAGCAGCACCACTGCTGCAGCAGAAGAAGAACTGGTCTGATGTCCCCTCCTCCGGGGCAGCATAGTCTCATCTCGGCGGATTCGAGCTACCCAGCGAAGCAGACGTGGGCCCAGACTCTGGGTGCTGCTCAGGATGGGGGCAGAGAGGGCTAGCCCCATGCTACCTCCGGCTGTCTGATTCCGGGGATCAGCTCAGGGTTTAGCGTCACTGAGCAGGCGGGGGGCTGCCCAGAGCACAAAGAGGCGGCAGGAGTCAGGGGGAGACTAATTGGACTTAAGAGCAAGGTTCAGTTTCATCGGAGTTCAATAAACCAGCACCCAGGAAGGGGAGTTAGTCGAGACAGGAGAGCCTCCAAGCAGTTACTGGGGAGCTGGGCGGGGGAAACTGAGGCAGCAGCTGGGCTGGATGCAATAGTCCCCACAGAGAGAGAAGAGGGAAACAAGTCAGAGCTGTGCTGAGTTCAAGCCTGCAGGCAAATGTGGCTCTTCCGTACCCCAGACAGTCCTACAAGAGCCTGTGAGAGCAGAATGTCCTGCCAGGGCCATTACACCGCTGAGCCACTGACATCATTAATAAAAAGGCAACCGGCCTACTTACAACCCGCCGCTGATGCGATCTCGTACCCGCACTCCAGCCCCAAGCACCGTGAACTCTGGAGGCCACTTGCTGCCTCTGCTAGAGATCCCCCTCCGTGGCTGGGGGGAGTCACTACCCTTCCTGCCTCAGTTTCCCCCAGCCTGCAGAACAGGGCTGTGCTCCCTCGCAGTGACGGCAGAGAGGACTGGTTAGCAGCCTGCAAAACTCTTGGGAGATGAGGAGCACTCGGTGCTCAGTGCTAGCAGCACACCATTAACCTGTGGCTTCTAAGACAAGGCAGCCGTACAACAGCAGCAGGCCTGGGCGTGCGTGTCTCTTGTGGGATATTTTTGATCGGCATCGAATTATAGTCGAAGATTTAGGATGTTTAATCCTCAGCAAGAGGCCATCTGTTAAAAGACAGAAGTAGGTCGCGCTGGAGGGCCAGGCATTGTGTTCCCAGGATGCCAAGCAGACAGGCAACTCTTCCACGGAGATGGCTTTGCAGCTGGGGTGGGCACGATATGGCCCATGGGCCATATGTGGCCTGCCAAGCCCTTTGATCCAGCCCGCCCTGCGGAGACCCCGAAGCAGGGCGGCCCTGGACCACGTACCAAAATCCTGGAGTGGCCCCTCCCCCCTCAAAAACGATCACCCACCCCTGCTCTACAGCGAGAGATGCCACCACCCACGGCAGTGACAGCAGAACCACGTACACAGGAACCCGCCACGAGCAGCCGCCGCGGACTCCCCTCCCCTCCCCTCGCTCAGCTAAATAGCGGCTGCAGAGCTGGATTTCCCGGAAGTCGCACAAGAGGGGACTCTGCTGCTCCCTGCCCTCCACTGGCACGGAGCAGTGTTAGGACACGGCCAGGCTCTATGGGAGCTCAGAGAGGCGAGCTGAAGAAGTGCATTCCCTCCCGCTACTGGCCACCCCCCTCCCTGCCCAGACAGGTCCCTGGCAGAAGCCTAGTTGCAAGGGCTTTCCACCATGCTACAGGCTTCCCTGGCTGCCGCAGGCCTCTCTGGGCCAGGGTCTAAATACAGAGTTAAAATCAGGTGTCGAGCGACAGGACCGCATGTGGAGGCGCAGAGCTATGCGGCTGACTCGCCCGGGGGACAAACACAGCTGGGTCTCCTGTGCACAGGAATGCAAAAGGCTGGGAGCGTCTCTGAAGCAGGATTGCTAGAGGAAAGGGCAGGACGTCCTGAAGCTAGACGTGCTAATCCTCCCACTCAGGAAGGATCCCAGGAGGGTAAAGTCTAGGTACGGTCCCTGCAGTAATCCCTTTGCTGTGGAAGAAGAAAGGCAGACTCCAGGAAGAGGAGGGAAGTATGTGCTGCGTGTGGGCTGAGTGAAGACGTGGGAGAGGAGCGTGTCGGGGCCACCTGATTGTACGGGTGAATTTAATTACACGGGGGATTTTTTAAGTGGTTGCTGGAGACAGCGGGCTGCCTGCTGGAGGTCACGTACCCAACAGATGTCAGCGTAAGCTGGATGCTGGGGCTACCTCAGAAAGACACATGCAGCCTGGTTCCTGCAGCACCACGGTCTTCAGCTAGAAACCCCAATACTTCGAGAAGAAGCCCCTTTCCTTTTACCCCATACCCATATCAAGCAAAGCCAAGCCAGGTCTGGGCATTTCAAGGCTGCCTCCTACCCGTTGTTGGACACGCTATTACAAGGGTGTCGCAGCAACATAAACGCAGCTAGACTGAGTCCTAGCAGTGTTGTCAGAGTTATTTCCATGAAGTTATTTCCATGGAAGTGGGTGCCGTTCCCCCAGTCAGCTGTGCCTCCTCTCCCATCCCTGGTTCCTACTCCTCCAGCTCTGCATGGCCAAGGCACAACTCCTCTCACATGCACAGGTCCCTGGAGAGATTTACGGTCTTCAGGGCCTTTCTGGATTCTCAGCACCCAGCTAACCCTGTTAGTAAGAATGCTGGGGCTGGCTCAATTTCAGTTCTTAGAGACGTTTCAGATCGGCAGAGCTCGGTGCAGAACACCCAGCTTGTCACGTGTTCCCTTTGATCCAGTCTCCTTTGCTTACCTGTTGTATTCGGCGGTGTCTCCAGGATGGTCTTCAAAAGCTTCATGTCCTTAATGTTATGAATGTAAATAGATTCCTCCAGGCAAACAATCAGCCTCTGCAACAACACAGCAGATAGGTACACAACTGCAACCTATTAATGCCCCCTGCACCCAGACTGAAAACATGTCAGCAGGTGCCAGTTATGTTGGTCTTTCCCAGCAGAGTTTACTCTTGCACTCAGGTCCTGCAAGCTGAGAGCGCAAACCAGGCATCTCTGATTGCCAGAGTGGCTAATGAGAGCGGGGAGACCTTTCCTCTCAAACCCCTTGCTCCCGGAAAACTAGGTTTGCACACCACAAAGAGCCGCCTGCATTCCGTTCTACTTTGGAACCCAGATGACACACCCTGAGCGTTTTGGCCTTGACCTTACCGGGGAGTTGATTTTAAAGAGCACTCGCAAATGCACCGTGCTGTGCGGTTGCCAGGGATTATCTGGGAGCAGCTTGAATGTTAGCCACGATGGTGGTCTCCGAATAGCCCCATGTTTCGTTCCTGCCTCACTCGAGGTAGGCTTTTCTTTTTAAACACTTTCCCCTTTGTGGCCCCTTTCACATCAGGATCCTTTACAATCCTAACAATCAGAGCGGGATGCGCTCGTTTCCCAGCTAATCGACTCCCGCCACAGCCCGGCGCGGCTCCCTCCAATCCACTCGAACGTCATCCTTGCGATGGGACTCCTCCCGCTTTCCAGTGCGAAGCCTCACAGACCACCGCAGCAAAGGAGCACCGGCTGCTTGTGGGGGATTTCTGACTCAGCATCTGGGAGTGGGAACCCAGCCTCGGCTCCCCACTCCAAAGCGGTCTAGACCAGCAGTTGGCAAACGTTTTTCTCATGACTCAGTGGAAGAAAATGATTGATGCCTGTGGCCCACCATCATTATATCTTTTGACGAGAGTGCGGGCTCCGGGGTGGGGCTGGGAATGAGAGGTTTGGGGTGCAGGAAGCGGCTCAGGGTGGGAAAGGAGATTGGGGTGCTGGTGACTCCCAGTCAGCAGAGCAGTGGGGACTCTAAGGCTGCTTCCCGCCTGTCCTGGCACCTCAGACCGCGCTGTGTCCAGGAAGCAGCCAGTAGCCAGCCTGAGTCCTAGGCAGAGGGGTGCCAGTGGCTCTGTGCGTTGCTCCCATTGGCCGGGAACCAGCTCCCATTGGCCGGGAACCAGCCAATGAGAGTGTAGAGCTGGTGCGCAGGGGGAGGGCAGTGCGTGGAGCCCTGTGCCCCCCCCCCCCCCCCCCCCGCTTAGGAGCTGAACCCACTGCTGGCCACTTCTGGAGTGCAGTGTGGTCCGTGGTGCGAGGAGAGGGAGGAAGCCTGCCTAGCAACCCCCATTAATCACCGGGTCAGCCTACAGTGATGCGACCCAGCACCTGACATTCCACCACCTATACTGGGTCGTAACTTTGAAAACCACTAGGTCCTGCAGCAGGACGTGTTCAGATTCCGCCGGGGGGGGAGGGGGGAAACGCACATTACAGAGGGCCAATTAGCTCAGTAGGAACAACAGAGATGAAACAGGTTATCAGACAGCTACTGTGATCTGCCCCATCTCCATTGCATTGCCTCGTGCTGCCATTCACCCATCTATGTTGACACCACCCCCAGTACCGATTGCCAGGAAGAGGGCTGCAGAATAGAGGGGAAGAAATGGAAAGAAGCAGAACACAGGATCCCCCGGAGCTGTACCTAGTGTTGTCAGGATATAAAGGCAAGGGCTATGATCGCTCAGCACCGTGCCTCAAAACAGTGGCGCTGCAATCGGATACTTGTCACTTATGTTCCCGTAACACAAGACCTAGGGGTCACCCAATTAAATTAATAGGTTGCAGGTTTAAAACAAGCAAAAGGAAGTTTTTCTTGACGCGGCGCACAGTCAACTTGCGGAACTCCTTGCCAGAGGGTGTTGTGAAGGCCAGGACTTCAACAGAGTTTAAAAAAAGAGTTAGATTAATTTACGCAGGTTAGGTCCATCAAAGGCTATTAGCCAGGTTGGGTAGGAATGGGGCCCCTCGCCTCAGTTTGTCAGAGGATGGGAATATGCAACAGGGGAGGGATCATGTGAGGATTCCCTGTTCTGTTCATTCCCTCTGGGACACTCGTCATTAGCCACTGTTGGCAGACAGGATTCTGGGCTAGATGGACCTTTGGTCTGACCCAGTGTGGCCGTTCTTATGTTCTTAATATGTTCAGCACTGGTACAAACAGAGAAGGCAGCTGGGGCCTGTTTTCAGAAGCGCTGAGCACCTGTAGCTTCCCCTCAGCATCAATGGAAGTGGCAGACACTCAGCCCCTCGGACACGCTGGCACTAGCAGGCGAGGCCCGACTCTTCAGACCTGGGCGGCTCTGGCAACAGATACTGCCACCCCTTTTGGCCAGCCGGCCACTTATTTTAGTTCTTCGTGTGGAGGTCAGTGACTCACTTTAGACACCCACACTTTAAAACTTTGGCTCAACCGATGCTACTTGAAATCAAAGCCGCCTTCTAATTCAAGAGAAGCTTCTATTCTTGCAGCCATTCAAGGAGGCCCACCTTTAGCATACTGTGGCACGCTCGAAAGGAAGAGCCTTCAACTTCATAACATCATAAAAATAATGTGCGTGAAGCATATTGTGTGCAAAGGTGTCTCGAGGCTTCCCAGAGTTCGACCATCCGAGGCTGCTGATGCACAGCTAGAGGGAAGCAGAGGGGCAGATAGATGGATGCGTAGGGGGAAGAATGCAAATAGGTTTTCAGATGTGAGATGGGGTGTTTGTGGGGCAGAATTACAGTGTCCTGCACCAAGAACACGATCCTAGAAAAGCAGACACCAGGTGACAGGTGGGAGCATGGAGGTAAAGGGGAGAGACTATTCCCTGAAGTAGTTCAGGGAGAGTTTCAGACAAAGCCCTACTTCTCCATTGCCCTGCCCGTTGGGCAGTCGTTAACACTAGTGTCAACTGGAAGGATGTGTGTCTCATTCGCACTAGTGTAAAGCACCGTGCTAGGGGCACATAGTGGCCCACGGATGAGGAACTAGCATCGCGCTGCTTGCTTAGATGCTGGGGAATGGTGCATCAGAACTGTGTGGAGTACTAATTCCTAGGGTGCGTGAGAAGGAACGACAGCAATACAGATTGAACCTCTCTAGTCCGGCACTCTCTGGTCCGGCAACATCCGTGATCCGGCATGATTTTAGTCAGCTGGACATCCACTTATCAGAATTTTGGCCAGGCTTCCTGTAGTCCCATATGGTTTGTTTACAGCCACCAGTCCTGGCTCTCCGTGTTCTGTGCTGTTATTTAGCTCTAATTTACCCCTAAATGTCTTCCGAGAGTGTCCAGCAAGCAGTGGAAGTGTGGGTGATGCTGCTAGACAATCTTGACCTCCTGTGGTTTGGCAAATTCTCTGGCTCGGCACCAGTCAGGTCCCCAGGGCCTGGACTAGAGAGGTTCAATCTGTACAACGTGCATTATGTAGAATGTACCATTTTGGCTGTTTACTGCTCCACAGCATTCTCCTCTCTGCTTTCATTTAGACACCAAGAAACGGACAAAATCATCTTGCCCTGCACAATGAGAAGCAACAAAGTCCTTCTGGTAAGTACATCAAAAGGATTCGGCTGCGGGAGTGCAGCTGAGTGATCCAAGGAAAACACAGGGAGTTTTCATTGAAATGCAAACACTGCTTCTCACCAGACTAAAGCACAAACCTCTGCTCCAGCATTTAAAGGAAAAAAAAAATCTTGTTTTTCCACCATGTGCAAGTAATAACAGTGCTGGGAACAAAGAGTTTCCATGAATCAGTAGCAGCCCCAGAGTCTAATTCAAATGGATTCTTCAGTTTGAACAACAAAGATTTTCCACTGATCTTCCAATCAGAAGTCAAAACTATTCACCCAACAAGATCTGCTCTTATTTAAACTTTCATGGCCGACGGTGATTCTTTGGCTTGGATGGGTTTTCTACGATGACAGATATTCTCCAGTGCAGTCTGGTTTCCATACTAAAGTCCAAGACCAGGATTTTCAGAGTAACAAAGTGAATGCCTAACTTGATCGTCAGCCAATTAACTCACAAGCCAGGGTCATCAGAAGAAGTGGGCTGTGCCCATGAAAGCTCATGATACCATGTACATGTTTTGTTAGTCTTTAAAGTGCTACCAGACTATTTGTTGTTTTTAAGTTTAAGACAGGCTAGATTAGTCTCCTGAAGTCAGTTACACCAGAGATAAATTTGGCCCAGGTTGTATTGATTTTGTGCAGCAATGCACTGAAACAAAATGCATCCATGTCCAGAGGGCGGGGCCAACTTTGCCTCCTAGTATCAAGAGAGAATTTTGCGCATGATCGTTCAGATATTTGGGTAAGCCAGCGATCCAGTCATAGAACGTCTGCAAACCCTCTAGCGGAATCAGCTTCACACACTTTTTTTAAATGAGACAAAGTGGGGTAGGTAATATCTATTATTGGACCAACTGCTGTTGGAGAGAGAGACAAACTTTCGAAGACAAGCTCTTTGAAGAGCCTGTAACAAGCCCGAAAAACTTATTTCCCTCACCAGCAGAAGTTGGTCTAATAAAAGGTATCACCTGCCTCAACTTGTCTCCCCAATGCTGTGGAACAAGAATAGTCTTAATACCACCATTTACACATGTTAATGACAGTTGATGTGAAATAAATTATTCCCAATGGCAAGCAGGAGCGAGTGAGCATTATTATCTAACCCTCCCATGTGATGAGTATCCTCCTACATCTTCAAAACTCTCTTTGGCTTAGTTTTCCAATGCTGCTCTCCGGTGCTGGGTCATAACCATCATAGATTGTATCCACCTGTGCTAGAGCAGTAGCATCTCAGGACAGTGACCGTATCTTTTATGTGTTTTCCCAAGTGGCGTGTATACTTACAGCACTAGAATAATTTAGCTCTCCTCCAAGTGGGTGTTTATACCATCTATCTAGGGTCCCTATTATTACTGTGTCCGAGTGCCTCGGTCTTCAATGTATTTATCCTCATAACCCCCTTGGGAGATTGGGAGTAGTCACCCTGTCCTAGTTACAGCTGGCGAACGAAGGCCCAGAAAGACCGAGTGAGTCGCCCACGATCACACAGCAATGAACTGGGGTCTCTCAAGGACCAATCTAGTGCCCAAGTCACTACAGCATCCTTCTTTTCTCTGGCAAACTTCTGGCTCATGGCACTGCACAGGGAAGCGAGAGCCACCAAAAGGAATGGCAGTCGCCTAGAACTACACTGACATTTGCAAAACGTAAATCGGCCTCCAAAAAGAAGTCCTGCTTTTGCCAGCTCCTCCCTCCCTGCCACAAAACATTTCAGAGAAGAAATTAAATGGTCAAACAAAACTTTACTGGAAACTCAAGACAGGGCTTGCCTCTTGGAGATGCTTACTGCAGGTTTTGCTGTTGCTAACCTAGCAATGGCCAATTAGATACAATTATAGGGCCTAGTTTTGTGTTGTAATTCACTCTATTCATGATAACTTCTAATGTGTTTTGGAAGAAATTGGGGGCGGGGGAGGGAAGGGAGAGGAGAGGGGACGTGGGAAAGAAGAACTTTAAATCCTAAAAACCAAACCAAACCAGCTGCTAGGAAACAGGGTAAGTTCAGCAGGACAGTCACGGTACGAGGGACACCTTTAAAAAACAGCGAGACTTGGGGCTGCTCATGGATGCAGACGTTAGCCTTTGGACAAAGCTCCACCCTGCATTACAACCAGGCTTGTGTTACTAGCCGTGACTACATCGTCCGTGACGAAGATGCCATGGTAGGTCTGAAGCCAGAATTGGCAGTTGCACTGGCACTTCTTTTACTGTAGAGGTACTGAAAGCTCGTGGTCCTCACACGCCCACCCCCTTACATCCATTTAACACCACATAGCTCTCGAGGGTGGAACTGAATGATGGAATCTAGCTAAAACAATGTAGCTCACCTGTGGGTACCAGTGGGCGTGAATGTACCTCCTTGACCTCCCCTTTTTGTAGAGAGGAGAATACAAGGCTATAGGAAGAGGGTATAACCTCACGGAAGTCAATAGAGTGAGAACAACTTAAAACCACAGCCAGGGAGGGGAGAGCAGGCAGCATGTGTTTCTACTGATGGTGCACATCTGCACATACGGCGAGGTGCATAAGGTGCCACAGGACTCCTCGCCGCTTTTGCAGATTCAGCCTAACACGGCTACCCCTCTGATATCTGCACATAAAATTTATTCCACACATGGCCAGAAAAAGTTAGAGAGAACATTGCCTTCATCCCTTACCTGCCGATTCAGACGGATAGACAAGATGTTGCTAGAATAGCTATAGTTACAGATCTCGGTCCCTTTCTTAAAGTGGTAGACGTTCATTTGCCGAGGCTTGGTGTGACTCACCACGACCACCAGGCTGCTGGAGAAGAGGCGCTCCACAATATAAACATCTGGGATCTCATCTGTTCAACCAAAAGAAGATGAGGACAACACTTTCATCTTGGGGGCTTGGCTCTTTAAGAGTAAAATCCCTTATATGCATTGTGCCTATCTCAGGAGTTGCAGGGTTAGATGCTTAGTGTGAGAGTTCTGCTTTTGTTATACACTAGAAGATGTATTGAGGGCCTTCATTCATATATATATTTTACATAAAAGGAAAACATACGTATTTTTGAAATGATTGTATTTTTAAAAAAATATAGTGTTATTTTACTGAAGTTAATTTTAGTATTTTTTAAATGGGAATTCCATCAAGTCTATTTTTTTCTTCATCCCTATCAACTCATCATGCGCTACGTTTTAACCAAAAAGGGCTGTAGTCAATTTGGTTTCCAATAACATTGTCTTTTAGTTTGCAAGCCTTAAGCATTGATTTAGCGGTGCCAAAACAGAGCACTGCTCCCAGTTTCCCTGTTTTATCTCTTTTCTGTAAGGGTTATTGAGAAGCAATCCTATTGCAGGTTCATCCTATTTTTCTGGCTCATCTTGGTTCAGTCTCTTTCAACAGTTGTTTGTGATTTGTTGATTCTGTCTCTGTCCCACTCCAGGCACATCCTGTTTTCCTGGCACAAGCAAACCCTTACCTTGCTTTAAATTATGATCAGAGCAAGCTCTGTACCAAATTTGGTAGCCCTAGCTCTTACTGTTTAGGAGGAGTTCTTGATCAAACAAACTTTTAAATATACAGTAGATTACTGTTGCTTGGAATGACTTCAGGTAGGCCTTCAGATGGGGATGTGCACAGAGCCCAGACAGGAAGGGGTTAATGGTTTTTCTTTTGGAGATAGGAACTTAGTGCCTGCAGTAGCTGCACACCTGACTAGTCTGGGTTGGGCCCTCCAGGTGCAGTTAATTAGAAGGGAACAGGCTCCCTCATGGGTGTTCACCTTAATCAAGGGAGCACATGTCCTCGGAAGAAGCTGGACAAGCTCCTTAGAGGGGAAGAAATGGATCCGTGAGCAAACAGAGCAGGATGCCCTGAGGCAGGGGACAAGCACTGCGTAGTCTGCTGGTATTTCCTGTGAGTACCTGCTATGTGGCTGCTCTGGGCTCCCTGAGAACAGGAATGGCCCGAAGGAAGATAAGACACAGGATAGTCTCTGCTGCACCAACCCTCCAGATGCCTTGGAGCCAAGGTACTTGGGTTGACTTTCTGTAAATAGAGGCCTCTTTCTCTTCCCACCCCAACCCTTCCTCCCCAGATACCCTGGGAGAGGTTCCCCCTTTTTCACTCTAGCTACAGGCAGCCAATATTTGCCCTTCACTGACCAGATCTGTGCTCATGGGCAGCTGGTGAAGGCAAGTCATAGCTCCACTCCTTCAGCCTGAAGTCACACCCTTCCCCCAAGACCACGCCCCTTCAGCAACCCCCAGCCAAGTTCTGCCCATCCTAAGCTCTCAAGCCCAATCCTCCCCATTTGGCTGGAGGGCCGGGGCTGCAGTGCTCCCTGGCAGCCGAATACTGTAAGCAGTTTTAGAAAGGCAATGCCTTTGCTTGCCTACATTACCCACTGCCCATGCCTGTGCAAACTAATTCTTTGTTGCTTGGATTACAGTATTTTAAGTGAGAGCGTAAAAACAACAGGCAACTCTGACAACAGTAACGTTTTAATATGAGTCCCCTAAATAGTGTGGAGTGGGACTGGCCCCCTATGTCAGCCCACTTGTGCTCTACATCTCTTGTAGGCTGTCACTTGTACCAGTCATCTGTGACACTCTAAACACTATCAGCTTCCAGTGTTGTAGGAACTGCGGCATCTTAAAAACTAACAGATTTGAGCATAAGGTTTTGTGGGCAAAAACCCCATTTTATCAGATGCTGACAAAGTGGGGTTTTGCCCACAAAAGCTCAGGTCCAAATAAATCTGTTAGTCTTTAGGGTGTCACAGGACTCCTTGTTGTTTCAACGGGTACAGGCTGCCCCCAACTTGCGACGTGATCAGTTCCGGGGATAGTGTCGCAAATCGGAGGTGCCGTAACTCATAAGAACGGCCGTACTGGGTCAGACCAAAGGTCCATCTAGCCCAGTAGCCTGTCTGCCGACAGTGGCCAGCACCAGGTGCCCCAGAGAGGGTGGACCAAAGACAATGATCAAGCGATTTGTCTCCTTCCATCCTTCTCCAGCCTCTGACAAACAGAGGCCAGGGACACCATTTCTATCTCCTGGCTAATAGCATTTTATGGACCTAACCTCCTGAAATTATCTAGCTTCTCTTAAACTCTGTTATAGTCCTAGCTTTCACAGCCTTCTCTGGCAAGGAGTTCCACAGGTTGACTACACGCTGTGTGAAGAAGAACTTTCTTTTATTAGTTTTAAGCCTGCCCATTAACTTCATTTGGTGCCCTCTACTTCTTCTATTATGGGAACTAATAAATAACTTTTCTTTATTCGCCCTCTCTACACCACTCATGATTTTATATACTTCTATCATATCCCCCTTCAATCTCTTCCAAACTGAAAAGTCCCAGTCATTTTAACCTCTCTTTATAACTTGTTAGTCCACATTTACGATACGTGTCGTATATCGTTGTAAATGAGGGGCCAATGACGCAAGTCGGGGGATTTTGGCCCCCTTCCACACCTACAGAAAAGGTCGTAAATCGGGCTGTCACAAAGCGGGGGCCTCCTGTTCACACTCAGATAACTAGCCTTCTGAGACTTGTTGTTTGAACAGTGTCCCTGAAGTCTGTGGAAATCCAAGAGGACAAGTCTGTTGCAGGAACACTGTGTGGTTCCAGCTATGTTGTGTTACTGAAGTGCACCTTGATCGGTTGGGACTACCATGCTTTTTAATAGGTGGTGCAACACAGCTGGGCAGATCAGTATTCATGAGGCTAAATTGTTATAATAATGTTAAAGGGCTTTGGCCGAGCACCTAGGTAAGCAGGCTTCTTAAAATCTAGGCTGATCTTGGCAAACAAAATTGCATTTTATACTGTTTGGTAACATAAAAGTTGCTCAGTGGAGTCAAACCTCCTTGCAGATGGGTCCCTAAAAGAGAAGTGCTGGTAGCAACCCTTATTCTGAATATCAAACTCAGGTAATGCAGGTGGAAGACTGAAGTTGTGAGTCTGAAACTTACTAGCCATAAAGTAAATGAAAATTCTTCCATCTTTTCGTGTCTGCAACTCAAACCTGAGTTCAGCTAACCTATGGGAACTGAGAGGCAGACCTACCAGAAAGCAAGACTGTTTAGTGTCTACACTTCATTCAGTCTGAACCATGGAAAATGTCAACTAACAACCTATCAATGAAAAGCTCTTAAATGCTCAGGTCTAGCCACCTACACTGGTGTTAGAAATACTACTAAGAATGTGTTTCCAATTGATTTTTTAAAAGCCTGCCAATATTCCTTTAAACGTATCTGTAACTAGCACCGCTCTAGTCCAGTGAGGATGGAGCAGAAGCTGAGGTTATCTTTGCTACAATAGGAAAGTTAACCAAATGGAATTTCTCCTTAAGGAAGATTAGAAGAGCAGTCATACAAACTAAAGACGATCACCACCCAATATTCTTCTGCATCAAGGTAAAACCAACTTACAGTTTTCGTAGACGTGGTCCAATTGTTCCACAGAACTTAGGGAGAAAAGCCTGTATCCGGTTTTGGTTCCAATTGCCAGGGAGCTGCAAAAGACAAAACTTGTGCCAATTAGTTTGTAGTGTCTTGCTCAGATGTTGGAAACCATTCAGTATCACAGAAAATGAAATTAATAGTACAATGTGTCATTTAGAGGGAGCAATTCCCCTGGTCAAATATGCAAATTTCAACTTAACAGATGTAACCGTCTGCCACAGTAACTGAGTTTCTATCTGTTAGGTGCACATAACAAGCAATTTGCATCGGAGGTTGATAGCTTACCAATGCTAATTAAGTTGCAAAGTGTCCTGTGTGGGCTGGGTCTACAGCCTATCCCTTGCACTCACAGACCTTGGGAGGCAGGCCAATCCTCGCTTACAGACAGCCCCCTGATCTGAAACACATACCACCAACCACACACCCCACAACAGCAACACCAACACTAGGAACTAGGGATGTGAATGGTTAACTGGTAAGCCTCACCCTCTCCACTCGCTGCCAGTTAACCAAATTAAACAGGATTTTACATCCCTACCAGGAACCAGTCCCTGCAGTAAACCCCGTAGCCACCTCTGTCCACATATCTACTCTACTGATACCATCACTGAACTTAACCACATCAGCCATTCCATCAAAGGCTCATTCACCTGTACATCTACTGATGTGATATACGCCATCGTGCACCAGCAATGCTCCTCTGCCATGTACATTGGACAAACTGGACTATTTCTATGCAACACAATAAATGAACACAAATCAGACATTAAGAATGGTCATATACAAAAACCAGTGGAAGAACATTTTAACCTCCCTGGACACGTAAACTTGTAACTGCTGAAAATTTCACGCAAGGTGATATCAGCTCCCTGGGAGCTGGTGTGCATGAGGTGGGGAGCCATCTTTTAAGCCAGCTCTCCTCACTTACTGGGAGCCTGTGTGTAGCCATGAAGGTTAACCATTGAGCCCGGGCTCATCAGTTAGCCGTGTACATTGTTACACTTTTATATCACTACCCTGGATACACAGATACAGATTTGAAAGTTGCTATCCTCAAGAAAAAAAACAACAAAACAAAACCAACCCTTCAAAAACAGGCTGCAACGTGAAACTGTTGAGCTGGAATTCATATGCAAATTTGACCCCATCAGAATGGGTCTGAATAGGGATTGGGGGTGGCTCACTCATTACCATAAGTAATTTTCCACATTAGGTAGTATCTGATGCAGCACTCCCATCTCTGTATGCCTACTATCTGTTTCCTTTGTCTTTCACTTCATGGCTACGTCTAGACTGGCCCCTTCTTCGGAAGAGGCATGCTAATTTCTAACTTTGGAATAGGGAAATCCGCGAGGGATTTAAATATCCCCCGCGGGATTTAAATAAACATGGCTGCCGCTTTTTTTCCGGCTTGGGGAAAAGCCGGAAAAGAGCGTCCAGACTGGCGCGATCCTCCGGAATAAAGCCCTTTTCTGGAGGATCTCTTATTCCTACCATCGGACACCTCGTTCCTGTGAGTGCTGCACAGTCTCGCTTCACAGTGGGGAAAAACTGAAGTGCTCTGGACAGGGCCATCCTTACCCACACACAGAATACATAGCTGCATAGACCACAGGAAAATCTGGGGCACCGCTGGGTCTTAATGTCCACCCATCCCCCTCTTCCTATCCCTGTTCTGTGGTTCTGCTTCCTCCAGAGAGGATCCAAAGGTCTCAGAGAGGAAGCGGTGTTAGTCTGGAACTTGAAAAACGAGGAGTCCTGTAGCACCTTAGACCAATACAAATATATATCTAGTATCATGAGCTTTCTGGGCAAAACCCACTTCCTCAGAGGAGCAGATTGTCTCTGTCTGCCAGGGCCTACATGGAGAGCTGGGGCTGCCTGTGGCCTCAGCCCAGCCCTCCACGGTGGTGGGGAGGGGGGAAAAGAGAAGAGAAGGGAGAGACCGGGGCTGGCACACCCTTGGCATGGCCCTGGCCTGGCCCTTCCCAGCAGTCGGGGAAAGCTGCAACCTCAGCCTGGCCCGCTCCCCTGGCAGCCTTGGCACAGGCCCGCCACAGCCCCTCTAGGAAGCCAGGGGAGAGCTGAGCCTGGCGGTCCCTCAGCCCAGTCCCCCTCCTCTTGCCAGCTGTGGGGAGAGAGCTGAGGCTGGCGCAGGGGGCTGGGAGGGCGTAGAGCTGGGGCTGGCGTGGCCTCAGCCCTTCCCAGTTGCTGGGAGGAGGTGAGGGAGGAGCCCGGTCTGGCACGGCCTTGGCCCTGCCCAGTGGTGGGTAAATGCCAGGGCCAGCCAGGATGGTGGAGGGCAGCAAGAGTCGGGGTGGGGGGAAAAGCCCTGGTTGGCCAGGGACAAGTGGGGATAGCCCGGGCTGGCATAGTTTTAGCCCTGCCCAGCAGCAGGGTGGGGTGGAGAGCCAGGGCTGGCCAGGGGGCAGGGAGAGAGCTGGGGCCAAGGTGGCCTCAGGGCTAGGCCCTCCTGCTGTTTTTAGAGAGGATCTAGTTAACTTAAAAGTGAAAGCAGAACACTGAACCTGTGAAAGAGCCGTTCAAGTGATCATTAGGGATGTGAATGGTTAACCAATAACTGGATCCCATTAACTGGTGGGGGCCTGCCACCCACCTCCCACTTCAATCAGTTAACTGGTTAAACATTAAACATAACTGGCTAACCAATTAAACAAGATTTTTACATGCTTAGCGGTAACGAAGCCAGTTAACAGATGTTTTCCAACCCCAGGTTGGCTGTGTACTGTGTAAGGCCCCATAAATCCTAAAACTGGCCCAGTCTATGGACATACCCCGCTATTTGGCTTTTACACTGAAGTCTCTATTAACTGCTTTAGATTTTCAATACAAATTTGTCACATTCTGGCATAAATTCAGTGATTTGCCCGAGGTCGCACATCAAGTCTGAGGCAGAGCTGGGAACAGAACAGACTTCTACTGCCAGCATTAATTTAGTACCTATTAACATGCGATCTCTGGGTTCCTTAAAAGGTCAATACTCTACTCACTCGACTGTCCTTTCCCAATGACGGAAAAATATTCCTCTTGCGTAAGGTAAAAAGAGCAGGGACACAGATGTGGCAATTTCCTGCAGTATCTCTGAAACTCCTTACTGAATTAAGTTAGGGTGTCTTTGGAATTCTTGCAAAGGCTACGAATTATTGTGGGCCGGGATGATCAAAGAACTACACTGAATAATGTCGCAAACAAAGAACTTTCAGGACACTCCATGTGAATTGAATTTCCTGAGAAGTATGGAGGGGGGAGGTAAATGCAGTTTCCCCACCCCCACTTATGCAAAACCATCGCCTTTTAAAACTATGGCCTGAGAAGGTGCAACTGCCCCATGTAGGGTTACCAGGTAGACCCTCCCCCCCAAAAAAACCGGACACACTTGATTGTGGGCGGGCAGGAGGGGGAGGGGAAGGGACCGGCCAGGGGGCGTGGGGCTGGCTGGGAGGAAGAGGGGCAGGAAGCAGAGCTGGGGAAGATTGGGGGGGCCAGACAGGAGGAGGAGGGGCTGGAAGAAGGGGAGCAGGAAGCAGAGCTGGCGGGGGGGGGGGGGTGCAGCCACTGGCCGGAGCCAGAGTCCAACAGGCCGCACCCCCGGCAGGCACTCCCTCTAGTTGCTAGTAGAAGCCGGGCAGGGGAGGGGCTAGGAGTCACTCCCCCTGCTCAGCTTCTGCTGGCAACCAGAGGCTCCCAGCTGGGAAGTGGGGCCGTGCTTGGCACTGGGAGCTTCTGGTTGTGTGCAGAAGCTGGGCGGGGGAAATGGCTGAGAGCTCCCAGTGCCAAAAGTGCCCCGCCTCCCAGCTGCTCCCCCGCCCCTTCAGGCTTCTGTCTGGCGCACAGCCGGAAATTCAGAAAATACTGGACATTGCACACATCCGGTATTTTCTGAATTTTTCTACCGGACAGAGGGCGTAAATACCAGACTGTCCGGTAGAAAACTGGACACCTGGCAACCCTAGCCCCATGCTGGCTAAGAAGGGTTGAAGTAGGCTGGAGGGACCCTGTGCAGAAGCCTAGCCAATCAGGGAGAGGCTTTTAAGGAGCCAATCAGGGTATAGCTTGCTGGGGCAGCCCTGTATAAAAAGAGCAGTTCAGGAGAAAGTAGGACTTAGGCCCTGACCAGGGAAGGTGTAGGACTGTGTTCCCAGAAAAGCAACTTCATGAGAGCAGTGCTGGGCAAGCTCAGGGGACTAGTGAGGAAGGCTCCAGCCTGATAACCTCCAAAGGCCAGGAGGATGCCAGTCGTCACAGGGGGAAGTGGCTCAGGGAACGACAGAGTAGAGAAGGTCAGGACAAGGCTGCCACCACTGGGTCCCTGGGTCAGGACACAGAGTAGCAGGTGGGCCTGGATCCCCTTGCAACACACCTTACCACTAAGGCATAACTAGCACAGGCTGGGGCTTGCCCCTGAGATAAGGGGCTAGGCTTCAGGGCCACAGTGGTGGGTGAAACGGAGAACTGCTGATGCCCTCTTGGGAGGAAGGCGTGGCCCATACAGACTGCAGCTGACCCCTGAGACTGAGGGGCTAGGCTTGGAGGCCACAGTTGGCCAGAGTGACAGTGGAGACATAGGACTGCCAATAACCCCCCTGGAAGGGGGCGAGAGGCCACTGGAGCAGACACTGTGGTTGGGTCTGAAACCCGAGCATGGACCGCGGAGGGGGGAGTCGCCAGCCAGGAGGAGGCGCCCTGTTGCCCAACCAAATTCCACAGAGCAACCAGCAGGAGGTGCTGCAGCGGAGTGCTCGCCCCGTGACCTGGCCACTATCTGCTCATTGCCTGTCCCCAGACTCTGAAAATGGGAGGGCCAAGGTGTATACAAAAAGACTGAACTATTCATGGCTGGTCACCGCAGCCTTCGCTTAGAACCGGAGAAAAACCATTTTGTGAGGTTTGAGGATTGACTCGATCGGGGGATGATTTCTGACAAGCCTGTCAGAACACGTACGAGGGATGTGATGGCTAACCATTAAGTGAGATGCTTACCAGCTATGATTAATTGGTGGGCTGGAGCAGCCCCTCCACCCACCATGGGCAGGGTGTTGTTCCAGCCCGGTGGGGTCCACTGCAGGCAGGGGCCGCTTCAGCCCAGCTGGAGCACCCCCTCCTCCTCCCGAACAGGCCCGGCTAACTGATTAACCAGAATTTTACATCCATAATGAATACAGGCTTTTATCGTGTTGATGTTTTCTCTGTAACGCCTTCACGTTAAGAATAATTGTGCTTCCTTCAAGAGCCATGTGGTAACTGCTAGCAAGTATGCTGTTTGTAAGCCTGTAGACAGGAAGCAAAAAGCAGACACTGGCCTCTGTAGACAGTTGGAGGACTTGTCTCCGCTACCGGGTGGCGCCATATCACGGCGATCAGTCCACTGGGAGTCAAGTTAGCAGGTCTCGTGAAGACAACTAAATCGACCACTGATACTTGGGGCATCTACTCTAATATGCCACCCGCATGAGATGAGTAAGGGGAGTTGTTGGGAAAATTTCTCCCAGTGACATACAACGGGGTGGACCATAGTTCCCACTAAGGCGTACATCTGCGTGGCCGTGCACAAAAAATTCTTTCCCCGCCCACCTCCTCTGGAGAGCCACGCAGCAGGGGGCCAGCTGAGACGGCATGGTGAGGAAGCCGCTGGAATGGGGGGCCAGGATGTGCTGTGGCCACATGGCAGAGGCCTGTTCTGGTGGCCGGGAGGGCCGGGATCTGTTCTGGTGGCTGGGTCTGGGAACGGGACCTGCCACATGATGGGGAGTGGGGTCTGCTCCGGCAGCGGGGAATGGGACATGTTGCATGGTGGGGAAAGGGGAGGTTTTCTGCTCCAGTGTGTGTTAATCAATTGGGTACCATAGTGGCACACATCCATACCAGCACACATGACCTCAATACTGTGCACAAGCCAAAACTCACTCCACTCGTGGTTGGAACATCTTAGAGGGAACACTGCTGTGGAACCTGCTGTAAGTAGATCTAAGATACACAAGACATCCCTCCTGACTGAATCGAAGTAGGTCTCTGCCCAAGAGAGGTAATGACTGAGGACCTGGAAGCTGAAAAGCAAGTGCCCTCGAGGGACCACATGGAAGGAAAGATAGGTGCAGTTTCCCTGGACTGTGACAGGAATCCCTTGGGTTTGAGGGTTGGGGAGGAGGAAGGGTGGTGTTAGTCATTAACTTTAATATACTAGGTGGATGAAACTTAAGCAGCGTTACAAAAGCTGTGAGAACTTTCATACATACAAACATCTCCAAAGCTTGCTGGGAGGGAGGGAAAAGGAGGAACACTTGTTAGGCTACCAGTAGAGACTTCTAGCCAGCAGAAGCAAGACCTTTCTCTGGCTGCAAAGCATCGAATCCAAGACTCTATCTTAAAAATAGTGGTGTTTTGGGAGAGCCGCGAAGACCTAACTGGTTTGGCTGCTGCTGCCAGGACATCAAGAAAGATGCTGCTGCACAGTTGTGTGTGTGCGCAAAGTGCAGGCTTTTTTCCCCATAGCCAGAACTTGGCTCAGGTAACTGTCAACATCTAGGTTTAAATCAGCAACCGGTTTAGAAACTCAGACAAGGGAGAACAGTGAAGTGTTTGTCTGGTACTGCTCTCAATCCGTGTAACCACATCAGAAGCACATCACCAACTCCGTCAAAGCACTCTTTGTTCAGATACTTAACTGGAAGTGTAAGATAGCAGTGCAAACATAATAGAACGCTTTCTTGCCAAATCTCTAGAAATATTGGTAGCTACACATTTCTCGAATACATAAATAAGGATTTCTTAGCAAACAGCTTTGGTCTTGTAGTACAGTGCAATTGAACTGTCAGTATGCAGCCTATGTCTCAAAGGGAAACTTCTCTTAAGTGACCACCCAAGCAGCCAGTAAAAGTCACACTCTCCTACCCACAGTCAAACCACAGGTTAAGGAAAACTGAATTTGGCTCAGGGACATCTATTGATGATTGATACCAGACATTTAATCAAGAACCACACACGTACCTTGGTGCTGGATATCTAGTAAATGGCATAACAGATAATTCAGCTCTTCTGTATGCTAGAACGCTAGCTTGCAGAACACACTTTGTCTTCCAACAATACCTATGCATAATACCTCCACTGGTGAATTATTAACCCATTGGGGAAAACCTCTCCCCCTACTTCTGCAAAATTGTTATTCTGGATTTGCAATAGTTTTGAGATATTTACTTGGAGCTACCCATGGTTGAGATGGATGACTAAGTAGTAGGAAGAATACTGTTCACATTTAGTCTGCAGGGTCTGCTGTCCAAAGCAGCTTGTCTACAGTGGGGTATTCATGCTCTCTCTCAGTGGCGGGCTGGTGCAGCCTCCCCTCCCTCCGCCCACCTCCCTTTAATTAACCAGTTAAACAGGATATTGCATCCTAATCAACCCCTCTACTTCCTTGTCTCTTCCCAAATGTATTGGAGGCTACACTCAACTCTCGTGGCTATGAAAGCAGATTGTCACACCTAGGTTTATTTCAGCCCTGACATTTAACTCCTGGGTGAAGCTGGCATTAAGGATGTTAAGAGGTGGGTAATTGGCTAATTGTGTAGTTGATACAAATGTTATCGACTTACACGATTAGTCGATAAGGGAAGGCTCTCCATTCCGGCTCACGCCAGGTCCAGGAGCTATCACCATTGTGGTTCTGCAGCTTAAATGTAGTAGGAGCTGGGCACACAGGCAGCCTGGGGATGGCTGTGAACAGAGGCTCCTCCAGTAGTAGTCGTTGTCCTCAGGGGGTCCCAGTTCCCCACTGGGGATGCAGAGCAGTCTGTGCTTGCAGTGAGCCTGGGCCCTCCACAGGCAGAGGCTGCTTCATGGCAGCCTCCCCTGCCCCCACCCCCACGCTATCAGAAGCAGCAACGTGGTGAGGGGCAGATGGCACAGTGGAGACTGTGCTGGGGGGAACTGGCTTTAAGCTGGCTCCCCCCAGCACTGGCTCCTGCTTTCCCCCCCTTGCTGCCTCTGATACAGAGGTAGTAAGGGGGAGGGGGTGAGAATGTGAGTAGTCAACTTGACTACTCAATAAGAATGCGAATAGTCGACTCGACTACTCGATAAGCCTAGGCCTATCCGGTAGTCGACTACAGCCGGACCCCGACTTACGAATGAGTTACGTACCAAACACTAGGTCTTAACTCGATCTGTTCATAAGTCGGATTGCATTCACTTATATATGGCCGCGCTGTTAAGTGCAGATTTCGTTCGTAACTCGGGTTCCGGCTGTATAGGAGGTTGATCGTAAATACAAATGGTCGTAAATTGATGCATTCGTAACTTGGGGAGCAGCTGTACTTGCTTACATCCCTAGTTGGCAGACACCTGCTGTGCCTCAGTTTCCCTGTCTATAAATGGGAGATATTTCTCACCTGCCCTTGTAAAGCAGTAAGACAGGGATGGGCAATAAGTTTTGATGGAGGGGCCACTCCAAGATTTTGGTAAGTGGAAAAGGGCTGCACCTGCACTTTTCTATGCAGATAGTGTGTGGTCTAGGACAGAGATTGGGCACAGAAAGAGTTTAGAGTAGGGAACTGGGGTGCAGGGTATCAGAAGGGCATGGGTGCAGGAGAGGATTCTGACCTGGGGGAGGGGTATAGGAGTGGGTGCAGGGTCTGGGAGAAAAGTTATAACCTGGGGAGGGGGAGGAGTGCAAAGGATTTGGATGGTGAGCTAGGGCAGGAAGGGGGGGTGACCTGAAGCAGGGAGTTGGGGTGTCAGAGGGAGTGGGGTGCCAGAGGCAAGCTCTGGCCAGGAGGAGTTTACCTAGGTGGCTCCTGGCCAGCAGCCCATTGGGACCCTCAGGCATACTCTCAGCCTGCTGCAACCCCAGGGCTCAAAGCGGCTGGCTGCTGTCTCCATGTGAATGCCAGGAGTGGGGCGGGGGAGAGGAGGGAAGACTTTGCACACTGTCTCACACCCCTAGCACAGTGTCTCAGCTCCCACTGCCAGGAACCAGCCAATAGAAGATTGTGCTGGGGGCAGGGGCAATGCACAAAGCCTTCCCCCACAATTGTGTGGCACAGAGGCACAAGGAGCAGCCAGCTGCTTTGAGCATGGGGCTGCTCCCTGCCTGAGGGTCTCAACAGGACGGGCTGCTGGCAGGACTGAAAGGTATGGTGGGCTGCATCTTGCCCACCCCTGCAGTCAGATCACCCAATGGAAGCTTCACTTAGCATGCTACCATGTAAGTCATCGTGCCAAGAAATAGCTCACAGCTGAACTACTATTTAAATACCCCCTCTGTCAATAAATGCACACAGTGGTTCTAACAAAGAAGCAGGGGCATGAAACTAAGGCTCACAATCTCTACAGGCATCTAGATGTTGCCATCCCCACTGTGTAGTTAATATCAATGCATCTCATGACCGGCCAAGCCCTGAATGCGCAACAGCGACACGGAGTGAGGAAAGCACAAACTGGTAAAGCAGGAAGCAGGACGTGAGATGGGATTGAACTCCACTGCCCTAACCAGATCACACTGAGGATGCAACCCTACGTTGTGACAGGTCAACACTCCCCCTTGGCAACGACGCTTTGTGCATTGCCACAGACGCACGGCCCTGGTGGTGTAACAAGTACACTGGGGAAGCTGCAGCAAGCCTTTGGGATATGAACCAGCTTGGCATAAGCAGCCTAATCCCATGAAATGCCTTGTCGCTAATTTCCAAGAATGTCCTGGTGCCCAAGCACCTGGCAAGATTGGGCCCAAGATAAAGTGGTTTGGCTTGAGGAGGAGGAAGGCTGTCTGTACGAGGGATGTTGTAAAGCAGTTAATTAGGTAACTAAAAAAAATCATAGTGGTTACATGCTGTGAGCTCTGCATTATAAGACTCCTGGTATCAAAGCAGCACGGGGTGCCAGCTAGCTCCCTGGCATATAACAGTTACAGTAACTGGTAAGTTCATGTACTGAGGGAAAGAGGAGCTCTGGAGTTAACTTGCACACCAACAGCCGGATATCCCTGCTGGCCGAGGCCCAAACATAGGACAGATAAATATTATTGTACAGGAAACTTCAACAGTGTGACCCTGACAGCTCTGAAACAACTGTCCCTACGGTCCAGGCTCTGCCATGCTGAAGCCAACTCTTTCCCAGCAGAAGAGCTGTTCCTGTGTGGGACAGAGACAGGGTTGCTGGGTCCCAGGCACAAGCTGGAAAGCCTGAGAGTCAGCAACAACCAGCTAAAGCCCCGCCTGGTTCATCAGACCCACGCTGGCCCGGGCAGCGGCCTGGACTTGGCCTGGAACCAGCAGGTACCAGAGGAGGCCAGGGAGACACAGCTGTCTCTTTGTTCCTGTTCCAGGGCAGCTGCCCTGCCACAGGGCCAAGCAGGAGATGTGTCTCTCTCCTCCCCCACCCGGGGAGAAGTCAGAGCCAGGTCCTCAGCCCCGGTGGCTCTCTTCCCCTGGCCCCATTCTCCCCTTTATCCCTGTCTGACACTTGCCCTCCTCTCTCCCCATCTCCACGGGAGCCGCTTGCATGCTCCTGCCCTCATTCTCCTCTCCCCCACCTCTAACTCCATCCTTCCTCCATGGCCCCCACCCTCATTCTCCCCCCCCCATAACACATCCCTCCTCCCCCACCCTATTCTCCCCTCCCCCTCTTCTAACTCCATTCCTCCCCCCATGCATCCTGCCCCCCATTCTCCCCTCCCCCTCTTCTAACTCCATTCCTCCCCCCATGCATCCTGCCCCCCTCCTCCCCTCCCCCTCTTCTAACTCCATCCCTCCCCCCATGCCTCCTGCCCCCCTCCTCCTCTGCCCCCTTCTAACTCCATCCCTCCCCCCATGCCTCCTGCCCCCTCCTAACTCCATCCCTCCCCCCATGCCTCCTACCCCCTCCTCCTCTGCCCCCTTCTAACTCCATCCCTCCCCCCCATTCCTACCCCCTCCCCTCCCCCCTTCTAACTCCATCCCTCCCCCCCATGCCTCCTGCCCCCATCCTCCTCTCCCCCCTTCTAACTCCATCCCTCCCCCCATTTTCCCCTCCCCCCATTTAGCGCCCCCCCCCGCGGTCCTACGTGCAGTCCTGGTTGTAGGAGAAGCAGCTCAGCGCCTCGGGCCCCCCGGCCGGGCCCCCTCCCGCTGCGGCCTCCATGGGCGGCGCGCGGCAGCCCCAACCTCGCTCGCGCCCGGCCTCGGTGGCTCCCCGGGGGCCCGGGCTCCGCTGGCCCAGCTGGAGCCGCCTGAGGCCTCCCATTGGCCGACGGGCGTTCGGACGGGCCACCTGGCCCGCCCCTGGCCGGGGTTCGGCCTATCGCGTGTCTTTCTGAGGGGAGGGGCGGGGCCAAAGGCGGCACGCCCCGCCCCCGGGGCCAACAGGGCCGGTTGTGATTGGCTTAGAGGGGAAGAGCCGCTCCCTGAGGCCACGTGGTTGTGTTGTGGTTGCATCAGACTGGACTCCTGACAGCTGTGGGGAGGGGGGGGCAGGGAACAGCTGGAAGGGAGGGAACAGCTGGGCTGGGCCCTCGCGGAGAGACGCGCCCGCTGATTGGGCAGCTCGGATGTAATCTGTAACCCGCATCATTCCACTGTCTCAGTGGTTCTGCGCTTCCCCCTCTCCTGCACCCGCCTGATTGATTTAGCAACTCGTGTCCCAAATCAGCCTTGTGCCAGGCACCGGGCACACACATAGCAAGACAGCCCAGGTCTCCGAGAGCTGGCAAGAGAAGGCCCTCCTCTCCCAATAGGGTTGCCAGATGGTTTCAACAAAAATAGACACACTTGACATTACATCACAATCTACATTACATCTTAGTTAGAAAATAGAAATGTCCGGTATTTTCTCAATTTGTTTCCCAAACAGAAAGCTCAAATACTGGACTGTCTGGTTCAAAACTGGACACCTGGCAACCCTACACAAAGACTGAAGTGTGTCTTGACTCAACGGTGAACAGCCTCAGAGGGTTCTCCCTGTCAGTCTGTTAGCTGCAAAAACAGCCAGGAGTCCTGTGGCACCTTAAGAGACTAAGGGTATGTCTATACTTGCACCCTCTTTTGAGAGAGGGATGCAAATGCAGCTGAGTGAAATTGCAAATGAAGCTCGGATTTGAATTTCCCATGCTTCATTTGCATAATCGCGGACTGCCGCTAATTCAAAATACCCTATTTCGAAATAACAAACACTGTGTAATAGCGGTTGTTTCGGGAGAAAACCCTTCTTCCCAAATAACTGGTGAACCTCATTGTATGAGGAATAAGAGTTATTTCGGAAGAAGGATTTTCTCCCAAAATAACTGAGTCTACAAGGTGTTTATTATTTTGAAACAGGGTATTTCGAAATAGCAGTGGTCCGCGATTATGCAAATGAATCACGGGAAATTCAAATCCGCGCTTTATTTGCAATTTCGCTCAGCTGCATTTGCATTCCTCTCTTGAAAGAGGGTGCAAGTGTAGACATACCCTAACAGATTTATTAGGGCATAAGCTTTCGTGGGTAAAATCCACTTCATCAGAGAAACTGCAGCCACATCTGAGGAAGTGGGTTTTGCCCACAAAAAGCTTATGCCCAAATAAATCTGAGTGTCTAAGGTGCCACGGGACTCCTCATTGTTTTGACTCAAAGGAAGCACTTGATGTATGTAAACTGTAGGGACAGCTGTAAATCCCTGCAGAAGTGGGACCTGACTAGACTAGACCAAGAAAGGGTAGGAAAAGGGGAATAATACTTTGATCTATATTTTACTAAGGCACAGAGAAATCCAGTAACTTGACGAAGGAAACAAAGGATGCCTATGGCAGATCTGAGAAACCTGAGTCCCAGTCAACTGTCTTTAAAACAAAGACCATCCTTCGCCATCATATAAGTAATTAAAGTCCTTGGATGAAGGGTGGTGTAAAAAGTGCCAAGTATATTGTGACCCTGGTGGGGTCAAGCCAACTAGCACTCATGAAATGTGACTAACTCATCTGAAGAATAGTAAAAGAAATGTAGCCGTGTTAGTCTGGTGTAGCTGAAACAAAAAACAGGACTATGTCACACTTTAAAGACTAACAAGATGGTTTATTAGGTGATGAGCTTTCATGGGCTCTTCCACTATTTGATCTGAGGAAGTGGGTCTGGCCCACAAAAGCTCATCACCTAATAAAACATCTTGTTAGTCTTTAAAGTGCTACATAGTCCTGTTTTTTGTTTCATCTGAAGAAGTGGGTTTTGTCCACCAAAGCTCATGATACAAACCTCTCTCTATCTAGATAGATAGATAAAAATTAGTCTCTGAAGTGCTGCAGGACACTACTTTAAAAAGTAGACTAACACAGCTATCTTCTAAGACTTCTTAGCAGAGCAATTAATCCTACACATTGGAATGAACCCATTCATATCACATGTAGAACCAAACCTATTAAATAGAAAACACCAAGAAAAGGGAAAACATGCTTCTAAATCACAAATGTTCTAAAAGTTCATATAACTAAACTAATGGTTAAATAAACATCTGTATTGAGACTTGAAGACAGAGCCTGCCAACCCTTAATTAGATGACTAATCCTCATGTGAGTGCTAATGTCAGTGGGAACACTGTACGTGAAAGAGTACCATGAGAGTAGTGGTTGTAGGCACGTCTCTGAACCTGTGAATGGGTCCACAAATCACTCCAGATGCTTGTGTCCACATGCCTGGATGAATCCCTTTCCACAGGATCTAGTCCCTAAATCTCTCTTGTTTCAGTATTTTAGAATTAAAGACCCACAAACATGTCAGGAATGATCAGTCTCTGACCAAGTGTTTATGTTAGGGAAAGTTTCTGTTAAAACAAATAGCTCCAATTTAATATTATTTCTGAGCTCGTGCTGACATGGGTTTGGACTCAGCTCAGTGATGCTGATGGCCTGGCCTGGCAAATGGTTCTCATGCTCAATGCAATGTAGTGATTAAGGGTATGTCTACACAAGGCATACTCCAGCAGCACAGCTGCAGCATTGCAATAGACACACTTACCACAGTGATGGAGGTATGGAAGAACTCTTCTCTCGCCCTAGTGGTATCTACACTGGGGCTTAGGCTGACTTAATTACCTCATGCAGAGTGACATTTTTCACAGCCCCGAGCGATGTATTTAGGCTGAGCTAACGTTGTAGGGCAGAGCTAATTGGGAAACACAGCAGGGGGAAGAGTTAAAATGAATAGAATTTCAGGAAAACACTTCTATTAATATTAAGCCTTTTAAAAAACATGGAAAAGCTTGTATTACATGACCTCATATTATCCATAGAGTTTAAGCAGTGCTGCCGACCAGGGTAGGGGGAGAGGGGTAATTGCCCTGGGGGGATAACAGAGGTAATTGCCCCAGGCCCGGTGGTTCTTAGGGCCTGGAGGTCCCTGCTATTGCCTTTGCAGCTGTGGCCCTGGGCCCCTTTGAATTGCCACCAGAGCACCACTCTGCATGACTTTGAGAGCTACGGGGCACTAAGGGCTGACTGCCTTGGCCCTGCCCCTTCCACGGAAGGCCCTGCCCCTTCCAGGGACATGGAGCCCTCCCTCCCCCGCCCCCACCTTGCCCCTGGCTGTCAACCCTGCTGTCTAAAGGGGAGTAGTGCAGATAAACTTCATGCCTGGTTTTAAGGAACTTTGTCAGATTAGCCACTATAATCAAAAGCTTACACTTCGGGGGTGGTGATGATAAAATTTACCCTTGGAGGTTTTTAAAATGATACACAAGCAAAATCCAGTCACAAGAGCAACTGAAATTTGTGTAATACAAGTTGCAACCATACTTCTGTTTTGCCATCCAACACTGTCGCAACTGCGTTGACCAATCTTTGCAGTATCTGCCTACAGCTAGTATTTCACCTCTGTGGTGAAGACACTCTACGTGCCAGTAAGATAATTGATGATGGGAGTGGCCTCAAGAAATGATCACCAACTCTGACAGATGTCAAACACCGCTGAGTCAGACCAGGCTAGGGTGACCATATTTTCCTATGCTGAATATGGGACACCTGGTAAAATTACTCATTTTCAAGTGAATTCAATGGCAATCAATCAGAACTACACATCAAGTTGCCTGAGCCCCTGTTACAAAGAAATACTGCCTAGCTAGAGTTTTTGTATTTACCTGCTTATCTTTAAGGCTTGCACAAGGAGAGGTGACGCACTCTTATTCCCGTACACCTCTCTCACATGGGGCTGAGGGTGACTGACCGACCTGACCCAACCATTGCTGCCTAGTGCTCTTCATCCTGCATGCCTGGCTGGGCCTCTGAAATGGACCCACTCCTCTTGGTACCTCATCTTCCCAAGGCAACATATGGGGGGAATGCAGGGTCACATGGCCCCTCCCCAGATTTCTGTCAGGCTTCACACCAGAACATGTCAAGCAGTAGTCTTTCGGAACGGCATGGGAGGGATTTTTTTTTATTTTTCTAGATTTTTTTCAATAAAAAGGTTTTACAGGAGTCTAAGCGTAGTGTATTATATCAACACTATTTCCTTTATCAATCAAACTTGAAACCTTCCCAAAAACGGTATCAGCATATTCTGACAGGATCTATTTTGCATAAACCCATGTTCACGGGCATTCATTACATTCCCGTCCTTTAATTCTTTACTAATTGTGCCCCATAACAGCCAATCCATTCTCTTGCTGAGACTAATGTTAGAATGACAGGCCTATAGTTACCCAGGTCATACTGTTTACCCTTCTTAAACACTGGGACAACAATAGATTTCTTCTAGTCCTCTGGAACAGTCCTAGCATTCCAGGACTGAGTGAAATCAACAGTCACTGGCCAAAGATGTCCGCAGCCAGCTCTCTTCCAACTCTTGGATGCAAGTTACATGGACCTGCTCATTTAACAATCTCTAACTTTAGAAACTATTGTATTACTGTACTCCTTCCATTCTGCTAATCTCTCTGAAAGAGATCACATGCTATGACTTTATCATATTTTCCCCAGACATTCTTACCTTTGGTTTACATTTATTACCATGTGCTTCACCTTTCTTCTAATTGTTTTATATACAATGTTTTAAAGCTGCTTTCATCTCTCCTCTCAACCGTGTTGAATTTTTTTAACTAATATGGCCTCCTTCCTCAGTTGTGCCTTTTGGGGCATCTAGAGAAGTGTTCTTAATTGGGAATTAAGTAGTTATTAACAGTTCACAATAATGCTGGAAGGGCATAACAAGTGGGGTTCCACAGAGGGTCTGCTTTGGAATAGATTCTGTTCAATATCTTTATCAACGATTTAGATGATGGCACAGAGAGTACAATTATTAAGTTTGCAGATGATACCAAGATGGAAGGAGTCGCAAGTGTTTTGGAAGATAGGACCAAAATTCAAAATGATCTGGACAAACTAGAGAAATGGTTGGAGGTAAAAACAGGATAAAGTTTAATAAGGACAAATGCAAAATACTCCACTTAGGAAGGAACAATCCGTATCACACACACAGAATGGGAAGTGACTGTCTAGGAAGAAGCACTGCAGAAAGCGATTTAGGGGTCATAGTGGATCACAAGTTAAACATAAGTCAACACTGTGACACTGTTGCAAAAAAAGGAAACATGATTCTGGGAGGCATTAACAGGAGTGTTGTGAGTAAAACACAAAAAGTCATTCTTCTGCTCTACTCTGTGCTGATTAGGCCCCAGTTGGATTATCGTGTCCAGTTTTAGGCATCACATTTCAAGAAAGAGGTGGAGAAATTGTAGAAGGTCCAGAGAAGAGCAACAAAAATGACTAAAATAAAGAAAACATGAGCTCTGAGGGAAGGCTGAAAGAATTGGACTTGCTTATGTTAGAAAAGAGAAGACTGAGAGGGAACACGATAGCAGTTTTCAATTGTCTAAAAGAGTGTTACAAGGAGGAGGATTACAGGAGTCCGAGTAAGAAGTCCTCTAGCTTGCCATTATTTGGAAATAATGGCTTGCCGTGTAGACGCACTCTTTGTTATTTCAGAATAATGTCAGTTATTCCCAATGAACGCTGCTGTGTAGACGTACCCTGAATAAAAGGGTATGGCTGAGCAAGATGTAAGTGCACTGAAAGAACAGAAAATGCAAGTACAAATGCTTTGTCTTTTGCAGCATCTGTAATGGTGATGGTGCTGTTGAAGCTGATCCAATCCAGGATTGCCCCATAAGAGAGAAAGAGGCCCCTTGTATCCATCCACCTGTGTTCCCCATCTCCAACAGAAGCTCACCAAACAACATCTTTGAACCCCAAAGACCGGGGCAGGACTTGTCTTCAATCCCTTTCATGTAAGCTAAAACATCCCATTGCATTGTAGCAAGTGGTATATTAGGAATGTTACAGGGCACAGGCCCAAACCAAACAATAATAGAGCAACAATTATGACTGGGAAAAGGAGACTCGTGATTCGGGGGAGGGTACTGTGTAAAACTGACTTAAGCCTCAAACCAGACTAAATAAGGTTGTTTCAATGGAGTTCTGGATTATTTTGTGGGTTCATCCAATCCCAAGATTCCAAGTCACGTCCTAAAGCAAATGAACTCAAGACAAAATTAAATGGAAGGAAAAAATTCCCATAAATGTCAGTAAACAAAAATGGCCATTCTCCCTACAGTCTTGTTTGCTGTTTTCAAGGGTTGGAGCATCAAGCTAATCTTTGAAATGAACCATCTAACGTCTCATTACTAAACTCCTATATAGGAGCCTCTGACTTTTACTGGGAGGATCCTTTGTGCTGCAATCTAGCCCTAGGGCTTATCTAGACTATGCGGAACAGTCAAAAGAGGAGATGCAAATTCCCGCAGAATTTGCATATCCTCTTTCAACTGTTCTGCGTAGCCTAGATAAGCCCCTAGAGACTACAACTCCCATGACGCCTTGGAAAAAAGGAGGGAAATGGTTGCTCTCTTCCAGACAGTGCAGGGAGAGAGTTGATGGGCTCCAATTTGGAGAAAGGAGTCTGATTACTGGTGGGGAGCCTTTTCCAGTCCAGGAGCTGCTGCTGGAAGCTAGAGGCTGCTACTGAGAGTCTGCTGGGGCTTTGATATAGCAGGCTGCTTCAGGGGCTGTTGGTGATTATCTCTGGAGGGGAGAGATTCTGGCTGTGCCTGTGACTGAGAAGAGCCTGCACAGGAGTAACTGAGTAATTGTGGCTGTTTGGGAAATGCTGCCTGGGACGGAGCACAGAAGAGAGGCTGACTCTGGGCCTGAAGAGAGGCAGAGTGATCTGCTCAGGGAGCCAGAGCTGCTGGCATTTGGTGGAGCTGAAAAAATCCCCCGCACACACACACACACACCCTTCACACGGCACGGAAAACCCTGCACTAAACTCACCTCCTGTGGCGCAGGCAGCCGACGCACTTCTCCTCTGGAGCTGGCAGGGGTGGCAGATTTGTATAATTTTTGGTGATGCCCCATTAGCCACACCCTCTGAACCCCGTTAACCATGCCCCAACCCCCATTAGCCACACCCTCTGACCCCCGTTAACCAGGCCTCTGGAGGTAACACGCTCAGGCCAAGATGGACACATGACCAGAAGTAAAAGGTGTCATGTCATCCCTATCGAAGGATTTTTCCCATCATCCTCCTACCAACAGGGATTAGTTTGGCCCCACCAAACCCCCCGCTTGCAGCTATCCTGCAATTGCATTAACCCAATGTGTGTGACATTAACTCAGGAGCAGAGAGGCTGGGGGAAGTGTTCCCTCTAAGGCTATGTCTACACTCGCGGCTTCTTGCGCAAGTACAGCTGTTCTTGCGCAACAACCCACAGAGCAGTCACACTGCCCACCCGTCTTGCGCAAGGAAATTTACAGTATGGCGTGGTAAGAGAGGGCGTCTTGCACAAGAGCTATACTCTTTTCTATCAGGTGTAAGCTCTCTTGCGCAAGAGGGCAGTGTGGATGCTCGGCAGGGATTTCTTGCGCAAGAAACCCCTATGGCTAAAATGGCCATTGGAGCTTTCTTGCTCAAAAGAGCGTCCACACTGCCATGGATGCTCTTGCACAAAAGCACAGATCGCACATGGCAGTGTGGATGTTTTCTTGCGCAAGACTTCTTGCATAAGAACCCTTGTGCAAGATATTCTTGCACAAGAAGCCACCAGTGTAGACATAGCCTAAGGCTACGTCTACACTGGCCCCTTTTCCGGAAGGGGCATGTAAGTTTCATGAGTCGTAGTAGGGAAATGCGCGGGGGATTTAAATATCCCCCGCGGCATTTAAATAAAAATGTCCGCCGCTTTTTTCCGGCTTTTAAAAAAGCCGGAAAAGAGCGTCTACACTGGCCCCGATCCTCCGGAAAAAGTGCCCTTTGAAGTAGGAATAAGATCCTCCGGAAAAGGGCACTTTTTCCGGAGGATCGGGGCCAGTGTAGACGCTCTTTTCCGGCTTTTTTAAAAGCCGGAAAAAAGCGGCGGACATTTTTATTTAAATGCCGCGGGGGATATTTAAATCCCCCGCGTATTTCCCTACTACGACTCATGAAATTTACATGCCCCTTCCGGAAAAGGGGCCAGTGTAGACGAGCCCTAAGAGTTCCCTCCCATGAGCAGAATGGATTTTGTGTTGTGCACCTGTACTGAGTTCATGTGGCTTGTTTGGATGTGCCACTGTGGCACCCAAGTTATTAATACATATTTTATAAACCTCGACCTTTTCTCTCTGCTGCCATGTCTCCTCCCCTTGCTCCATCAGCTCCCCTGGTGCCTGCTGCCCCCCAACTCCTCACCCTCCTCTGCTGTCCTGACTCCTGCCCTTCTCACTGCCCTCAGCCTTCCTGAGACCTGCCCCCCTCCACCAGCCCTTCTCTCCCTCCTGTGCCCACTCCTCCAGTAGCCCCACTCTGATCATGTGAGCTACTCCTCCTCATCCGCTCTTCTAACACCTCCCTCTACACACCAGCCCTGCCTCTCTCCTCTGGTGCTGGTCCCTCCCCTGCAGGTGTCTGCCCTTCTGCTTCACCCCAGAATCCCCTGGCACCTGCACCTTCCCTTAGCCTTGCACCCTCCTGATGCCTCCCTGTTCCCTCACTGCCCCTGCCCCCTTTGCCCTCTTTTTCCCTGATGCCCACCCCCTCACCACCTACTGCCCCCATTCCCCTCCTGCCCCTCTGTGCCCCCACACATGACTTACTCTATCCCTACCTTTCTCATGCCCACCGCTTCTTTCAAGCCTTCTCCCAGCACCTCCTCCTCCCCTCTCTAGCCCTCAATGACCTTTCCATCTCCTCTCCTCTCCCAGCATCACCCTGTCCCCCCCCTCCCACTGACACCTCCCCTCCTGCCCTTTTCCTCATTGTCTGCACTTGGCCCCCTGGCATTTGTCTCTCCTCCATCCTGTCTCTTGGTGCCTTCCCCTTTCTTCCCCCTCCCACTCCACACAAGCCCCTTCCTCTCCCATCCCTGCCCCCACACAAGCCCCTTCCTCTGTCACCCCTCCCCCTCTCCCCGCACAAACCCCTTCTTCTCCCCTTTCCCCCGCACAAGCCCCTTCCTCTCCCACCCCCTTCCCCTAGTTTTCCCCCTCCCCTACCTTCTGTCTTCCACTTTGCGGGGCTGGAGTCTGTGCTCGGGCCCTGGACTCCGAACCCACAGCTAGGCCATGCAGCGCAACGCAGCGCCGAGGAGTTTTAAAGTCCCAAGCCGTGATGTCACGTCATGCCCAGGCGTCCTCCCCACTCACCGGCTAATGCCGCGCATGGCAGCAGCAGCAGCAGCAGCGCGCACCAGCGAGGGGGAGCCGCACTGAGAGCTGCACACGGCAGGGACAGGACAGGGCCGAGGGAGATGCTCTGGGGGCAGGGTGAGAGAATGCACTGGGGGGGGAGCAGGTGGGGGCCAGGCACCGCTCCAGTCAGAACCGGGGGAGAGACCCAGTTCCAAAAATTGCTAGAGCAGGGCCCCCGGCTCTGAATGTTAACTCGCTGCTCATGGCGCCCGGCTCACTTCTGGGTTCAGAGCATGGGGCCCTTTTAGGTTGCAATTCGGGGGAATCGGGCGAATCGGCCTAAGGCCGGCCCTGGCTCTCGGTTGGGATAAATGGTGACAGGGAAAATGCCAGCGAGACATGTTTCCTTGATTTCTGTGTCCTTTGCTAATTGTTTTTATTTATTTTTAGTTTGTTAAACCCTGTTTCTTTAAGTGGTTAAATAAAGCTGTGTTAATTCTAATTTACAATTAGTTGTATATTATTTATAATTGTTATTTGGGAGTTAGATCCAGATTATTACTGGAATAAGTTTGTTCCTGGAGGTTCTTAAGGCATACCATTGAGGGTATGTCTACACTACAGAGTTTTTATGGAAAAACGGCTGTTTTTCCAAAAAAACTTCAATTACATCCACACTGCAATCATGTTCTTCCAAAAGAAAATCGAAAGAACAGAGGGGTTTCCCCCCGATATTGGTAATCCTCATTCTACGTGGAAAAAGCCTTTTTCCGAAAGAGCGCTTTTGGAAAAAGGCGTGTGTGGACAGGGAAGAGGGAGTTCTTTTGCAAGAAGAGGAAATAGGAAAAAGCACAGGTGCCCTGGTGGCTACTCCATCCATAGTAATCACAGCTGAAATGTGAGATAGCGTCCATTCCGTGTGGATGCTATCTTTCAAAAAAGCAGATTGCTTTTTCAGTACACTTTTGCAGTGTGGATGCTCTCTTTCGGAAGAAGTTTTTCCGGAAGATCTCTTCTGGAAAAGCTTCTTCCGAAAGAAGCCTGCAGTCTAGACATAGCCTATGAATGTACAGGGGCCAGCCAGATAGAGGCACCACCATTGTATATTCCTTTGCTGCAGTTCCTTGCTTCTAAAGGGGTGGTGGATAGGGGATCTCTAACTATCCAACATCACCACTGGGGTACGCGGGATCTCCTTTAACGTTAAAAACATCAGGCTCCCTGGCACAAGAGTGAACGTGGCCTGCTCCCGAGTAACCTGGGGAGGAAAGAGAGGGTTGCACCCATCTGAGAAATGGGTCCAAGTCAAAAAGTTCAGAGCCCAGATCAGAATTTTCTCAAAGATCATGGGCATCTAGATGAGCCGGGGTTTTTAGTCTGATCTGGGCCCTGACTTCTTTGGTAAGCTATATCTCTCTCGTCCCTGGGGTATCAGAGCGCCTCCCAATGCCCCTGCGAAAGAAGAAAGTGCTATTTTCTCCATTTCATGGATAAGGGGCCCGGAACTGAACTCAAGTCACTGAAGTCTAAGTCTGCTGCCCTCACCATATGTAAGGCATGTCGGCCATATTTGAATTCGAAGAGGACAACGGCTTGTGGCTACGGATGGATTTTGCAAGCAAATGTCCCCCTGTGACTTCAGATGAAAAATCCTAAGTGATTGGTCCACAACAGGGACGCCAATGGGAGCAGGGGGACAATGGGGACAATTGCTCAAGGGCCCAATGACTTAAAAGAGCCCGGGGCTGTGGGCGCCACTGCTGTTACCATGGTGACCGAAGCCCTGGGCCCTTTAAATTGCCACGGGAATCCTGTGCGGTGCTGAGTGCTGGCTGGGGGAGGCATGCCGTGGTCCAGGCAGTGCTGAGGGCTGCCTGCTCCTAGCTCCACTGCTTCTGCTCAAGGCCCTGCCCCTTTGGGGGGCTCAAAGCTGAGTCCCCCCCCCCCCATTGCTCAGAACCTGGCAGAATCTGTTGCCAGCCCTGGTCTACAATGAGCAACAGCCCACATGCTGAACTCTCAGGGCTGGCCCTACCACGAGGCAAACTGAGGCAGCCGCCGCAGGTTCCAGACTGTGAGGGGGCGCCACTTGGGCCCAGAGTGCAGGAAATTGTGTCTGCTGCTGGGGCATATGTAGGTAGCAGAACAGTCCCAAGAGAGGAGTAGAACAGGAAGAAGGCAGAATTGGGACCGTTCAAAGTTTTGGCCCAAGCGAGGGGGCATCATTTGACCTCCCCACCTCAGGTACCAAAATGTTGTGGGCCGGCCCTGTGAACGCTCTGGCAGGACCAGTGCGGTCCTGAGGGGACACTACACCCTAGGAAAGTCTCTAACCATGCAGAAGAAAAGGGGAGGGGGCTTCTCACACCACCACCCGCTTCACGTTGTAGCCTCCTTCCTTCCCTAGACCCATTACCCAGAGAAGAAGTGGAGAGCTCTGACCATCAGCAAAATCAAGCCTGAAGACAGGAGACAGAGAAAAGCTCCCTGCGTGTGGAGCTCTCCCTTATTGGCAACACCAGAACTATCCGTCAGCTAACCCTGGGAGTTAGGTGTGCTGCGTTGGAACGCCCCCATGTGGGCAGGAATTTAAAAATACCTAGTTAGTGTTAACTCAGTCCCCTGAGTTCACACCCTCGGCCGGCATGTGGCAGAGTTACAGTGCACTGCGCTGGGGCGTGCTTGCAACTCACACAGTGGTCCCAGCGATGGTGCTGCGCTGACAGACCCTCTGAAACTAGAAGGGGTGAAAGAGAGTTTGTTTGGACAGAAAGAGACGTTGGAGTCCTCCAAGGTCCCAGGAAGGGGAGGTGACGGGAGTGAGTGAGAGAGAAATACGTGTGTGACTAACCAGTTCCCCAGATAAGACACTAAACCCTCTCCCTAATCCTCCTCCCACAAAGTTTCTTATCTAATTAGTAAGACATTTTGGGGGAGGGGGGTGAAAAGCATGTTATTCCAAAGCAGCCTGACTTAGAATCACTTCTGCATCTGTGTGAGGGGATGTCAACACAGCAATAAAACTCCCACGGCTGGCCAGGAAGCATGGAGCTGGACCCCCCCTGACCCCACGGGGCCTGCTGTGGCTGTCAGCCCCACAGCTGGTCAGATAAATGGAACCATTGATCCAGTTACTGAGATTCAAATCATAACCTTGATTTGATCATTGCATTGTGTTATATTGGATTGACTGGTTTAGGGAAATTAGCAGTGACCTAGCTAGCGATATAGGCCGGCTCTATACTAGGAAATTCAGCTGGTATAACTATGTTGTTCAGGGGTACAAAAAATCCACCACCCTAAGTGATGCAGTTAAACTGCACTTAATCCCCAGTATTGATGGTGCAATGTCAATGGGAGAATGATCCCCTTGATCTTACTACCATCTCTTGGGGAGGTGGGTTACCTAGGTTGCTGAGAGAACCCTTCCTGTGGACGTGGGTCATGTCTTCACTGACGCATGACAGCAGCAGTTGGGTTTTGAGTGCAGACAAACCCATACAGATGCTTCACTTTATATCCGTTTGCCTATTCTTTGAATAAATCCTTAAGAAGCACTCTAGATGGGTTCCCGCCTCAAACCTTCAATGTGCGAAAACAGCTTCTTTAGAGGTAAAGGTAAATATACCCAGCAGCTTCTGAAGATGCACAATTTGATAAAAAGCCTTTTACCACTACACACTGGACCATCCTTCTATTTCATAAATATCACTACACTGAGGGCTTGTGTGTATTTACCTAGAGATTGACATTCTGGAGCTCAATCTTTCAGGGTTTGATTTATCTGGTCTAGTACAGACCTGCTAAATCAAATACTGATGGTGCTCCCTTTGACCTCTGCAAATGCTTATGGGAGTCCCATAGGGTTGCCAGATGGTTTCAACAGAAATACCGGACACACTTGACATTACATCACAATCTACATTACATCTTATTTAGAAAATACCGAACATTTATATTTTCTCATTTATATTTTCTCAGTTTGTTTCCTGAACAGAAAGCTCAAATACTGGACTGTCCGGTTCAAAACTGAACACCTGGCAACCCTAGGGCCCCATCAACGCACGTACACCACGGAGTCTCCCATTGACTTCCCGCAGTGGACCTGCTGGAGAAATTCAATTTAAGATATGTTGACTTCAGCTCTGCTACTCTCATAGTCGGAGTTGCGTATCTTAAATCGAATTTCTCCCCTAGTGTAAACCTGGCCTGAGCATTAAAATGCTTCTGTCCTGCTACATATGGCATATACTCAGACTCCACACACAAACGAGGAGGCAGCTGACAGTTCAAAGGTTGATTTTTGTTTTGAAAGAGGTATCTTGAGAGTTGTAAAAATGTCTACAGTGTTTTATGCACTCTGTGTATAAGGTGGGGGAGGAGGAGTTCACACCTGCTGCACCAGAAATCACTTGATCCTGCAACCAGTAAAATGTTGAGATGCCAATCTAGACTAAGTATAGTGGATCTGATTGACTTCTTTATGTGTTTACTCAGCCACCTGTCTGTTAGAGTCAAGCACAGAGGAAGAATGAATACGTGGGAAGTTTGGAGCATATAACTCTGTAGTGAAGCTGTTCTGCAAATGACCTTTCCCAGAGTGCTTGTGTTCCAGCTGCTTGGGAAGTTGGGATCTTTTTAGTGAAAGTATTTGCAGTCCTTTAGAAAACTAAACCTTGGTAACTAGGTGGCCTTTGTTTCAGGAAAATCAATGGATGGCCGCTATCTCATGTCCCATTAACGGGGTTGCTTCAGTACAGACAAAGGTGGGAAAATCACATTTGCAGATGCTAAAGCAGTGGATGAACTGTTTGAGTTGTTCTGTGACTGTAGAAGCACAGAGTGGTACAGTCCCATCCCCCCATGAATTATAAAGAAGGCAAGACCTGTGTGAGTATCTAGTAGGGATGTGAATGGGTAACCGGTTAACCAGTTACCTGGTAAACATTATCCTTTCCGGCTGATGCTTACCAGGTAATGGTTAACCGAACCTGGGAGCAGTCCCACCAGCAGCACCTCCTGGGATCTTGCTTAATTGGTTAACTGGTTAAACCTAAAGTTTAACCAATTAACTGATTAAATGAGGTTTTACAGCCCTAGTATCTAGTAAACCTTCCTGCCCCTGAAGGACTGTTCCTCAGAGAGTATCTTTTTTGGGGGGCATTGCAATACTGTCTTTCAGGGGTGGTCTAGATAGTACAGGGTCCTACCATGAGGGCAGGGGACTGGACTCGATGACCTATCGAGGTTCCTTCCAGTTCTAGTGTTCTATGATTCTAAGAACATACGAACGGCCATACTGGGTAAGACCAAAGGTCCATCTAGCCCACTTCTGACAGTGGCCAATACCAGATGCCCCACAGGGAGTGAACAGAAACAGGTAATCATCAAGTGATCCCTTCCCAGTCACCCATTTCCAGCCCCTGACAGAGGCTAGAGACACCATTCCTACCTATTCTGGCTAATAAGTATTGATGGACCTAACCCCCATGAATTTATTTAGTTCTTTTTTGAACCCTGTTAAAGTCCTGGTCTTCACAACATCCTCTGGCAAGGAGTTCCACAGGTTGACTGCACTCTGTGTGAAGAAAAAAGTTCCTTTTGTTTTTTTTAAACCTGTTACCTATTAATTTCATTTGGTGACCCCTAGTTTTTGTGCTATGGGAACAAGTTATTTACTTTCATCTGCCTGCCACCCTGGAGTATCCCCGCCTTGTCCAGGGAATGCCTTTGCTCTTCTGCTTTTTTTCGCAGAAGAGCAGATGCACTCTTTTGGGGAGTCCTGTATACCTCGTACCACGAGGAATAAGAGCTCTTCCAAAAGAGGGTTTTTTTCCCCACAATTTGGCCCAGTGTAGACAGGCCACATTTCAGAAAAGCCTCTTCTGGAAAGAAAAAAAAAAAAGCAGAAAAAGGTATGCAAATTGCAGAGTACATTTTGTGTACCTTTTCCCGCAAAAACATTGTATTCTAGACATACACAGAGTGGGGAACAGCCCTAGCAGCATGCATAACAATACCATGGTGGGAGGGGATTTTCTGTGAGCCACACCTCTGGGGTAGCCGAGGACCAGCATGTAGAAGTCTGCCAGCTGTGCAGGCTAAACTTGGGCTAGCTCTGGTTTATAGGGAAGGGCTGGCTCATTTATTTGCTTTTAACCACTGTACTTTATTGATGGGAAAATGTCATTATATGACTTATTGATGGGAAAATGTCCTTACATGACTTATATCAGACATACCAGCTGCAATACTCACTGTTTATGTATTGCACACACCACGTGGCTGAGTCTAAATCAGCTGTTTCTTACCGCACAATATCTCTGAGATGGGGCTTTTTCTTGCTGTGCATGCAGCAAAATCTCTTCCATGCTGTACTTACCTCCCATCTTGGATTAATGACTCTTTATGTCTGGAGTCATCAACATCGACATCCCCTGCACAGCATGCAAACTCCAACTTCTTAAATAAAATACTTTTTTTGGCCTGCCAATCTGACCAGGCTCTCCTCTTCTCCCTCCAAACCCATGCACACTACTCTCTTCTCCTCATACTCCATGACTCTCATGTCTTCACTGAGTAATGGTGTAATCACATTGCTGTAACTCCTGGCCAACCTCCCCCATCACTTACAATGTTCCTTCTAATTTTTTCCATCCATGTGTGAAATACACTTAAGAGACCCAGTGGGGGTGGTAGAAGTGAGTTGAGTGTTACTGTAGCTGGACGGATTTAACACTCCACACCCAGAAGCTGCTAGAGTTGGGCGTAGGGTTGCCAGATGGTTTCAACAAAAATACCGGACACACTTGACATGACATCACAATCTACATTACATCAAGTTAGAAAATACCGGACATTTCTATTTTCTCAATTTGTTTCCCAAACAGAAAGCTCAAATACTGGACTGTCCAGTTCAAAACCGGACACCTGGCAACCCTAGTTGGGTGTGGTAGTCTGGGGTCAGACTTCATGAGCAAGTAGGCAGGACAGATGCTTTTCTACGGCCTCTGTGAGCTAGGAGAACCTGAGCCAGAAGCAGAGAGCAGACTGTCATCCCTTGCTCTGCAGTGCTTTGAAGCAGGTTAGTGATGTGGTTAACCCTCTACCAGGGGTCATGGGCAATGCTACTTACAGCAACGAAAACCTGGGAGGGAAAATATCTTTTTCTGCGTTAATGGTCTGCTTCAAATGCTGTTTTGATTTTAGCCAAACTGTTCTAGTTCACTTTCTCAATCAGTGGAATTCTTCAGCTCCTCTTGAAATGTAGCAATGAGGAAAGAGCCATTTCTGTTTTGTTGTTCTCCGTTTTTGTATTTTCTTGTAACAGGGTTTTCTTTAAATCTGTTCACTTGTGAGTTAACTGACTGGTTAATCAGTGAGCTGGCTGCCTAGCAGTGATCCATAGCAGAGGAAGAGTCTGCCTGGACTCCAACCGAGGATTTCCTACAAGCAAGTGGAGAGACGGTTCAGACTCAGCATATGGTGCAGACTTGATGATCAGAGACAAACTGAAACGTTGGTCATCTAAATCAAAGCTTTCGGGATCTTTCAGTCTCTTCTTATTGGCTGTGTCTAGACTGGCAAGTTTTTCTGCAAAATCAGCTGCTCTTGCGGAAAAACTTGCCAGCTGTCTACACTGTCCGCTTGAATTTCCGCAAGAACACTGACTTCCTACTGTAAGAAATCAGTGCTTCTTGCGGAAATACTATGCTGCTCCTGTTCGGGCAAAAGCCCTCTTGCGTAAATCATTTGCGCAAGAGGGCCAGTGTAGACAGCACAGTACTGTTTTGTGCAAAAAAGCGCGTCTAGATTGGCACGGACGCTTTTCCGTAAAAGTGCTTTTGCGGAAAAGCGTCTGTGCCAATCTAGACGCTCTTTTCCGCAAATGCTTTTAACGGAAAACTTTTCCGTTAAAAGCATTTGCGGAAAATCATGCCAGTCTAGACGTAGCCATTGTGTTTGTGTGGACTGAAGTGTTCAAATTTTACTTTTAGTTTTCTCTTATGTTTACTGTAACTGGACAATATTTGTGGGTTATAAAATAGCTGTGTTCTGTGGTAAGAATCAGATTATTATTTATTTGTTCATATGATTTTATAAAGTTATTTCATTACATTCATTTCTTTAGTTTGTTTTGGAACTTGAATGTAAGGAGGCTGACACTGGGCCATCCTTGCTGAAATTCCCTACAGGCGGAACTCAGGGTCTCCAGTTGGGCTGTGTCTAGACTACATGCCTCTGTCGGCAGAGGCATGTAGATTAGACACATAGGCAAAGGTAAATGAAGCCGCGATTTAAATGATCGCGACTTCATTTACATTTACATGGCTGCCGCGCTGAGCCGACAAACAGCTGATCAGCTGTTTGTCCACTCAGCGCGCTAGTCTGGACGCTCCCCTGCCGACATCAAAGCCCTTTGTCGGCAGTCCCGTTATTCCTCGTGGGATGAGTTTTACCGGGGCTGCCAACAAAGGGCTTTGATGTCAACAGGGGAGCGTCCAGACTAGCGCGCTGAGCGGACAAACAGCTGATCAGCTGTTTGTCGGCTCAGCGCGGCAGCCATGTAAATGTAAATGAAGCCGCGATCATTTAAATCGCGGCTTCATTTACCTTTGCCAAAACAACAAATCTACATGGCTCCGTCGATGGAGCCATGTAGTTTAGACGTACACTTACTTTCTATGCGAGTGGCGTTTTTTTTAGACACTGGAGAAGGCCAGTGAAGTCTAGTCCACCCAAAGTTACATATACACCAAGGCATGTGCAGATGTGCACCACCAATAGAAACATATGTGTGGGCTATAAGTGGCTGTAGGCGCTCTGCTACTCAGCTGGGCAGCACCTGACTCTCTCCTGGGTGGCCGCCCAAGCGCAGAGCTCACACTGATCACCGCCCTTTGGCCACGTCTAAAGTAGAATGCAAGTTCTTTGGGGCAGGGCATGTCTCTCTTCTGTGATGCAAAGCTCCTCGCACACCGCTGGGTGCTGTAAAAAATAAGTAATTAAATGCTTCCTCATGGCAATATTGAGTGTCCTAAATGGACACAGTGATTAACAAGGTTTCCCTGAAGCACCTGCTAGTAGCAGAGGATATGGCGAGATTCCTGGGGAGGACACCAAAGTAGGAAAGCAGGGAGGAATGTATCTGTAGTGCCCAGTGCAGATACAAAATCTATATCTGCAGCTGCAAAAATGAGCTGTGGATATCCGCATTGACATCTGCCGATACAGATACCTGTGCATATCCGCAGATCTGCAGGGTTCTAGATACAAAATGTACAGTAATTACTCATTTAACATGTGCCCGCTTAATACATTTTTGCAATAGCACGATTTTGGGGGACGAGCTTTTTTGAATAACACGACCATCCCCGAAATAACACAAAAATAATCAAGTAGCGGACTCCTTGGCACAGCGGTATAACTTCTGCAGATACTTTTTTAGGTGTCTGGCCAAGACTCCACTCCCAGTCTGGGTTTATCCTCTTGTTGGGGTCTTTCCGAGCTGGCTTTCTTCTGGTAGCTGGTCATTTCAATCTGAAATAGGCAGGCAGCGTCACTCTGAGATGACTGCGCTGCACCTGGCTGTTACAAGCTGAACTTCCTTCCTTCACAGCTAATATTTCAGTGCCGGACGTGGCACATTATTCCAGCAGCCCCTGTGCTTTCATCGGGAGGAGGCTGCCAAGGAGATCAGTGTCAGCCGTGGGCGTGAGGCAGGTGGGAGGAACCAGGGAAAGAGAGAGACGGGGAAGAAACACCAGTTACATTGAGCTGTGACTGGATTCTGTGCTGCTTTTGCTTTTGGCTCCCTCATGTCAGGCTTATTAGAGCATGACACAAATGTAACTCATGTACGGGGGCAATTCAAGACCTGGAGTAACTCAACTGAAGCTAGTGGAGCGTCACCAGGGATGAGTTTGGCTCACGATGTCTGGCTGTGGCAGAATCCGAGTCAGCAGAATTAACAGGGATTGCAAGGCCCGAAGGTACCGCTGTCCCCATAGTCTGACTCCTGTCTAATACCACAGGACAGTGAATGAACAACTTCAGAAATTCCAGCTCGTGGGCAGCATTCCTAGACAACAACTAGGATGAGTCCCCTGCGATCCTTTGTCACATCCCCAGCTCTTCGTTCGCCGACTGTACATCACCTCATGATCCGCAGGAAATTCACCCGATCTCCTTCCATCCGAGACCCTGTCCGGGAGTGGCATTTACCAGTCAGGAAAAGTGAATGTTCCAAAGCCCTGTTTGTCTTACGGCTGTAACCATGGGAGTAACAACTGCGCTCAAGCACAATGGTGGCTAAAAGGTTCCTAGGAAGATCCCCCTGTCTCTGTAAGCCACGCTTAGGGCCGTCCTGAGGGGGGTACAGGGCACCCCAACTCAGTGCAACCTCCCCGCCACAGGCCCCGCCCCTGCTCCACCCCTTCCCTAAGCTCCGCCCCATCTCCACTCCTTGCCCGTCCTCCGATCAACACAGCCCAGGGAATTATGGGGCCTGGCATGGCAGCAGTAGGGTTCCCCTCCCTGCCCACTCATCACACAAGTGGCAGAAGCCAGAACAGCCCAGCAGCCTGCTCCGCTCCACCCCGCCATTTTCTTGGGCCCCCCATGCCTCGCTTTTTTGTGGCAGTGGGAACTGGAGTGCCTTGAGGCTGAGACGCTCGGCTTCCCACCCCCACTGAGAAACAGGGCACAGTGGGCCAGGAGAGAGTGGCAGGGCAGAGTGGAGCAGGCTGCCTGCTCTGGTTCTTGCTGCCGTTGTGAGTACGGGAGGTGAGGGAGACCCCTACTGTTGCTGTGCCAGACCCCTGCAATCCCTGGGTCCCTCCCATCCATAGAACACCAGGGCCAGCCATTGTGGGTCTCCCAAAAGTGTGGGGCCCGGAATGGCCACCCCTAACCATCCCATGAATGGGACAACTCTGGTCATGCTAAAACTGAGCTAGAGACAGCCCCCTCCATGGAGCAGGAGCAGAAGCCATGTCTATACTTACTATGCTGGGGATTGATCTGCTGGCATTTGATTTAGTGGGTCTAGTGAGGACCCACTAAATCGAATGCTGAGGGCAACCCCAGTGGGTGCCACAGTGTCTCGATTCATGAGGAGTAAGAGAAATCGACGGGAGCATTTGCTCCCATTGATCTCCTGCTGTGAAGATGGCACCAAGCTTGGCTTAACATATGTCCACTCCAGCTACGTTATTTAAGACGATCTTCCCGGTCTAGAATAGATCTGGCCGGAACTGAGAACTGCACTAGCAAAACCATACTGGAGGGCCTAGCTTCACCAGAGACAGAACCATGCTACATTTAACCATGCTGCTCTGACAAGGCTTCCGCTAGAATGGTTCAGCAACATCCATGCGACACCATGTTCCCCACACCCTCATGTCAGTGGAGTTGGCCTCTCCATACCTACCATACCGCACAACCATGCTTGCATCTGTATGTTCTGGGGGAAACTGGGGTCGCTTTCCCATTCGGCCTCAGCTGTTACTTAGGGAGCAGTCCTAACAGTGATCCCAAGTCATTTCATTCATAGCTCTATTTCATTGTTAGCGGGTTATACGCTGACAGAAAGAGTTATTTTATTTTACTAACACACAGAACAATGAATTTTAGGAAGACTTCCCACACACAGACCTAAGCAAGAACCCATTTATAGCCAAACATTCATGGTACAGCCAAGCTCACAGTCACGTTGCTAGGAACCGTTTATGGTATATGTTGTGAGCACAAGTCAAGTGCAGCTATAGTACTGCTAGGGATGCTAAAACGCATGTAATTAAGTAACTCTGTAATTGCTGAACATTTCAGTAGTTACATGATTACATGTGAGGTGGCTGGCGGCTACCTGGGAGCTGGTGCATAACAGGAGCTGGCTTTTAAGCTGGCTCCATGCATGCACCGGGAGTCTGTGTGTAACTGTGACCGTTAACTGATAAGCACAGGCGCATCGGTTCACCGTTTACATGGTTACACTTTCACATCCCGAAATACAACCTGGTTACCAACCCGGTAAATATGTGAGTGTAGTCTCCCAAGTGGGAGAGTTCTTAGTAAATAGCATGGGTTTATAACAGGATTCTCTACACTTGTTGACACTGCAAAGCAGGGCATCTGATTTCAAGATTTCATGATGTACAGTGTGTCCAACGACACATCTAAGACCTTAGCATGGTTGTGGAGAACACTTAACATTGCATCCCTGCTACAAATGGAATTGTGTTGTACCTGTGTCCCCTGACTCAGTGTAGATGAAGCTTTAAAACTCTGCTACAGCAATGGTGTTGAAACATGACTGTCACTAGGGCTTTGTCTCCCAGCGCCCCATGTAAACCACCTCCATCGGGGGAGTAGCTAACTCATCTGGGAGCCTGGTTCACATTGGTGCTTTACTGCGCTGTCACTTGCTGCGCTCAGGAGGATGGGTTTTTTCACACTCCTGAGCCAGAAAGTTACAGTGCAGTCAAGTGCCATGGTAGCCTAGGACAGTTTGATTGCAGTGTGAGTAGACCCAACAGTTTTTTTTCTTTCACCTGATTTGAGAAAGTCTCAAGACACCTCAACACATGAATATATATTGGCAGGCATTTGGGAGGCATAAGGAAATGTACTCATCACAGAGAAGGCTCTACATACGGACTTGTATTCAAGGTGCAGCTGCATCAAAAGCACTTAACAGAACTGAGCTCCGATTAGCATCGCAAGGTTGCCTACAAATCCCAGAGTATTCTGCTCCACGTTTTAATACTTTGATCTGTGACTGCCGTATTGTAAAGTGGTTTTGCACTATTCCTGTAGAGTGCCGTCCTCTTTTTCCTTGATGAGAACATGCTGCGAGACTGCGAGACAAGTTTTACTTACGGGTTTGATCTTTGCTCAAGGCATGGCAGAATATGGGCTCTATCCCAAAACTGGGATACAAGTTATATTAATTCAAAGAGAAAGCCCCACCAATGCTAAGCATTGCTATTTTCCAGTCACAAATTGGAAATAATAGAATGAGTTGTCCTGTGGCACCTTAGAGACCAACAAAAATATATGTAGTATCATGAGCTTCTGTGGGCAAAACCCACTTCTTCAGAGGAGTTGGAAGAAGGAGTGGAAAAGGCACGAACCCAGAATTTATAACACAAAAATAAGGGAAGAAAAAAAAAAGTACCTGTCAATTGTAGTACTGATGCTAATGCGGTTAATTGAGTGGGCTGGAAGTTTCCTATACTGTACTTAACTTTTGGTGTAATGAGGTGTTAAATGCATGGAAAGCTGCCTTTATGTTGCATTATAAAGCCAGTCTTCCATGCATTTAACACCTCGCTTAAATGGTTCCTTCCCCCTTCCCCCAACACTGGCTCAAGAGCCGCCTGCTCCGCCCCCCAACACACCCGTCACTGCTGTCTCAGATACAGCACCCATTCCCAGCACTAGTTCCCACGGGGTATCTCTGTGCCCAGTGCCCATTCCCAGCCCTAGTTCCCTGTGTAAATGTGTATTTCCAGTGGATACACGTCTACACAAATAAACACATTTTAACATCCCTATCCCAGAGCCCACTCACGATACTAATTCTCATGGCCTGATTTGGTACCCAGCGCCCAATCCAGCCCTAGTTCCCACGGGGTATCTCTGTGCCCAGCGCCCAATCCAGCCCTAGTTCCCACGGGGTATCTCTGTGCCCAGCGCCCATTCCCAGGCCTAGTTCCCACGGGGTATCTCTGTGCCCAGCGCCCATTCTCAGGCCTAGTTCCCACGGGGTATGTCTGTGCCCAGCGCCCATTCCCAGGCCTAGTTCCCACGGGGTATCTCTGTGCCCAGCGCCCATTCCCAGCCCTAGTTCCCACGGGGTATGTCTGTGCCCAGCGCCCATTCCCAGCCCTAGTTCCCACGGGGTATCTCTGTGCCCAGCGCCCATTCCCAGCCCTAGTTCCCACGGGGTATCTCTGTGCCCAGCGCCCATTCCCAGCCCTAGTTCCCACAGGGTATCTCTGTGCCCAGCGCCCATTCCCAGCCCTAGTTCCCACAGGGTATCTCTGTGCCCAGCGCCCATTCCCAGCCCTAGTTCCCACGGGGTATCTCTGTGCCCAGCACCCATTCCCAGGCCTAGTTCCCACGGGGTATCTCTGTGCCCAGCACCCATTCCCAGGCCTAGTTCCCACGGGGTATGTCTGTGCCCAGCGCCCAATCCCAGCCCTAGTTCCCACAGGGTATCTCTGTGCCCAGCGCCCATTCCCAGCCCTAGTTCCCACGGGGTATCTCTGTGCCCAGCGCCCATTCCCAGCCCTAGTTCCCACAGGGTATCTCTGTGCCCAGCGCCCATTCCCAGCCCTAGTTCCCACAGGGTATCTCTGTGCCCAGCGCCCATTCCCAGCCCTAGTTCCCACGGGGTATCTCTGTGCCCAGCACCCATTCCCAGGCCTAGTTCCCACGGGGTATCTCTGTGCCCAGCACCCATTCCCAGGCCTAGTTCCCACGGGGTATGTCTGTGCCCAGCGCCCAATCCAGCCCTAGTTCCCACGGGGTATCTCTGTGCCCAGCGCCCATTCCCAGCCCTAGTTCCCACGGGGTATGTCTGTGCCCAGCGCCCAATCCAGCCCTAGTTCCCACGGGGTATGTCTGTGCCCAGCGCCCAATCCAGCCCTAGTTCCCACGGGGTATCTCTGTGCCCAGCTCCCATTCCCAGCCCTAGTTCCCACGGGGTATCTCTGTGCCCAGCGCCCAATCCAGCCCTAGTTCCCACGGGGTATCTCTGTGCCCAGCGCCCATTCCCAGGCCTAGTTCCCACAGGGTATCTCTGTGCCCAGCGCCCATTCCCAGGCCTAGTTCCCACGGGGTATGTCTGTGCCCAGCGCCCATTCCCAGCCCTAGTTCCCACGGGGTATCTCTGTGCCCAGCGCCCAATCCAGCCCTAGTTCCCACGGGGTATCTCTGTGCCCAGCTCCCATTCCCAGGCCTAGTTCCCACAGGGTATCTCTGTACCGAGCGCCCATTTCCGACCTGCCTCTCATATCCCATGCCCGCTGATGAGCCCTCAAAACCCATCATTAGCCCGGCCCCTGGCTGGTCCCCAGGGCCATGCCTGGAACTTGGGGCCTGGGTGCAGCCTGGCCCCTGGCGTGGAGCCCTCGTGTCCCCGCAGCTCTGCCTGCCATGTGCCCGTCCCATGGACTGGCAGCAGTGCCTAGGGGTGTCGGGCACTCCTTAAAGGAGCCAAGGAAACTGGGCAAGGCAGACCCTTGAGGCAAGGCCAGGGTGGGGTTGGCCCCTTTAAGAGGGCGGGGCATCGCAAGGCCTTGTAAGGGGAGGGGCTGGTTGCGGAGCTTTGTCAAAGCTGGAGGAAGGCGCCGTGGTCCCTTTAAGAGGGAGGCGCGAAACGTGTCGGCGGCTCCTTTAAGACGCGGCGCGAGCGCGGCGTCCCCTTTAAGGTTGCCCCGGCGACGGCTCGCAGTGAGAGCGAGGCGCATTGACGTCAGGTTGGCAGGCGATTGGCTGAGGTCGCTGGTTTCCGGTGGGAGCGGGAGCCGCCGCCGAGATCGCCGAGGCCGGGTCGGGGGGAGGGGGGCGAGCCAGGCCGAGGAGGGAGCCGCCCGGACCCCGCGGTGAGTGGGAGCCTGCGGGTCCCGCCTGGCCGCGGGGGGCTGCCGGGCGGCGGCTCCGGGGAGAGGCCGCCGGCCCCGGGGGAGCGCGGCGGGAGGCCTGAGGCGCTGGCCGGGGGCAGGCGGCGGGACGCGGGTGGGGGGAGGGGGCGTGGAAGACCCGGGGGGGGCAGGCAGGGCACTGGTGGGGGGTGGGGCAGGCCCGGGGGGGAAGGGCGGGGCGATCTAGGGGTGGGGGAGGAGGGGGGAGCAGTGGTGGCTGGGGGGAGGGGGGTACGGGGATAGGCGGTGGGGGGGCAGGTGGGGGGGGTAGGCGGTGGGGAGGGGGCAGGTGGGGGGGCAGGCGGTGAGGGGGGGGGGCGGTGGGGGGGGCAGGTGGGGGGGCAGGCGGTGAGGAGGGGGTGGGCGGTGAGGGGGGGCAGGTGGGGGGGGGCAGGTGGGGAGGTGGGCGGTGAGGGGGGGTAGGCGGTGAGGGGGGGCAGGTGGGGGGCTGGGGAGCAGTATAGTGAGGTACGGTGTTATGTCGCTTACTGGCGGGGGTTGTGTGTGTTGCATGGGGTTGGGCTGGGGGCGTTTTCTCCCCCCCCCCCGTGCACACGTGCAGAAAGAGGAAGGTTTAACTTTACTGACGCAGGCGTTAGCTCTCTCCACACGCACCCCGCAATGTGAACCCCGCCTTATTCGATCCCTGGGAGAGGATGCTGCCTCCTGCAGGGAATCGGGCTGGGCAGGCTTACCTCAAAAACCTCCCCCCCCCCCCCCACCTGCATGGCAGGGTCCCCAAGTTGGGGTAACTTGACAGGAGGTTTCTTGATGTGTTGCACCAAACCCAGCCAACAAACTACAGAGCTGCCAAGTTTTGCTCATCCCCAAGTGGGAAGCATTGCAGGAAAATGTTTAGGTTTTTCAGTTTTTACATTGGTGGTGTCAATAAAACAGTAAAAATCCTTCCCCTTAAAAAGAATTTTTGCGAAGGTTTTCAGTGAGATACTTTGAATCTTACTGAAGTGTTTTTCAGACTGTGCTACTTATTAATTCCAAAGCTAGTCTTGGAATGAGAGAATCTCCCTTACAAATGGATGCGGTTCACATTTCAGACACTGTTGGGGCGATGGACTTCTCCTCACTCCCAATGTGAGGAGCTTTTTGTAGTTTGACTATATGCTGATTGTTCTTCACAACACTGCACCACTAATGTGAAGGCTTAACATTTGGCACTGGCGCTTTAACTAATACAAATGGGAATAAGGTCCAAAATTTGGATCAGGATTTGTAACTCCTTGAAGTATGAAGTGGTTTAGGTTCTTGTACTAAAGTCATTGCAATTTTATATGGTGGCTTTTTTAATAATAAAGATGTAGTTACAATATGTAGAAAGATTAAGGGGAAAATTTACAACTTGTTTGCTTGATATGCATTCTGGCACTGTTTTTTCACAGTAGTATCTTTGAGCCATTAGCGACTCATGTTTGCTGTCTATCAGCATCATGATGCTTTTTCCATAGACTCTAATTTGTGGGCTGTCATGGAGCCACAAATTTACTCTGGGACATTTAATTAGGCTTCTTATTGACCTTCAGCATGCAACTTGTCAAAACAAAAGGGGTAACTAGAACTTTTCGTGATAGAAATGTAGCCGTGTTAGTCTGAACTTTTCGGTAATCTTTCTCTTAGTACAAACCACATATGCATATGTGTTGCATAAACATGACCGTGGGTCTGCTTCTATACACTTTTGTGGCGATCAGTAATAAGAATGCAGCTTGTTTTGAATTATCTGTTCTGCCTCTAATCTGCCTATAATTCAAAGGAGCATAATTAATGTTATATTGACTATATTGCTGTGTGTTTTGTTAATTTTGTGCCCAAATAGAAAAGCATATGTAGTACGACTGTACCACTTGTACTTTACAGTGATTCTTCAACTATTAAGCATGCAACTTATTTTCTGTCTATTTTATTTTCCTCCCCAAAGCCGATATTGGGATCAACACGCTTCACTGTAAATTCTCTACATATCCACAGTTGTCCCTTCTATCTGCATCCCAGGTAACTGTCTTTACAGGGTTTATTTATATAACCTTAGAAAATACTCTTCTAAACATATTTTCATTTTTCTCTGTTAATCTCTCTTCAGAGCAACTTGCATAAGAAAAAACTGGTTAAAATAAAATATAATGGCAGTTTTTACACACTGAAAGCTCTTCTACTAAATTCTGATAAGATCTGGCATTTTATTTAATGTTTTGAAATCTAATATATGAGTTTTAATTACTGTGAGCGTACTTCAGAATTACAGAATATTAATCTAAATGTCACCCCTTTTTAGTTAACTTGTAGTAAAAGAGCATCTCCATTGGGCAAACATCTGTATTTCTATGGCTCCTACTAGCTGTTAATGGCTACAACTACCAGGGAGCTGACTTTTTTTGCTGTTACCTTACCAAATTTCACTATACTTTGTACCTCTGTTCCTTGTTTCCTCCGTGGTATGAGAGGGACTTCACTGAAGCAGGAAATCTGGGATATAATCAACAGCCTATGCCCATATGACTCCATGCCTTTCAGAATGCTCAAGGGGCCAGGGTTGCTGAGTTTCATTCACCTGGGGAGGGCGGGGGAAAAAAAGCCCTCTGCTTGTCTTGGGCCTGTGGGAATTTCTGTAGAGCAACCCAAGGTTCTCACTTCCTCCCAGATGCCAAGTACATCACGTCTCTGCACTGCTGGGCCAGAGCACAGGCTTGGGAATTGAACTTTGAATTTTAATTACTAGCCCTGCTGATAAGTTAGCTTTTTTTTTTTAAGTGAGATCACTGCAACAAAAGTTAATACAGCATGTCTAGGGAGCATGTCAGCTGGATCTGCTTAATTCTCAATGTAGTTCAGATGATTCTTATTTTTTTTCTTAAACAGCAATGGCAGCCTCTAGCAGCACCACCAATGAGGAGGAGCGTAGCCTCAGAGAATGTGAACTCTATGTCCAAAAACACAACATCCAGCAGCTTCTGAAGGACTGCATTGTACAGCTATGTACAGTCCGACCCGAGAGACCCATGGCATTCCTCAGGGAATATTTTGAAAGACTGGAGAAGGTATTTATTTTGAAGATTGCTGGGGAGTAGGGGGGAGAATGCAATAACTTGAACTTATTTTAGTCTTTCTCTTTCTTAAAATAAAGACTCTGATTCAGATTTGACCAATATTTATTAGTTATTTAAGTCTGAAACTGAAGCAAAGTATTTATTTGGAAAAGAAAGTGTTTTTCCATAGCTAAATGCCAGTTGCTCCCTAGGGAAAAGCATCCCTACAGTAACCAAAAGTATGCACATATGATGCAGTGAGAGAAACTAGTAAAGAAACAGATTGAAGTTAGATACTGAAAATGAAGTTTGGTGCTGGGATCGGTAGTGGGACATGTATAGCTTGACTTATGTCGACGTAATAAAAATTAAGTTTTTTATGTACAGCTGAAATGTTTTGGTGATGAGCATTCAACTCTTTATATTGAGGTTAATTCATTTTCTATAGTGAGTCATAGTCATAATATTGATTTTGGGGGGGGGGGGGGAGTGAGGGGAGAAATAATCCTAGTTGGACTTGTTCATTGAGAACTAACATTGGTGACTTTGGTCTTGTCTCAGTTGGAATACTTGTACCATATTTCAAATGGGTAAACTTGTCTTTGCTTTCTGTCATGAATTTAGTAGTAAATGGCTCGTACATTCTGTCCCAGAGGTAAACTAAGTGATTCTTGCACATACCTTGTGTAAATTACTCTGGGATCCTTGCATATGGAAAGCACCGGGTCAATATGATCCTCACGTTCTGGTGCCCACTTTTGCAATTAAGATTAACCTCACCGAGTGAGTCATTTATTTAAAACCCCTATTTTAAAATCTGAACATCTATAAAATAGCATTTTTATGTAACGTATCTACAGGTTGGACCTCCCTGGTTTGGCACCCTCAGGACCTGACTCATCCCAGATGAGGGATTTTGCTGGACCAAGGGAGGTCATTTCTGGCCCCATGTCCTGACGCCCCACTGGGCTTCCCTGCCCCCCTGGACCATGTACTGGGCTTCCTGGCTCCCAGCCCCTTGGCAGTGCAGTGGGTTCCTGGCTACCAGTTCCCACGGCCCAGGTGGGCCGTATGCTGAGCTCTCAGCCTTCCTGCAGTGTGCTGGGACTCTGGTCCTGTAACATTGGTGGTTCTGCTGGACCATGGATGTTGCCAGGCCAGAAAGACTTGGTTTATAGAGGTGCAATCTGTAGTACTTTCCTGGTTCCTATTACTATATGTGCTATTCTGCATCTGCAACCAATTGTCTCTGCATCTGACTGTTGTCTTTGGTAAGTACTCTGTTGGCTATTACTGTCACTTCAGTTTTATTCTGTTGTCGGCACTGCTCTCATTTGCATTCTGTAAATCCCTATATATGCTTTTCCCTTTATTCTGATTCGCTCTTTCTAATTTCTCCCCTTTCTGCCCAAATCTATAGAAGAGTGTAGGTTGGCAGCATACAAACTGTGGCATCTGTATTACAATGGAATCATCAGACCACTATTTGGTTATTGGATCTAGCAGTGAATGCTGCAGTACAAGCTATTATAGGGCACTCTGGCTAAAGAAAGTCTCTCTTATTTTTGCGGTCCAGCTCCTTACGTCTTTAACATGAATGTGTAGTCGTAAGTCCAAGAACTGTTTCCATTAAATGTCTTTAGCAAGCTACCCAACTCCTGTAAAAAATAAAGTCCACTGATTGTCAGTATGGGATTTGAGTTACTCAAATTACAAGCAGATTCCTAAATTCTGCATTTCAACACATTTTAGTGTAGCTATTTTGAATATTGCAAAATAATTACCTTATTGCATTTACTTCACAGTAGATATCGTGAATAACCACCGCCATGAGATGTGAAAGGGGAAAAGACACATTTCTGTGTAGTAGGCTAACATGCAGCAAATACAATATTTAATCTAGCAAAAGAAATTCAAATTCCATGTTAGACAAGAGGTTCTGCTGGCTTTGTATTTAACTGTATGAATTAGGGATGTGAAAGATTAACTGGTTAATTGACACACTCGTAAGCATTAAGCTAAATGGGCAATGCTTACCGGTTCTGGTTAACCGTAGGGGCTGGAGCAGCTGCCTGCCCGGGCAGGGGCTGCTCCAGCCTCGTGGGGCCCACCGCAGGCAGGGGCTGCTCCTGCTGGCTGGAACAACCCTGGCCCCTTGCAAGTTACATGCTGGCTCTCTAGGAGTGGGGCTGGCAGGGGCTGCCAGTTCCTCCCCAGGAGCAGGGCCGGCAGCTCTTCCCAGCTCCATTTCTGGGGAAGTGGCTTCAATGTGGAAGGGGAAGCCTCCTCCCAGGAGCGGGGCCGGTAGCCTCTGCTGGTCTAGCTCCAAGGGAGGCAGTTTCGCAGGGGTTGCTGGTTCTGCTCCTGGGACTGAGGCTTCTGTGTGGCAGAGAAGCTGCCTCCCTGGGAGCTGGGCCTCTAGGGGCTCGTGGCCCTGCTCCCAGGGAGACTTTGCTGCCGGCTCTGCAGTATAACTCTTACTTTAAGCTTTCTGCTGCAGAGCCTGCAGTGCATGTAACTGTTAAGATTTTCAGTGGATACAGGGTTACCTTTTTAACTGACTTTTATATCCCTAGTAGGTATGTGTTGATGTTATAACTCAAGAAGGTTTTTTGTTTCAAATATACTAAGCTGTATTCTGAGTCCATTCCTATAAAAAGTTTGAAAATAGTTCAGTATTTACACTTCCCCCTCAATGGATTTTTTTTTTGTAAATTTTAATTATGGTGCTTTGTCTTTGATAAAGGACCTTTACTATCAGACAAATCACCATGTGTAACATTAACTGACGCCAGTGCAGTGACTTTCAAACTTTTTTTATCTCAAGACCCAGTTGAAGAACATTTTTGAAGCCTGCGACCCAACATAATTTGATTAGAGCGTGGGCTGCAGATGAGAGCTTTGGGTGTAGGAGGGGGCTCTGGCGTGTGTGTGTGTGGGGGGGGGGGGTCAGGGCTGGGGCAGGAGGGGCTTACCTTGAGCAGCTCCCAGTCAGCGGTGCAGCGGGGGTGCTAAGGCAGCTTCCTGCCTCTTTTGGCACTGCAGACCATGCTGCCCACCAGAAGCAGGTATCCAGCCAATGGGAGTGCAGTGCTTGTGTTCAGGGCAGGGGCAGTGCACGAGCCCTGTGCACTCTTTTCTCTCTCTCCCCCGCGCTCTCCCCTGCCCTCACACACCTACGAGCAGGGCCTGCTGCTTCTAGGGTGCAGCGCAGTCTGCAGTGCAGGACAGACAGGTAGCTGCCTTAGCACCCCCACTGGTCACCTGATCACCCTGCAGCAACGAGACCCAGTGCCTGACATTCCATGATCCAGTACTAGGTTGCAACCCGTTGATTGAAAACCACCACTCTAGTGCACTCATTTCATACGTATCAATGGAAAGCACAGTAGGAATTTTAAACACTTTTTCCTTGTCATGAAATTCATTTTTATACATGGAGTTGTGATTAAAAGACAAAATGTAGCCTTCTTCTCCGACTAGTTTCATTCATTCAGGCCCACAGATTCTAAACTTGGCTTTAGTTTAACCAGTTGTCATCATATCCAAATAGCTATCAAATAACAGAGCAGTAAAGTTTTAGTCTAGCACAGGATGTCCTCTGACATCTGTGGCTGAAAAGCACAAGTGTTAAGCACTATTATTAATCACCTCCAACTTCTGGGTGAGTGAAGAGATTTGTAAAGGAATGTGGCCTTTGGACCTTTATAAGGTCAAGATGCATCTGACAGAATAGAACTATCCAATGATACCCGCCATAATGCCGTTAAATGGGCTTTGATAGAGGCTGGTGTGGCAGTATGGACCAAAATCATATTAGTAAGAAACACTATTTTAAAAGTCGAGGCTAAACATGTAGATGAAGTAAATGTAACTGTTCAGCTCTTCCTTTTCTGTAGCTTATATATTTTTGATTCTTTAACCATAATTCACTATTTTAGGTCTTTAAAAACTAACTTTCATAGCTTTGGATGGGAAAAACATTTTTTTTTAAACTTCTTCTACCTAGATTTTTCTTTTAATTCCTACATGCGGCATTTTTTGGCCTTCAAATCTTTCTCCTATAAAGTATTTTGATTAAGAATGTGGCTAGATGAACCAATTACTGTACTTTAAATAAAAATATCTATGTAGTTTGCATGCAGCAGACTAAGATCATCTTTGTGTGTTTTAATGTGCAAATGTGAGTTATTCACTGTTGTTAATAGCTACGTAATACTGTGCCTGGCTTCATACTCTGGCTTGTGAGTGCGTAGATCACTACTGCGGTCTCTTATGCCATTATTTAAAATTGGGCATAACTGTCCATAGGGATAAGAACAGGTATAAAAAATACTGCCAATATATAACTGATACAAAAAATAAATTGTCCTATTCTTTGCCATGCCTCTCCCTCCCCTCCAGACACTATCCAATACTTAGGACTTGCAGGACACTTGATATGATGAGTAATTTGTGTAAAACAAAGGCACAATGCGGGTGGTGGTTGTTTCCTTTAAATCCACAACAGCAAGGTGAATTTAAGGGAGATCTTGTTTTTATCATTAAGCCATCAAATGCCAACTTTTTTTTTTCTTCAGCGTCTAGCATTGCATGCTGATTTGTGCTTGCATCCATTAGAACAGTGGGTCTCAAACTTTTTAGACCTGGCTCAATGCAAACCTTTCCATGGGCCACCAGTTGCTAATGGAAACTCACCGTTTATTAGATAGTTATACCCGCGCCTTTTGCTAGTGGTGCAGCTTGAGAGAATGGTTTAATTTAACCGGTAAGAAAGAAAGAAAATATTAAATTATTAAACAGATTAAGAGGTTGAACTTTCTCATATTAGCTTACCTAACTTCATTTTAAGTCTCTCTCTATATTATTTTTCTGCTGCATGACAGAATGATGCCATCAGGCTCTCTAGCTGCAAAAGTGGTCAGAGAAAGGGGGAGTTGGTGAGTGTCGTGAGCAGGGGGCAGCTCCCTAGTAAAGTAAAACATGAATTTATGTCCAACCCAAAAGGTTTCAATGTTTTATTTCTTTATGGCAGGGGAGGACATTTTTTTTTGGATTGGGGCCACCGACCCACAGAAAAATCAGTTGGGGACCACACAAGTTAGAAGCAAGAAAACCCCGTAACCCTCATTAATGTGGCCCCCAGCTGAGAAACTTCACTCCTCTGGCTCTCCAGCCCCATGAGGCGAGAGGGAGGGTCAGGGAGGACTGAGAGTCAGGGCTTCCTATGAACCGGATTTACTCTTTCAGGTTTTGGGGTTAGTGGGTTTTGTGGACCCCCTAGGCTCTGGGGTGGGGCAAAAGTGAAGGGTTCAGTGTGTGGAACAGGGCTGCCAGCGAGTGGGATAGGAATGAGCATGCAGGATCTGGGAGGGAGATGGGGTGCAGGAGCAGGCTGGGAGTAGGGTGGCTGGCCAGGGAGGAGGGGGCAAGAGCAAGGGAAGGTGCAGTGTGTGGCCAGGAGGAAGGGTGTGTGGCCAAGGGAGAAGACGTGGGAATGTGCTGGGACCGTGGGGGTCTCGGTTGGGGCGGTGTGGGAGCACGGTAGGGTGTGTGGTCTGGGCATGAGGGGGAGCGGGGCGCTTACTTGCTTTCATACCCTGCTTCCAGGCATTGTCTCAGGCACGGCCTCCTGCTGCTCCCATTGTGCGGATTCCAGCCAATTGGAGCAGCAGGGAAAGCCTCCAGGCCGTGCGTCAGCCACTGTTGCTGTTTCCCCCGCCATGGGAGAGGGAGCAGCAGCACACGGAGCCACTTCTGGATCTGCTTTTCTCTGCTTCTGCCTCCGGTGGGGAGGCTTGGGGCTCCCTCCCACCCCCAAGGAAGCCATTGCTGGTGCTCCCACTTCACAGGGGGTGCGGGTACAATGGGGTGTGGGTACAAGGTGGGAGACCCAGCATGGGCTCCCTGCTGCGGGGGAAGAGAGGGAGGAGGGTATGCTGAGCTCAAGCCACGGGCCACCTGGAAGGTGGCTGGACTGCAGTTTTGAGAACCATGGCATTAGAAGTACAAATTGCATAGAAGCAATTGAGATTACTGTGTTCCTTAATGAGACGTGTGTTCAAAAGTATTTAAAATATCAGTGCAGTCTGATCAGTTAATATTGTTCCTAGCTAGAAATTTACTTTCAGAATACTGAAATATATAAAATATACACATATTTAGAAGTGTACAATCATTTATACAGACTCTTATCACATTTTTCTAGATACTTTGGCCAGTAACAAGTTGTTTTTTTTAAGTTGCTGTTTGTTAAATGTTCTGTGTCTACAGTAAAATGCTCTAAATTGTCTGTATTGCCGCCATTTTTTTGTGCAAACTGACTTCACGTTTCAGTTCAGACCCCAGGGCTGGAAGCTGTCAGAGCAGCTTGCAAGATCGGGGTCCAAGTCAGCAAATGACTACTTAACGCAGGCTTAATGCATAACTTGCCTTCACTGTTACAACGGTCTTAATTTTTTTTTTAGCAGTGTGACATCACAATAATGATGATTCTCTGGTCAGTCCTCTTCTAAGAGCACGCCACATACCTGAATTTGGTGGTTCTAGCTCTTAACGTTTAAGAGTTCGTGATCAAACAGACAAATTCTTTAAAATATACCTATATACTTTAGAGATTTGTTTGCGAGTCAGTTTTTGTTCAAGAACTCCCCCTAAATGGGAAGAGCTAGGACAACCAAATTTGATATGCCCCTTGGTCTTATCTGAACTTAAAGCAACATAAGGGTTTGGTTGTGTCAGGAAAATGGGATGTTCCTGGAATTCGATTATTTTCCATAGCATGGAAAGGGACGGGGCTGAGCAGAGGAAGGCTATACTAATAGTCACCACTGGGGACAGCAAGCACAGGGGACAGCTATATTGCAAAGTGACCACTGGGGCAGCTACACCACCAAAAAAGTGGCCGGGTGGGGATGGGACTCACCATCTTGCCTGCCATAGGCCCAGATTAGAGGTGCCCCCCCCTCCCCTGAGCCCTGGCCCCTGCATTGCTTATTACCCTCGCTCCTGCCAAAGGAGCCACAACCTGTCCCCTCCAGTCTGGCCTGTATAGCCTCATCCCTTCCCCCGGGACCTGGCAATGCTGGGTAAGTCTTCTAGTAGTAAATATTTGAAAACATTTTGTAATTGGCTAGTTTCACTGAGTCCCTTGTATCAAACTCTGTTACCATATTGTTTGATTGGCTTTTTCACCTGGAAGAGAGATCCTGTTTTTAAAAAGAGTATGAATGTTCAATGACAAGATTTGGAAGGGTAACTTAGGAGTTCTTTCAAGTAATACACAGTCCATCCTAACTCTTAAACTTACTGGACTTTAAGTTGTGGTCCTTATGATATGTCTATAGTATTAGAACAAATAGCGTGGACCTTGCTTGTACTGATTCCTCTCTTCCCCCCCGCCCCATAACTTTTTACTGTAACATAGCTCTTGTCAGTAAATTCTGAGTGTGCCTGTGGTACGACTGTCTTTGGAAGTGGGATGTGTGGAAATTGTTTGCAGACATGGTCATTATATGCTGTAAAAGGATGCTGTGAGTACTGTAGTTTAAACCCAGCCCTTGTGTCACTGCACTATTTTTAACAAAACCCGAGTATAATGGACTCTTCCTTTAAAAGCAGAAAGAAATAAGTTTAAATATCCCCTTGCTCTTTGAAACATAACACACAGTCTCATTGCTGCATGAGAAGGAAGTGAAACTGACTCAACAGACCAGAGGAGTTTCTTTGGCCAGCTGAGAAGTGTAAAATATAACCTTGCTGTAATGTTCATCTGAATTGTCTTCCCAAAGCACTCTGGTTATACATAGCATTTAAGTGGCATTGCAAGTATATCCGGAGTGGAGGGTGGCAGCCAAGCAACCTGCTTCCCCAGTGGTACGTGGGAGGGGAGAGTTTGGTCAAGGACATTGGATCAGAGCCTTCTGTTATAAGTGCCCTGGGATCCAGGCATAGCAGATAGTTCCTCAGTTTTTAATGTCTTATACCAAAGTGTTGGAAAACTTAACTGAAGCTGTCATGATTTTAAATACTTTGGTTCCACTTCTGGTTCTAGCTATATCAGATCTGCTACTTGAAGTCTGTTATCTACATTGCTGCTAGCAGTGTGATTGTTGCAGCGCTGATGTTGGCTTGAGCTAGCCACTTGAACTCCGATCCAAGGCATCATGCAGGCTTGGACTTTCTCAGCTAGCTTGAGCCACCGCCAGTGCTGCAACAGCCACACTGCTGTTTTTGGTGTGCTAGCTTAAGTTGAGCTAGTCTGCCTGCCTGCTCTGGGAATTGCACCTTATAGCTGCAATGTAGACATACCCCAAGTCAGCTCCTTCAGTGCATATAGCAGAGCCAGTATTCTGGGTGACACATTAGCTAGATTTTTAACTATTTCAGTTCTAAGTCTGTTTGTTTCAACTGTACAAGCAATCAGTATGGAAAAATATCTCTTCTAAAAGCTAACAAATCTGTGCCTTGGAATGTAAACTAATGGCTGGATTTATGAACACTAACATCCATCCAATAACTCATTTGTTGCCTTCTGTTCAAATAACTTAAAATACCGACTTGGTCAGTAACTGGACCTTGCCTCCAGCTGCTTCTGTAACGTGGTTTTCTGGGTCATTTGTTCTGTCCTTTAAAAGCAAAAAAACCTCAGTCCAGGGATAAACTGTTGAGCTCACTTGTTGAACATGTCTTACCTGCTGCTGCTTGCAAAGCGGTGTTTCTCCACTTCGTGTTGGTTACATCGCAAGCGTGAGGTGAACATGCTCGTTTTATTTTAATAAGAGAAATAGACAAATGACTCTTCGTCTCTTTATGTTGCTTTAAAACACTTTTATAAGAGTAAGGCTGCTGTATCTTCCCATCTGCCATAGTATGAGATTAATAGTACAGAGGAAACTCTCCATGTTGGCAGACTGACCTGGAATATGATATAACTAAATTTTTACCCTTGGATTATGTGACATGGAAATATCTCCTTCCTGTTTAGGAGGAAGCAAAACAGTTGTTGAATCAACAGAAATCTGGCTCTCGCTCAGACTCGCGTGAGGAGGAAGTCTCTCCTCCTCCGCCTATGAACCCTGTGGTTAAGGGCCGAACAAGGCGTGGGGCCATCAGTGCAGAAGTCTACACAGAAGAGGATGCTGCGTCTTACGTTAGAAAGGTCACTTACTCTTTAACTATTTCCCAAACTCCTGCAAATCTGAATCTATTATCCAGGTGCCATATTCTTGCTGTCCTCAGTGAAAAACCCCGTTTATGGGCCCATGGTGTTACATAAATGCATATACCATACTATTGTTGCTTTGTGCATGATTGCTGGATAGTACCCACCTGATGTGGCCTTGCTAACCCACATGGTAGCTCTTCAGAGCCATAGAGAGTGGATTCCTCTAGGACCTGGGGGTGTGCAGTTCTATGCTCTGCTCCACCCCTACCTGGCCCCTTCCCCCCCAAGTCCCCGTCTCTGCCCTGCCTCTTTCTGTTCCCATTCCACCTCAGCTCCTGCGTCTACCCTTTTCCCCAAGTCCTGGCCCTCTTTCCCTCTCCTTAGTGCATGCTGTTCCCAGAGCCTCCCACGTGCTGCAAAACAGCTAATTGTAATGGGTCTCTGGTGAACGGGAGGCCCTGGAGGGGGGGAAGGAGGGAGCTGACTGCTGGTGGGTACTAAGCACTCACTTTTTTTTTTTTTTCCCCCCCCCTTTGGGTGCTCCAGCCTCAGAGCACCCGTGGAGTAGACACCCATGCAGTAGAGTAGACATCCCATGGGGGGGAGGGATAGCTCAGTGGTTTGAGCATTGGCCTGCTAAACCCAGGGTTGAGAGTTCAATTCTTTAGGGGGCCATTTAGAGATCTGGGGCAAATCTTGTCAGGGATGGTACTTGTTCCTGCCATGAGGGCAGGGGACTGGACTTGATGACCTCTCAAGGTCCCTCCCAGTTCTATGAGAGAGGTATATAGATAGATAAAGCAATCCTGCTGAGCCATTCGTGGTGTTTATTCTGGGTTGGAGCCTGTGATGTATGGTTATAAGGTTTTGGTTTCACTTGTGCCATTCCCACTTCTGGACAAAGCATGTCCTGTTCCTTTGTCTGGCCCCATAAAATCTTCAGAGACGTTTCATCTCGTTTCTTATGTCTGGCAGAATTTCAGTTCATTGCACCATTATGGTGGAGTAGCTTTCTTGGTTTTTTTTATGAGTATATTTCTATTTGTTTTGAGCAACCCAGGTCAAAACAGTTTGGTGGTGGCTGAGAGGGAAACTGCAGACTTCAGCATTGAGTTGTATAGGGTTTTCTCTCCCCCCCCCCCCCCTTCAACTTTTATAATTAGAGTTGCTTTGCTTTTGATTGTGCTCTAGGTTATTCCTAAAGATTACAAGACTATGGCTGCTTTGGCTAAAGCCATTGAGAAGAATGTGCTATTTGCCCATCTTGATGATAATGAAAGAAGGTAGGAACAAATCTGGGAATGTAGCTCTGCTTTGCTAGCAGTGTGTTCACTGTTTTTTTTTTTAAGCTTTTAGTGTTTTTATGGAACACACATTTGAAACAAATTATAACATGCAAAATGGAATAGTCTTGGGGGCCAGTCAGTCACCCCACATTGTTGATTGGAGAGGTCCTGCAGAATCTCTCTCAAATGTTGGGAGAGGTTGAACCTCTTGAGTCTGGCACCCTCCAGACCCGACGAGTGCTAAACCAGAGAATTTGCCAAACCACGGGAGGTCAATATTGTCTAGCAGCATTACCAGCAATTCCACTGCTTGCTGGGCTATAAACAAACTCTAGGGGACCGCAGGAAACTTGGCCATGCCCATGATAAGTGGACATCTGGCGACTAAAATCATGCTGGACCGGAGAATGCGGAACTAAAGGTTCAACCTGTACACATGTACATATAACAGGCAACCAAACTGTTGGTAACTTTGCAATATCTCTTTCAGTGACATCTTTGATGCAATGTTCCCAGTCACCTACATTGCTGGTGAGGCTGTGATACAGCAAGGTAATTGATGCTGTTTACATTAATAACTAAACAATTTGTAGGTTGTGAGAAGATTCTTAATCTATGGGTTTTGTTCTGCCTTTATGGCTGTATGAACACTTGCATTCAATAGACCTTGCCTTTTTATGAGCCATAATGTATGTTGTGGGGGAAAGAGGAGTGGAGCAGCTGCTGGGAGTCTGACTTGAAAAGTGTCTTGATAGTTCTGTCGAGCATGCTGGGTTAATTTACTGGAGAGAGGTAATGCTGCTGTTCTCTTTCACAACAGCAGGTGTCCCTTTCACGGGTAGGACGAGGAAATATGCCTGTGGTGACACTTTTCCAGCATAAAATAAGCAATGCATTTTTTATTTTTTTAGTCCCATTGAGGCATCTTCTGACAGGCCTGATACTAAAGGTTAATATAATCCCTAAAGTGCTTTTTTAATATTCCTCTATCATTTTGATGAAACATGAATCACTCTACAGCTTGTCTTCTTACAACTGAATTTTATTCTATATATTTTTTAATTTTAGGTGACGAAGGCGATAACTTCTACGTTGTCGATCAAGGAGAAATGGATGTAAGCTTTAATAATGGCTGAGATTTTAATTATATTAACTGGCAATGTATCTACCCCTTGTAGAAATGCTAGTAACATCTTGAGGCCTTTCTTATGTGGAAACCAAAAAATTCTCTGGCAGAACTGTGCAATCCATTCTTTTAGGACATTCAAGGAACCTCGTTTTGCTTGTTACTCTCCTAGCTCCTTTTGAGCAGCTCTGTGGATGTGACTGCCCAGCTGTGCACAATATGAACACATCCTGTATTGTGCCACTGCAAACGAACATTTTGGAATGTTGACAAAATGTTTCCTGCTCTAGGAGCACAGAAACAAAGGGAGAGGGAATATATCTAGGGTAATCAATGGTTTTTATATATATAGATCAAAAATATATAAATAAAAAAATAAAGGTCCAACTTTTTTGGCCAAAGTATGGTCAAAGTCCAGACTCCAGAGAAAACAATAAGTAAATAAAAGACTTTTACAGCCCATTCAAAAATGTCTGGCCTGCAGTCCATCTATTGACTACCCCTGGAGTGCATTGCTGTGGTGAGGCACAGGACTAGTAAAGACAGACCTGGGCTTTATTCCAATTTTTGCTGTAACATCTTGTGACCTTTTCTCCTATTCTCCAGCTGTAAAATTGGGTGAATACTTCACAGTTCTATGAGATTCTAAGGCTAGGTTCACAGTCCTTAGATGGAATATACCTGTAAAGGATTATTATGATAGTACATACACACAGTCCTTTCCCCAATATGTTTGAAATCTCATTGACATCCGTTGTACGCTGGATGATAATACAACTGGAGATGCCACATTTCTGATTAAACCAACTCTGAAACTTGTGAGATTATTTAAACTGGAGTGCTTCCCTATGTAATACACATAGTGAACAAGAGGAACCTTTTAAATGGTCTTTCAGCTGATTGGTCAATAAGGGCAAACATTGGGTATTTCCTTTCAGGTATATGTGAACAACGAGTGGGCGACCAGCGTTGGTGAAGGTGGCAGCTTTGGAGAACTTGCCCTGATTTATGGAACTCCCAGAGCAGCAACTGTGAAAGCAAAGACAAATGTGAAATTATGGGGTATTGACAGAGACAGCTACAGAAGAATCCTTATGGCAAGTTTTTTTTTTCTTGTTTTGAATGTCTGGGTTGTGCAGTTGATTCAAGGTAGCATATTTCCTAAACACAAATGTCTGTTGTGGTCACTAGGCCTTCTGTCTGTCCTGTACCTGATTATTACCTTGGATTAAAAAAAAAAAGCTCATGACTTGTAACCATGCTGCCATTCACACCCATTTTGTGTGTCTAGCAAGAAGAGGAGGGAAATAGTATGAGTGATCTTGGCCTTGCAGGACAATCTAAAATTACAAATGCAGTGTTCAGATGTAAGCAATCTGCTGTAACCCTGTAATTGCTCTTATTGGACTTTGATTCTCCTGCTCTGTAGCTTAACACAGACCAGCGAAGTGGCAGGCTTATCCAGTCATGAGCAGCTGAAGTCAACCATGCAACCTAGAATAAACATGAGATTGATTCTGCAATCCTTATTCATGCCAGGTAGCCCTTAGACTCCAGCATGAGTAAGGGCTGCAGTACTGGGCTGTAAATTATGTAAAGCATTCATCATAATGGATATGGGCAAATGTAATGCACTTCGATAAAGTGTTCTAGTAGTAGATTTTTTTTCTAAAGTATTTAGGGACAATATAGTGTGCAAGTCTTTGCTTGAATGTCTTCTGAGAGGTGCCGAGCATTATCACAACTCACTGATGTGAATGAGATTTGAAGGCACTGTCACTCTGCAAGTTTGGGCCATTAAAACAGAAGACATTAAGTCTTGTTGAATTGCGTGACCTTTTGAGATCTGTCTTTAACTTTTTCTTCAAAATTATCACAATGTGAGCAGAAAATAAAATCTTGGTGTTGGTCTGCATTTTTTTTTTTTTTAACAGGGTAGTACATTAAGAAAGAGAAAGATGTATGAAGAATTCCTTAGTAAAGTATCTATATTGGGTAAGTGAGAAGATTACACCTTAAACTTAGATCTAATGGCAGATTTTGATGAGGTGGATACCCAACTAACTTGCTCTACTTGGTAATCTGTTAAAACCAGTTGCATGATGTATGCTGCTTTTCTGCACAGTTCGAAGGCGATGTCTATATACCACTTATGTCGATGTAACTTAATATTGCTCAGGAGTATAAATGAGCCATTCCACCTGCCCCCACCACCTGAGCTACATAAGTTACACCAGCCCAAGCGCCAGTGTGGACAGTGCTATGTCGCATGGCCCTGATCTACTCGAGGGCTTTATTTTGAAATCCCCCCCCCCCCCCCCCCCGAGGTCAAATTTATAAGCGAATCATCCGCACAACCAAGCCCGTTATTTCAAAATAAGGGGCCACTTATTTTTAAATCTGTACTTCTGCTTTTCTCGGGGAATAATGCTAATTTCAAAATAGTTATTTCAAAATATCGGTCGTGTGGACGCTCCGGTGCCACTATTTCAAAATGATTGCTCCCCAGTGCTTCCTGGGCCTTTTAAATTGGGGTACTGAGTCCACATTAAAGGAGCCTGTGTAGGACTAATGTTGAGGTTTTCCCCATAGTGGGGGACATGATATTTCGATTTTGTAAGATTCAGAGTTAAGTCGAATTTAGTCAAAATAGTTTCCTAGTGTAGACATGGCCTTTGAGAGCTGCTTCTGCCTACATACCTGCCCCCTTTCATGGGGAGTGTGAGGATTATTTAAATTGAAGGGTAATCTCTCTTTAGTAGCTATACTAGAAAGCTGCTGTAAATTCTCTAATGTAACCATATCCTGAGGAGGTTATAATTAAGGTTTTGATTTTTTTACAAATGTGAATTAGCAGAGAGTAACTTTTGAAAGTGGGAACCAGATATTACATGAAGCAAACTAAATACATTGACTGATTTTGTTTAGAATCTCTGGACAAGTGGGAGCGTCTCACTGTAGCTGATGCCTTAGAACCGGTACAATTTGAGGATGGAGAGAAAATTGTGGTGCAGGGAGAACCAGGAGATGAGTTCTTTATTATCTTAGAGGTACGTGACTGTTACTTCTGGTGGAATTACACAACTGAACATCCAGTTCTAGGAATTTTATTCTCCTTGTGTCTGTGTAAAACACTGAGGGAAATTACCTGACTAAAACTTTTGTGTGCCCAAGCAAGATGTGTGTAAGCTTACTTTGGTGTTTTTATAAATGACACTTCCAAGAGGGTGAGGTAGCTGGTATTTATGGTAGTCCATAAATCAACCTACTCAATACCTATTAGCCAAGAGAATTGGAAACCCTAGATATCCTCTCTTGGTGGGTGTAATAAACTATTCTTGTCCTATACCTGAAAATAACTTGGTATTCTGGTATGTGCTATAGTATGTCTCTAGAAAAGCAAAGCTCTCCAGAAACTGCCTTGCTAGTTTCATAATAAACTACAGTATTTCTAATGACCTATTTTTTAAAAAAGGTTTTTCTTGATCATTCATAATATCATACTGTAGGGACGTAGCATCCTCTCAGACCTGCGCTATTTCCCTATTTTTTCTGAATACAGAATAATAGAATAGATGGCTTGTAATGGAACCAGTTACAAACCGTTTGTCTCTTGAGTGTTTCCTACTAATCACGTTCAAAGATGCCTCTAAAGTAACACAGAAGATGGTAGGAATTCTACGATGCATGCGAGTACTATCCTAAGGGGACTTAAAGGAGAGACCAAGAGAATTATTGCTTTAATATGAAAGGCCAGTGTCGTCATTGTGAAGTGTCATGAGCTTTTTAATGGATAAGACACTTCCTGTATGACGCGTGGCAATAAGGCTGAGTTCTTGTCAGTTAAGATGTTTCAAATGATTCTGGCAAACTCCTTTTTCTATTAACTGATTTATTAAAGGGCACAGCTGCAGTGTTACAGCGGCGATCAGAAAATGAAGAATTTGTTGAAGTGGGCAGACTGGCGCCTTCTGATTATTTTGGTGAGTTGCATTGCTGCAGGTGTATCTGGCTGTACTGTTGTCTGTCACCATAGCTAGGTGATATATCTCTTATCTATGGGTTGACGGCATTAGTAGCAGGATGGGTTTAGTTCTTTGCCAGTTGTTTGAGGTTTTTTTTTAAAGTAATTTCTGCAAGTGCACTATGAATCCTTGGAGTACCATGTAAATTATTAAAAGTTCAGAAGTCCATGTTTTATGGAAGGGTGGTAGCATCTCCTTTTAGTGACAAGATCTCAACCATCTTCCATTATAAAGATTCTTTTGCCTCTATTTTTAACTTTAAAAATTTGGTTTATTCTGAAATCTTTCAGATAAGTCGATAGCAAAGGAAAATATTTAGTTGCATAAATTCAACACTTATTGATTCTCTGTAAAGTGATCAGCTTCAAATTAAATCTTTCATGTACCTATGAATTTTCTTCTAGAAGGGCTTTAATGTGTGTGTTTCATCAGTTAAGGTGGTGGTAGATATATTTCTTACATTTCAACGTAGTTTAGTTCTAGTGGATAATGTAAGATTTACAGTTAAGAACCTCCAATGACGTTGCTTTTTGAAGGGACACTAACTTGATTTCTTTTTATGTTGGCTGACTTGTGTGTGGTTTTGTGATACATCACTCTTTAAATGTAGTGAAGGGTGTGTGTGTGTGTGTGTGTGTGTGTGTGTGTGTGTGTGTGTTTTATTTTGAATTTCTCTACTGAGATTTAAAGAGATCTTGGAATGGCGTCAGAGCAATGCAAAAAGTGCTCAGGCCTTCTTTTCCTCTCCCTTTCTTTTTTGCCCAAGCCGTGCCTATGGCAAGTTCAGTTTTTTAGTTTTGCTGATAATTAAATTAGTTTCAAGTATCAGAGAGGTAGCCGTGTTAGTGCCACAGGACTCCTCGCTGCTTTTGCAGATTCAGACTAACAGATTTATTGGAGCATAAGCTTTTGTGGGCAAAGACCCGGACGAAGTGGGTCTTTGCCTATGAAAGTTTATGCTCCAATAAATCTGTTAGTCTGTAAGGTGCCACAGGACTCCTTGTTGCTTAAATTAGTGTATCACCTCTTGCAGAGCCTGAACAAACATGCAGAGTAGTACAGTAAACTTCTGATAATCCGGAACCTTTAGGACCCAGGAGGTGCCAGATTATCAGATTTGCCGGACTATCGGAAGGGGGGGGGCTATGAGGGGTCTGGGGTGGGGTTGGGGGGGGAAATGCCACCTCAGACCCCTCATATCCCCCCCTTCCGATAGTCTGGCTCTGCCCCAGGCGTCCCTGATTCAGCCGCTGCTGGTCAGTTTCAGCAGCGGCTGAATCGGGGGCGCCTGCAGCAGAGCAGCTGGGGTGCTGCCGGGTTGGTCTGGTAGCGCCAACCCATGGCGCTTCGAGACCAACCCGGTAGCACCCTAGCTGCTCTGTCCCAGGTGTACCCAAGTCAGCTGCTGCTGAAACTGATCAGGGGCTGATTCCAGGAAGCCCGGGGCAGAGCAGCTCTGCCTAGGGCTTCCTGGAGTCAGCCACTGGTCAGTTTCAGCAGCAGCTGTATCAGGGACAGCTGGGGTGCTGCCGGGTTGGGTCCCACAGCCCTGAGGGGCAGCGCTACAGTCCAACTGCTCTGCCCTAGGCGTTCCCGATTCAGCCGCTGGTCAGTTTTAGCAGCGGCTGAATCGGGGAAGCTGGGGGCAGAGCAGCTCCAATGGTCCGGCTGCCCGGAGCATTTCCAGGTTCCTGATGTTGCTGGATCATCAGATGCTGGACCATCGGAGTTTTATTGTAGTCAGTTGCAGAGTCCTCGGGCTGATGAGTATTTCCAAGTTCATGCACTATCAAAAAACCCCCTGACTCTATGCAAAACCAGGGGGTGGGGAGAGGGGCGGCCGGATGCCTATTTCCTTAAATTTTTCACTATAGTATTTGTAGGGGTTACTGTTGCTACACATACAGAATGTTCTTATGGAAATGTATTTAACTGCCAAGTTGAACATGTCTCTATAGGTATTTAGGGTTTGTGGTAGTTACCTATGTTACTTAGCAACTGTCACAGGTTTTTGAAACAGCTTTTTAACTTTGGGTGTGGCCTTTCTTAAATGAGAAGCTAGAGGTTTCATAAAATGGGCTCTCCATTACCCTATTGCCAAAACATATCTAAACTAAGAGAATTGTTACCTCTCAAACTGGTAGTCATAGACTTTGGATATGGCTATATTCAAAGGCTGCTTTTAAAAAAAAAATTAAAAATATGTCCTTTGATACCAGGTCCTACAATCCTTAAGAAAACATATTACAACATGGTGGTAACCATACTTTACAGTAAACAGTTTTTTGTTAATCGTTCATTCAATAGAAAATGACCTGGGCCTCCTATAAATGGTGAAATCTGTACAAATAGATGAGATGCAGCAAACTGTTCCCACTCCAGAGTAAGGATGTTAAATATTGGCTAATTGACTAGTCAATGGAATTTCCATCAACTACTCGACTAGTCCATAGGCTCTTCCGCATTCCTCCTCTGAAATGTACAAGAGCCCCCTCTGACTCTGGGCTGCATGCAGGTGCTAGCTTTGAAATGGAGCCAGGGTTAGCTGGGGAGTCCCTAGGTGACCCTGGGCTCCACAGTGCCACTTGGAAATGTGAAGGCGGATTGGCTGAGCTGCCGGGATTGGCTGTGTGGCGCTGCCCTTTGAACTCCGCCTCTGCGTTTCAAAGGGATTGAGCCTGGGCTCAGCTGTGCATCCTTAACATCCTTACTCCAGGGTATCCCCAAGTGTATTGAATACAAGTCTACCTTCCGAGAAGAGGCTGTTCCTAAAGCAGCTGACTTGACAAAATTCCTTGGTTTCTAAACACCAATTTGTCATTCTTAATACAACTGTATTCACAGCTCTTCCTGATCAGTGCTGCAACCCCTGTGCTCTCTTCCCTGTCCTCTTGTCGCTATTGTTAATAGTGTGGGTAGTTACAGTTCTCTTAACTGTGTTCTCGCTTTGTCATCCCAGGTGAAATAGCTCTATTGATGAACCGTCCCCGAGCTGCCACTGTCGTTGCACGTGGCCCATTGAAATGTGTGAAGCTTGACCGACCCCGATTTGAACGTGTCCTGGGTCCATGCTCGGATATTCTCAAACGGAACATCCAGCAGTACAACAGCTTTGTATCACTGTCTGTCTGAGTTTTTTTTGCTCCCTCTCAAGTACATGCTTCACAAATGCAGACTGCTTTAGTCCCTTGTGCAGAGCCACACGGCCACTGGCATTTGCAGCTTCCTGTCTGTTTAAAGAAAAATTGCTTTCTCAAAGCACCATTTTAATTTTAGAGCATTAGTTCTGTGCTCTCTCCCCCATTCAATAAATAGAAAGTTCTTTGGAGACTTTTGCTGTTACTGCTTCTCTCTGTGCAATGTCTAGTGTCCAACTTGGGCCACTGCTGCGTTGCTTTTTGGTGAAGAGATCTCCTGGCTCCAAGCTAATTGCCTTAGAGTAAGGATGTAACAGTGGAAAATATTTTGTTTTTACAGATACTTTTCAGGTTGTTCAAACTTTTAAGTGGTGGTCCTAATCTGCTGTTTCTCTCCAAAAGAGACCTGCCCTTATAAATTGAGCTTCTCTAGATTTCAATTTTCTGGGTACTGTAATCCTCAGTTCAGTCCTGAGGCATCCACTGCTAATAGAGCCATAGTTGGAAGTTAGCAGTCACTCTGTACCCTTGTCTACTGGTTCAGGATTGCTTGGTTATGTTTTGTCAGGTTTCACGTAAAAGCTTTTAAGGTTTATAGTTCTGGTCAACTGCTGCAAATATGACTTAGTTCTCAGACTCTCACCGCAACTGATCTTTACCTGTCTTGTTATCCTCTGTGGAGTTACTCCTCTATATTGTTCCTGTTCATGAACTCGAAAACCAAACTTTGAGTTAAACACTTCACTTCGGTCACTTGTCCTTAGACTGGCACAAGAATTGTACAGCTACCCAGCTAGTGCCAAATAGTAATGTTTGTGTTCCGGATGCAGTGGAGGAATTGGAAGCGTACCTTTATTTTATTTTTGCCCTGCAGCTTTTGCTTGCTACTTATTTCACAGTTGACTCTGTCCTTCAAAAGATTCTTTGTTAGGTTAACTGTTTGTTACCCTGGAAGCTAATTTTGCCTGTTCACAATCAACACCTAATGCAGGCAGGTTGGTGCAGCTGGTAAATGAGACGAATGCTGTGGGGAATGTGAGGCAGAAAAAGTGAACGTCTTGTTTTTTCCTGCTACTCAGTTTTGTGTGTGTGTGTGTGTGTGTGTGTGTGTGTAAACCAACCAGAAGTTATTTTACATCTTTAGTTTTCATTTTAAAGTTAGTCTGAACACACATACTACATCCCCTGTTTCCTCCCCAGCTTTTCAGATCCACGTGGCAAAATATTTTAGATATTTTTGGAAGTCAAACCTGTTGCTGAGTCTTAAATGTATTTCAGTATTTACCAGCTTTGTGTTACATTCTTCTGTGCACACCAATGTTACCCAACAACTTTTACTGAATTCCACAGTTAATTAATGTAGGCAACCTATGGCTTCCTTTAACCTGTAATTTATATACACTAGACTAGGGTTGTATTTGGGAGTGGCAGCAAGCATTTTTGCATTCATTATGCAACTGTTTCTAATGATGGTTCCCTTCTTTTTTTCCTGTCTGAGGTAATTGGACTTGGTAGACTGCTTTCCCAGCTTGTAGACAGTTTGAAAATGTCTGCTCATTGGACATAAATACAGGGTGTTAGATCTGTGAGGTTTTGGGGATCTTTTTTCCAGTGTCCACAAACTCCCTGTGATGGGATTAAGTGTAAAATGCTTATTGTGTGAACTATTTTCTTTTTTTCCCCTCAAAAGACCTTTGAGTGGAGGATTCCTACCCGTACTCTACTGGAGTAAAGAAAACTAATTTTGTAAAACTATTTTCTTCAGTTTTCAGTCTAGCTAGGTTTTTTCTTCTTTTTAGTTTTGAAGCTTGGTTTGATCTGTGTTGAAGCACCAAAAAACAAACACCTATGTAAAAAAGTTAGAGCTCCACACAAAAAATGCACATTTTTTATATAAGGCTTTCTAATCAAGTTTCACTATTGCATCTTTTTAGCTTGCTGTTTACTCCCTTTTGTAGTTTTACCTACAAGATTTTAAGATAAACCAGCTAAGTCTGAGTTAAATATTAATCACAGTTATAGCTTTACCTTTGTGTGCAATTTAAATAGGTTTGAAACCACAAATTGGTATAGTTTGCCTTAGCTGACATTCAGGGCTTTAGAAGTAATCTCTTGCTAGGCCACCTTTAGCAGATTTATGAAGTCTACCGCCCTAGAGAGCTATAGTCAACTGGAGGACCATTTTTGTATTATCTGACTATATAAGTCTGATTTACTGTATGTGCTAATATATTATTCCTTTTTGTTATAGATTGTCCTAATGGCAGGTAAAGCAATAAAAATGATTTAAATTCTTAAATGCAATCCTTTTTGTATCTTCTTTTGCTGTGGATGAATTGTTAATGAGTTGTAGGAAGCCCAGTAGCTTAATGCTTTAGCTTTTTACCTCTGCAGACTTGAGTTCAAATCACAGCATAGCTCACAAATGAATTCCCTTCCTAACACTTACCCCTGTGCTTTGTTTGTAAAGCAAAGCATTTCCTCTTGGTCATGCAACTTCTTGATATTTTGGAGCCCTGACTAGGATCTGTTCACAGGTATTTGGCATACATGACCAATGGAATAAACCCTTGTAAATCTGCAGGTTTTTGAGATGCAGATTTTACATATCATGTCTGTTTTTTCTACTCCTTATCTAGCTACAACTTGCTTTACCCCATTCAGGATTGCAAAGTGCTAACTGTGTTGCCATTGCTGGAGCTCCTAAGCATCCTTAAATTGTCCACCCTCATCTCAGACGTAACCTCAGTGCAGACTGACTATATGGTGACTATTCATGCATGTCTTGCTGGGAACATGAAGAGAAATAGGAGAGGTAGGTGTGATTCTTAACTGATTCCTGCAGATACAAAGCCAGAGTAACATCAGTGATGATTGGAATCTCCCTAGTGGTCCAAGGAAAATCTGGTCTGATAATGTACAGCATCTGGGGTAGATGGAGGTGGCTCCTGGGCAATCAACCAGCGGCATAGTTCCCACTGTGAAGCTGTGCACAAAAAATTCTTCCCCTGTCCACCTCTAGAGAGCCCCGTTCCAGTGGGTGGGGTTGGCTGAGATGGCGTGGTGAGGGAGCCGCTGTGGCCAGGGGCCAGGACTTGCAAGGGAGGCCTGCTCCTGTGGCTGGGGCTGCCGTCTGGGGCCAGGAATGGTGGGGGAAGGGGTTGATTTCTGCTCCAGTGGTCGGGGTGTGTGTGTGTGTGTGTGTAAATTGGGTGCTGTAGTGGCACACATCTAAAACTCCACTCATGGTTGGAAAACTTTAGAGGGAGCACTGGCTAGTGGTGTTCTGATCTATTTTTCCTGGTGAGGTCAGCAGCTGATTGAGCCTCAGCACAGTTAAGAGCAAGGGATCAGCCCTAATCCCTCCCTCTATACAAATGTATGTTTTTGTTACTAGAAAATGTGTAAAAATGACCCCCCGGATTTGTCCTGTTTTTCTGCAGTACACTAATGTCACCAGTAGAGGGAGATCTAACTTTGAGAACATTCAGTCATGCCTTGAATAACTACATTTATTATAACCCAGTCGCTTCTGCACTAGAAGCGGTGGGGTAGGAACAACACCAGCATGCAGAGCTCTTTTCAGCACAGCTAGAAAGCAGAGAATCCGTTCACTGCTTTACATCGAGAACTGCTTTTGTAGTAAAGTACAAAGTGCAAACAGTGGATGAATTATGACTCAAGCCAGGCCACTGTTCTTTGGTTTATTATCTTTATTAAATTAAAATATTTAAGGAAGTTTGTTTTAATAAGACAAAACAGATCTAACTTCCTCAAACATAAAAATCATTGTGGATCTGTGTTTTGCTTCCCCACATGATAGATTAACAGAGATTTACCACTAACGTTGCCACAGAATCCCAAAGAGGATGTTAGCTTTGCCAAAACATGATCCTGATTACTCCAAAGGATAATTAGCGTGTTGTGGACCTGTTACAGTATGTTGACGTCTAGCCAATTTAAAATGGTTCTGAAGCTTAAAGTACAGTCCCAAGGGAAGCGTGGGTGGGAGAGGGACAGATTTGATTGAGAGTTGAGATTAATCTTCATTTTGTGCCCATTATCAATCAGTACAGCTGGTCCTCAACTTATGAATGTGTTACGTTCCGAGCACTTGGTCGTAACTCTATTTGTTCGTAAGTCGGAAATACATGCTTTTGCATACAGCCGCGCTGTTCGTAAGTGCGGATGGTGCGTTCATAAGTTGGGGACCGGCTGTAATGGGGTTAATGGGAGGTTGGTTTTAAGTGCGGATGGTCGTAAGTCGATGCATTTGTAAGTTGGGGACTGGCTGTATTGAAAACTCCCTTTAAATGGCAAATTCCAACTAGCAACATAACTAACCCTGAGACAGCTTGCTGAAAGCCGGGTTACGAACTCTAGTTGAAATCCATGTCTTTTTTTTTTTTTTTTTTGGCAGAGGCTTAATGTGTCATGTGATCAATTCAAATTCTCAGCTGACAGGTGTCAAACGTTCTATCCAGTCAGCCACAGAATACAATGGTGGTGATAATTTGACACAGATCATTAGAAGATGAGCAATCACTCTCAACTGCTTTCATTAGGTTGCCAAAAAAGCTCAACTCCATCATTCTGAAAATGGTGCAGGGTGGTAAAGATTCAGTTTGCAAATCAGTTTGCCTATGGAGGCAAGGGGAAGATGACCACGCGTCTAAGGGCCTTGGAGGAATCCTGGCTTTGATTTAGTCTCCAATTTCTAAGATACTTGATCTGCAGAGGGACTATGGAGAATGATGGATCTGTTGCTAGCTTCCGCTGTATTCTGGTGGGCTGCTGAACAACGGCTTAGACAAATGTTGGTTTTTAAAGCTGTTCCTCTGTGCTTGTGTTCACCGGCGAGAGCACCTCGTGCTTAGCAACCCAGTTCTCAAGGCAAACACCCTCTTGGCTGTGTGGATTTCAGTGCTACATCTTTGTCAAGCTCTTTTATCTTTTCACAGAGCTGTGCTCCCGGGGCCTAAAGAAAACGAATGCTAAGTTGACTCTTCTTGGAACCCCACAGCATGTTTCCTCTTTCTGCCCTTGTAACACTAGCTAGAAAGCTCAAATATTTGGCTGGGGGGAGGGGCTGTGCGCCCCACACCTCCTGTGGAGCTGCTTGTCAGTTTAGCTGTGGCTGATGGAGGGGTTTCTGATGGCATGATTAGTGGCCAGGCAGTGCTGAGCTGGCCCCTGGGCTGCCTTGACTTTCTGGTGACAGAGGTTGCCCTGGCTTGCCATGGGGAAGGCCCCTCTTAGTCCAGTGCTTCACCTCGCTCTCAGAAGCTGGCCCCACACACTTCCTGTCAGTGTTGCTTTATTCAAGCCTCATTCTTGGGTTTGGTGTCTCTCGGGGGCAGCACTCGGCTCTGGGGTAGCTACAGTAAAGCAGTGCCCCGGCTCCTCCCAGGGGCCTGCACAAGCTACAGAGCAGATGAGGCCATGCTGAGCCACTGAGGGGGGAGTAACTTGAGGGGCAAGTCTAGAGGCCAAGCCTGGGCCTACAAGTGTACTTGGCAAAAGTTGACCCCCTGCCCGAATGCTGGAGTGGTGCGCTCTTGCTGAGCAGTGTCCCCATACGAGCCCCGTAGGAAACCGAGCTCTTCCCCTCAAGTCCCACAGGCTTGTGTAGGTGAAAATTATGGGCAATTAAAGTTCACCTGCTGCCTCCTAGGAGCTCTTCCCTGCCCCCCAAAGGATCTGCCAAGTCTCTAGCTGGCTGGCGTCACTCTGTCGAACAAGGGCATTTCCAGCAGTTTGGTGTCATTTGCTATGACTTTGTCTTCTCCGTGGGTCTCTATGCATTTCCCCACGGTCTCCAGGATGTGCCCCAGTCGTCTGTCCAAAGCCAAGAGGTGAGGTTCCGTGAGGACGGGCGCAAGGTGATCCAGCAGGAGGGATTCCCTCATGATGTCACTGAGCTGGTACTCGGGCAGGGCCAGGAGCTGCAGGCGCAATAACGTCGTCCTCTTGATTCTGGGAAAACAAGGATGTGGGTTAGATGCTTTTACACCAACTGCCTGTATCTTCTGGGCAGCAAGCTGCTGCCACGGCCCAGCCCTGTGCAAGTGGGCAGTGGCTCAACTGGGCTGAACTAGATGTTTATGTTCCAGTTGTTTCTGGGGAAAAAAGAGTAGGGAGATGGAAATGGACCTAGCTCCAGAACACTCGCTTGCTTTCAAGTGTCCATGTGTAATGGGGCAGTCTTAAACGGGGATGTGGAAGTGTAACTGTGAACACACTTAACGGTTACCCACAGGATCCCGGTGTGCAAGGGGGCCTGGCTTAAAAGCTGCACACTCCAGCTCCCAGAGAGTTGCCTGCCCCCCTCATCCCCTGCACATTTTAACATCCCTAGTTTTAAAGAGACTTGAGCTGAGAGCTGCCAAGCCAGCAATAGGTAACCCAAGCTAGTGATTGAGCTGGGTTAATGGCCCTCTGTCTCAGTGGACCACAAGATTGTTGTAACCCAGGTGATCTCCTGGGAGAGGGTAGGTTTGCTCTCTGTGCTGGTGTATCTAGAATTTGCAGGGTGTGCCGACGGAACCGTAGCGCGCTGAGATTGGGTACAGAGGGAGCACATGCCTCTCACAGTCGATGTATGCAGTCAGCCTGTCCCTCACTTCACGGGCCCTTGCTGTACAGATGTCTACTGGTAGGAAAAAGCCTATGCAGACAGAAACCAGCAGCATCTAGCAACCCTGCACGTGGGTAACGGTAAACAAAGGATCTGAAGAGCTGCAGGATGTCCACCACTGCGCCAGGCTCTTTACCAACCAGGAGAAGCACTGCAAGGTAGCCGACTGCTGGTTTCAGTCTTACCTCTGTTTGGCTTTAGCTTTTCTTTACTGGGCCAAGGAACCACTTTTACTATCTAGCTATAAAACCTCTATGTGCATTGAGGGCACTCTGTACGTGATGGCAATACGTCTTCGACACACAGACTAGAGCATATTGTGACCGAAGTCCCTTCACCTGAATCTAGCAGGCTCTTTAATCTACTAGGCAAAGGCATAATACAAAGCTGAAAAAATGCAGAAAGGGGAAATAAGTTGTCAGTGCAAAGGTCATAGCCCTTCATCATTTAGAAGTTGCCTAAGTGTGGGTTGCTGCTCCGTTAGTTAGTCATTAACACCAGCAGGCTGTCCTTTTACAATAGAGTTGGACTGGATTGTCAGCAGTGCAAGCAGTGGATTTTACTCGTGTGAGGATACGGTCTATGCTCTAATGCCATGTTTCTCAACTTTATATATTAAAAAAAAAAAAGTACCCCTTTAAAAAAATCGAGTACCCTCAGGACCTACAGTTTTCAGACACATGCCATTTTTTCTACCATTGCAACATATTTGTTTAAACAACTTAATTGTAGCTGATGGGCGATGAAAATTTTGGGTGTAAAAAGTACAAAAATAATAAAATGCTGTAAAACTTAAAACAACTCAGTTTTCTCCAAATTTCAGTTGTTGACACATCCCCCGCCCCCAACTTCTCTTGTGTACCCCTAAGGCTACTCGTACCACTGGTTGAGAAACATTGCTCTAATGCAGCCACAAGTTCTTGGGCTTTATGCTGGAATGAGTGGCTGAAATTCTCTGGCCTGTGTTACACAAGTTCAGACTAGCTAGTCGGAAAGGTTTCTTCTGGCCCTCATACGTATGACTCACTTTTGTGCTTTTCTAGAGAGCCATTTTACTCTAATAAAATAGGCTGGCCTTCCTGGTGGGCACAATGGGTGTTCATCCTTGCTGGTGCTTGAGTTGTACTCTTGCTCTGTTATGTAGTTAATTAGCTCTTGGAAAGTGCAGGGGGTAGCTTTTGTACCAGCCATGTTGTCCAAAGGAAGCCAATTAAAAATGCCCGCTGGCTGGTGGATTTGTGATGAGGGGAAGGATCCAGCCTATGAAGATACTGCAGTTCTGGCCAAGTGGTGAGGCATAGTTAATTTCAATCACACAAAGTAGAAATTCATGGGAAGGATTTACTGAAACCCTCTGACTTGCAAATTAAAGTCTCACTAGGTGTGACTAGCTGCTTTTAAAATCAGACCTGGCTAATACAAGTGTACAAAGCGACAGTGCCATTTCTGCTGCATCTCAGCCCTGAGATGCTAATGGCAAAGAAATCGGTTTAGCCATTTCCTAAAAAGAAACCACAGGGACCAGCAGCTCTTGCTGTGGCTTTTAAATGTAACTTTCACCGGTTGATTTATGTGAATTAATAAGGGAGTAGCTGAGAGGATTCAGGTAGGAAAATAGACAAGCACTTCCTACTTAACAGGAGGGCAAAACCAGATTGATTAACTGTATCAGGGCTACTCAACTTTGTAAACTTCGGGGGCCACAATGATACTCTCAGCACATGCTGAGGGCCGCAACTTAAGTGTGGTTGTATACACATGCAAATATATATGCAAATAGCTTCTTTCACACTGACAGGTATGAATACAAAGACTAAGGCAAGACTACGCAACACACAGGCCCCATTTAAGTCAGTTCTGCTGCTATTAATAAAATGCAATATTTACCCGATTTCCACCCATATGTCAGCACTTTTAATGAGCAATGACAGTCCAGGAATTTTACTAAAACGCATATCAACGGAAGACCATTATATTGACTACTTTTTTATTTTGGCTCCCAGCCGTGGGCCGCGTGTTGAGCTCTGTGTAAACCTAAACTGTACCATAGGCTGCATGTTGAGTAGCCCTGAACTATATCAAAGTCCTCCTAGACTTATAAAACTGGCAGGATTCTAAAGAATTGGGTCTGAAATTCACCTTATGCCTTCATTGGTTGACCATTTTGATGGATAAAAGTAAATCTTGATAAGTATTGTTGTAGTTCTAAAAAAAAATTCATAGTTGCACAAAATAGTGGACATTAAATCCTTATTCCCTGATTTGTATTGATTTTATCACAAAGAAATTGTGTGTGTGGGGGGGGAAGGAGGATGTGGTTCAAAAAGCTAAAGCTTCATATGTGTTAAAACACAATTTGTCGTCATCCTCCGTTGCAATAGAAAAAGGAAATAGCCTGAAATCAAACTCTGATAATTTCTCAAGTAGTGTTTTTCAGATGTTGCCTGTCTATACATTTTGATTGTTGAGGTGGAAATATTTTTTTCATTGGTTTCTGCATGTGCAGTGAAATCCATTTATATTGCCATTTGCTGAGAAAAGCCAGGTCTACTCTTACCCCCAGGTTGATGAGCTAGAGATCGATCTCCCAGGGTTTGATTTAGCAGGTCTAGTAAGGACCTGCTAAATTGACCACAGAGAGTGCCCCCATTGGCTCTAGTACTCCACTGGGTCACAAGAAATAAAGAAAGTCTGTGGGAGAGTTTCTCCCATTGCCCTCCCACAGTGGGCATGCCACAGAAATTTGACCTAAGGTATGTTGACTCCAGCTATGCAGGTCTGAGGGCCAGCGTTCTGGATCTTTGGTTGACTTTCCTTGGTACTGTAGACCTGGCTGAAAACTTAATCCTTCCAATCCTATGCATAGATTAGCTACCCAATCTTTAGGGAAGAAAATGTAACCATGCTTACTTAGTGAGGCTCCCTGTCCCCCTCCAGTGGCTCCAAGACCAGCTAGTGATTGATGAGCCTGCAACAACCTTGGCTCAGAGGGATGTGCCTTTTAGCTCATGCAGTAAATGCTGGAGCTCCCAGGTTTGATCTCCGTGGCTACCAGCTGTTGTGTTACAAAAGCAGGGCTGTACTACACCTGTTTCAAAGCAGTGCTCTTCTGCACCAGTGTCAATCTCAGGAAGTGGGAAGTACAATGTAGCGCACTGCAGCAGCATAGAGCTTAATGCTCTAATATTGTGCTGGGTAACGCCAGAGCCTAGTACCCTGTGGAGTACTAGGATAGACTATGATAGTGGTGTAGGGCACAATGCCGTGATAAAATAATACCTCAGCTCATCTCCACTGCACCAAGGGAGTTTGGGAGGAGATTATCAGGGTCAGAGTAGCCAGCAAAGAAGAGTAACCAAGTTTGTCATGTCACTTACATGCAGCACTGGGAGAGCGGAGCTAGGATGGATATTTCGTCATGAGAATGTCTTCCGAAGCTAGGGACAAACAGAAGACAAGGGGTGAAGAGTCGGTACCGCCACCCAGCTGGGCGCACAACTCTGCCTGGAGGGTCTGATCCTATCTGAGCTGTGTTCAGCAGAAGGACTCAGTGCCTGGCTGGATCAGCCCCTTGGTTCACTAAGAGACTGAAACAAAACTGGCCATGGGACGTGCTGGAAAGACTGAGGGGCTGAGGCCTGCAGGAGCAGGGCTGTTACAGGTTCAAGGGGGCTGGCAAAGCTGGGTAGAGCGGATCTGCATTGTGCCTGCCCAGACATCTGCCCCTTTGGAACCATTGTACCATCGGCCCACCTCCCAGCTTCATTCAGCCTCACCTACACCCCCCAGCACTGTCTACACCTATGATGCCTGGCACTCAGCCCCTTCTGTGTGTCCACCTGCTGTCCTCACATTCCAGATGCCCTGAAAGTCACTTACCCTCTAGCGTTGTCCAGGTGAATGAGGAAGCCTTCGTCCCCGAATTTAGTGAACATTTCATAGTGATGCCGGTCCATATTCCCTTGGGGGAGAGAAAGCGAGGAAGAGAACATACTGCTGTGGCCGTGCACAGAGTCGGGAGCGAGCACCCTTTGAACGGGCCAGTGTGCAAGTGCTGGTGTTGTCACTCTTGAGCAAGGGCTGGGATATTTGTGCAGCACCAGCTGGTTTTACCAGACAGGCATAATAGCCTGCTTTCCCCTTGTGCCGCCAATCCAGACAGTCCATCTCAAAGCGCTTTACCAGCTGGGAGGCGCTTACTTGCCTGCTGGCTAGTGCAGGGCTTATCTGACCCTCCTCACCACAGTGTGTCAGAATCTGAACGTGCGGATTAGCCCCCTTTTACAGAGGAGGAAAATAAGCCACCCATGGCGGTGCCCTGCAGCCGAGGCTAGTGAGTGGGCCACCTGCGTGGCCCCTCCTTTGTCTTCGTGGGCCACAAGATTGAAATGGGGCATGTGCACCAGGTATGACCCCAAGAATAAGGTGAAATACTGCACACTCGACTCCCCTTCTCAGCATCCTGGGCCAAATTAAATTGCCAGCAAGAGTAACAAAGAAGCGGAGGGAGCGCCCGGCTCGCTCAGTGTTGTGGGCAATCAGCGTGCCCCTGCTGTCAATGTGTCACTTCTCATTTCTCAACCCCACCCCCTCTGCTGCAGGCACTGCCCTCACCCCACCCCTTCCCTCAAACCCCCACCTGCCCTCTTCCCTTCTTCCTCCCCCGAGTGCCCCCTCCCTCCCAGCATTTCCGGAGCACTACGTAGCAGCGCTCGGGAGCTGCTGGGAGAGTGGGGGAGGAGTAGGTAAGCTGAGGGCACCCAGTGCAGGAGAGGCACTGGGGAGAGCGGAGGCGGGCAGCATGCAGCCTGCGGGCTGCCTAAGGGGCCTAGGCTCCTTTTCCAGGCTTTTCCTCCCGGAGGGTGAGTGGAAGACAGACATCTGCCTAGGCCAAGGGCACGCAGTCGTCACAGTACGGAGGGTGTATAAATTCCTGGCTGGAAGCCTCTGGGCATCTCTTGTAACTGTCTACATTCATTGCCCTCAACCTGGCCGCCAGGGTCTGACTAGGGAGACGAGGCCCCCGGGGGGCAGACTGCAAAGGGGCTGGGGCTAGTCCTGTGCGGCACCCACACTCCAAAGCTGCCTCTCCGTTGCCTGCCTCCCCAACCCCAAGCGCCTGTCGCTGCCGGAGCAGAGCTAACACGGGTCAGGCAGCAGGCTCCTTCTCGGGCTTCTGTGCTGGCTCCTGCTGAGCGGGGCTGCGTGGAGGGGAAGCCACCAAAGAACACAACAAACTGAAGCGATGAGGAAGAAAGAGAAACGCCCCAGAGAAAAGGGTGGGCAGGAAAAAGACGACGTAGCAGAGCTGATAAAGCAGAGGGGAGCTAGAGCAGTGTTTCTTAAACTTTTTAAGACTGAGGAACACCAAACCATTTTTTTTTACGAGGAACAGCAAGGATTTTTTGTTGAACAAAAAAAAGAGGAGGGTGAGGAAAAGTTATTGACAAAAAAATAAAAGGGGTCGGGGGGGAGGGGTGTTATTGAGCCAAAAAAAAAAATTACCTGCTCCTTTAAGGGTGGCCATTTTTAACTCTTGTTCTCTGTGGCACACCAACTGCCTCGTGGCACACGGATGGGCCGCGGAACACATTTTAAGAAACACTGATAGAGGATGTCGGGCTGAGGAGATATTTACTAGCAAGGCAATTGCAAAGGTAGCTCCACTAAAGAAAGTCAGAGGCTCTGCGTTAGCCCTGTGTGAAAGGGGCTCCCATGGGCTCCGGCAGGTACATTCCTGTCCACCCACCAGTAAACACTGTGTCTGGTGTGTCCTGGCCCTTCTGGGCTCAGCAGTTTACTGCCCCGGCCCCTCTGGGCTTGCTATGCACGTTATGAAAGTAAAAAAATATTGCTTGAGCCCGGACCCGCTTTCATTACAACTGAAGCGCTGCCCATGTCCATGGGGACTCTGTTGGCTGGGCATCGTACGCGCTTGGGGCGAGACGGGAGCCTCAGAACGGACCTTTGTCTTGCAAATTGCTACGGAGCCAGGGTAAAATTGGGAACGTGGCTTCTGAGTGACCTGGGGAGCAAGGGGTGGGAGAGGGGAGATAGACACAGGAGGAGGAGGTGAAGGAAGATGGAGGGAGGCGAAGGGAAGGGAGCGGTGAGAAGCAGAGCACTGGATGGTTGTTATTCCGCTCATCCTACCGATCAGGAAGTCAAATATGGCCATGTCGATGATGTTGAGTAGCCGGTTGCCGCGGTTGTAGGGGTAAATCTCCCTCACTGTGTTGCAGTAAAGCGGATTCACTTCCCACCTGCGGGAAACGGAAGGGAAGCGTGAAGGGCAGCGGCAGCCTCGCAAGGCGGCGTCTCCCACTGGAGTCACTCAGTGGCAGGGACACGGGCGCGGTTAGCCCAGCCAGCTCTGCCCGGCCACGCTGCCGTCCGCCGGGAGAACGGGCAGCACGGCGGTGCCAGGGGCTTGATTCAAGGCTGGCATACCGGTGACATCACTGCTATGCCAGCTGCTTACACCGGGGCTGAGTTTGGGCCAAACGTCTCCTCGGCGCCCACCACGTCGAGCTGGCTGCCCTGCGCGGCAGGCTTGCTCGTGTCTTGGCCGCCACAGGGAGATCCCCCAACCCCAGCTCCTCTTCAGGAGAGTTGAAACTGCTCCTACCTGCAGCATCCAGAGGGGCACGGGGAGTGATTCTGCACCAGGCCCTGGCCTTAGGATCTGGAAGGCCACTTGCGGGCAGCCTCTGAGTCTTGCTGCCCACCCCCATCTCACCCCCTTCTTGATGCGCCTTCCGCTGCACCGGAGCAAGAGTCGGAAAAGCAGAATCATTTACCCACTTACTCCTCTTTTCCAGCAAACGAGTAGGACCGGATCCAGGGGTTGGGGATGGAGAGTCTCGGGGCCAGGTTGAGGGACGGCAGGAAAGCAGAGAGGGAGCCCTCCAGCAGGTGCGGGTTCCCACACACGGCATATTCCGTCTTGCACATGTACGGGCACTTCGCAAAGAAACACACGTTGCTGGCTAGGGGACGAACAGAGAACCAGGTAGGTAACATCACACATTGGCTGTTGTAGTTGGGCATCGCTGCTGGGTGGGTTTGGAATGGCTCAGCTTTGGGTCATAGGCCCTACACTGCCAACACCCAGTGGAGAGTCACCTTCAGCTCATGTGCTACAATGGTGTCCATGCATCAGGACTGTTACTGCCAGGCAGCTCTGAGTGATCCTGACATTCAGCAAGTCCAAGGGCCACCAATTTATAATAATAATAATAATTGCCCAGCTGCTCCGAGGTTTGGGGGGCAAATTTTGCCCCATCCCCCCGGGAGCATAACACCCTCACTATGCAACTGGCCCCGCCACCCCATGCTGCCTCTCCCCCCCCCCCAGGCTCTGCCCTTGCCCCGCCTAATCCCTCTGAGACCCCACCCGTGCACTGCCCCTTCCCTCGAGGCCCCGCCCCTGCGCTGCCTCTTTCCCCAAGACTCCACCCCCTGCTCATTCCTCTCCGCCTCCTTCCCCTGGACCCTTGCCCGGGGAGACTCTGGGTGGGGGGAGGACATAAATCCTGTAGGAAAGCTGCAAAGGATGGAAGCAAAACATGCAGGACCAGCCCCTTGCTGGGGTAAAGTGGAGTCAGCGGTGCTATAACCATGAACATCGGCTGAGGATCTTCTGCAGGGGCGGGAAACCTTTTTCAGGGCAAGGGCCACTGGCCCACAGGAAAATCAGTCGGGGCCGCACACAAGAGGGACACAACCAAACCCTCATGGACATGGCCCCCGACTGAGAAGGAGAAAGACCCCCCCCCCCATATTCCCCTCGCACACCTGAGCCAAGGGAGGCCCAGGCTAGGAGATTTTTGTGTGTGCTTCAGCCCCGGGGGGAGGAGGGGGGTGGAGGGAAGGAGGTGGGCTGGCGTGCCAACGTGGGCTCCCCAATGCTGGGAGGGATGCCCCGAGCCTCAGGGGCCAGATCTGGCCCCCAGGCCTTAGGTTCCCCACCCCGATCTATCCAGAAAGCGAGAACGTGCGAGAGAGCACTGCCCTCTACAGGCTAGAATGTGAACGTGAGCAGCGAGTTTAGTCCACCTGTTACTCCCCATTTCATTTCTAAACAGCTACATAATAATGCTACAGGCACAGATCTACACAAATGGAACATAAGAATGGCCAGACCGGGTCAGACCAAAGGTTCATCTAGCCCTGTATCCTGTCTGTCGACAGTGGCCAATGCCAGGTGCCCCTAGAAAGAATGAATAGAACAGAGAATCATCAAATGATCCATCCCCTGTCACCTATTCTCAGCTTCGCAGAAACAGAGGCTAGGGACATCCTCTCGGTCCATTCTGATGACACGCCATTGATGGCTCTATCCTCCATGAATTTATCTTGCTCTTCTTTGAACTGTGTTAAAGTCCTGGCCTTCACCACATCCTCTGGCAAGGAGTTCCGCAGGTTGACTGCACTGTGTGAAGGAAAACTTCCTTTTGTTTGTTTTAAACCTGCTACCTATTAATTTCATTGTGCAAGTTGCGAAGTCAAGTACTCAGACATTAGGAAATGCCAGACTGAGAGCAGCCTTTGCTTAATTCAGTCCCCTTGTGCACGTGCATTGCAATACAGTCTTTAATTACACGGATAGAATCCAGTTCTCCAGCTCAGCATTCAATTAACTGTTGTGTTCACTCCCTCTGGGGCATCTGGCATTGGCCACTGTTGGCAGACAGGATACTGGGCTACATGGACTGTTGGTCTGACCCTGTCTGGCCATTCTTATACTCTAAATGCCTTCGCCAACCTTTCTCCTCCTGCAATACCCTGTCTCCTCCACCCCGTGGCTCTGACTTGGTGGAAGATGCTATCACGGTATTTCTATAAACACGTTTCATGCAGAGTTTGAGCTCTCCAATGCAGCATCTTGTGCACACTTCCTCTGGCCTCTCCCTCTTCCTGTGTACGCCTCGTTCCCCATCCTCCTGGGACCATGGCGTGTATTTGTAAAAGGAACCCGCCTCTCCACATACCGGGGGAAACGAAGAAGACGCTCTGTAGCATCTCGTTCTTTGTGACCTCCAGGATATCCTTGGTGACGTTGATCAGCCTTCCGATGGTGGGGGGGACCCGTCGGAAATCCAGGATCCTGAACAAAAGGGAATGAGTGTCAGTCAGAGAATCGTGGAAGATGTGGAAGAGAGAGTATTTCTCAGCACATTGTTGGTAAGGCTGGGAATCTGCCCAGCAACTCAATCCAGACCCTCTGCGGTGTAAAGGAGCCTGTTTCTATTCTGAAATCACACTCCCTTTAAAGCCTGACAACTAGAATCTTTCTTGTGTGCTCTCCAGTAAACGAGCAAGATCATCGTGTCCTCCAGACCAAAAGAGGTATGGTCTGGGATTTGTTGTTTTGACAGCTGACCGCTGGAAGAGTTTGGGGACATTTTGGCTGCTCTCTCCAGGATCTGCTGTAATTCTAAGCATCTTTTCCCCGGCCAGTTTCTCTCACGTCTATGTGTTTGTTGTCTCTTTCAAGGGTCAGAGACACTCCACCGCCCTTACCGACCTGCACAGCGTTGTGTTTGTGTTACAGCACAGAGAGTGGGAAGCTGGGAGGGGCTTGCGCACACCAGGAAACACTTAGCCTATTATCTCAGCTGATTCATCTCACTTATCTCACTTCGGATAATCAAGGGCTTGGGGCAGAGGGAATTTTTAATGCCGACTCTGGGAGTGGAAACCCATTCCTGAGTCAGTAACCACTGGGCAGGCTCAGTAATGCCAAGAGGCAAACGTTGAGCAATGCACTCAAGTTCCAAAACTCAAGCACGAAATTGGATTTAGCTTGTCAGTTACGGAGCAATTAAAAAAACAAACAAACCTTGTGTTCGGAGATCTAGCGTCTTTCCTCTACAGACGTCAAAGCACTTTAGAATATTAGAAACATAGCCCAGGGCTTGTTTTATAGATGGTTAAAGTGAGTCCCAGAGCAAAGTTCCCTCTAATTGTTCCCATCCATGTGCGGAATACATTTTGTTCTGTGCACCAAGGCATGTGTGGACGTGCACCACCAATAGAAACTCATGTTGCCAGCTGTGGGTGCTCTACTAATCAGCTGAGCGGCACTTGACTCTCTTGTGTGTGGCCGCCCAAATGCTCAGCTTAAAGGGAACACTGTCCCAGGGACGTCCCATGGCACTGAGGCACAGGAGCTACCTCCAGACTGCATCCCTCTGTTGGCAGAGAGATGCAAATCAAGCACTTCGAAAGTGCAAATGAGCTCGGCATTTAAATATCCTGGGCTTCATTTGCATACTCACGTTCGGGTGCTGTGCCGATCACGCGCCCTTTCGAAAGTGAAAGTAACGTCTCGCTGCGGTTCTGCCGACAGCGGGGAGCTTTTTCGGCAGATCCTGAACTCCTCCAAAAATGAGGATCTGCCGTAAAAGCTCCCCACCGTCGGTAGAGCCGTGGCTAGACGTTACTTTCACTTTTGAAAGGGCGCGTGATCGGCACAGCCCCCGAACGTGAGTATGCAAATGAAGCCCGGGAAATTTAAATCCCGGACTCATTTGCACTTTCAAAGTGTCTAATCTACATCCCTCTGTTGGCAGAGGGGTGCACTGTAGTTTAAACACATCCAGGGAGGCTAAATGAGTCCCCCGCAGGCTGCAACAGTATTTAATAGCAAAGCTAGAAATGGAAAGAATTTAGCTCCCCAGACTCCCTGGCCCAGGTTTTGAACGATCCGGCTACAGGCCTAACATCAGCCTTGTTCATCATTACAACTGGAATTGTGAAGATGATGGAGCAAAGCCGTCACATTTGGCACCTCTCTCAGTGGAACCTCCCCTAAGGGAGAGGAAAGATGGCTTCTTTCCCCATGGCTTTTCACCTAACGCTGGGAAAGGGTACCCGCTTACTGGCAGTGTTCCCCGTAAGCTGGGTGCTTGTGCAGCCACTGAGGAGGGAGTCAGATGCTGCGCAGGTGATTAGCAGAGCGCCCATAGCGAGGTTTTGTTTTGTTTCTCCTGGTGGTGCACATGCCTCGGTGCACATAACAATTTATTCTGCACATGGATGGGGAAAAAAATCCACACATGAATGGAAAAGGTTAGAGGGAGCATTTTAGGTTAGTCCCCCCTCCCCCCGGAGGAACAACCCATTTCGCTGCGGGCGTGCTGCCAACAGAAATAGCGCCGGTTTAATTCAAATCAATGAAACCCGGTTTAGGTGGCTGCACACAAAAAGGCAGTGGTTTAATTACATCGGTGCAACGTTGTGTGTGATGACCAGGCTTCACACTCTAAACAAGCTTCTCCAAACAGTCCCCTGCCTTCACTGGCCAAGAGTGAGCAGCCTGACTTTCAAAAGTGCCAGAGGGGGGCTGACTCTCGGTGCTGTCTCAGGCCCTGCCCCCACTCCACCCCCTTTCCCCAAGGATCCATCCTGCCCTGCCTTTTCCCATACCTGTCCCACCCTCGCCCCACCCCTCCCTGCCCAGTTCCACTCCCTCCCCTGAGCACGTGGCATCCCCCCTCCCTCCCAGGGCCTCCGGAACACTGCAAAACAGCTGATTGTAGCGGATGGGAGGCACACGGAGGGCGGGGAAGGCACGGATCCCCAGGGCCTGCTGGTGGGTGGGAATTGCTGGGGAGGGAGGGAGTTGATGAGGGCCTGCTGGTGGGTGCTCAGAACTCACCAGTTTTTCCCGGGGGGTGCTCTAGACCCGGAGCACCCACAGAATCGGGGCCTTACAGCTTCTGCTTCTCTCTGCTAAGACTGGCCAGCTTGTGGCTGCTTTTGGAATGAAGACCCCTGGTCTACTTGGAACTGTCCTGAGACCCCTGGCTCGTTTTATACGGGGCGTCCGCTGGGCATGGGATGGAGCCTGCCACATTCGGACGGGTAACTCGGAGACGAAAGGCGCTCTCCTGTGCCCAGCCCCCAGCGAACTGAACTTGACCCGAGGGAAAAGAAGGGGAGGGCTGCCCAGAGCCGCGTTCTGCCTTCCCGGAGCTCAGCGCGCAGCTTGAAAGGAGCTGGCCAGTCACTTCAGCGGGACGGGCAAATTGACAGGGTGGAGAACAGGCCTCGTGCAAGTCTGCCTGCAGCGGCCGCGCCTGGGACAAACGCTCCTGCCTCCCTTTGTCAGGGCTTTGCTCCCTGTCCCAGCCAGCGAAAGGGACTCAGAATCGCCTGGGTGGTGAAAGGGCCTGATCTCCAAAGGGATCCCACCTGCTACAAATTCTTACTGACGTCCCACGAGCACTTCTCAGGACCAGGCCCAAATTGTGGAAGGAGCAGGCACAAGGAGCGCCGGAGGGGGGGGGGCACTGCCTCGGGGCCTGGAGATACAAAAGGGCCCAGAGCTTCAGCCCTAGATCCTTTAAATTGCTGCCAGAGCACTGCACTGTCTGTGGGTTTAGCAGGCTCATACTCAAACCACTGAGCGACCCATCCCCCCTCCCCACAGCCCCCCTCCTTCTGCCAGAGGCCCAAAGCAGCCTCCCCCCTTGCCCATGGGCCCGGTGAGGCTATCGACCCTGCTGGCTGCAGGTTTTTCCCACACTGCAAAGTTGTCCCCTTGGACAGTCTTTGGAAATGAGCCTGACTCTAAAATGGAAACACATCTGGATCGAGCAGCTGGCTCTCTCGCCCGCCACAGAGCAGTTAAAAACCCGGGATCCAAACAGCCCCCGACAGGGTGGGGGAGTGAAATCCCGAAAAGCGGCAGTTCGAGCCCGGAGCCGGGGCCATCGGCTCCCGCAGGCGTGTTGCACGAAGGACGCACTCAACCCTGGCTCGGTCTGTGCTGCCATGTGGATGAGCCACAACAGCTGGGATTCTCCTGGTGTCCCCTTTGGGCCGACAGCTTCCAGAATGGAGTCCAGCCACTCACCTAGCTCCGGCCACGTCGCGGCCGCTGCCGTTCCCAGACATTGCAGCCTAGCGTGGGCCTCCCTGGGCAGGGTTTGCGAAGCAAGGGAGGACGGGGAGAACCGCCGACTATCTGGCATTTAGGGCAAGCAGAGAGTTTGAGTAGAGATGGGCAAATTGCCGGGCCAGAACAGTGAACTGGGAGTCGGGACGCCTGAGATCTCATCCTGCCTTTCTGTGCCTCAATTTCCCCATTCATCCCATAGAGGAAACCTTACTTGCCTTGCAGAGAGGGTGCCAGCGCTGGAATTAATTAGCCTTTGTGAAGTGTTGGGAAGTCTTTGGATGGGGTACAAAAAGGGTCTATTAAATCCCATGCACCTAACTACCCTCTGGCTCACTCCATCCCCTGCTAGGTGGATTGCCTTGGAGCAACAACATAGATCCCCAGTCGCTGACTCAGTCGCAGCAGGTAATTCAGCCTCAAGCCCAGCCGTGAAGTCAATAGGAATCGTTCCTTTGACTCCATTGGGATCTGCATCAGGGCTCTCGCCTCCTAGCGAGAGGCCTATGAAAAGATGTTATGAATGTGTCAAATAACGTTTGCAAGGGACACGTTGGCACTGTGCATCCGAGGGCAGGTGCGGGTTGTGAGGACTGACAAGGCTCAGGTTACACAGTTAACAAGATACGTAGTGTCCAGGGGCGGCGGGTAATGTAGGCAAGAGAAGGCACAGCCTACATGCCTCAGCCACCGAGACGGTTGGGGCCGCAGCTCGGCAGCCCTGGCTCTCTAGGTGGACAGGAAGGATCGGTCTGGGGGGTGGGAGGGGCTTGACTCCAGGGGTGGGGCCTCAGCAGAAGGGGTGGGTCTGGGACTTGCCCTCCCCAG